>NC_047057.1:21868483-22485951 GCF_000738735.6 Corvus cornix cornix
ATGTAGTGGGGCATCAGAACTTTAAAAGGGATTTTGATTTCTTCAGAAGTCTTTACCAGTTAAATGGACTCCCTTGTTAGTGTGAAGGGTCAGTTGCATCCACAAACATATGTGTCCTTGGGGTCAAATTTGCATGTTCACAAGAGGAGGCAAAATTCTGACATCTTGGTATTTTCTCCTGAATATCCCATTAAGAAAGAACTCATTCCAGATACTGATACAGGGAAGGAACTTCATAGTCTTTGCCATTTTGTTTCTTTTGCCACGGCTATTATGAATGTTGTTTCCGTTCCAGGTAGAGCATGCTTTTCACAAAGTACTTCACCAAGATCTTTGTAATGCAAGCTTTCTCAAGGATGGTTTTGCAGTTTTGCATCTTCTAAACCTCTAGCATGCTTGTTTAGATGTCTTTGGAAAGAGGTCAGTGGTTTGTGGTTTACAGGGAAGTGTGACAAAAGATGCTGTCTCAAGAATGACTCCCCTATTGTTCAGTGCCCTTTTCTGAGTGCATACAACAATGCTGTCCCGATAGGGTAGTGTTTCACTTTCATAGGTATGAAACTGCTCAGGGCAAGGCAGGTATGACTGTGGTTTTGAGCTATTACTTGAGCTCTTTTGTAGGCATTCAACAAACGTTTGAGCATCTTCCCAGTGACAGGATAAGTAACTGGTTGTATTTTGATGTTGCGTGATTCTCCTTCATTTGTAGTTTGCTGCCTTATTCAGCACATCCTTTTGTTGCTAAGAAATGTATTGACAACAAAGTGAACTTGGTAACAGCCAGCTACTTAACACCAGCCATGAAAGAACTTCAGGAGAGGTAGGTGTGAAAGTAGCATCTCCCTGGTGTTGCTTCCTTCTTTAGTGCATTATCTGAATATTTTTCAGTCTGTTACACCTGCAACACTTATTGTGAATTACTGCTGTCTGCATTCCTTCTGCTTCCCTTTCTGTGACGGAGGACCAAGTAACTTTCCCAAAGGTGCATGTGGCAGAGTGGAGGAATGAGTGCATTCCTGGTGAGACTAATGCTCTAAATAATGGAATGTATTTTTCTGCCTGCATCCAACTACTTGATGTAAATGTGCCTTTTCCTTTTCCCTCACACCTGTTAAGATGTTTGATCTGGGCTGATTTCAAGCTGATTTCAAGTTGGGCTGTCCTACTCTACCAGCAAGCTTGTTTGTCATCCCGTGCCTTTCCCTAATAAAAACTTATTCTTGGCTTGTTGGATCTACAGTAATCTCCTCCTTCATGCTCTTTCTTTTGGATATGCCCACTGTATTATTTTCAGATAACAACTCTAACTACTCTAATGTTTCTGTTGTTGTACTTATTATATGCTTGGAAGTTGTTTTGAGCATGGAGCTTCATCTAGGTGCTCCTCTCAGTCACAGTACTGGAAAATCTGAAGTGCATTCAAGTGAAGTGAGAATTGTACATGCTGTGTCTTTACAAAATATAAAACAGAAAAAGCTAGACAGGTAGAGAAACAGTGTTGCAGAAAGTGAGGGATATTTGGGGGCCTCTCCTACCATTCTTACTGAGGTAATTTTTTCTCAGGAAAAAAGAAATTTTGAAAGGGCACTTCTCATTTGTCAAAAGACAAACTGATTTTGAAAATAAAATAAATTTGTGTTGATAAGTGAACTTCTCTGGTACTGTAGGCAACTATTAGGAAAAAAACCCCTCCAAATACTTGTAATTGGGGAAGTAGACCTTTTAATCTCTCTTCCTTGTAGGAGCTCTTTAGGGCAGTTATGACTAGCTCTGTGCTGCCCTCTGCATTACTACCTTCGTGCTTTATAATGCTGTCCAGGAGATTGTGGGATATGGAGTATCTGGTAGAAATTTTGTTTTCCACCAGCATCTAGGTGTTGCAGAGAAATAAGAGAAACAAAGGTTAAAAGGCTATTAGTCCGTTGTCACTGTCCAGGTTTTAACATCTGCTTCTGTTTCTTTTTTCCCACAAGCTGCGGGCAGATCTCAGAATTTACTGTGTTGGGGAAGGTTCACTGGGCCTTTGTTGGACAGATTTACAGAATAAAAGGCCAGTAATAGTGGATATTCTGATGGCTCTGTATTTCTGTTATTTTTAGTGTAGAAGCTGCTGGTATTACAGTGGTCAGTGAAATGGGTTTGGATCCTGGTCTTGACCATATGTTGGCAATGGAATGTATTGACAAGGCGAAGGAAGTTGGTGCTACGGTAAGGTTAGCTGGTAGTGTGTAGTTCTGCCAAGATTATATTAGTAAAGTTGTTCTTTTAACACCATGCAGGTACTGAGCACATCACTGATGCATAACAGACTCTGGACATCTTACTTTTTCTGATGCACTGAGTTTCATAGCTACTGATTCACTTGGTGAGACCAACTAAGATGGCCTTGCCCCAGTGTATCTTTTGGTTTCCTTTCCTTTACAGGCAGTGCCTGTAGTTTTCCCCTCTCCCCTGTAGTTTCTTCTGATCTGGCCCCCATTATCTGGGGGATAATGTCAACAGAAATTTTCAGAACTGATGGGGATTCTGCAGGGTAGATCTGTATGCATCCTGATCTGTCTTCTCTTCACTGTTTCTTTCCTGTGGATAAATCGAACAGGTTATATCGTACACTTCTTTCTGCGGTGGCCTACCAGCTCCAGAGCACTCTGACAATCCTCTGAGATACAAGTTCAGCTGGAGTCCACAAGGAGTGTTGCTGAATACAGTTCAGCCTGCTACGTATTTAAAAGATGGAGAGGTGAAGTAATGCGAACATTTTCATTTAAAACCGGACAAAAAGGTGGTATTTGGCTAAGGAAGGAGTTGGGACTTGTAAGATGCTGTGTTTACTTTCAAGCCAGTGGCAGTCAGTTGCCTAAGCCAGCTGCATAAATCACTTAGTCCTATGTTTGGAGCATGATGATCCCTGGTCACTGCCACCTTAATTCTTACTTACTGTGTGGAAACTGATTGTCAGGAAGGAATTTGTTCTAATGGCTAAAGCACTGGATTGGAGTTGATTTTTCTGGGTTCAGTTTCCATTCCTTGGGTGTTGCTTTTGCCACTTGATTGCCCTGTCTTTGGCCCTGTGAAACAAAGGTGAGAGTGCTTTTCTATCTAGTTGTGTTCATAACCCAAATAGCTTCATTTTGTACTTGCACAGTGCATAGCAGAACCCTTGATTCCTTTTTCTTTTGGAGAAGTGTGTAATACCAGTAACCCACTGAGTGGGTTTTATGAAATGCTTTTTGGTGTATTTTATACAAGCTCTGTTTTGCTGTTTGTGCACGAGTCATTAGGCTTAACCTCACAAATGTCACTGCTTCTGTTTTATGGAAACTTTATAATTGATTTGTGCAAGGCTATTGCAAGCCACCATCACGTTTCTTCTTTCCTATCTATTTCCACTCTAACTTGCTCAGAGTAGTTACTGCAATTATCAAGGAGACTGCCTTGTATAACCACTGTAAAGTTTAGGTAATTACCTAAAACTCTTTGATCTCCAAAACTTAGAAATCTTTTGAAATGTAATCTTCCAAAATATTTTGTCATGACATTTTGGTGCTCTACTGTTCTTATGGAAGTAAGAAAGGAGAAATTCAGGAATTTTACTTAAAAAGCAGCAAAGTTTCAGATGAAAAGTGTTCTTGGAAAATGTTAAAATATTTCTTACTTAATTCTGAGCTGGATCAGCCATTGCTACGAAAAACTAGAGCATGCATATGAATGATTTATTATGAGAGGACTAGGTGAGCTGGTCAGTAAATTCTGCAATTTTTCCTCCTTGCCACTAAATATTTATGTCTTTGACCATTGTGTAGGATTCTTTCATACAATGTCTTGCCTTTCGGCATTTCTGCAGGCTTCACTGCTTTAGTATTTCTTCTATAAGTAAACCTCTTCCCCTTGCTTAGAAATCAGAAAATGAGTTTGTATTGATGCTGCATAGCAGATCTGGGCTTTAGCTGCTTGAAGGAAGCAGGGTTCAAGGCTGTGGCTGGGAGTGATAATAGAACTAGTCACCCATTTTTTTGTTTTCCTTCGGTGGTGAATTCTCTCTGTGCTTTGTAGCCTCAAGTAAAGATACACATGGGCAGTAATGTTATATCTGTGTAATATAACTTGATTTATTTTAATTTTTAAAAGAATGAACAAACACCCATTGTTCTGTTTTTGTTTTCCTTCTCTCCCATATATAAAAACCCAAGCAAAACCTAAACAAGGTAATAAATAATTTGACAAAAATGCAGGGAGCTCATGGGCAGAATCTCGCTTCACACTGGTGGAGTTTGGGGCATGCTCCAAAATGACATTAATGTAAATGAAATGGGAACCTGCCACTTTAATATAAGTGCAACAGGAATTAACAGTGTGTGTGAGAAGAACATGGCTTTAGACCTTTGATTAATAATGGCTGACACAATGCATGCTCTTCCTGCACACATATGATTAAATGGCTTGGGCAACTGCTTTATTTAGATTGGGTCTTTATTTGCACTTGCAAGACCAAACATGTTTTTCCTGGTTTTGAGCATACTTTATCTTTTCTGTTCTGAAATAAGTTGAATAAGACTGCACCAAAATAATATTTGCTGTTCTTTCACAAACTTTAGATTATCAATATTCCACCTGGAGGAGCGTTACTGGATTCTGTTACTCCAATGGACTTTTTCCCAGGGTTAAACCTTGAAGGTTTTCCTAACAGAGACAGCACAAAATATGCTGAGCCATATGGTATTCAGACAGCTCGCACTTTACTGAGGGGCACCTTAAGATACAAAGTAAGTTCTTGGCTTTATCATTAGTAATTATTGTTTTCCTCAAGAGATGAATGTTGTAAAATTCCAGAAAACTGTGTATTTAAATCTCAGCCTTTTATGGCTCTGCACTTGCTATTTATGAGCTCCCCGTTATCCCAGCTGAGAGATAACAGAAAGCACTTATCTAATTATTTTTAAATGTAGCTTTACTTGCTGTATTTAACAGGTTTTTGTTGCAAAATGGAAGAAGACTTTTATTTGTTTTTAGACAGTTGGCCAGTTGTCTTGCATAGTTTCTTCATTGTTTCTTGCATTGTTTCTTCTTTTTATTCTGGCTCTGTACCTGGTGTCAGATCAATAGAGGATTTTTAAAAATGAAATAATTCCATTTTCTTATATTCCCGTGAAAAACATAATGTAAAAATTTTACAGAAAATTATTATTTTCCATCAATCTGTTTCTCATTAAGTAACTAGAAATCTTTAATTTGAGAAGCTTTATAATTTTGGTCAGCTAAGTAAAATGTTAAGAGATAAATGTGTTTTCCTTCTAACTGATCAACTCTTTTCCTTTCGTTAGGTGTACAAAGCAGAATCAAAACAAAACATTTTTTTCTTTCAAATTTTCTTTTCTTTTATTTTTTCAGTCAATATGCATTAAGGAGTAATAAACCTAAAACCATATTGAAGGCTTGAAAAAGCTTTTATGGATGTTGTATTATGTCTGTTAAGTTTATGTCAGGGTTTAAGTTATTGTTATTTATCCATAACTTGAGGAAGTGTATGTCCTTTTTGTCTTAATTCCTCTGTTGCAATACAACAGAATTTTTTGTCTATTTCTGGGAGGGAGGGAGGCTTGCTTAGATGAAAGCATGGAAGAAGATGGAGGGCCAGATGGGGGGAAAAGGGTTATAAGCTGTAATAGCTCTCTTTTTGTCAGTCTAGATACAATCTCTTTTTCAGAATGTAGAAACATGTGGGAGGCGTCTATCTCATCATGAAATCTTAATATGACAATATCTATTCTTCCATTTGATGCCTGGTAAAACTTTCTTGTTTTGTATGTGTTAACACAAGGAACTGCAAAAGGTCAGGGTGACAAGCCAAGGGGTTGTCAGTGTGCTGCAAGAATGCTGTTTCTGTGGTTAGTGCTGTTTTCTTAACCCCCAAAGCAGGGCCAGCACTTTGGGCTGGGGTGATGTTGGTAGGGTTGTTGGGCAGGGTTTGCCATGCCAGCACAGAGTGCTGAGCAGGGCAGAAGTTAGTGTTGGCCCTTTGCACATGCTGCTGTGCTGCAGACCAGAAAGCAATTCTGTTCACTGAGGAGGCAGTCATCTCCTGAAAGTGCCTTTTTGGAGATTAAGTTTAGATAGCTAATGGAGTCAGTTTAAAAAGAGGTATCACCCAGAAGAATCTCACTGCAAGGCCATCTGAGCTGATAACCTAGTGCTTGTGGAAGTGACTCCTAATTTAATTAGTCTTCTTTCAGGGTGCTTTATTTCCTCCATTCTGCTTTTTTAATGTTTCTAGTCACTTTGCATGTAAGTGCTCTCAGGTGTCCAGCAGCTGTGTGGGAATGTTAATGGGATACAAACCAAAGTAAGCAGAAATCAGTTGAGACTTCTTTTGTTGTGCAAGCTTTGCAGTTACTTTTAAATACCATTTTACCGCTATTTGTCTGTCTGATATTCCTGAAGATGAGAATCAAACACCCGGGGTTCTTATCTTTAAAATCAGCAAATGTGATGTCCACGCAATCCCAATGGTGTGAAACTGGGTGAGCAGAGTTCTGCTTTGTGCTGTCTGTATTCAGTGGTTCGTTTATGGGCCCGCTGGCTGATACAGCCCTGTCTGTAGTGATGGGCTGGGGTGTCAACTACTGCTGGCCAGCTGAGCCCTTTGATCTCAGGAACCAATGGTACTTGCCATGGAAGTATTGATAAGAGAATAAGCCATTAAAAAAGATTGAAAAGTAGTGAAGGGGTGGAGAGGGGCTGGGGAAGACACCACTCTGTGGCACCTCACTGGCATCAGGTTATTGTGGCTGACTTCCCAAGAGAGTAAGACTTAAAACTGCCATGGTTGTGTCTATCACTACATTCAAACCAAGGAAAAATACCTCAGTTTCAAGTGATTATTGTATTTAATGGTGTTATTCTTTTATTTCAGGGATACTCCAGAACTATGGGAGGCTTTGTAAAACTAGGGTTAATTAACCCAGATCCTTATCCTTTACTAAGGTCAACTACACCACCTCTAACCTGGGTGAGTTACTCTGATTACTCTGCCTTCTTTCCTCTGTTTTATTGATGGTTTTCTTATTGCTAGACTTGGCTGTACTTAGCAATGGGAATCTTGTTTTGCATCCTGATCTTTGATTTTTTTCCCCTGGAAATTAGGCAAGTTTTCTTCAGCAGGGTTGTAATAAGGTGCTGGAACAGGTTCCCTGATAGATTCTGGAGTGTTTGTCACTGGACGCTTTCAGGACTCAGACAAAGCCATGGCCATATTTTTATGAATTGTCTTACATTTTTTGTTAGTCACAGTCAACTCAGTGCTCTGAGTTTGCAGTGTCCATATTGCTGCTGTCTCATGATCTTCAGTGTAAAAGTTTTTTTTTAGGGCATCAAGAAGTAAGAGATTGTGCATATTAAAATCTTTTTTCTATTAAAATTCTGTACAAGCATTTTTTTGATCTTCTATTATGTTGCTTTTCTGTCTTGATTTTGTGTGCCTCACTTTATCTCAGCCAAGGCATGACTGATGTTACATTTGACAATCGACATTTTGGTTGTCTCTGTGGACAACAGGGAATTTCATATTTCAGTATGGGGTGAACAGAGCTGCAGTGACAAATGACTTATTACTTGTCAGGTCTGTTTCTCTGTCTTCTGAGAAAATTTTCTTCCCTTTTGCAAACACAAAAGGGAAGAATGAGAGAATAACTGTTTATTACTCAGATGAGCAAAATTCAGATCTGTCTTCATATTTGTGCTTTTTTTAAGCATTTATCTGGAGAAAACCAGCAGGCTTGTGCTGTGTGATGGTCTGAGAACAACACAGTATTTTTCTGATGATGTCATTATTTCCAGTTAAGAGTGTCTTGAGTATTCTCAGAGCCAAGAAGCTAGAAGGTGAAGAGGGCACAGTCTTGCTTGTCTCTGACTAACATACAGTATTGGGAAGATGAGCAAACTCCAGGAGTTTTTGGGTGGCCATATGGGAATTACTTTTTTTTTTTTTTTTTTTTTTTTTTTTCTTTTTCTTTTGAGATTATTTTGGTCTACTTTCAATTTTAGGGTTGATATTTTCAAGTTTTCTTTGTAAAGATGGCTGGAATTTCCAGTTCTTCAAGCCTCAGTGATAAGTATACAGTGTTAGGTAATCTGTAGAAATAGCTATAAATGTATTATTCTCACAGCAAAGATTTTGTTAGTGATATTTTTACATCTTTTTATTTTCCCTTTATCAACTCTGCCAGGAAAGTAGAAGATATGGGCTAACCTGAGCTCCAAATGGACTCTGGAGTTCTTGCTTGTTTCATATCTTGCTTGTAGTTCTCTTTATTATCCACTTTGCTGTGAATGAAGCAAGAAATAATTAGCATCTAGGTAGCACAAAATGGCCTTCACATATGCACAAATATAATGAGAAAGTTCTTTGGTAATACTCCCAGGATTGCTAGAGACTTGTTCATCTCATCAGTCTGTTTCCTTCCTTCTGAAAGGGACATTCTCCATTTGTAGACCAACTGAAAGATATCCAATCTCTTAAGTTTTTGACTCTGTCAGTCTCCAGGTGGCTTCTCTTTCATCCTAACATTCTCCTAGTGTCCCTTGTTTATGCAGGTTTCTATGTTCTTTCTTTGCTTCCAGAGGAAGGGATAAAACTAAAACGTAGGGGGAAGCAGCTGAGGGGTGGGGTACAAAGTCTTTTAGGAAAAGATGAGCCCTATTTTCACCTGCTGTGATTAAAATTCTCAAACTTTCTCACTTTCCCTGTACACATAACCTGTCTTCTCTGAAGTCCTGAATTTTAACAGATCTGAGTGGAGCAGCTGGTTCTCAACAGCCTTGAATGAGATGGAGTGGGAACAGATGTCAGGCCTTCATGAACCTTTTTTGTTTTAACACAGAAAGAGCTCATGTGCAAACTGGTTGGAATTAAGTCACCTGCTGAGCACCATGTTCTTAAAGAAGCTGTATTTAGCAAACTGGAAAAGGACAAAAATCAGCTGGAAGCAGTGGAATGGTAAAATGTTCCAATGATTTTTAAAGTTAAAAAAAGAAGAAATGTTTGCAATTCCAGCCATTTTGGTTCATGTTGAGACTGTTAAACTGTTATGCTGAACAAGTGGAAATTAAAAAAACTATGATGAAACTGTTGATAGGCAATGATAAAAGACTTTCTCATTTCTTCTGCCAGGTTAGGTTTATTGGGAGATGAACCGGTTCCAGCAGCAGATTCCATTGTAGGGGCTCTTGCAAAGCACATGGAGATGAAGCTGCCCTTTGGTATGTGTTCTTTTTCATGGGTTTGAATGGAACAAGGCAATATCTTTTATAAGCTTTAATTGGATTTGTTTGCTCACCTTCATTAATAAACCTTCATGATACATTTTTTAATGTATTGTGATGTCCCCTACTTCCCCAATCTATCCTTTTCTTTCCCTGTTACACTTTTAGTTTGATCCTAGTATTTTGTGCTCCTTAATAGTCCTTGCCTTCAGTCACTTCCCTGATATCCATGCTGTGAATGTGTAGTGCCTGGCTCCTCAGGAACCTTGTCTTGATGTGGCTGAAATACAAGTAACGAATAGTTTGTGTGCTTTTCTCTTAGGCACTGGAGAGAGAGATATGATTGTTATGAGAAGTGAAATAGGTCTCAGGCATCCTTCTGGTCATTTGGAAGACAAATTTATTGATCTGGTTGTCTATGGGGATAACAAAGGATATTCTGCAATGGCTAAAACAGTAGGATACCCTGCGGCTATTGCTGCTAAAATGGTTCTAGATGGTAAGTGGCTATTCCAACTTCAGTAACTGTATTTCAATCCTCTGTATCTTCCTGCTTCTAGAAAGTAAATATGTAGTGTTTCTGAAGTATATTTATGTATATTTTTAAAAATTTGTCAGACTCTGACTGTCTTCTTTACAGGAATTTTTAATCTGCATGTTTGGATGTTCAGATGTTCAGTGACAACTCTTAATTTACTGCTTAATCCACAAAGATTGTAAAGTCATTTAATATTAAATGTTACACTAGTGTAGAGGAAACCTTTAGCATGATAAATTATAATTGATTATGCTACAGTGAACATATACCTGTGCTGAATAAACTAGCAACTTCCACTGCTACTTTCTGGATTGATGAAATTTGAGGTTTGGGGCATATTACCTAAGCATGTTGTTATAAGCAGTCAAACTCCTCCTAGTCATCACTGTTGAAAGAAATACTGTGATTTCCCCTTCCTTGCTCTTAATCTTTAGAACTTTCTTCTCCTGGCTAACTGAAATGAGCAAAACTTTGGGGTTTTTTTTGTTGTTGTTCTTTTTAAAAAAAAAACAACTCACACTTTTGAAGTTTAGATACTTTTCATCAAACTGCAGTTTCACAGTTCTGTGAATTAAGTTCAAGCTGTGTATACCACTATGTGTTTCAAACTTGTTTTCCATATTCTTTGATACAGTACTGATGCTGTGTGAGAACACAATGCCAGGATTTTTAAATCTGCATGTGTAAATATATGCAAAAATTTTTTAAAATGAAAATTTATATAATTTGCATATTGATCTTTGCATTTGTTCTGGGTTCCCCTTGGCTGGTTGCCAGATGTCCACTCAGCTATTCTTTCACTCCTCCTCAACAGGGGGAGAAAACAAGATGTAAAAGCTCCTAATTTGAGATAAAGATAGGGAGATCACTCACCAGTTACTGTAATAGGCAAAACAGGCTCAGCTTGAAAGAAAAATTATTTTACTTTATTTGCAATTAAAACAGGTTTGAATAATGCAAAAAAAGAGATAAACTAAACCAACATCCTTCTCCCTGCTTTGCTCTCCCAGGCTCAAATTCACTCTCTGTTCACTTCTCAGCCTCTTGCCTCTCTCCTGAGCAGCCCAGGGGGCTGGGCAACAGGGGCCTGGGATCAGTCTCTCTGCTGCTCCTTCCTCATGCTTTTCCTCTCCTCCAGCTGGATCTCCACCAGGGGCTGCAGGGAAATCTCTGCCCCAGTGCCTGATGCACTTCCACCCTCCCCTTCTCTGAGAGTGGTGTTGCAGGGCTGTTTCTCATACTTCTTTCCTCACTGCTGTTCAGCACCTTGCCCTTTCTTAAATAAATATTCCCTGAGGTGCCCCACCCGTGGCTGAGGAACTCATTGGTTCCCTGTGCCTGGATCTGGCCGTGTCCAGCACAGCAGCTCCCACCTTGCCCACAGAAGCCCCACTGTGCAGCTACCAAAGCCATTCCAATAAACCCAGTGGAGCACTAACACTGTTTTTTAATACCTTTATTTCAGGTGAAATAACTGCCAAAGGCATGGTCATACCTCTGACAAAGAATGTTTATGGGCCAATACTTGAACGTGTTCGGGCAGAAGGCATTCTGTACAGTACTCACAGCGTTATCAGACAGTAACTGAAAGCAGTGGATTTAATCAAGTTTTGGCTTTTTTTGGTTCCCCCACCTCCTTCTGGAATCTCAGTTTGGACCAGCTAAAGGCAGCACTTGCCATTTCATATGCAAATGTTGCCTTCCATAAAACCTGCCACCCGGCTTTAATGTAGAAACCATAGATACTCACAAATGGTGATGTTTTCCTCTTAGAGTTGTTAATCTTTCATGTACATGTTTCAGCATCAATCGGATCTTTCCTTTTATTTTTTCTAAAATATCTCAGAAGGGCTTTTTTTTTGTTATTAGAGTTTATCTTCTAAGTGTATAGGGTTATTATTGTGACAAATTTAAGCTGAAAAAAATCTAATAGTGGATTATTTTGTGGTGGAAAAGTCTGGGTAATGAACTCTATTGATGAAGTTTGATTGTTCATGTGGTAAAAATAATTTTTCCAAAAAATGGAGATGAAAATGATACTTAAAATTTAAGTCTGGTCGTCCCTTTCACTTTAGCAATATTAATGAGCGTTTTCACAATAACAATATGCAAAAAATAGTTTAGAAATTCTGCACTACTAACAAATAAGATCCTTTTAAATCTTGAAAATGTTCAGTTCTTAAACATTTGAAACCTAGATCTTAATATTTTTTAATCACTTTATAATGAATGTAAATTTAAATTAATTGGAGGAGGGAGGAAGATTAGAGCAAGCTTCCCCCCACACCCTTTCTTATTACAGAGTGGAAGCTGGTTGCAATATATTGAAATACCTGCTGTTACATGTTGCCTTGTGCTGTGGAGAGAGCACATTAGCATTGAGCTCTGCAGCTAGGAAGGGCAATCTGAAATACAACACAGTTAATGTGCCTAGAAGATGCTCCAAATGACATGTTTACTCTTCCCACTTCTACTCCATGCCTCATCCAGTTTAAGTACTGTTACAAAGGGAATACATTGTGTAGTATATGCAGCTTTGAAATGCACTAGGTTTAGAGGTTTAAATTGCTACTTTTTGAGTTAGCTTCAAGGTTTTGAAGCATTCACTTGGGAACCTATGCCTACTACTCAGTACAGTGCCACTTTAGACTGATGGAGTATAACAGCTCATTTGCTGCTGAGTGCTGTGCTGACAGATGTGTCAGCCCTGCTCTAGCTGCAGTTTAGCCACATCAGTCCAGAACTGAACTTCAGCCCTAGTGCAGCTTCTCTGCAACATAGCACCAGCTGCCTCCTTTCGTTTCAGGGCTGCTTCTCTGGCTTTTGCTTAGGGATTTCTGCACTAACTTTCAATTAAAGCATGGCTTAGACTTCACCAGTCAGGTCTGTGAGGTGTAATGCTGTGGGCAGGTTGTATTTGCACTGGTACCTGTGCAGCTGCCTAGAGCTTCCCTTTTCTAAAGCTGAATACTGATGCAGGAAGCTGTCTGCTTTCAGCTTTGCTCACAAGTGCACTTTGCTGATAAACGCACAGCCTTTTCCTTCCTGAGAACCAGTGCTGTAATCACAGTTCTGAGAGGCTGGAATTCCAGGTGTCGTTTTGCATGGTAGGAAAAGCAGCCATAACAATAATTCAAGTTTTGATCTCGAAGTTTTGCTACTCAGGATTTGGATTTTCTTTGTGCACATGCAATGAAGTAGCAACTGCAACAGAGTTAAGTGAAAGGAGCCAAAGGGAGAATGGAGAATGAAGGGAGAATGTTACTGTGAAAGAGAAGGACTTTTTGTACTGAACCACTGCTTTTGTAATGTAATGCCAAATTTGGATTCTGTTACAGTGCCATGCATATATCACACAAAATCCTGTCTCCACCAAGTTGTTTTGCTTCCCACTGACCTTACAGGCTGTTGGTCTGTTGTCTGGCTGGTATATGCAGCTGGGGTAAGGATGGAGCCTGCAATGAATGTTCTGCTCTCTGCTGCCTCCTCCTTCTCCAGGTACATTAATGGCCTGCAACTAAGGTTTAAAGTTATACTTGTCTCTGCTGGTTCCTTCCAGTACAGTGTTTGGTGAGACCAGGATTTTACTTGGGAATTCTCTGTTCCCTTCCTTAGCCCACAAATACACAACCACGGAGTTGTGGCTCTGTATATATGCATGCACCATACTTGCTTTTCTGCCTTGGAAATGCAGTATGAGATGAAAATCAGAATTTTAAAAAAGTATCTAATATTTTTTGACCATTAAAGAATGAGCAGTGCAGTGTTTTCTTCAAGAAACACTGGTACTATTTTTGAAACACTTTATATTGGAATACATTTCTATTTCCCAGTGCAATGCTGCATTTTGTTTTCTATGTTTAGACTTAAATGAGTTTATTGCCTATCTTTTTTTATGAAGATTATACTTCTCAGTTCTCTTTGCATATTACTGGAAAGATAATTGTATCTTATACACAATATTGCTTGAAAAATAAATCTGAAATCCTCTGTTTTGTTGTCACGTCATCTTTACAGTCCAATAATAAGATGTACCTGAATGGGATTTGGCATAGATGGTTATATTGAAAGGATGCCTACACATGGACTTTTCTATGTGCATGAAATACCTTTGCATACTGCTTGCTAGACTCACAGGAGAGGACTTCAAGGATTGTTTAAACATGCCCATATCTATCTATCTATCTATCTATCTATCTATCTGTATATCTGTATATCTGTATCTAGATAATTTTCAGCTATAATCTTAAGAGATTTGTGGTTTTTTAGCACTTTTTTTTTCTTGGGCACAAGGACAACTACTGAAGTGGTAAGCTACAGAATAGCAGATGTATGATATCTCCTGTGCCTCAGGAAGGCATGAAACCTTGGTGTCTCACAGCCTGTCTCAGCTTGAGGACTTTGGTCAGCTGAATACATGGCTTCTGCTACCACTGCCTGTGCTGACAGGCTCTTAAACTTTTTGTTCACACGGGGCTTCAAGGAACAGAGTGTTTCACTGGGTGTCTCTCATTTTTTCATTTTGGAATTTATGCTATTGACAGACCTTCATGACATGTAAGATCACAGTGTCTTTCTGAGATGGAGGTGCTTGAGCCCCATTACACTCAGACTGGCTTCTCTGCCTCTGTGTTTTGCACGCTCTCAGCCCCAGATATTCCTACAAGTGAGAATTATATCCCTTGGAGGGACTGGAGTACAAAAGTGACACTGCCAGAAAAGGGTGTAAGCTCATAGCAAAATAGCTGTTTAAGGGGGGAAAAAAATGGACTCTAGTGGTTGTGATTAGGCTGGAAAACTACAAACAGGAGGGGGAGAAAAAAAGAAATTTAGCTATGAGTGTCTAGCAGAATTTATCAAGGCAAATCATACCATCTCAAATATATTCTTTCTAAACTACTGTGCACAGGTTGTGACTTTCCTGAAACAAAGGAATTAATTCCATAAGCCATAAGAATTCCATTCCATAAGAAGGGTTTTTTTTCTCCCCTCACTTGTTTTGGCTTCGAAAGGAAAGAATTCAATTTGGAAATGGAGGGGAGTCAGACATAATGTGGCCAAATATTGTGAGAGAGACTTCCCTTCTTTCTTGTCCCTTTGAAATCCTAATCCACCAAAGCACAAACCTGTGACAAGTGGATGGTCAGACATCACCCCTTGCTGCAGGGAGGGAGTGAAAACCAGGACTGTAACCTATGATACCTCAGACTCAGGGTAGCAGTGGGGCCTTTATTTCTGTTTTTAACCCCAACAAGACAACAGTGCTCCTCTCATCCCCAGCCCTGCTTTGTTTATGCTCCAGAATGAGAGAGAAATGCGTTTAACTTTGCTAAACTCATCTTGAAGTAAGCATTTACCACAGAGAATTTCAACCTTTCTGAAATTACACACATTATCCTAGGATATAGCAAAGAACTGTAAAGCTAGGTAAAGCACTGTGATAAAACATTGCTAACAAGTTTTGTCAACTGATTTTTGAAGTCCATACTAAGGTCTTGAGCTAATTTGTTGTGGTGCTGATAGTGATGAGTTTTTATGACTTTTGTTCCTTGCTTACTGCTGATTTTTGTAAAGCTTTTCCATAGGTATTAAATCTCCACATCACAATCACTAAAAAGTTGGTGATAGTAAATTACTTGTTTTCTTCTTTTTTTTAAACTCTCAACTCTTTTCTGATTTCTTAGGAGGAAGATCACTAATGAAGTTTTCCTTGTCACACATAACTTACAGCTATGTAAAGAGAAAAGCTTAACCTGATGTTGTTTATTAATATCTTACTTCTTGCCAGAGATACATAACATCTTCTCCACACTTGACCCAGTTTGAAAAGGCAGGCTATATGTCTTTTGAGTCTGTAGCTTGGATTACAAGAAAAAAATTAATTAGAATATGGACTTTGTCTGAGAGGAACTGACACGCATTTATTAAAATCTGTAATCCATCACAGTTGAAGATTATAGAATATTTTTTTTATGATTCTTATTTTTTTTCTAGATCAGAACCAATATGTGTGAGTAAAGAGATTATCTTAAGCACTTATGTTTTAAATAACTTGTCAGCATGCTAAGATGATGAATGTGATTACAAACATCTCTGGAAGAAACCTTGAATGACAGCTGATTCCTTGGATTACAATTCTAAAATGTCTGCAAAACATTTAGGTTGAAAGGAACAGTTATATCAAGATGGGAATTTAGAAAGGAGGGATTCCATTTTTGCTTTTGGTCCACAGATGCTTGAAAAAACAGAATTAATTAGCCTAAAAATTACTTTGTATCTACAACTATATGAACCTGTAAATATATTAGCAGAAGTCACCTTCATGCTTTTTATTTGATATGTGAGGCAACAAGCCAGTTTTCCAGAAGAAAAGGCTGAATAAGTAGCACATGAGCACTACAGTTTCTCTTGTTGTGCTAATAGGGTGAAGTGCAGAAGTATATAATAAGGTTATGGAATATGGTTTGCAAATGGCCATAAGATCACAGTTAACCTCTCTGGTATGTACCCCCCTAGAGATTAGGATATCAAAAACTGTTTCTATAATTTTTTGAATGAGAAGGGGGAAGTATATAATATTGCTGTCCTTATTAGCCTAGATGTGCAAATGGAGCGTTGTCAGCAAATCTGAGTGCTTCAGAGGAAGTAGTAAGGAACCCTCAGGCCACCTGAAAAAGAGGATAATCCCTTTCTCAAAGCACAACCATTACACACATTTGTATGCACCAAATTTGTGCCTGAACACTCCGAAAAATATGTATGTGCAATTCTTACAAAAATGTGCATCACCTGGGGCAATGAGCCCGTTATGTACATTTTTAACTCCTGTCAACCCCCCAACTCCACAAATGTAATAAGAAAATAGTTCTAGATCCTATTCTTGAAGGCATTTAACTCCACCAAGGATACATTGCATGTTTGCTTGCACTTAGGAGTCCTATCTCAGTCCTGTTCTTCCTGAACTTCAGTAGTAGCCAATATGCAACCATGGCAAGGACCACAGGATTAAAAAAAAAAAAAAAAAAGGTGCAAAACCTGAATAAAGATGTTTTGGCCCAGAAAAGTAGGTTGCCTCTGAATTATTTAATGAACTAATTATGGCTTTGAACTAGAGATGAATACTTGTATCTACGGGCACATGGCTGGCACCCCTGGCCCAAGGCTAAACTACCTGCACAAATTCTGAGAAACTTGCTGGAGGGAGCAAGAGTGAGCAGCTAACAGGAATGAGGAAGAGGGCCATAAAGTCTTGTGGTGCTACACAGGCAGTTAAAGGGGAGTTATGTGAGGGAAGGCCAAGCTCTGGTGGAGACCTGTGGTGGCCGGTGAACATACATTACAAGGGACAGAGAATTTTCAGTAAGACAAGTCCCTAGCACCACAAGAACCACTTTATGTTAGGGTGACCAAAAAGGCTTCTCCCAGGATGCGTGTTCTGTTCTGTTAATCTATCCCAGTTTGAATTCCCGTTGGCTGTCAGCCTCTACCCCTCGTCACTCCCCAGAGCTTCCCCATTGGTCCCCGTTCCCTGGTCCCACCTTTTCCCCACCCCCAGATAAAACTGTGAGTTTTGGGATCATGTTGGTATTTGCCTCTGCACCCTTCGGCAGTGTAGCAGCAATAAATGCTCCTGGCAGAACGCACACAAATGCCCTTCTCGGCTCTGTGCTACCGACTGTAACACTGAACCCACCCGTGCGGCTGTGGGGGCACGCGGGACCCCACGGAGCTGGGACAGAGACAGTATTAGAGACCTTTTGGAAAGAAAAGCTTGTGAAGTGAGAAATACCAGGGAACTTGATAACACCATTATAGCTGAGATATCTAAGCAGCAGCATCTGAGGTTTCACACTTGGGTATGGCGTAACAAAGTTAAGACCCATGAGAGTAATTAGGTAAGAACTTTTTTCATCTGCAAAGGGATAGAAAAGGTTGGAGAAACAGAGGCACTAAGGAGAGCCGTTCTAAGCACAGGAACAAGGAGAGAAGAGGGGTAAAAGGTGCTTACATATATGTGCTGGCTGCTGGCCAGTCCCTTTACCCATTCATGCCCTGTGCCTGACCATGGCCCTCTGTCCTGCCTCCTTTTAAAATCCTAGTCCTATTCTCTGTGTCATGAATCCTATTTCTACCATCCTGTGTGCATGTATGCACGTGTCTCCCTGTGTGGTACATGGGCACTGCATATTCCCTGGCTGGACCTGCACAAGGCCTTTGGGCTTACAGGAGAATCATCCTGCATGCAGTGGATGGGGAAGGGGAAATGTCGAGGGTCCCAAGTCCAATGGATTCAACCACTCCCTAACCTCTTGGACTGAACTGTGGTTAGAAAGTGTCAAAAGTAAAAGAGAATTTAATCACATTAATATTATAACACAGTTTTACAAAACCTCCCTATGTTACATGGGCTAGATGACCTCCAGTGGTTCCTTCCAAACTTACACCATCCCTGCGGTTCTGTGATACATTGTTTTGTCTATATGATTATTTTTCTTGTAATGAAAGAGGACAAGAGCATGAAAAAGTCTGCCTTACTGCTACCTATTTTGACATTCTGTGCCAGTCTGTCTCCTTGTCTAGGACCTTCACACTCATGTATCAACAGTATGAGGATTCTTTAAAGATTCTGCTCTTTAGATTCTTCCAAATCTAAATTCATTTTGGCTTTGTTGCAGCTCCACCTATCCTCAATCACACACTGCTGAGGGGGTCTAGATCCATCTGCTGACACACTGAGCTCCCTTACACATGCCTACTCTAGGAATCAATCAGCTAAAATCTCCAAGCCCACATCAGGCCTGTCTTTTTCCATGCTTAGTTTTCATCTCAGAAAAGGTCCATTATTTTCTGTACATTTTACTCCAGAACAGTATTTCTGCTCTCAATATTTCTACATAGCTACTGTATAAACTGTATAAAGTGAGAAAATAGTTGGTCTCACTGCCCATGCTAGTTTTAAACAAGTGTCTTACTCTGTTCCGGGCTCCTCCAGCCCCTCATGGTGCAATCTTCAGTACAAGCAGTCTCTTTTCTTGCCAGTTCTGAAGGTTACAGAAAATGATTGAGGCCAACTTGAAACAATTTGCTTTCGTTTCTGCAGAGATTGCTTGCTTTATTGCTTCCCAAAGTTTGGCTGTTGCCTTGCCAAAGGAGGCAGCAGCAAAGAGCTCAGCAGCCGAATCAATGATCTGAAGCCAAGCCAGCAGGGAGGTGTCTTGGGAGGGGCCAGCTAAGGCAATTGGGACACCTGCAACAGCCCATTAACCCGTGGGTGACCAGACTGCAAGATGTGGGAGGAGACACTAAAAAAGGAGCTAATGTGGACGCTATAGGTATGGGTAGGAGTGGAGCAGAGATTAAAAAACAGAAAAGTTTTCTATAAGTGTCTCCTGAACTTGCAGATTCCATGGGAAGAGCAGCTGTCTGCAGATCAGCCTTAAGTCCTTGCTCTTGTAAGTAAAAGCTCTCCTGCATGGCAGTGAAGACTGTATACTGTATGTGGAAGAATACTAAGCACAGACTGGAATATTTATATTTATTTTTGCAATACCAGGGTAAAAACAATTTAACAATGCCAAGTACAGTGTTATTCTCATAAAAACTTTTCATTTCAAAACAAATGATTTCTAGTTCCCACAAAAGTTAAAATCACATGCAGCTATATGAAGGTAAATTACTTAAGATGCACAGTTATATATCAGAAGTCTTTGTTAAAATAAAACCATACTGACTACATCATTTTAACAAGGCAATTACACAGAACTAGAAAACTGACTCTGTAGTAAAATATAAAAATCTACAATTATAAATATAAATTTGGTCCATGGATCACTACAGAAGTAGCAGTATTTACAGTAAGTATCAGATTACTATTCTAAATGTCTAATTGGAGTCTTAAAATGTTGAATGTTATGTAGAGCAGGATTTTATTTACATTCTACTATATTAAAAGTTGCATTTCTAGCAAATGTAAATTGTTATAAATACAGCAAATAAACCAAATACTAAACCCATGACATGTTTGTAATTGAGGATTCCCTAACATCTATAAATATGGTAATTTTAAGTTAAAAGTAAAGCCAGATAAATCAAAAAAACTAATACTGAAAAAAATACCACAATTCAATTATTAGAAACACTGTAAAAGTCAATCAAGTTAGTCCAGATGTAACAACGTATTACAATAAATCTTTCGAGAAAAGGCACGCATTGTTGATGATAAAAGTTCCACGGTAAAGTCATATATAACAGAAATAACTTGGTTTGACCAATGGTTGGGATCTGATTATATATATACTGACTGGACAGATTTTTCCCACCCAAGGTATAAAACTGAAAATAATAATGGTAAAACTCCAGGTGTGATTGGTGTGATGCAGTGATGTTTATGTTTAATCTGATGTGTTAATTAAACTAAAGATTCTAAACTTTCAGCTGCATTTCCATCAGGTAAAGCTGAGCCATTACTGTCCATAGATGCTGAGGGGTTTTCTTCTTGTCTTGTGCTGACAAGGCTGAGAATAGCTTTGTAGAGAAACTGGTACTGTTCCTGGAGAAGAAAAGAGAATACACTCAGGATGTTGGCAGAAAGAGTTATCTTGTGACACTGTTACTCAAAATTAATTAACAGCTGATGTGTCAGTCTGTTAATCTACTGTGCTCCAGGATTTATTGCATTACTTAGCAGCTTTATTATTTTCTGACTAATGGCTCCCCCTGTATACAATGTAAAGCATGTCATTAGGGACCACAGTACAGGTAGGATAGAAAGCTGTATTTTAAAAGAAATACATGCTGAATCTGATCCTTGTTAAATTCAATTGCAAATTTGGGGACAGGATTAGGGTTGCTGTTTGTCTGCTGGCTTTTTTCTTCTTCTTTTTCTTCATCTGAATTCTTTCCAGAATCCAGAAGATTTCTTTTTCTACAGCACCCCTGGAAGACAATTTTCATTAATTCATGCAGAAATTAAGATGTGAATAGTTCAGTAATGTTGCCCTAGGATCCAAGCATGCTAATAATGTCACACATAGGAAAAAAAGGTGCACATTATTACTTACAATGTCGGTAAAGACTCCAGGCCTCATCAGATTTATCATCTTTGCCACGTGGTAAACATCCACTGAATTCTCATTTTCCAGTTGATGCATCAGAGTTGTTAATGCACAGAAAGTGCCTGCTGTCACCCCTCCATGCCTTTGTAAAGTAAAACAAAACAAAGCTCTAGAAACTGGGTCAGGTTTTACAGCTGGAGAAATTACAAATTCTGGGGCAAACTGGTAAGATGAATTTCTGTCATGCTGGTCTGCCCAGCACTGGCTTAAAACAACTTTCACGGCACCTGGCTACAGCTTCTTAGAGTTATTTCTCTACAACCCTCTACTAACCAAATCCTGAAGGCCTTGGGACCTTCAGTGTTTCAAGATTTTGTTATTTTTTGCCATTATTGGACAGCTGGAGAAGGGAAAGGTGCCTCATCTAAACTGTTAATTCTTTCAGTAAAAGACAATGGAGTCTTAACTGATTACCTCTCCAGTGACCTATCTGATAACCATCCAGAGTATCAAAATGATAAAACTGAAATGAAGTATGATAAAATAAAAATGTTTCTCTTGTTGATGCAGCTGGAACAGAAGCATTACCACTATTGTTAAGTGCAGACTGTGCCTTGTTTCAGCAGCTTTTACTCAGTGAAAGGATGGTTCTACAGAAAAGCATCAAAACAAACAGGAAAGTGCAGTTCTTACTCATCATGTACAATCATGGGCCCATCACGGTTGGAAGCTTCCTCTTTGATGATGCTGATCAGTTCAAAAGTTTTACTTATAGGACTATCAGGATTTGGCCATTTTGGACACTGAAAATGCCTCACTTCAAGTACATAGTCATCCTAAATGATTAAAAAAAACCAAACAAAAACCTCCGTAAGTCAATTTTGTAAAAGATTGACTTTCTTTATTCTTTTCCGTCACCTTGTTCCAGCTCCAGTCTCCAGATGCAGAACCCCACTGCAGTGGAGGTTGGACTATTCCCTTTGTCATCATATTACCTTATAGACGTTACTCCCTCCATGGATGTTTCTAGAGTATGGATTTTTTATCTGTCATTTAACATCAAAAATGTAAGAAGATGTGGGCATTACCTTTAACAAATCAAGTCCTGAGTCACATTTATGACAGTGTTACCTGTGTAGCTTCTAAAATGAAGTCTTGGATTATGAGCTTCTCCTCGTTAGACAGACATTTGTGTTCTTCAGCAATCATAGTGACTTTGAAACTCTCACAGTTTATAGGCTCATCTTTGTTTGGCCAGTACACAAATTCATCTTCAGCCTCCAGGAAAAAAAAATGAAGTCATAAAAGTAAGTAATGTTGAGCTCTTACAACACAAAATCTAATATAATAAATAATGTGTCACGTATATAATCAATCCAGCCATCTAGATTTAAATTGACAAATCAAATTTTGAGTGGTTTAACAATGGCAAAATGATGGTTTTCAAACACCTCTGCAGTGATCCTGACCAGAAGACCAATGTACCCTGTGGACCCATACAGCAAGGAACCTGCAGTGCTACCTTGTGCCACACATCCAGCCTGGCCTTCAGGCTGTGCTGTGCTGCGCATAGTCCATGGTCACAGGATAAACTTAACTGGTGTGTTGTAATGTATGTGTGGTCCTGGGACTATCTGAAAGTGCAGAAAAAGGTTCTCATGGAAGCATCCTTTCTGTTTGACAACAGAAACAAAGAGAGATGGGCTTTTTAAAGAAAATCCTCTAATAGTTTGAATAACCAAAATGGTCAGATGGATAGGGAATGCTCCTTGTCATGTATCCCGTCTGCCTATTGTGTGTGTTGCAGGGAAATTGGGGTGGGTTCCGGTTGTGGTGGATGCAGAGCGCAGAGAGGCCATGGCTGTCTGCTGGGTGGGTGCTACTGCTCCCTGGTCAAGCTGGCAGCCCTTCAGTGCCCTTCCTGCCCACCCTTCTGCAGGAACTGCTGCCCCATGCCCTGTGTGCCCACCCTGCTGGCAGTGCTCCTGGCCACTTGTGCACCCCAAGGGCTTCTTTCACATGTGAGAAATGCTTGGCCACTGGTGGTCCTGGCCCTGCCCAGGTCCCACCAGCTGCTGTCCTGCGAGAAACAACCTCACACTTCTGCCCTTACCTAATAATGGCTAAGAAGCCATATTACAACTAAGTTGTGGAGCAAAACCTAACCTTGCATAATGGTTACTTGTGCTGTTTGGCTCCTTTTATAAATTGTACAGGACTGATTTAATACTTTTTCAATCCAATCACAATCTGTCTAGACAAGGATTTCTAGATTTCTGCTAGATGACTTGGGGATTTTACACTCAGTTTGGTGTTATTAATTTTTAACTGTGTTTTGCAGAATGCAAGATATTTTCTCATATCCTGCATATTTCAAAATGGTAACACTAATAAAATTCATACATAAACCCATAACAATCAGACACAGAACTCACCATATTCTGGCTATCAGGAAGCATGACTATTAACTGGGCGTTATGGTCCCATATCATTCTCCAGAAATCCTTGATAGTGTGTAGTAAGGGATGCTGAGTAATAATGAATTCATTACTTTGATAATAGCCCTACAAAAAAAAAAAAAAAGACAGACTCAGAATTGCTACCCAAGTATTAATGCTTAAAGGAAGCTTCTAGTGGACAACGCGAGAACCTAGAAAATACATTGCACACTTGTTCCTTCTTTAGTTTCCTGCAAATATTAGAAAAATATAAAACTTCCATGGAAGTATTTTCCATGGGAAAAGAATAAATTCAATTACACTGAAACAATTTTTGAAACTTAAAAAAAAAATGATAAAAAAAGGACAAAAGAGATCAGAGAAGACTCAAAGAGGCAACTCATAATAAAAATGACTGACTACCTGAACCAAATAAAAGAATACTTGAAAGAGCTGCAAAAATCCCAAGCAGTTTCTTAATTTACACAGATATCTCAGATCAAACTCCTACCAGAAAAGAGAGTTCCTATGCAGTAACGTACCTGAAAGATCATGTACACATATCATGGCAGAGAGCTTTCCCATTTCTTTCCTGAATGTCCAGGAGGCATTTACTCCTCCCTCTCAGCTATTGAAGGGGGAAAGAGTTGAACAAAACCCAGAGAACAAAAAGATAATGGAAAGCTGATGAACTGTGGTATCCAAGGCTATGCCAGTTGCAAAAGCTCTGTAGGATGAGCAGGTAGGAAGGCAAACCACAGTACAGACATTGAAAACTAACTAGTTATTTAACACAGTTCATCTCAAAAGATCTTCCCGTAAGTGGCATTTAGCTTTAACAGTTTTTGAAACTATGATGTGATTTATGTTTCTACAGATTGTTAAAATGCAATGCACTTTTACCAAATTTAAGACCAGTAATAATGGCAATAGTACTTCCTGGGGGAAGTAACTCTTTCAGGCAGAGTGAATAGTGGAAGAAAGCAGCTTTCAAAATCAGGATTGTGCCACCCTAACTCGGCTGCATGGCAGCTCTGGAAACAGCTGTGCATTGTTTTTCACCAGTATATTAACTGACTTACCATAATATAGGAAGCATTGATGTAGTCTGTGCCTTCACCAGATAGTGATGAGATACCCACTCTAGATCTTTCCACTGTAAAAAATTATGAATTCATAAACATGTTGCAATGACTCTTATAATACTATAGCAATTATCTCACATCTCACAGTAATGATAACCCTGAGCTCTATCAATCAGAATAAAGTGCTATCCAGCCATCTATTTTATTTTCCTGTGCATAATTCTTAAAGCACTTCTTCACTACAAATACTTTACAAAACATTGCTCCAAACCAATGCAGATGCCTTCAGTTCTTGATGAGGATTTGATCAAGCTTACCAGGAATGATAGATGAGGTTCGGTTCTTTTCTCTGTTACACTGTTTGAGTGCAGTCGAATAATCACACTGCTGTGTGTTAGACTGGCTCAGCAACTGAAACAATGAAGTTAAAAAAAAGTCAGGTAACTGTAGAAAAGCCATTCCTTCATAAGCTGCATTAAACAGAAGGGTGCATATATTGCAGGTTTGCTGTCTCCCTTAACTGTAGTTATCTAGTTATCTGTCTAAACTACTTAGCAAGTCACCAGAATATTTTTTCTTCACTGTTCTTAGCAGTTCAAATTATTCTTGAATCCTAGATCAATAAGCATATCTTTGAAGGTGAAGTCTGTCATCTAGCCAGTGCTGTACACTGAGGGGAGTACACTGATTGATCAATATAGTTCATGATGTATTTGCCAGAATAGTATCTTTCCAGACATTTGTACCTTTGAGATCTTTCTTCAAAGGCATGCAGTTAAGAGTTTCCAAAATCTATTTACTGTCCTATTTCTCATGATCTCTTTTTTGTGGATTTTTTTTGCTGGATCCCTTGTTTAAGAATATGAAAATAATTCTTTTGTCCCAACTGACTGCATTCGTTCAGTACGTTTAATCTGAATTTAGGCTCAGCAGTTAAATTTTAGGTAGAGAAAGCTGATGAAAGTTATGTTGAGATACTTTTAATTCATTCAGGGCTTAAAAACCTAAAGATTTTCACACTACTATCTCCGAGAGCTCACCTTGAATTGTTTCTCCAGTCTGGTCTTTCCTGTTGGTCCAGGTATCAAGAGAGCATTAACATAGGCATGAATGTGAGTCTCAAGGACTTCTGTTTCTTTACTGAGTATTGCTTCGACCAGTGCATCATGAATGAAGATGTATTGCTCCTAGGAAAACAAAACCAAACCTCTGAGCTCTCATGATTTTCAGATTCCCCTAGATACCTCTGGTTAAGCTGCCACTTCTGATGTGGTCAGTATTTTTTCAGAGGTTTTCTCAAATGTGATCTTCTACAACAAAGGCTGTCCCTCTGCAGTGACAGTACGCATTTACAAGCACAATTGACAATTATACTTGCAATACATACATACACATATATATATAATATAATACCAAATCCTCACTACTTGTGATATCTCACATTAACAGAATAGAGTTAAAAATGCAAGCACAGCCTTAAGTCAAATTTTCAAGCCAGTCCTGCCTCTAGTTCTTACTGCTATCCTCTATTTTCTCCCTCATATCCTTTGGAACAAGTGCCCTAGCTGTTGATTAACTTCTTTTCTGTTGAAAGGCACTGGGGAATCTAAACACCTGTTCCTGAAACCTGAAATAGACTTTCAAATGCCCTGCTGTTGCCCTTACTGTTTTCTCTTGGTCTTTCAATATTTTATATATAATCTTCAGTTTAAAGCATCTATATCTAATTTTCTGTCTGAAACAGCTTTTTTCCCCATATTTTATTGCCTAATATAAACTGTTTGATGAGGTTCAGTGAAGATCTGAACACCTGATAATGGTGCTTCCTCAAAAAGCTCCGTGACAAAAATACAAGTCCTGCCAAGAAAGCCCTACTGTGGGAAACATGATTTATACAGGTTTCCTTCTGAGTCCTCCTTAATAAACAGACAAGAGCCCACAGAAAGGTAATTTCTAGTGCACTGCTCTAAGCATGCCTAGAAGGATGTCTCTATAAAACCAAGGCAAGCAAAAGGGAAAATCCCACCCAGTCTGGTGACTGGTTTCTGTCTGTCTGGTGGTGCCAAAAAGAGCACTGCATCATCTCTCCTCCTGCAATCAGAAATAGTTTGTAATAGTCTCATGCTATTTATATTTTATTCTTACCTCAGTCTGCACCAAGTAGTTCCTTTGGGTACGTATGTGTTTTAAGAATCCAAATATGTTGACTGTCCCTTCATGCTGAATTTGCTGTAGCATGCTGTCTAACACTATGTATGTGCCTGTCCTTCCAACACCAGCACTATAAAACAAAAAAACAGTCTTGAGCCTGAAGTAAAACGCTAATGGAAAGAACTGTTCCATACACAGTTTTTTCAACAAACTGCTGCATAGGGAATATTTCCCTCTGCAAATGAATTTATTATACAATATACTTTGCTAAAGGTTTGAGGCTGATAGTAATCTTTTTCTTTGTGCAAGAATAGACCTAAACACTATTTTCTCAAATGATTTTTAAACTATTGGCTGAAATAGAACTAAGGGGTTTCCTGCAGGTCTGCCATTTTCAGGCTTCTGATATTCCTTAGGATACTTTGCCAAGTATATCTAGAAAAGGTGGTATATGTCAGCATTTGGGCACACTTAATGTGTTCAAATTCCTCTATGTCAAAACGGCACTTTAAAGCAAAAGTTGCATTATTCCACCCACTACATTATAGGAGATTTCAAAGATAAACCCCAGGAAATGGCAGAACTCTTGAGAGTATATCTGTAAGAGAAAAAAGCTTAGCACTCTTTAAACAAAGCTAAGATGGCAAGCAATTGTTGAAAACCTTTTTAAAAATAGAAAATGGAGAAGTAAGGGTTAATCAGCTCATTCCTGTTATGAACTCTGATTAATGTAGTATAAAACCAGTTGTATCACAAAATTAAAGAAAAAATCTCTTTTATAAAATAGTCCCTTGTAGTTCCCCTCTAAGATATGAAGGAACATTATGTGTACTGTACATGTAATTTGAGAGCAGCACCGTGCTGGGCCTGCATGGTCCCCTCTGGGCAGATCCAGCTCAGTCCATACATGCTAATTCAGTCATCTCATTTCTGCCACAGAGAGGGCACAGAGCATAGGTAGTGTGAGCTTAGATTGCTGTAATAAACTGTCTAAATAAGTATGATATGAAATTCAAAGGTCCAGGTTGTTAACACTCTGTTAGACACAAAGAAGTCCAAAGATTACCAGACGCCATCTGTACTTGTTATGAAAGAAAAAACATGAAAAGTACCAAATAAAAATAGCTAAAATAAGTTTCATACATCTCATCATTTGTGTCTTCCATATAGCCTGTAAATATAAATAAAAGTTACATTTCCAACATGAGATGATTCCTTTGAAATTCCATAGTGCATGGGGTCAGGTTAGCTAAAAAATGTACAAAACTGCCTACAGACAGAGGTGAGTTAATACCTATGACCCAAGGGAGAGGTCTGACTGAAGCCACATGACTTACCACTACTCACTTTTTAAAAACTCAACTGAATTGACTCCTAATGTATTGCTGATATCTCAGCAATCTCAGGCTTGACATTTTGAATTTCCCAAGAACAGGCAGGATGTAAATAGCAGCAGAACAATAAGATACGGCATTTTCATTTTCCAAGCTAAAAACAGATGTCAGTCAGATTAGATCATCCCACAAATAAAATATCTTCATTTGCAGCATTTGTGAGGTGACTTTACCTGTTCGCTTTCTCAGAGTCAGCTCCAGAAGGACAGAATTCATGAGGAGGTTCTCTTTCCAAATGTTCCATCAAAGGTGAGGTACTACAGCGGAAAACCAGAACCTGCTTATATATTTTACAACAACCCAGTCCTTCATGGGCATTGTGAAGTCATTCCAGGTCCTACAAGCCCTTTTTAACCAATTTTCCCTGAACTGCCAGTTTTAGTGAGCACTGACAGAACACCTGCCTGCACACTGCGGCACATGCAGACCTCAACCGTTCCCCAGAATGCTCCTCCGTTGCAAATGACTGCTAGAGCCCAGAGTAATGTTAAAAACAGCAGAGTTGTAGTTCAGCCAGGAATAGAGTGAGTCTTCTCTTGTGCACAGAGCTCCTCTTAGGATTACAGAGTATCCCTGCACCAAAGAAAGCATGAGCCAAAAGCATCCTAATGATATATTTGCAGAAATGAAACATTTATCCCCACACATGTATCTGGTAAGCTCATAGCATTCAGGAGAGCAGTACAGAAATGTGGGAAAAAAAAAAGAAGTAAAAGCACTTTTGCAAAAAAAGAAAAAGAACATAGTGCAGAGCAGCATCATCTTGTTTATGGAGATTGACGGATTTACAGAAGTGGCACAGACAGTTGATTAGTTGGCCTTACGAAGGAGAGAAATATCAGATAAGAATATCAGCTAAGAAATTAATCTTATTCCATCAGGAATTGTTAAATGCAAGAGTGAAATTTTGCTTAACCCACCGAGAAATTATTTTTTTCTGCAAAACAAAAGTGGAGTGAACCTTACAGGACTAAAAACCACACCTGCAATGAACCACAACAGGCCCAACAGCGTGGCGCTTCGCATGCGATGCCTTCCGCACAAAGGTGAGAACGGGCAGTGTGTATTCTGGAACACCCATGTCAGGCCACTGGGTATAATGGTACTGAGTCACTATGCGTCCACTAGACCTCCCCTTCTGGGAACCCTGCAACAGAAACATAATTCCACATGTAAGCAGCCCATATCTTCCTTTATTTTCTTTCTGTACCTAATAGCTGTTGAACTGGCTCTGAATATTCCAGCCTTCAAAGAGAAGGGGAAGGGCCAGTGCTTCTGTCTCACCAGGTTGCCCACTGAGTGGAAAAATGACCTGACACTGTCTCTTAGGAAGCCATAGAGAAAGACTACAAGCACTGGAGAGATAACATATTACAACTGCTCTCAAGAGTCACCAGCTCTTCCTGCCACTCTGCTCCTCTGTTGAGTGAACAGAAAGAGTAGGATTCATCTCACCCAGCTTTAGTGGTCTACAAGGTAAGTAGCCTTGTCTAGGCTGCTTTTCTAAGCTCCCTTCCTCCATGGCAACACAGAGGCAGGGATTCCTTCAGAAAGCAGGTAATCTCATTCAAAGATTCATTCCTAAAATAGGCAGAATAAATTAATTGAGAGTAAATGCTGCACGTTATGTATTAATTATGCAGGGAGGGTGAGAGACTAGATGTCTCGGACATTTATGTGGCTGGAATAAATTAAGTTTTCAGAATCCTCCTCAAAGTAACTAACATCACCCTGCTGAGAGAGCATGCTGGTTCTGGTTACAATAAAGTAAGTGTGGATTCACCTGTCTTTAGAAAGGAAAATGGAGAGCTGAGGTGGATAATTTAACTCATACCATGTTTTCTTCAAGTTGCTCTCTTTCTGAAAATGTATCGTCCTGCTACCCAGGCAGGCAAAATCCACGTCAGCTCTCCAATGTGGTCAGTGCTTTTTCTCTGATGGTCCTACAGTTTTCTGAGTTTATTCATCTGGTCAAATTAACTGAAGTTGACAAGCATCTTGGCTGGCTGAGACCTACAGGATTCGGCTTTACATATACAGCAGAAAGAGTTGTCAACTGCTTTAAAAATATTCTGAGCATCTTTTAACTCTTCCTTTTGCCCACCTCTGTTTTCAGGATGCTACAAACCTTTTTGATCTTGGTGTTTCTAAGAGTAAAATTCCTCACAGTGTAATAGGCAAGTACATGAACACTCTTCTGAGTAACCAAGAAGTTCCCATATTCTTCACTACCTTCGGCAGGCCAGTACTGGTCACATTTTCTCTGTTAAAAAGAAAATAAAAAATAGAGGAAAAAACCTCCTAAAATGTCAAACTAGTAAGCCAAAATATTCACATTTAAGAGCATAGTAAAGCACAAAACTGTACAGCGACTGTCAATATACCCAGTTTATAAATAGACATGATCTTCTGTGCAGGAGAACAAGTAACAGTTATTTTGGCTGTGCAAAGATGCTCTTCATTTGGAATACTCCAAAAAAGAGGTTTAAATCATACTATCAGAGTTGAAGGGGTCTAATGTTGTGGAACTTTCCATTCTATAGACACTCTAAAAACTAAAGAAAACAACACGATCTATAGGAAAAATACGAATACATCCAAGTTAGTAGAATTGTATGTGGCTTTTGATTAGTTTGTAGTATGGGCAGAGAATATTTATAACTGGTAGCCAGGGTAAGAGTGAGCCTGTGTATGGCTAGAATGTACAGCAGAGAGCTGTGATGTGTCCAGCCTTTTGGCTGGGTAGTCATATAGCCTTCTCTAAGAGTATTAGAAGAGTGTTTGTTTATAGCATGGTGTTACGAATGAAGTGGTACTCCTAGGGCAGCCCTCATCTGCAATTGCTGTGTCTGTATCATCTGAGAGATGCTTTTTAGGTTGTATGGTAAGATTTACATTCATTTTAGGCACTGCTGCACAGTGTGCAGCAAGTGTGATGCAATGTGTCCTCATGTGACCCCAGGGTACATGTATACTTGCACCACATAATCAGAGAAACACACACCCTGTGATGGGGTTTGACCTCTTTTTGTCTCACTGGACAAATGTGTGTCTAGTCATGTAGTAGGAAAGGAACTGGGAGTACAGGATGTTAACAGGGAGCAGACAGTGAATATCCAGAAAAGTTCACCTGAAATATGTTCTTCTCCTTTCCATGGTCAAAGGCAACCCTGACAAAGAGCATGATGGCAAGCAGACTGGTAGCAGAATGTGGCACAAGGTCCACAGTCTGTCCACTTCTATTATATAGAAGAAGTCTTTTTTTCAGGATAAGATTTTTTTTGTGGTTAGAACATGGTATTTTCAAGACTTATTGAATATTTTCTTTAGTTTCATTCTACAAATCCTCAACTTTATACTTCTGTAGCCAGTCCTAGTACAAGCAACTACTACAAACTATTGATTTTTGTTCAATAAATGACAAAACCGGATTTTTAAAAGACAGGAGTTTGCTACAGGTAGATCTACCAACATCAGAGAAATAAAAAACAGACAAAGGTACTCATACCCTTCCTTTCTCAATGAGATTAGTTATCATCACAATAACTTCTACGTTATGTTCCCATATCATTCTCCAGAAATCTTCTGCTGTTGATTTTAGTGGCCCTTGAGCTGCAATGTAGGCTTTTGGCTTGTTGTAGCCCTAAATTGAAATATAAGAAATGACACTTGTCAAATCACTGTCCATGAGCAAAAGGAGGTTGGGAGGTGTACATGACATTTAATGTATTTATTTTTAAAGACTTTGAAAACCTTTTAAGCACTTTTATGTTTTTAACTATTGAAATTGCAGAAACCCTGTGGTATCAGATAACATATGAATACAACTGTTATGTCAATATTTGTCATTCCAGCAAATAGGATATGTATGTTCAAATGCCCGTGTTCAGGAAGAACATTGATATGATAGTGATTATGAGATGTGTTACAGAAGTGGTTTAAAAAATGAATCATGATCACTCATGTGTAAATAACTATGTAATGAAAACCGGTAATGGTGCCTTGGTGAGGCTCTCAGCTAAATAGACTCTTCCTCTCATGAGATTACCTCAGAGGGAAGAATTAACCACTCAGATGAGATATACCTCTAAAATGACTCAGATGTGACAGGATATTTTTTCTTAAAAAATGCCCTTCATTAAGCTGCAGTTGCTACAATATGAAGATGGATTCCAAGAAAGAATTGGCATTTTACCTTTGCTTTAACTTTGTAGGCTTAACTTAGACCACGAAAGTTTTTTTAACAAAATCTGTAATATTGTGATACTTCTTTTGCATTAAACCTATTCATGTCCATTCATATTTTTTTTTACAGAAAAGACTGACAGATCAATAGGCCAGTAGATAGGAAAAGGCACTTACATCGACATAGTTGGCGTTAATGTAATCAGTCACTTTTCCATCCTTTTCTGCAAGCTGGGCTAATTTAACCCTAGTATGATCATCTGCAGTAAAACAAGGGAGAAAATAAGCAATTTTTGGTAAGAAATATATTCTTTCTTGTAAAAATAATGAGGTGTATTTTTACAATGCATAAGACCAATACAATCACATATGCCAACATCCTTTCCTTAGGTATGAATCAGATTCAAAATTCTAATTTGCAGAAAAATAAAGTAATGACTCCAAAGTTTGAAGGGATTCAGAATCTAGTGGCCTGAGTAGCAGCACCTCGGATCATTTTAGGCACTATGACATATTTCCCCTATGGCCTCTAGCTGCTGCTTGTAAATGTGTACGGGTCTTCCATAAGTCCTGTGTCATGACTGCCAGATCTGCACAGTGGGATGTCTCAAAATGACAGCAGGCACCGTTGTTGAGGAACTTTAATTCCAAGTTAAAAGAACACTGGAGAGCAATGAGACTTTGAAAGTGCTGGTCATCTGAAGCATCAGCAGTGGCTACATCAGGGTGAGCTGAAGCGTTCTGTAGGCTGCACCAATTGCAAGAACTACACTCGAGTCGCTTACAGAGGATTCTTGCTACTTCAGCTGCCCTAAGCTGCCTCTGTACTGCTCTTTAATCAAACAGCCCCTGGGCTGGCACATTTCGTATGACCAGCTACAAACACAGAGTGACAGAGGAAAATCCCTGAGTTTTTGTCCCTTTAGAGACATCTTTAGCCAGGGGGATTGTCATTTCCTGTTGCTGGTTTACATTGTCTTCTGCCAGACAGCTGACTCTGTCACTTTTTCTATTAAGCTTTAGTGATGCTGAATGCCGAAGATTTAGATTTATTTAGAGCTTTCTTGTAATCAGAACAAAGTCGAAATGCTATGGAGAGTTAAAAAAAGTATTGCGCCAACAAATGATCAAAAACCCAGAGGCAATAGCTTGAAAGAGATATTAACAAAACTGAATAGTGTTTCAGAGCAGAAAAATCTGGGAGAGTGATGCAGTGGGAAAACAAGTGTACTGGCTAATGAAGATGCTGTACTACATTGTTGCCAGGCACATAAAACCAGAACATTCATGTTTATATGTGACAGTAAATATATCCAGGGATTTTGAAGCTCATAGAGACAATAAATCACCATTACTCCAAATCAAAGATGGATTAATTTTGACAATCAAAACACAGCTTCTTAGGCTTTCTAATGGCATTATAATGAAATCTCCCAACTCCCTTTGGGTCATCGCAGAAGACACGAATATGTCTTGCTGACACATGCTCATCAAAGCAGCAGAATGTCAGAGGCCTAACTTGAAGAGATGTGGAATCTCATGCTAACTCCTCTCCAAGGAGCACTTTGCTGAACAGTAGCTGGAGGTTTCAGTGTAGAAGTATTTTTGCTCCCACTAATAACATATAAATCTATACTTGTCTGTAATTATTTCTTGCACAAAACAACAAGTGATACTTTTACTTACAAGCAACAATGTTTATGTATCTATTCTTATTCTTGTTGTCAGGGTGATTAGAGCTGTCTGATGTAATACCTAGATCTACAGTACAGCTCTGGATTTCCTGAAAAAAAAGTATGCCATTCTTTAGTAAGTATTAACATACATAAAATGTCTTTAAATACAGTAAGTAAGCATGAAAAGAACCACAACCTTACACCCAATTATCTATGATATTTTACAACTACTTCATTGCTAAAAAAAAATGCAGTGAAATAATTCCTTACCTGATAAAACTCTTTCAGTGTCTAATGAGGGAATGAATGCAAAAAAAGTAAAAAAAATCAAATTCCACAGCACAGAACAAATGGATAAGTGTTTATATAAATTACAATTACTATATGGAAAACAGTTATGGTCATGCAATATATCCATAATAACAACAAAACTGTGTATTTTGACAAAACTCCTAAAGGAAACAACAGGTAATTTTCCCAGTTAAAATTATGGCATCTCTTTTCCTATCTTTAATGTTAGATCTTAGGCCAGTGAAAGCTTGTACATATGAGCAACACTACAGACTTTAGCCAGATTATCTGTAAATTTAACAGTTCATTGGAATTTTTATTGGTCCTTATAAATGCATCAGTTTCTCTGGGGAATGCTTTTGCTCTCTTTGCATTCAGCTGCAAAACCTCCACTGAAGCAGGACTGTGTGTTGTCCAGCCAGCCTCAGAGCACTCTGGGGAAAGACAGAGTTACAGCCCTCACTCTGGCTGCCAGCAATTTCAACGATTTTATAAAGAGAGACAGGCTTGAGAAGACAGGCACAAACTCTCTAAGACTCACAAAATTAATTCATTTTATTGATTACTTTAGTTGACAGGAAACTCAAGCATTTATAAGTCCCACACTGTTAAATAGCAAATATATTGCCATCACTAAAAGTACTAATGATGCTTCCCAACACTTTTTGTAATTCATTTTAATGTCAGTGACCTTAATCTACTTAAATATATGTATAAAAAGTGGTTGTCAGTCTAAAAATTAGATTTTAAATGTTATTTTGTAGTAATATAAAAAAACTTGCTACCCTCCCCCCCCCAAAAAATCTGAACCGCCTTTGTACTCTTCAAATGTATGCTAACTCTGCAAAGACAATTACTGTATTTCAGTTTTTCCCAATCTTCTAAGTTTTCTATCAGTAGAGAAAAGAACTGGACACTAATTCTGGAGTAGTCCACAAAGCAGAAAAAGGATCACCAAGAAATGATGAGGACACTGACTTTTCTTTGCAATAGTTAAAACTAGCATGAAATATGTCAGATGGTGCTGCTGTAGTTCGGTGACACGCACTATATTTTGTCTTTAGATCACTTCTGTAATTAAGGAAAAGTAAAATTGTAGGACAAGATCAATTTAGAATGAACAATCTGATTTCTGTATTGCTGTACTCACTAATGGTGACAGAACTTTGTATCCATTGTATTTACACACAGTCCTTCAAGACCTGCTCTTATTCATAGCTAGCTGAGCTGGAGCCCAGTCCCATCAGTGCATATGCACATGTGTAGTATATGAATATATACTGGACATTCGCAAGTATTTACAAATTTGGTCCCACAATCAAATGGATATTCTGAATGTTAAATGAATTGAAGAAAAAATGCTGATGAAGAAGGTTATGTGAAGGACATGGAATTTTTGGTCAACTAGATCACAATACATTGGCTGCGGAAACAAAAGCAAAACCTAAAGATGCAAAACTCTGATTTTTTTACTTTCGTTATTGTTTTTGCAACAGGAATATTACAATTGTATTTTAAATTAACACAGACCAGTTAAAAAACTTGTTCCCATCCCAACTGACTGATTTTGTTTCAAATCTCTTGTAAAATTGCTGATGGTACAGCTTTCATTACGGTATTTGGGGTTTTAATGTTTATGTCAATTAAGTTAGAACATATCCATCTTTAAACTGATTGCAATACATGAGTGTGAAAAACAATGAAGATCATTAGTTACATATGGTGATAGTAACATTACATGATTAGAGCATATGTTTCAACATTTTCAAATACCTCTTATGCACCATATACTTTAGGAAAGGAACTGTAAAGCTTTCACTACCACATAGGAAGACTACATTAGCTCCCCTGTTAATCAGAAGTCTTGCCACGTGTACTCATTATTACTTCCCTTTTATTTTCTCTGTAAATGGAACAAGCAAATGTGGGTAGCTTCTGCAAAATTCAATTGTCATTAGTATTGGAAAAGCTTTAGATCTATCACTGTGTCTGATAAACCATATACATTGCATTATCTTTGCATAGTTTATTCACACAATTGTTCAGTATTTTAGCACAATAATAAACATTCCCATTTGTACCAGTCCTGGTAGCTTTTAGGAATCTCCCTAGGCTTTATGCATAAACTCCATACTGGTCTCAAAGCACTCACATTTATGGTGTTATTTCATGCATTCATGAAATTGGTGCCCAAGTCAGAATGTAATGCCCCCATTTTTGTTTCCAGGCATTTAAACTTAACATTATTTGTACATGCTAAGTAAAAGACGACATCATAGAGCCATACCTCAAATTCTTCAGAAAAACCATTACTTGCATGTAAATCTGCAACATGTTTTGGAAAATGCTTTATTGGAATTGCTCCAACATCATCTTAGGGGTGGGAAAAGACAAAAAGTATATTTATGTAGAATAAAAAACCAGTGACATATAATGAAGTTTATATGTAGGCAATCCACAAAACATCCTGAAATAAAATTCTTGGCATGAACTTTGGATATACAACTCCCAAAAAATTACAACATTCTTTTATGCCATTAACATTTCTAAAATAGTTGCCTAACACTTGAACATTTCTAAATTATTATTTGGAAAGAAGATAAAGAAAATGCCTTGCTAGGTTTTGCTCTGTCTGTAAGCTCCCCAAATCAAGGTGCTGATTCTGCAAGATGCTGAGTTTTTCTGTTAAATAGAAGAACATACAAAATTCCCTGTGAAGTCATGGAGATATGGGAGGATTAGCTCTTTGCTCTCAAAGGCAGAGAGCAGAGCTCTGAATAATACTGATAAAGTAGGAATGATTAGGCAGAGTTGTCTGGGTACTTCACACTGATTAGTGTTGCACTGGAACTCAGATGCAGTACATGGACAAGATGCATAGTCCCAAGCCTGCTAAATTAAAACAGCATTATGCCAGTAGTTTCATATTAATTTACAGTTGCATGTTTGCACTGGCATCCAAAGTAAACAGCAATAATTTTCATCTTTTACTGCATTAGTGACTACCTTCAGTACAGAAATTTCTCCCTGTTCTCCTTATGATTCTATGATTACAAATTGATAATAATCTTATGTCTGATCATGGCAGTACTGACCGCAGATTTTCACATCAGGCTTCATATTTCAAGTTTTAAATGCAAGATTTATGTTTAACACTTCTTGGCTGCCCAAAAAGAACAAATCTACATTCTCAAGGAATAAGTGTGATTAATGTAACATCTCCATTTTACTTTAGACAAATACAAAAAACCGCTTGTGTAGAATATGCATCAGGAATCACATCAAAAACCTTTGGGACTTTCAGTCTTCTCTTTACTGCAAATATGCTGTGTAAACAAAGTCATCTGTTTGCTAATTATCTGCTAAAGGATGGCATGATTTCACTTAGTTTTGGTACTGAAAAATAATTTTGTTGGGTTTTTTTTTAAAGCCTTTCATGGTTTAAAAATATGTTTATTTCACAATCTGTAATTTCATCACTATTTCATATGCGAACAAAACGTCAGAAACATTGAACAAGGACCTGTTATTCACATCAACAGATGTTCAGCATTTATCCTACCTAATAATTTTATCTTTCAGTTACCAAGAATTTGTTGATTTGTACCAAGATCCAGCTGATCTTCCACTTACATGACTGGATCTGAATACAAAAAGTGAATTTATCCAGTCAAGCCTAAGAGAAGCTGAACAAATGTGTAACACAATCGTCACACTTTGGAAATGAAACCTTGCATGAAGGGTTTATCCTAATGATATGCAAATGCAAAACCAGAAGGGAAAGCAAATGACCCAAAGAGTGAGCACAATAATGGAGAAACAGGTTCTGTTTCTTTGCCCATGCAAATCTCCCAATTCAATCACTTCTGAATCCAGGAATGTATTTTATATCTGGATGTCAGGTATCACTTCAAACTACTGAGAGTTTGATAGTGGATCTGAATACTACCCTCTAATTCATTATTATTTGAATGCATCTTTGAATTGTGCTGTGAAGTGCCATGGCATTTTCTGTGAATAACTGCGGCTCTCCTATCTCTGCCAATGAAACTCCATGGAAGGAAAACTTAATATATAATGAGATCTGTGGAGTGTGCTTTTGGTCATAGCCATAAGAATTGAACTTAGCAGTTGCAAAACACTCTTCCTGCCCTACAGTCTTTTCTAGTATTACATTGTAATTAGATGCAATTGTAAAATTACACTGTTGAAACACTTGTGCAATAGAAAACATAGTGACTGTTCACTTGACATCTGTTGCACGCAAAATAAAACTATTTCCTCAGTGCTTGCAGCTTTTTCCATAAAATATTTTGTGTATTTTCAGTCACTTAGAAAAAAATTTCTCTTTAATATTTATCAGCATTTCGGAAGGAAAACCTCCAGCTTCAAAACATGTATTTTAGGCACTCAGAAAAACTGTAAGTGCAATTATGACAATGGAAAACACTTTCTCCCTGAGGTGAGATGGTCAGGAAAAATTGTAAGAAAATTATGCAGTTGTAATGCAATATAGTTAATGATGGAGAATTAAAGCAGACATTTCCTATAATGATTGTTTGACATTCATATATAATCATGTTTTCTGAAATCAAGCTGAAATCTCTGCTTTTCAACCATTTAGTTAAAGTTTATGCATCTCCTAACAACAGCAACCCATACAAGATGCATTTGAAGATATCTACAATTCAGTTACAATGGAAGCCTAATGTTTGGGATTTATTTAACTAGATCTGTTTACTAGTTATTCACACAAGGGCTGATTTTCTTCCTTTAGTCATTCCATGGAAATCCATCTCCATGTGTAATAGCACAGTTTGCAAAAACATTACTTGTGGAACAAGATATCCTTGTCTCATAGGTGAGAATGTGACTTAGGATCTGCTTCAGGATAAATCTATTTAGGGTTTAAATAGATGAATGAAATTAATCTATTTCATTCTACACCGACTGAAAAAGCTGTGAGGCTGCACGTGCTCCTCTGATACTCTTTGAGGAAAGAAAGGAAACAGTTTCTCCAAATAAAGGTGGTGGATATAGAATCAGAAGATGCTAATAATATTCTGAACTTCTGTATTATTTTCATGAGAGGTTCACAGAACTTTACCATCGTAATTATGCTAGTAAAATACATAAGTGTAAGAACACGCTGTAATTGCAAGTGAAATGCAGACAGATGAGGCATATCCTCATCCCCCTGGTAAAAAGAATAGGACATGTTCTATACACAGGTGACAAATCCAATTAAAGGCAGAAACACAACAGAATATGTTGCTGGTGTTATCCTCTAGAGCTATTTAGGGTGGCTCAGATGGCTACATGAGCAGCCACTCTAGTGAGGCTACACTTCAAATGGTTACAAGGCAGAGTATCCTTGAGGCAACTCTGTAAGCTGAGGATATTTGTCTTCTGTGTTACCTACAGAAGAGATTATTAATAACATCAGTCTGCCAATGTCAGGTGTACCTGTTTACACAGACTTGTACAAGAGGTTACAAATCTCTGGTTTACAGATGTTACAATATATGAAGAATTCATATTGACACATATAAAGCAGCATCTTCCAACAGCTAACACCAATCCACAGAACAGTTGCCAGAAATACCTGAGACTGGGAAGATTGGAGCTGGGGGAGCAGAAATCACTCGAGGTGATGTATTATCTTCTAAATAAAAATGAGCAGTCTGGAAACATTTCCTAGAGAGGAATAAAAATAAAAAAATATTGAAAAAAAAAAGAAAATAAAAAAGAAACAACAAAACCCCACCAAAACATTTTCTGAGATGATTTAGAATTCTGGCATTATTGAGTCAGAAAGCAAAATCATGATTTTGAAAACCAATTTTCATGGAATGTCTAATACTACTGCTATAATATAAATATTCCCCCAGCACATCACCAAATTATGCATACAACAGGAAGATACTACATTACCTCAGCAAATTACAGTTCATGCATCTTTACCTATACCAGAAGCAGAAGATAGAGCACACATCATAGTGACAGCTGAAAGAGAAACTCTGCACCAGGAGCTACTGTAGATGCTGCACAGCTACAAGTACAAAAAATGCGACTTTCTTCCTTACTTATCTAAATTCACTTAAATAATTACTGTTCCCTTTCATGTAATGATGCTAGCCTGAAAATGGAGCAGTGTAGGAGACCAGATCTGGAAATTCATCAATAGATGCTACCACAGACACGGAAGAGCAATAAAAGACAACACGCCCTGTAACAGCCAAAACAGTGGCTCTAGAACTACTATGACTGGGGCTAAACAACTTTCCATAATATAATCACAACACTGAGGGACACCTTAACTAAGGAGGGCTTCCCAAAGCTGACAGACCCAAACAGGGGAATTTCTAACTCCAGGACATGCCAGCTTTGTTGCAAAAACATTGAAGTATGAATACAAATGGAATCAATCTTAACTATGACCCACAATGTTATTTGTATCTGTGCTGTAATCCAGATGTGAAGATTATAGGAATAGCATCTGTTAAAAATCCAAGCTATTCAAAGGAATGAATAACCAACTGTTGCTGTAAGCATTGCAAAGCCTCTTTAATTAAAAAATCTCCATATGATTAGACATGCTAATAACAATCTTAACTTTGTTAAGATTATTATATAATATGTATATATTATATATATATTATATATATAGATATTATTATTTGCTTGTCATTAAATTCAAAAAGAAATATATGCACCATGAAAATACTAATCTCATTTTATATTTACAAGATTCTGCTTCTTCAAAGCTGTTGGCTGAAACTATTGTATGATTGTTTGCTACTTTGTATAATCACTGTTACTATAAATTCTGTAGCATTCCTGTATCACTGCAGTCATAAAACCCCTCATATAATTGTTATAAGCAGAAATAAAATCTGAAGATACTTTGAGAAATATATAGGGAATATGTGGCTGTTGTCATTCTTTCCAGAACCATTAATATAGATAATAAAGACTTTGGTAAGCTTATTTGAATTAAGCCTCTGGGAAACATGCCCATATTCTCAGAATGTGTTGGGAATTTTCTATCAGTGTACAATACAGATTCACTTAAAACACAAGAAAAAGCAGACAGCTGCCTAAAACGGAAAACTGAGGCATGCAAAATAGTTCCAGTGATTCACATGACAATTAAACCTGAAGTCCAGCTAGAATTCTCTAAAAGCGTATTTGTGATGTTCACAGAGAAGCTTTGGCTTTGCAAGAGAAATTTGCAGCAATACTATCTGTTATGTACTTGGTTTTACTTAGAAATGGCAATTTCAGATGCAGACCAAGGACACCAAGGTACCTGGGAACACCCTGCTGAATTTTAAGGCATCTCTAGCATTAGAATTAGTGGCTGCTGAGGTGAGAGAGGCTGTCTCAATGCTAGCATAAGACTCAAGAGTTAGTATCAGAACTCTGTGTGAAATGTTTCTGAGACAGGCAGGTACCAAAGTCTTCAAATCATTACATACTTTGGAAAGTCTGGCCCTGTCTGCTGGGCACAGTGAATGCTGTATTGTGTTTATTAAAAAGTGCACCAACCAAACATGCCAACCAGTCTGATGCTAAAGCTCCAAACCCAAAAAGTGTCCTCCCCCCAAATGTCTACTGCTTGTGAACACCCATCATACACAAGGTTTATGGACTAATGTTGTCACCTATTTGCGTGAGAAAAGATTGAGCTATAAAGAATTAGCATAATGACTTTCACATCTAAAGCTGTACTTAAAATGTCCTCATATTATGCCATACACTCATTATCCCTCACTGAGCCAATGTATTTTTAATCTTTAACAAGTTAATTATGGCTCAAAATAAATTACACCCTTAGTGCATTTGGGAGACAAATTCATAGCAGTTGACTTAACCTGTACTGAGACTCATAAATAGGCACTCCATCTGCTTCTGCATCAGCACTGAAAGCCTTCATGACTAAATCTAATGTTAATACTCACATCTTGTTAATTATCACTTGTTGTTAATGAAAAAAGTGATGACTATTTCAAACTTCCAGACAAAGGTCCCATCACTCAATAACCTGATTATTTAATTTACACCTTTCATCACAGCATTTAGATCTCCAACCTAAAACTGTAATTTGTAATTTAGACACTGCACTTGTTCAAAAACACACTTTATATATGGGGGCAGTGCTAAACCACTGAATTAATTACAGTGTCTGGATCTGCACAGCAGCAGCACTTCTGTCTGACAGGAGGGATACTAGACCTGAATGAACACTTCAATGGGAGCGACTTGGGACTACAAGACTAAGCCTCAGACTGTGGGGGACATAGATTTTCTATCATTCAGGCCCTGAACCTTGGCTGAGAATGTGTGCTTACTTCTGCCCTGGGGCAGGCACAGCTCAGAGCTTGGCTGGGACTGTCACCGAGGCAGGCAAAGAGCCCCGTGCACATGGGACTGTGCGTGTGTGCAGTGCTCCTGCCCCAGGGACTCAGGAAGGGAGCTGAACTCTGAAAGGCAGAGGCATCTGTGAGAGGATGTGTTTGCACTTCTGCTGCTCATGCAGAATGGTCTTAGAGGCATGATTCCATCTTTCTCTGAGAACTTCAGTTCTTTTGAGCTCACAGCATTATCTGCCAGTAGGTCTCAAACACTTATTAGATTTTTTTTTTTAATGTTCAGATAATTTAAAGATCTGATGGAACCAAATGATCTTTAAGTGGATCCTTAATGGACGCCAATTATTCAATTTTTAAATATCTGCAATTGATCTTTATGTGTTTGTCAACTGGAATTTTAATTGCCAGATTTTATTAAAACTTTTATTTATGAGATGCCACACTGTTGAGAAGTTTCTCCTTTACAGATGGATGAGTGTGGCCTCTGTATATTGAAATCTGGTTTTAATGTTTCTGCATGTGCAAGTTTAATGATCCTTAGAGAGGATTCTCAACTCTGTTTCTATAAACTTATCACAGGACTCAAGGCATGAGCTCAAATCTTGGATAAGAAAATGAGCATTCTCTGACAGGTATGTTTCAAAGATATAGGGTAGTAGAGGAAAACTAAAATTCAAATAACTGCTAGGGTGTTGTCTGTCATCAGGTTGGTAACTTCTGAAGTGTTGCTATCATGAAATGTCTAACAGGCTGCATGACAGGCAGCTGATACTCAGTATGTCTGTAGATGCAAATGGACCTGCAAGTGCATTAGCAGTTTGTGGTTCATGTTATTATGGTCTTTTACTACGATTTACTATGATGTTTGTTGAGAAAGAATTTTGAATGGTACAACTCCTACTGATAACTCTTACCATGCCACTATTCTCCGTGCTCTTCTTACAATAAACATTGTAAAAATTGATCTGCACAAACACGAATAATTAAGCAAAATGGTAATAATGGAGCCACCAAGAAAAGAACAGAGAAAGCACATTCAGGTATTCCTGCCACATCTCTGCTGCAAGAACTTGGAAAGTAGACAGATACTGAAAGCAATGGATAGACTCTAGATTTGGACAGAAAATTCTCTCTAAAGCTATTAAAAAAAGTCTATCTGGACAGCAAGGCCACTAAACAGGGCAAAGAATCTCCTTGTTTATTCTACTGTAATCTTAATTCCGCTGAAGAAATGAAAGGAAAATGACATTGCTTGAAAATTGCTTGAATTACAAAAGATACATGAAACCAGAGTAGTTAAAAATTGTGCATTTTTCCTACTGGTAATTATTCAATCTTTAGACAATATTGCCATTAGAAGTTTTCATCCTTGTCAGAGAAATAAATACCTATCAAAAAAAGATTGAAATTATGCCTAATGAGATAGTGAAGAGATTGAGGAATTTCCTCAAGTGCTGATTAACAATTTCATTTAAAAAAAACCCCCAAAACCCAAACCCAAACAACAGATGGTACAGAATTATTTTTCTGATACAAGTCGTTAAAATGAAGAAATAAATAATTTTGCCTTTCTTTAACCTTGGGAGACTGGAACTTGTTGCTCTTGGTAGTCATTTGGTTTTCAACCAAATAACACAACTTTTGCACATTCAAATAAAGAGCTAATAGTGGAAACAACCCTAAATACTATACACTCAAATGACCAGCTATGACCAATGCTTTTTGTGGACTTCTGTTGCAAAAGGAATATAGAATAACTCCTCATAAACCCAAATGTTTATATGAACTTTAATAAATGAAAATAACTGGCCCAAATTAGGAAAAAAAAAGGTGCATTATAAAAAGAAACATTAACATCTAACAGCAATTATTTCAAAACAAACTATTAGAAAAATCTTACAGACTTTCTACTAGTATTTCCCAGGCTTAATAAAATCTGCATAGCAATGAAGTTAATATTCTGATTTTTTTCCAGACTTTAAAAAGAGGTGTGTGTTTTGTCAACTTTGAGAGAGGGCTTCAAAGTCCTACCTACAATGCATAGTCTTTATGTTGCATTCCTCTGAAGTAAGAAATAGTTACTGGTGTTATCATAATGCCAAGAGAATTTTGAGGATTAACAATAAAAGAGCTCCATATTTTATTTTGTAGTGCACAAGAAATACACAAAAGATTAGATTCAAGTCAAGAAGATATTATTGCTAACGGGATTTTTGTTTTATTTTGAAAGACTTGTTTTACAGAATTGTTCATTCCCAGAGAAAGAATACAAAATGAACACAATGTTATTTGACAAAAACAAGCTTGTAACATGTAGGATTACTAGAACTGCATTGTACAATCTGGGTCTTTAAATGCATGGCCTTCTTTGGCAGATAGAAGAGATTTCAAATGCTGTTCAGCATCAGGGATGAAACCCTTTGGAAGATGAATATGAACAATCATGTTGCATAACATGAATGACAGGGAAAGATTCTCAGTATGCAAGTGGTTAGCTGGAAATCCTGGGATGGAGAATATAGTTATACAACTAAGCATAAACTAAGAAATGAGTTGTGCAATTATTGTGGCAATTAACTACTACTTTGAAAAGCAGAAGAAATCTTTCTCAAGGTTCATTGTTCAAGTGTCTTTAGCCATGGCAAAGGCTGTCTAACTCACTAGCACACTTGCCTGAAACCAAAGAAGCTTGAACTCAAATTCTCCAGCCTAGTCTGCTCAGGGATGGAATGTGTTCTGTACCCATGTGGAACACACCCTCATAGGCTGACAGAAAACCAGTGTCAGGAGACTAGAAGAAAAGTCAGTAAGCACAACCCTGACACTACAGCCTAGAGATAACAGTAGTCAGTAGTTTGGAAAGGGCCAAAGTTACTGGTTCTCTAGCTTTTTTTCATTTTAGATTAAGCAGGATTATTTGGGCTGAAGGAAGAAGAAACAGGCTCTGGAGGCATCTGGAAGGAGATGTTTGGAAGACTTCCCACTTCTTTATACAGTCCCTGTAAGAGCAAGGTCCTGTTTCTGGCTGCTAGTTTATGTGTTAGCACAGCAGAAGCAGGATCAGCTTCCAGCCAATCACTAAAGCAGCAGAAGTTTTTGCAGCTTATTTCCCCACACAGCGTTTCCGGCCCACCACAGCATTTCCTCCCTGACAACCTGCACACTTGAGAAAGTCTTAGGACTGTGCAAAGGTTTTGAGAGCAGGCATGCCCCTAGGAAGACTGTCTTTAACCAGAACCAGTGGAAGAGTGACAAAGCCTTGAGCATTGCCACATACTGTCATGTGGCTGACGAGGTTCCTGGTACATTTTTAGTTCAGGCCAACTTGCAGTATTTCACACAACGCTTGACACAGTTTGGGGTTAGCACAGGGCAGAGGCCATCCCCAGTAAGCGATGTGAATGCAGCTACTCTGTTTTTATCCTCTGTGAGAGAAGTGACTTCAGCTGTATGGAAGCTACCTGTGCCATGCTAGCTGGTTTGTTTTATTGCACAGTGTGGATACAGTTTTTTGCTCTTCCTGATTATGTTATTATGGCTTCTTTTAACCATCAATTCTCTTTATAGTATATTTTTACTGGCTTATCAATTTATCAAGCCACAGAGAAACATGTCCATGAGGAAACCTCAGCACATGTGTGCACATGAAACACATCCATAGTTATCCACTAAAGCTTTGAAAGGCTGGAGGGCTAATTTTGGTTTGGCAGAATCACAAAGGAGAATGACTTTTTAACCACAGGACATCCTAAGAGCTACTCAGTAAGTGACCTTCAAACAGTTGCACTATTACAGTATCATCATCCCCTTTCTGTCTTCTACACAGTGTCAGCTACAGCACACTCCTACAGTGCCATATGAATTGCTTATCTACATACTCCTGTTGAGGACCATAGATTCTCATTCTAAATTGGTATCTACCTTTTTCAATGGTTAAAGGATTGGAAAGATAGTAAATTGCCCCATGCCATGATATTTATTTTCCTTCTCCCTCTTGCATTTCCCAGTGCTCTGTTGAGTTACTTGGTTTCTAGGCATCAATCACAAGTTATTGTTTACTACAGTCTCCCAATATAAACTATTTGAAGTGGTTAAACTCTCACCAAAAAAAAAAAATTGCAGTTGAGTATTTTGGACAGAAATCACCTCATTTTGTCCTCTTTATGACACAGAGCAATATGAAGACATGGTAAGAGACAAGATCCAGTCTCCTTCCTAAACTAGCTCAATAATGCCAATCACATTTTTGAAATCAGAGCTCTTTAGAACTGAAAAAAAGGTCAACCAAAAAACAACTTACCTCCAGTAAATGAGAATACCCACAAGAATCACTAGACAGATAAAAGTCAGGGCTGATACGACCACAAGTGGTATAACTGTCTTCTTCTCTGATTCCAGACTCTCAGCTAGACCAATACGAGACTCATGGCTAATATTACTTGCCTCTGCAGTCAGAGAAAATTGAAACAGTCCATGTTTAAATTCTGAGAAATGCACAGCACAAGTGAATGTGTCTTATAATGGGCCTACTTAATATCACTTACCTCTATTTTTTACTATGTACTGCAGAAAGTTTATACATTTGCAAACCAGCTTACAGAAGATAAGCAGATAGAGGGTAAAGCAAAGTGTTCAAGCTTATGTGACTCAGCCTTCCAGCAGTGGAGACTTCTCTTTGTAAGAATAGCAGACTGTTGTTAAAATTCAGAAGAAAGTTTTTTTTATTTTAATCTGTTTTATTAGCTGAAAGCCAAATGAGTTAAGAAATCTGAATACATAATATTGGAATGTGCACTGGAATTGATATTAAACTGCTAGTCATATAATGCAAATCACTTCTCTGGCTAACAGGTTAATATGAAAACTATCTTGCAACAGTCCTTATGTGCTTGCTGTATTGCAGTTTAGCTTTCTGTATTTTTATCCATTGCCCATTCTATAAATTGCTTTATGGATACATTCTGCTTCCTTTGAATCCAATTGCCTCTCTCAACTCTACTGGAGCCACAGTTAAATTTCCCACCTCCATCTTTACAGGTGATCAAATTATTATTTAGATATTGCTTTAGTTTCGTATTTCTGTGAGTCATATAATGCTAGATGACAGAAATATTTAGACATAGGAATCTGTATGAAAATTAAAACAATATATTTTCTAATTTTATTAAAGAAGGAAACACAATGGTGGACAACATCAACACTGTATTTTTAGCTTTGGTTGTACCTCAAGAAGTAAACATTTTAAAGCTGTGATGTTAACATAAAAAATGGATTTATTTCAGTCTGTGCAGTCTCCTGTGAGCTTTAATTGAGTTAAAATGCAGAAATAAGCACTTTCGCACTTGTTAGAATGAAACCCCTAGAATGTTTTCTGCTTTTGTGAACAGTCCTACTTCAGTGAATTTTCTGTGTAAGAGCAGAATTTTGCTGTATAGAAAACATCTGCACTCCATTGGGATTTCAAGAGACCAATTCTACATGAAAAAAAAACTTGTACACAAAGAAAGGAAGGAATGGAGTTGGATCTGGAAAGGAAAAAAGACAGCAAATTACATGCTCTAAATAAGATGTCAAAAAACAAATGGCTTCACACAGTACAGATTTCTAGGCAGCTCTATTTGCTTCCATTTTCTTAAGTTTAGAGGCTTTCAGAACTTTATGTGCGAAAAGGTCTAGGCTCTGATTTTGCAGATGTCTTCTTGGTTTTAATTCAAAATACTCTTTAACACCCATATCAATCACTTTGCTTTAAATTCTGCAGCTCAATGGGCAAAGTAATTGAAGGCACAAAGTTGCTCCTGAAAAATCTCCAAGTTTCTCTTGGTTGATACTACCTATTGATTTCAGAGAAAAACTATGTGTATGCATGAGAAAACACAGTATGATCCCTTTGAAACAGTCAGACTTGCTTATCCAACTCTGGACTAATCCACAGCATAAAATCCAATGCTAGCTGTGTGATGACAGGGCTCCTTCAAACTTCATGACCATATTCTATTAGGATTCCTCCTATGGGGAATGAAGTGCAAGACTTCTGTAACAGGAGGTTTCTTGCCTACTTGGCCATCACTCCAATGATGGCAGCTGAAGAGGCAGTCTCAGCTATAGTAGATTTCTTTGATTTCTAATAACTGATGTGTTTGAATTCTTCGCGTATTTCTTTCTATTAATTTGCCTTAGTTTCTCAAAAGACGCTGAAAGGCTTAGGTAGTCATAGAGGTCTTAAGGAGAAAATCCTAGTTCAGAACAAGCATAATTATGCATCAACAACTACAAGACTGGGAAAAGTTTAAATGATGATTTTTTTCTGTAATGGTCACAGCAAGAAGATATTTCACCAATTTCTGCAAAATCCACTGCAATGTATAAGTAAGTTCTCAGGTGAGAGATTATTTTTTTTTGTTTCATTTGTTTATAATTTAATTTAGCAAATATGTCTTTGATTTACAGGAGTCCATGTCAGACATGTTGAAATTGAATTTTCAGTTTATTAAAAGCCAGTATTTAGCATCATGTGTTGGAAAAAAAATAATGCACATGAAATGATACTATAGAGTGTCTTTCAATAATATCTAGAAGACAAACTAAGTCTGTTGTACTCCTCCTTCTCCAGTACTCTATAATCCTTTTTGAATTACTATTGGTAAAAATTCGAATGACACCCATTACATAAACTCTTGTATCTTATGGCAACACTTATTCCTACCAAGAAGATAGGTTTTGAAATATTAATGTTATTTTTGCTTATTTTTGAAGGAATTTTATGTATTTTACACAAAGTGGTAACTACTTACCAGTGAACTAATCGACTTACTGATCCAATTTTGTAACACCTACCTTGTTAGGACTCCTAGTAATTTCAATGTTTTCTATTTTCTTTTAATTTTTATTTTCTATTTTTCACATTCTACTAGCCCAAACTATACTGAGTGCCAATTTACCACCTTTTCATATTAGTATTCTGTTACTCATGAGGTATACAACCTTATATAATTCAACTGTGTATTTATTTGTAGGACTGGGCCGAAACCTTCCCATGCTTTGTGGATTCCATTCCTTAGTGGGTTTAGTTGAATGATACTGCCCTCTACAGATGCTGCAAGTACATAACAGAAGTTCAATTTATTTTCTAAAATACCAATTCAACCTTGTTTGTTGTTTGTTTGGTTTTTTTTTTTTCCCAAAGATCATAGATTATTTTTGACTTGATTCTTTGATTTTAATTCTTTAACACAAGAAGCAATGAAGATTATGTGTCTAAATACTTCAGATTTTCCACAGTGCATTTTCAAATACAAAGGAAATGGGTTATCAATTCTGATTTCTGACTTCATCCTTGGAATCATGCGTCACAAATACTCTCACTGACTTTAAGAGGAATAAATAGGAAAACAGCATTAAATATAAACAGGTAGAGGAGAATCTGGCTTTACTTTGGGAATATGCAAATCTGGCACAAAAGTTCTGCATCTGAAAGTGGCATACACAGAATAAAAATTAATGTTTTTATAAGTACATATGAATCAGAATCAAAGCAGCATCTTCTTCCTTGTTCAACCTCTTAGAAAACACACAAAAAAAAGTGCTGCTCTAAGTTTAAAAGAGAATATCAGGGGTATGTTTCCTCTGGCAGAGGCATGATTTCCTCTGGTGTTATTTCCATAAGGGCAGCACTTGTCTTTGTACAGAGAACTTAACAGAGAACCTAAGTCTCTCTCAAACCTTTAAAACAAAAATTAAACAATTAGTACTGATTCTGGTTTTAGATTTTGCACCGCTCAACTTCTGCTGACAGTATGCATCTATATCCAAAAGCAGAGCATCAATCATTTTAATGAAGAGTATTTCAGGTGCAGTTTTAAGTAACCAGAAGTAGCATCCACAAGATAACCAGCTCAGTATGCACCCCTGTTCCCCAATGCTTCCTTAATCACACCCATTGGCACTGTTACTTTCTCCCTTTATTAGCTGTAGATAAACCTGCTTTTTCTCTATGGCACGAAAGTATCCCCTCACAGCTTCCCATGGTATTCATTAATCTTATCCATAACTAACCTGCCTCAGAGATGTTGAATACTGATGAGTGATCACTAGTAACAGATGAGGTTGATGACTGTGATGATCCAGGAGTTAATTCTGAGTTACCTGCTTCAATTGCCCCTTCAGTGTCTCTCTCGTTATGGTCAGGAAAACTGAAATCTGTTGAAGTTTCATTATCGTTAAGGCTATCTGAGGTACCTTGGCCAGAACCACTTTCTTCATCACTTGTCAAAACAGCCCAAGACTTAGATTCTGATGTGTTTTGGAATTGGACGCTAGAAGTCTGAATGTGGTTCTCCAAAATTTTCAGGTCGTTGTGCTTCTTGGGTATCACACTTGCTGTCAAAGTTGGCATGGATGTATAATTACGTCTGTCGATGGCACGGTTTATCTGACTGTCAGATGCAGCAGTAGAAAGCTTCTCTTCTTCAGGTTTCTCAGAATATGAACTTATAATTAGGTTACTCTGAGACTTGTCGTTGTTTACCTTTGTATTTTGATCCTCTACTGACATATCCTGATCTTCTCTATGGGAACTGCATGAGATGCAGTTACTTACAGGGAAACCATCATCATATTCATCGTAGTCATCCTCAACTACAGAAGACCACAAATCAGTACTGGACATGACACTGGGAGACAACCCAGAGGATTCTCTAGAAGGAACCAGCAACCTACGCAAAGTTACAGGGATCTCACTTTTGGGAGGAACAGCTGTAACTGAAGTAAGTATATTTGGTAAAGGAAGAGTGTGATGAACGGACACATCAGAACCAGAAACAACTGCAGGCATATGAACAGGATCAAAACCAAGTGAGGAACTTGAAGAGGCACTGGCAGCCTCACTTCTTTCAAAAACACTTGAAGACATATGGCTGTCTGTAGGAGTAGCTACATGTGATGATGTGTCACCTGTTAGGAAGGGAGTTGTTACAGCATTTGCTGCCTGGGGGGGGAAGGCATTTGTGTTTTCTAAACTGGTCAGCTGGAATGAAACATCGCTACTGTACAACGAAGGCATAACCTTCTCAACATCTTCACTGTTAAATAAACTGGAGGAAACATATTTCTCACTTCCATAAGAAACAGATAAACTTTGAAGTGATGCTGTGGGCTTACTAAAAGTGTTTGACATCATATCAGCAACAGAAGGTGCAGATGTAGAATGCAGCTTGCTTTCAGTTGTAGCAGAACCTGGTGCCATTTGATGCAATATTTGGTCAAATGTAGAACTATCTTTTTGAACCCTTGAGCTTTCAGCCAATATTGGATCACTAGGCACAACTGCAACTGTGCTAAGCAGAGTGCCATAGCCAGAAGATTGGAAGGAGGACTGCAGTAATGCTTCGTTATTTAATGTAGCTGAGGTCTCATAAAAGTACAGCTGAGTCGAGGATAACATTTTGCTATAAGCAGGGGCAGAGAGAGCTTGATCTGAGCTTGCACTAAGCATAGGTTTAAGCAAAGTGTCATCAAAGGCCGGAGTTGTAACATGCAAAGGCTGAACAGAAAGGTGCTTTTCTGTAAGTTTACTAATATCATGATCAAATATCTTAGTAGTGGGAAAAGCAAGAGAGACTGGAAGGATTCCCTTTGTGCTAGAAACAGGAAGTGGGCTTTCTTGCAGAGACATATTCTGCTCAATTACAACATTGTTAGAAACAGATGTAGAAAGTTCATGTATCACTTTACTTTCAGCACTGGAAGCCATTTCACTTAAAGAGGAGGAAATTTTCAGTTCTCTCTCATCTCCATATATAACATCACCTTTTTGAAGCATCCTATTAACATCACTAAACCCAGATGATTCATATGGAATCTCATCAACAGAATCAGAGGAGGAAACGTTAAGTACTGTCAAAGTATCTGTATCAGGCAAAAGGGACTCACTACCAGAGTATGCTTCAGACCAATCCGTGTCACTAGATACAGAGCGCGTAGGCTGCAGCAAAGTATCAGATTGTGATATTACAGAAGAAAGTTTATGCACCAGTACATTGTTATAGCTGCTAAATAAAGGGTCTTGACGAAATATGCCAACAGAATCATGCACAAATTCTGCAGAGTCATAGGAAACAGTAAAGCTTTGGAGGGAGCCCACATTACCAGACAAAGCATAAGGAAGTTCAGACATTGTAGATAGTACATGCATATTTAAATCACTGCTGGATGGTTCAACTTGAGAAAATATGTGAGTTCTATCATGACCAAATATCAGTGTCTCCGAAGCAGCATGAGTGGTCTGATGTGACACCACATCAGCATATTGAGCAAGGCTTGGCTGTATTAATGGATCACCCTCTGCCAACGTCAAAGAAGCATGCAGGGACACCTTATCACTTGCAACAGCTGGAGTAGCACTTTGTGGAAACATTTGAGAAACTGTATACAAACGGTGAAACATTTTACTACTGGAGGAAGCAGAGGAAAATGTAAGCAAAGGTACATCATCATAGGAAGACAGGGTGGGTTCAAATGACACATCAACACTGGGAAATACAGGTGTGGCATGCAAGGTCACATCACTATCTGATGTAGCAGGGGTAGTGTCGAGCATCTGAGAGTCAAACAATAAAGGGGTGACTAGAGGAAACACTTCACTACTGTAGGAAGGTTGAAGAGGTATCTCACCATTATAGACTGGCTGAGTTGTCTGAGAGAGTACCTCACTGGCAGCAGAAGCAGAACCATATTCTCCAGAGCTTGAAGAGAGAGAGTGAGGTGATAATTCAGCAGAGGAGAAAGCAAAAGTAGAATAATGTGGCAATTCTAAATCCGCATCTGAAGTGTCTCGTGAAACGACTGGGCTGCTTGAATAGGGAACTGTAGTTGGCTTTAATCCCTCTACATAAGCATCAGTGTAACTGGTCTGAGACAACTGCCTGCTAGGCGACGCATCAACAGATTGAGTTGTTGGAGCTGTAGCTTTACGAAACCACAAATTTCCATCAGTGGAAGTATGCTTTGGAGGCTCATCAGAGCTTGAGGGTGCTACACCTTCTGAAACATATTTAATGGAGCCTGGGGAAAGAACATCACGCACACTTATGTCTGGACTTCCTGAAGGAAGGGCATCTTCTTGGGAGGTCTCCTCTGTAACCAGCTGTGATGAAGAAGTGGTAGGAACTGAACTCCAAAAGTCATCAGATTCCTGATGAGGTTTAAAAGGAGACAATAAGAAATCTTCATCACTGTGGCCAGTAGTGGTTATTCTTGTTGGCTCGGTGCCTGAAGAAAGATATATATATTCTTCTTCTCTGCCTTTGGTAGAGTCAATGAGTTGAGGAGGACTTCCAGCAATTGTTTGGGATTCCAAAAAAGGATCTTCCTCTTCAGAAATTTCACCAATAGGTGGAGAAGTAGCATAATAAACTGCTTTGAAAACATTATCCTTACCATGCAATTCTTCTCTTGTTAAGTATCTATTTGCTTTAGCTTCACTGGGTTTTGTTCCCATTATTTCTTGACTGTAGCTGGATGTAATCACCTGAAAATCTCTCTTCAACTGGGTCACTGTACTGTCAGTGCTAGGAACCACTGCAGTTTCTTCATCCACCTCTGTTTGCTTTTCATCAACTTCATCCTTTGAAAAAAATATCATTGCCGAAGACAATTAAAAATGTTTATAGACTCTGTACATGAATGAAAACTAAAACTGTAATAATACGCCTTCCTGCATCCATAAAACAAGACAACACTTGAGAAGACACTTTGGTCTTAAACCCAAATATTAACTGCAAGAACAGGTATCCTCTTCTATCTTGAAAAATATTACATATTGGCAATAAAAACAGAAAAATACTGTGTCCCAACAACTTCTTCAATATTGTGTAACTTTAATTGTATTTGACAGACAAAAAATTGCTCACAGTATTTATTTACTTTATTAAAAAAGCTCTAACTCTTTCCTAATAAAATGCAATTGTATATGCAATATATAGTATGTACTGTATACACAGCAATGAAAATATAGTTTTGCTATCACAATGTCCCAGAAGTTTGCACTAATATCCTGATGGCAATTAAATTGTAATAATAAGAACAGAATTTGTAAAATATATTTTATGACCTCAATGCTGCTGAATCTTCAGAGTTTTCCGGAAAAGAAGATTTCAGGATCTTCAGCATGACTGTAAGAGTTTCACAAGTGTTGTGAGTCGTATTCCCTAGTCCTGTGACAAAATGACCCTTTGTTTTCTGAACATGAATGATGATGAATAACAATGTTTTGTGCAAAATCTGTGTTAGAGTTTTGCCTTTTAAGGATGTATCCAAAAGAAAAAAAAATTACATGCCTGAATACAATCAGGATTTAGGCAGTGCTTGAGGATCTAAAGTCAAACCTTTTTGTCCCCTCTCCAGCTTTTCCTGCATCAAATCAAAAGACAACATTGAAACACCTAACTTGCTCAGCAAGCATTTTTGTTTTGACCTAGACACAGCAGCCCCTGCATCTCTGGGCTGTTCCCCCATCTAGTGCTGCACCAGAAGTGAACCTGTCCCAGCACAATCTGCAATCTATATTGAGGGACACTTTCAGTTTCTGAAGGGACTTGATTTGACAGGCACACATAGCCCTAAGAGTCAGAGCAGCACAGAGCCTCTTGCAAAATAGTTTCTTTTCCTTATTTGAAGATCTGGCTTGGTGATGTGGTAGAAATGCCACTGGTTTTTATTCAAAAGCATAATGCTGAGAGAAAACTCCCAGTAGATAGGAGATAGGCACAGTTATCAATCTAACAACTCCTCAGTTTCCACTATAGTTTATAAACTACAGTTTAGGTTCCTGCACGGAACAGGGCACAGCAGGGAGAAGAATATAAAAAATGAACAGCCTTTGAAGGAACATGCCCAAGATAAAGAGCTGCTGAATACATTATTGACTGAGGCACTCAGCAAACAGGAGTTGTGAGCTTTTACCCAGTCTCACCAGAGCAAGGGCTAGAGCTGGGCTTCACACTGCAGTCCCTCTTTGAACCAGAAACCTCTCAAGCACTCACAAAACATAAGGTACTTCAGACATGACTCTCAGGTTTGGATTTCCTTCTAAGGACTAGATACCTAAAATATAGGGACAGCAGCAACAAGACTGTGTGTCTTTAAACCTGGGCTGGACTGGACAGACCCTTGTTTCTAAAGATCTAATTTCTGCAAGGCAATGTATGCACTTTTAAACTTTCTTGGTTCAAGTAAAAATCAGTTGATATTCACTGGCACCTAACAGATGCAATATCATAATCTAGATACATAGCTTACAACAACAGAGAAATGACTGTATTACTGGTTACTCAGTGTCTACAAATGCAAGAGAGGGTAAATACACAGGTAACCACAGGCTGTCTATTTAACTGAAAGGACTTGTCATGCAGTGAGAATATTGCGGTCATAGACTATAAATTAAAACTTAAAAACATAAATTAAAATGAAACTATAAATTAAAAATTCTGGGGGATTACTTGATATTACTTGACAAATGTCTTACTGAAGTAACTGTTCATGTTGCAAAATTGGTACTAGAGACTGTTAAAAACTTAATTATGGTATGTTTACATCTCTTCTTGCTGGGACACCAGAAACCTAGTTACTGAATATAAAGCCTCCAAAGGTTATCATAAAATAATCAAAAAATTTGTAAAACAGAGCTATACTTTAACAAAATGTTCAACCTGAAGTTCAAGAAGCAAATGAACCTCCAAGAATTTTTGAGTTCACAGCACACTGATAACAGACACCCTTGAATCTCACTCTCCAGCACAACCATCGTCCTCCCTTACTTTAATTTACTACATGATAAGACCATCACAAGCAAGGACAAATCAAACTTCTCTTTAACTAAAAAGCCTAACACTGGATGGCAGCTTTGATTCTGCTAAATGAACAATTCTGTCAGACTTCACAGAAAGGTGATTTTAAACTAATGCCCCATTAAAAAAAGTATTTAGGAATATTCTCTGATATCCTTTATTCACCATGTATCTCCAGCCCCAGAGAAATACTGAGCTATCTCCAGAGTTATCTAGGGAGGAATATAGCTCAAAAGCTATATATGCACATACATATATGTATACATAAATGCAGATAATACACTCAATTGGTGACATAGTTTTGTAAACTTTCACAGAATACAATTTCAATCTAGTTGAAATGTATTTATTTTAAATGCTCTTTTAAAAAATAAATGAATGTTATTATACCTCATATTCTTCAGCTTCACTCAGTTCAGGAATGAGGTCAGCCTCTATAAGACAAAAATACACACCGTATCATCCACAATTTTAGACAGAGAGAATTCTTAATTCTGCAATGACTCAACTGGTTAATTAATTAATTAATATGTTTATTGAGACCATGTCTAAGATTTTTTTGTAGGATTGTGCTTGGAGAAGTGGCCAACCCCCTGGACTGAGGAATAAGGGTAGCAATGCTCACTCATCTAGACAGGACACATTCAGCCACAACAGTTTCATCTGGCTCTATTTTGATGCCATAGGACTTGCACTTTTGGAGGAGCCACATGTTGGCTGGGGAAAGCCAAGTTTACAAGAACATTTTCAATGAGAAGTACAGTTTAATGCAGAAACACAGATGAGAGAAAAACAGTAAGTTGGGGATCAACTATTTCTCTACATTAAACCTGAAAGCTCTGAAGATACACTTGTAAAACAATCTGTTCTATAATTGTCATATAGAAAATTCCCTGTTTGTGCACCCAGGCTTGGGCTTAGGTACTAGAGCAACAGCAATGCCATCATACTCAATATGCAGCAGGCTGCATGCCTCCATCAGGGCAGACCAAAGAGACCCACCCTTCCAGTGCTTACAGCCTTTTTCAAAATACCAACCTATTTGACTTAATGTAAAGACATGAAGCCAGTTGTATCACATCCCAGAAAAAGTCCCTAATAAATAGGTACTGCATGCTCTGTGAAGAACTGCTCTAGAGGCTTTTGAGGGATTCCCAATTTTCATAAATAAAAACCAGTTGAATTGGGTTGAAGAAATGAATCTCCTACAACCCAGTTGAAAATCCTTCTCTCCAAATTTAGAGGTAGTCTCTTGCCTTCTTTCTCTCTTTTTGGCCAAATCCAGTGTCGTACTTCTGACAGTGGTCAGCAAGAGAGGCTTCAAAGCAGGTTGAAAGAAACATCCAACTCTCTGGTAGGAACTGACAAAGGTCTTCAGTGAGGAAATCTAACACTGCTTCCACAGCACTAAGAGCATCTTATCGCTCCTTTGGTCCATAAAAAGGCCCATTCCCATTCTGAGTCTTTCTAAGGCTTTCTCCTAAGCCATGTTCTAGCACTCTGTCTGCACACAAGTGCTAACACATATTCTGAGGGCTGATTTGCACTAGGTCAAAATGCCAATCTCTTACCCTGGAGAGGGATTCTAACAACAGCATCACACACAGCCCCATGTCTGCATGTCCTCCACAATTCCCAAATGTAGTTTCTTCAATACACTTAAATAAATATGTCATCTCTGCATTTCTCATTTTTGCAGTGTAACATGTGGATCCAAATTTGTATTCTCTTTGGTCTGTCCATGTCTACCCTCCAAAACAAATTGAGATGTCCTATATGCACTGTACACTAGATGAAGTTTATCAAACTAATAAGCTCACACAGTTGTATTTGTAGATTATACATGCAAACAAATTTTGACTAAGCAATGCTGCACAAAATCCTCACAAATTTTCCTTTAGTAACAAACATCTATAAATTACCAAGTACAGAACTGACCTTTCATTAGCTAGATAGATAAAAAATTATCTTACCTCTGACTTCTGAGGCCTACGAGGCTCTGGGGCAGGGTGGGGAGGGGAGCGGAGGGGGGGGAAGGGGTGGATGAGACAATGATATTCCCTGGCTTCTCAATGATATGAATCAAATATTGACATTAGTTTGAATTCCTTCCCACAATAGACCCATACCATGTACTATGTACTCAACAGACTTCTCTGAAAATTTTTTTTAATCCAGAGAAATTCTATCCATTCTTTTTGTGGTCACTATTCTTGAGTTGAGCTTTAATCAGACTCAGTCAGAAAAACAAACTGTACTGATTGTGCTAGAGTATACAGAAGGGCATATGCTCTCAAATTCCACCAGCAGGAAACTACAGTTTCTTACTGTTTTCTCAATGGAGAGGCATTAACATACACATATATATACACATATATATATAAACTGTATATTAACAAAAACAGTAAATCTTCAGGAACTTTATAAAGACTATTTAAATTTGGATGGTAATAGAAAATTTATTTGTCAAAAGTATGAGAGACACACACTTACAGGAGTTCTGTTAATTCTGTTGATGAACTTTTGATTTGACAGGAGATTACAGAAATACAATAACATCCCCCATCCAAGGTGAAGAGCCGCACCCTCCAAAAAACAACCCATTGATGTAGGTTGATGAACAAGCTTGTTTATTTTTTCTGGAACCACATATTGATTATTCTATAGTATACATTTTAAAATAAAATAATTAAATAATTAGTTAGAGAGTTCTGTAGAGGTCTTTTCATAGTCCATTTTAATGACAGATGGAGAAACGATAGAACAAATACAGAAAAGGTAACTATTTCCCTACATTTGGATGTTCAATGCAAATATTTGAAAAATCTCTTTAACAATGTGATTTATAATCGTAGAATAATGTGCACAGCATAAACTCTTTTCATTTCTGTACTGACTTATGTAATAAATGGCATGGCAAGAACAAAAGTAAAGCCTGTTTCTTTTGATTAAATCAGTTTTCAGATTTCTACTTTTATCAGAAAAAATTAGAAAAAATCATCCCTAGATCAGACATTTAATATATGTTTAGTGCTTTTTTAGGACAAAAATCACAAAGACGATTTACAAAGAAGTTGCATAGTTAGACTCTCACAAAGCATTGCTGACAGCATGAGCTGCCAGGCAGGAGACGGCATTTGAGAGCTGTATCCCAACACATTGGGTATTTTTTGACAAACACCAACTAAAGTCTACACAAAGGAATAGAAGTGGGGAGTTATATTCTTATTTTTCCTTTCCTGTGTCAGCAAAAGCATGTAAGTACCACCAGTATTAGCTACACAACAAAGTATTGCATAACCTTCAGTTCTATACAGATGTTATCTAGAGAGTCAAAGCACACATTTACATAGTTATTTGAAATCCAATTCTATCAGCAGGTGAAAAACTTGTAAATAAAGGTTGGATTTTTATCAAAGCTGACTAAAGTACTCTGGGCATGATTCCCTAAATTTTCAATGGAGATTTTGTAGCTACATCACTACATGCATTTGTTTGCTTTTACTAAGTGGAGACTAACTGGAAAAAATTTTAGTGTGCACACACACTGTATTACAAGGTGAAGGGCTGCCATTCTGAAGAGTTCAGGAAAAACCCAAAGAGCAGAGGTCTCCACTATGGTAGCCTGCCCAATGTCATTACACTACGGCTCCTGAGGCTTCCACAAACTGAGGCAGAGCATGGCCCCAAAGAGGTCCTTCCTCTTACAAAGTATTGCTGAGAACAAGAGTCTCGGGTCTGTGGATGACCAGAGACTGCAGAGCCCTCACTAACTGCATATGGGAGGCACTAGACTGGGTGGGGAGAAGGCATGAGAGACACATTTGTGAGTATCTCAAAAATGAAAACCTAAAACAATGGTCTTGAGCTTTTTGAATACCAGATCTCATTAGAAGTGGCCATTCCAAGGATAGAATTTTCCTGGAAAAGGGCCCATCTAATGGCTCTGCATGACTCATGCCTTGCTTTAGTTCTTAACATGAAGACTAATTGATCTGGAGGTGACTGTAGTGAATTTCATCTTAATTAAACTGGATTACTCAGCATAATTCTTGAAAAGGAAAGATTTAATTTATGCTTTATGTGTGTCAACTTTATTTCATGTCTTCACGGTGAAGATAACTTTTCTTTCATAAATTCCCAAGCAGGAGCTCCAAGAAATCCCCTTTTGCCTCAAGATCTATAAAGCAGATCACAAAACCAATTTGATGTTATAGTTGTAATCAGCAAGCTGCTCTGAACAAATCTTTCTTATCAGATATCTACATTCTCATATGTCTGTTGTTTAATATTAGGTATATTAAAATTAAATGTGAAAATATTTGAAATATTTGCAACAGTTAATTCAGAAGTAAATAATTAGTAAAAGTAAGTATGCAAATAAACATTAATATTAGAAATTAATGTAAGTTTTTTGCATATTTTAAAATTGTATCCAGAGTTGACACAGCAGGTAAACAACTTATTTATAGAGGAATGTACACTCTTAGGAATCATACTAATTACATGAGAGGAATTTTTCCCTGAATTTTCTTTATTCGGTGCTTTCATTGGTACCACTGTGGAAGTGCCAAAATAAAAGAACCAAAGTAGATTTAAAAACTTTGTGTCTGCTTCAGACAGGAAGCATGTCAATGAAACTTTTGGGGTTTTTTGTGAAACAGGCAAATATTCATTTTGGCATTTAATTTTTATTTAAAACTTTTGCTCTCTTTTTATTTGTATTGTTTAAAATTTAAAGTATTGAAGTAGAAATTAATGGTTTTTCTGTGTAAAAAGTCTTGAGAGTATCAGACCTTCAGTCTGATATACAATATTTATTATAACAAATATAACACATTCTGAACTATAGCATTTATTGTACCAAATTCTCTTGTCTGAGCAAATGAATATGAGAGAAATTTCTGCTGATACTGGAAGGTGAAATTAATTTTCCAGTATGTATTTCCCTCACTCTTCCTTCTACCAGAATGAATGCAAAGCCCCTGTTTTGCATGACTTCAGCAGAAATACAGCAGGGATGCTGTGCTGGGTGGCTGGATCTGCACTGCTGACCTACCCCAGGCTGCCCAATGCCTCATCATCCTCTTGCTGAGCCTGTTCCCCAGCAGCATCTGCTTGCACCACAGGTGCACTGACAGTGCCTGCCCAGCCCCAGTGCTCCTGTCTCTCTCCCTGCCTCTGCGCCCACGGTTCCTTCCAAAGGGAGTCATGGAACACAGAAGGGTGATATGCAACTCATCTTTTCAGCAGGGATACAGCAGTAGCAGTAGGAGGGAGGTTTGTCCTCTGGATATCACCTATACTGGGTTTTGTTCTGCAAAATATATTTTCAGAGGTTTTACAGCTGTGATAGCAGCACTGTATTGACTTGGTTTGTTGAACTATTGTTTAATGATGATAACACTATGCTGCTTATTTGTCATTCCATGTAGAAATGGATGTGGGGTGTGTAGATGAACTCTCATCTGAGAAAATTCTTCAAACAGCAATCCAGCAAATTCTGGAAAGTAAGTGGAAGAATATACTATCTAAGAGATGGATAAAAGGTAGACAGAAAAGTGAAATGTCAGGCAGAATGTCAGAACCTTGTTGTGGACATTTTAGAAAACTAAAGAGAAATAGGAAAATTCTGGTATATATTAGCCTAAGACCCCAAACCCCATTATTCTTAATACACTGTGTTTGAAAGACAAGTTAAATCTTTATTAAAAGTGTATATGTACTATACCTGATGCTGTGCCGTCCTCCTACAGATAAACCCACTCTATTACAAGCCTATTACCCTTATTAGTCCAGAATTCATGTGGTAGAGATTGTTGAGAATCACACTCTCTCTCACTGTAAAGGAATGTGGCTCCCTTGAAATGAAAAACTGTCCGGTTTTCCCAAGTTCACCACAACATCACTAATGACCTTGCTGTGGCTAAACAGACATACATAAGTGTAAAACTGAATTTACAGACTACATACACAAACAACAAAATCCAGGCCCTTAGATAAAAAAATAGCTCCTAGCATGATCAAAAAGCATTTGATTTTTTCTATGATTAATTACAGGGCGCTTAATTAAAGACACAGCCCTCACTCACTTTCATAAGAATTGGATCTGATGCTAAAGCTTACACCAAATTTAAGGAATTATTAAGGACAAGATCAAGCTTCATGCTATAGTTTCAAATTATTTCATAGGCAGAAGAAGCAAATCTGGCTGTGAAATCATTAAGATTTGTTTGTTAGGTCTTTTGATTTTTTTGCGAGGCAGCATTAAGAAGCAAGGGAATTCCATCATCACAAGTCTTTTGAAATCAAACTCCAAGTATTCATAAGAAATCAAATTTCAAAATCATTAATATAGACTTATAAATCATATATTGTGGTTGTATTACTTGATTCCTTAAGATTTTGGCTGTGTGGATTAATTTTGAGAGGATGCTTGAACCATAGAGAAATAATCCAAACATGGTTTTGTTTCCCTCCATATCTAAAAGATACACTTGTGAGATTTGAAATCAAGTAGGTGATTTTCAGAATATTCTTAGAATTAAACAAATTAACATGCAGTTTTTTATAGGCAATGCTTACAAGGAATTACATAATGTAAAATATCATTAGCAAGGAACATGCTGAAGGTTAACTGCAGCGATTTTGAAATTTCATTTTAACATAATTTGAAAGTCACGCATTTATCTGGTTTGCAAACAAACTACTTCTTCAAATACAGATTTTTTATCTAAAAGTGATTGTTAAACTCAAAAGAGCACTTACCTGTGTCCTCTAAAGGCATATCAACAATGACTTGGTCACTGTATTTTCCATATAGACCATTAGAGCAAACAGCAACTATCTGAAGAACATAACTTGTATTGGGCAGCAAATTATTTAGAATAGCCCCCTAAAACAAAAAAAAAACCCATTTAACCATTTACTTGCAAATAAGTATCAAGTATTTGAAAATGTTAATTTTTTCATAACACAATTTTCTTATGAACCATAAAGCTCCTTTCTTCTAGTATTATAATGTGTGCTTTTTATATTTTACTGTCACAAATGGTTTTCAGTCAACTTAAAAAAAAAAATCTAGTGAGTTTTTACATGGAGGATACCAAACCAAATAACTATTTAGTGCTGGACACAAGTTAGGTAACATTATGTCTGATAAGTTATGAGTCTTTAAAGAGGGTTAGAGGAACAGATCTCATTAGTAAAATACCACGAAGCTGTAATCAGTAACTTAATATTTATAGCAGTATAATTGAATTGAATCTCATTAGTTGCTTGTGCAGGTCATTCTTTCACATCCATGAGCAATGAAGTACAGATCACTGTTAACTGACAAAGGGTTTTATGGCCAAGGAGCTCTGTGATTGACATGGTCATGGCACGTACAGGCAAATCAAAGCAGCAAGCTGTAGAGTTTTTCCCTGTTCTGGACAAGAGAAACTTTTAATTTTATTTTAAATTGTCTTCGTGGCTTTACAGCCAAAAAATGAGAAAATTTCTCTTCAACTGGGTCCCAGCTACAGTTTAGTCCCTCAAGAAAATTAACAGTGAGTTGTTATGCCACCATCCCTTTTTATGAAACTTGAAAAGTTTACAGTTACCAAGTCCTGATACCCATCTGTCAGAAACTCGTGCTTAGTCTGGTCTTCTCCATCCAGCTGTTGATAAAAGACAGCAAATCTCTCAATTGTGGTGTCGTATACAACACGAGGTCTTTCCCATGTTACAAGAAGACTAGTATAATTCTTTGGATCAGATTGAACATTTTCAGGTTCTGAGCTGCAAACTGGAAGAAAGAAAAGAGGAAAGAATATGGTATTTATTAAATGGTACAAGTGACTCTACTAAAATCTTGAGCTACCTCCTGGGAAAACTAATGAAAATCTTTCGTGTGCCTCATTTTTAGCTGTCTACTAAAATATTTGAGATGCCATGCCACTATAAACAGAACCAGTGTTTTAACACTAGATTTCCAAAAGCAAGTAAATTTGAGGACTGAGTCTCCTCTCCCTGCCTCTTATACCATATTTTGTGAAATATTACTATCCAGTTGCTAAGAAATAAAATATAAATGATAAAACATAAAGATTCTTATATCTGTCCTGGGAAAGAAAAAAATCTCAATAATCCTGTCTTTATAGCTCTATCAAAGTAGAAGAGCTGCATACTCTCTCACTAGCTATAATAGTCTAATCTATAGTAGATTGTTTTTAATGGTTAAAGGTGAAGCTATCACACCTAATTTTCCCCTCAAGGGAATCTTTTATAGTACTTAAAGAAGAGAAAAAAGGCAAATAGGAAGAAGTTAATTGTTACATAAGCAGTAGTGATTTCATGTTATTATATTTCAAGGCTTGTTATTATATTTTTAGCTTGACTTTTGCACAAGCAATTACATAGTCATTCCCCATTTGGAATAAATGAGGAGACATTTTTTGTATCTCATAATCTCTTTAGAGCAAGATATGAGTATCCAGACAAAGCAAGTAACAAAAATCTATTTAGCTAACTAAGAAAACCAGTGCAGATCCTTTGGAGTTCTCTAAAAGGAAGCAAACACCAAGATGCCTCAATGCTTTGGGGGACAATGCTGCATTTTGAAAGTGAAGTCCTGTAGCTTTGCATTTTGCCTTTTGAACACAAGGGGGAAGTCAAGCCCCTCCAAAATATTTGTAAAAAGCATTTCTCCCATTCTGCGGGGAAGGTGGGCAGTTCGGAGCAGCTTCAGTCTGAGATAGTCAATGGAAAATAAGCAGCAAGGCTTTTTTAATTTTTGTGTTTGTGTGAGCAAGCTAATAGTAGAGGCAGTGTTAGTCTGTGTAGTTTAGTTGAATTCTGTTGCCAGGTTTTGAATCTATTGTGCTATACAATGGTACACCATTTTATTAATTACACTTAATTATTTTAATTGATGCAAAGGAAGAGCAAATTAAAAAAAAAACCCTCATGTTGTGTACATTCCATTCCATTCCAAAAATTGATCATTCCTCCCCATTTCCACCAGACGGCAAAAAGAAATCATTAGACCAGCAAAGATGATTCCCTTCTCAATTCTGAGCATTAAGAGAGACAATTTAAACAGATTTCATTCTTTTTCAATGAACCTAAGGACTCCTCAGATATTTCTTTTCAAAGGTGTTTAAAATTCTTGTCAAAACACTTTTTTATAATATAAGCACCAAGGTTCTCTGTATTCCAAACTCTTCTCTACAGTCCTTTTTCCTCCCTTCATCTTTTTTGCTTATGAGTGTATTTGGTTCTGAAATCTGTGTCTGTATTCAGACTTACAGAGCAGTATTATAAAACTTTTAAAGGTACAAGGCTGGTGCTTTCAGTGTTTTTTCTTTGTTTTCTTTTTTCCTTTTCCAGATGGTTCTTCTATTTTTTCCCAAGAAAATAGTCTTCCTTTTTGTTCTCCTTTTGATGTTCATCTCAGCAATGACCAACGATATTGCTACATGACAATCATCTACATATTATTTCACCTCCATTTCTTCCCAAAATGTTGTCTTTTGCCCTTCGTCTGATGTCACTTCATAAATCATCCTGCTGTTCCCTTTTCTTTTCTACTAGTCAGTAACACAGAAGTACTTTGCTTCTGCCTTTTCCCATTTTCCTACTCCAGAGACTAGAAGAAGAAAGGAGACCACATGACAACTTACCTAATTACTTCTGCTTTGATACTGACTTTTAGAAAATCTGAGCAAAGAAACTGCAAGAAAGGGAGTTCTTAAGTCTGTTACTAGTCTGAAGCCACAAATATTAAACTGGATTACAGGTAATAAGCAGCAAAATACAAAATAGCAGAAAATTCACAGGAAGTCAGAGGCCTACTCAAACCCCTGCTGGACTTGAATCCAAGTCTTTGCTTTCTCCATGTTAATACTTAGATTCTGGTTTTGCATATCATATGTCATGGTAATGCACCTAACTTTGCTTATTCTTCTGTGGAATAAAATGCTACCCATGTAACTTAAGAAATTTTCAACTAAAGGTAATTGCATCATGGAGAACCACTGGGGTACATCACCCAGATCATTGCCAAAAACTGCCTGGGCTGTTTTTTTGACCAGAAGACCTTTACAAGCTGCCCAAATTTGGCCTTTCCCCCCCCCCACATTTGTTGCTTTCTTCTACTTTTAGCTAAATCTGGGTTTGAGATTATATTTTAAATGCAACTTTTCAATTGTTGAAGCCATGAAATCATGTCGTTTGCATTAGGATATTCAGGGGCTTTGAGCATCACTGGCAGTGTGTGACAATAAGCAATTTTTTAATACTCCCAATCTACTCTTTGGGATAGAGGTGGAGCAGCACAGTAGACATGTGCTGAGCTGACCTTGGCTGGCCACCAGGTGCCCACCCAGTCACTCGCCTGCTCCACCTCCTCAGCAGGGCAGTGGAAGAAAGTAAGATGGAAAAGCTGATGGGTCAAGATAAAGACAGAGGTCTCTTGCCAACCACCATCATGGGCAAAACAGGCTCGACTTGAGGAAATTTATCACCAATAAAAATAGATTAGGATAGTGAGAAACAAAAACAAAACCACAAACACCTCTCCACTCTTTCCTTCTTCCCAGGCAGAACTTCACTCCTGACTCTTCCACCTCTCCACTCCCAGTGGTACAGGAGAATAAGGAAGGGGAGTTGTGGTCAACTTGTAACACTTTGACTCTGCTGCTCCTTCCTCATGCTGTTCCTCTGCTCCAGTGTATCCATCCAGCATCCATCCACAGGATAGTCTTTCATGACTTTTTCCAGCCTCCGCACAGTCTTTCAGGAACAGACTGCTACACTGTGGGTCCTCTCGGGGTCAGAGACCTGACAGATAACCTGCTCCTGCATGGGCTCCTCTCCACAAACCACACCTCCAGACAGGAACCTGCTCCTGCATGGGGGTTCCATAGTCTGCTGCAGGATAGACTGCTTCACCACAGTTTCACCATGGGCTGCAGGGGAATCTGCTCTGCTAGTGGAGCACCTCCTCCCCTTCTTCCTTCTCTCACCTGGGTGTCACAGAGCCGTTTCTCACAGGTTTCCCTCACTTCTCACTGCTACGCAGCTTTGCTTTCCCAGAGGTGTCTCCACCATGGCTCTCAGTGCCCTGAGATGGGTGGGTTGGTGCCAGCTGGAACCGTCTGTGTCTGACTCGGGGCAGCCCCGGGCTCTCCTCACAGAGGCCACCCCTGTACCCACCACTGCCAATGCCTGGGCACCTGCACCCTGCACACTGTGCCAGTGGAACTGTCCCAGGCACACGTCTGGATAGAATCAGAGGATCTGAGAATTTATAATGAAGTCATGTTGACTGAAGAATGTGAAAGGGCAAACGCACAAGTCCTGACCCCATGTCTCACAAGACAATTTAACTAAGCTGCTGAACTTTACATAGTTGTATTTCTCATGGGAAAACAGGTTGACTAATACTTTTTATCAATATATATTGTCAGTCTTGAATTTTAAGAACCCATTATTGCTTATACCTTTACTAAATCCAGGAAGATAAACAAGAGTTAGGTTTCTGCCCTTACTCCCAGGGCCTTACCAGAAGGGTGGAGCAGATGGAAAGTCACCCAATGTGCCCAGCAGCCAGGTTTGGTTCTTAGGTTTACAGGAATAAACAACGATTTCTATTATAAATGAATTTGCATGCCAGCTGAGGTTGGTGAGATTAAGTATTACAATTTCAAAACACTTTTTTTTAGGTGAATCCTCAAGTATGGCTGTAAGGATTAGCTATTTTAATCTTCTTAAATTGATACATACGTATCACATAGGGAAATTACATACATTACTAGGCAGGCATGGGGAATGAAGCACCTCCCATGCCCTTAAGAGGACCGTGTTTGCACACCAAAAATGTTGGGGATGTCACTGTGAGAAAATTCCTGAAAATATTTTGCCGAAATTAGTTTATAATGGAATAGAAAGATTCTTCTAGCTTTTCTAAGAAAACTTAGTTCTACTTAAGGAATGTCATGTCCCAACAATAGCAATTAATCAAGCATTTAATCCTACTGCCTAATAGAATCTACACTGAATGCAATGGGAGAAAATTGGGATTCTAGGTTTCACAACACAAAATAATTTTTCAGTTATCTACCTGAGTAATAACCAGTCTTGGCATTTCTCATGTGTCCTCTAAAGGGATTAAAAAGATTACTTTTTTTCTGTTGATTACTATGCAATATTTAACATGAATAAGTCTGTAAGTCTATTGACTCCTGTAGACTTTGGCATTCATGTTACAGATCCTACATCTGAGCATTTCCGTTTAATGATTCCTAAGCTTTTTAAATTTAATTTATTTTAAAATGGAGGTGAAAACATAAACAATTCCCTAATGTTCTGCATTAAACAAATCCTATAGTTGCATTTGTGTGCATCTATACACGTGTGTGTATGCATAAATAAATAAAAGTATGTGTGTGAAACCACACTTCTAATCTGGACTACACCTATAGTACATGCTTAAGTCATCTGTTTATGTCTGATTAAACACAGTTCAGTGCAATTGAGTTAAAGAATCTACAGGAATTCCCATGCAAGTAGCAACATAGTGCTTCCAGTTTAGATGTTTCCTATATATTCCTTTGTGCTTGTTAGTATAGGAATTGTTACTTCCATATTCAGTTCTAGAACTTGTTTCCCATTATACAATGTACTGTTTTGGTCACATAACATCCACAAACTTCCCCGAAGTTTTAGGTAAGACTAAGAACAGAATCTGGCTTCTGGAATTCTCTCCATCTATCACTTCCTAAGCAAACTACACGGAATTAATTTGGTGACATCACTTCAGTCTCTGTTGGAAAAGCATCCACACTACATGATAAAGAACCAAATGGGTTTGTAAAACAAAATTCTCTTGCAGTCTCTGAAAAGGCAGCTTTGTTGAAGTCTGAAACACATTAAAATGGCAATCTAAGGAAGCTTGAACTGATGTGATCTTCACTGAATGCTTGGTCAAGACAAAGCATTTAATTTTCCACTCCATTTAATCTGACATGTTTTATGATTGCTGTTTTTTCCTCTGAAGTGATAGATTTATGACTAATAGCACAGTGTGCTACTTTCTACACAATTTAAAATGAGTAACTTCATACTTGGATGAATCTTTTACTGAAAATCGTCTTTTAACTTGTGAAGAAAGGAATGACTGTTCAGTAAGTACCTGCTTCATGAATTTCTTCTTGTCCAGTGTAAGAGGAAAACACTTGCCCAAAGAACTTATATTGCTGTTCCCTGAAGTTGTTTTGCAGGTAGTCCATCAGCATAACATAGCCAGACTGCTGCATTGTAAGCACTTCACAGAATACAGCTAACTAGAAGAGGAGATGAAAAAAAGAAATTAGAAGTCATAAAAATTGACCAGATTCTGCTAACAGGAAAAAACTCTGGGGAAAAGATGTTGGATAAAGTCTCACAGGTGAGTTATCCTGCATGGCACTGAACTTCTGTTCTTCTGTACTATCGGCATATCTAATGGTTTACTCCACAAATGTTTTTCAACCACTCTGCTGTTGGAGCTATGCTCTGCCCAGCACCACCATTTGGCTGGGGGAAGAGCCAAAAAGTGTTTCATACTCCTCTTTATCTGAGCTCAAAGTCCAGACAGCCTGGAATATGTTCTTACCCTATTTTAAGACAAGATCAGATTCTACTACTAAACTAAAAAAAAGGTAAAAAGATAACACAATTAATATACATGTTTTCTAATTTAATGGCATCACAAAAGACTTCTAACTAGATAAAAGAAAAGCTTTGTTGTTGGGCTGGCAATGAATGCTTCTACCATATACATGGCAAATGCTTTCCTTTGGTATATATATAATTTTTTTGTTTTACTACATTAAACAAATTACCTGGTTTTCAGAAATACTTATGGTATCTTTAAACACAATCCATTCAACTGTTTCAGAGCATGGAGGAGCTGATAGAGACCCATTATAAGTGTAATATTTGTCTGTTGCATTCGGCAAAAGATTCAGCAAAATAAACGGTTCTAAGGCGGCCTGTTTTCCTAAAAAATAAAAAAGAAAAATAGAGTCAGATAGTCAAAATACTACAGAAGCAATTAATAAATAGAAATCACACTCTCCAAAAGAGCTACCATTATAGGAACACGCTACTTTTGCGGCTTTTCAAAATTTAATCTCCAGAGAGACTAGCAGACAAATAAATCATGAAGTCTTCTATTTAGTTTGAAAAAGTACAGCTCAATCCCAACTTCCTTTACTTGGGAAGGTGTAGTGAGTTACTCCAGTAACAAATAGAGTAATTTTAATTGGTTCACAAGAATTTTCTCACCATAAGCTTACCTGCAAGGTGCCAAACCTTTGTCTCACTCTCAAATTTGAAGAAAAAAAGTTAGTTAAATCTTTGTTCTAGGTCTCATGACAGGGCTTCAAACTCTCCCTGAATTTAATCAATTTGTTGAGTTTTTTGCAGGATCCAAAGTGCTGCAGAAAATCACGGCCAGGGGAACTGTTGCCATGTTAGATGTGAAAGTTAATATTACTCATGATTGCAGAAGCAGAATTTCTGTGGATCAGGGTTCTTTTTTAAATGCTGATAATATAATGAAAACCTGTAACAGCTTTACACAAATCAGCAAACAATGCAAAGACCTCTTCCAAGAGAGTATGACTGCTCTGTTTATTGTTCTGTGAAAATAATATCACATCTTTCAGTCAGCAGTTTACCTGGTACCTTGTCAGCTGGAAGGAAGCATGTGGGATTGCTGGAAGTCCTTCCACAGAAAGCTAAGTGTCTGCTGGTATGGCAGTAGGGTCCAGCAACAAAAATTGGCATAAATGGTAACAACTTCAGCAAGGCAGACTTTTTCAGTCTGTGACAATTTTCTGCTTTATTGTCTGGTGCATCCAAAATAATGCTGCCTTTCACACCTTGGAATAGTGTAGATCCTTATACACCTTATTTCAGTCTAAAGTTACTCATTTCAAGTTTCTCCCTAATTGGTAAGTATTCATTTCTGAATATCTAATAAATTTCCAGACTGTGCATAAACTTATGCTTTTACAGGTATCTCACTTCTTCAGCCCTGTATAGATTTCTGACCTGGCTTTGTCTTCATAATTCCTTACAAATTTGGTGAGAACAGCAAATTGCATTAACAGTTTACTCCGAGTGATGCTTTTCTCTACAGTTGACTTTTCTACTGAGTTAGGGTTTAAGAACTGACTTTTCCCCTCTCTCTCATTCATGTATCATGACGAGGGAACATTTAGCAGTGTTGATCAAAGAACCTCCTTCCATTTCTCCTGTCAAAATGTTAATCAACCTTCAGACAGAGCTATCGTTGCTATCTGGTATGTCTAGTTAACCCATTCCTCCCTCAGTAAAAATGAAATCCATTTTATATAGATGGCTGGGAACATGAAACTTCTCATTCATAACAAGAATCCTGCCATACATTTTGCAACTTTGGATTTTAGAATCCCCTTTAATGAGACTGACAGCCTAGATTCTAAAATCAAACACCTACAAAGAATGATGAAAACCAGAAAATTTGTCTATAAGGAACAGGAGTGCTCCTCTGCAGAGCTTGGGAACTCAGCAACTGTGATTCAGATAAGCACAATACAGATATGACTGACAAGGACAATTTATGTACATCACAGACAAGGACAGATTGTGTGCTATTCACTTTTCTTCAGAAGAAACAACTTGATTTAGTCATGACCTGAATTTCCTGAGGTCATTTGCATTTTATTCAGGAAAATTGTATTCTAAGCATTGTTGAAGTGCCATGTAGTGACTTTATCTTGCATCTTGCTGCTGACAGTTTTACAGCTCCTTCCAAGGCTGTAGGACAGCATCTGTCTTGATGTATTACTAGTTCTCCTCTTTGTTTCACAGAAGATGACACACAAAAGTAATGAATCTACTACTTTATATTTCCACCTCCTCTTTCTAATTTATGAAAGGTGCTCCCTTTTAAATTTTTTGAATAGTGCCTGTTTTCCAGAGGAAAAAAATATTGATTTTAGTGTCATACTTTTGAGAGCTTTTAAAACAGCTTTTTACATTTTCAACCTACCAATCTAAAGGAGCTTTACAAAATTCAAGCACCATTACTTAAAGGAAAACTGAGACAAGGTTTCCTTAAAGTCATGGACATGACGTAAGAACATATCCCTGTTCAAGACAGTGCTCATTCATATTTTTCTTCTGCAAAGACACCATAAAACTGGATTAGAAACACAGCCCAGATCTCTTCATGTACCACACTGAACTTCATGTGTCCTGATAAGCAATCACTACCAATAAAATACATTTGGATTTTTTTTGATTTACACAGGACCTACTGAAAAAAAAATATGTCTCCTCTGAGTCTACTGATATCCTGACAGTCTCACTCTTCTAACACCTTTCTTGGATAGTTACAACAGTCTTATCTGGCTTCCAACCAGATATAAAAATCCTAAGATGTACGATTAAGAAGATTTACATAATAAATCAGATTTATCTGGATTTAGAATTTAAATAGTTACAAATTTCTCATTGTAAGTTATATGTATTCATTTACACTTCCACTGTAACAAATAGTCTTGGGGTAAATAAATCAGAGAAACATGAACTATCTCAAGTTGGAAGATAAGTATGAGGATCATCACGTCCAACTCCTTGCTCCTCACAGGACTACCTAAAACTAAATGATATGACTAAGAGCATTATCCAGATGCTTGGTGTCATGACCACTTACTTCTCTGGGGAGACTGTTCCAGTCACAGATCACCCTCTCAGTGAAGGGCCTTTTCTAATGCCCAGTCTGAACTTCTGGCACAGCTTCATGCCATTTCTTCATGTCCTATCACTGGTCACCACAGAGATCAGCAAATGCCTCTCTGTTGCCCCACTTAAAGGAGTCATTGACAGTGATGAGGCACCCTTCTCCAAGCTGAACAAAGTGACCTCAGACACTCCTTATAAGTCTTCAAGATCTTTCACAGTCTTGGTTGCCCTCCTCTGGATGCACTCCAAGAGGCTGATGTCCTTCTTACACGGAGGCACCCAAAACTGCCCCCAGCACTCACTGTGAGGCTGCCCCAGTGCAGAGCAGAGTGGGACAATCCCCTCCCTTGCCCAGCTGGCAATGCTGCGCCTGAGGCACCCCATGACACAGCTGGCCCTCCTGGATGCCAGAGCACTGCTGACTCAAATTCAATTTCCCATTAAACCAAACCCCAAATCTTTTTCTAAAGGGTTGTTGTGTTCTTCAGGCTCTCATTCCCCAGTTTATTTATATAACCAGGATTACCCTTTCCCAGGAGCAGAATCTGGCACTTGCTTATGTTAGATTTCATGTGGTTGGTGATTTTCCAGTACTCCAGTCTATCCAGATGACTTCTATAATTTCTAACAAAATAGACATGACTGAGCAATATACAACCATGCTCCTCAATGTCTTAAAGGTTTCATAATCACACTGAAGTGGAATTTAAATAATCAGTAAACAATAAAACATGGAAACAAACTTACCAAAACGACTAACACTATCTACTCCATTAATGATTGGATTATAATCTGGATTATCTTCTAGTCCAATCTGTTAAAAAGAAATTGCATATTTTAACAGTACAGGCTTCACAAAAACAAAACTGAAAGTTACCACCAAAATTATGGATTATTTAAAGCCAAACAAATGTATTTTGCCCATTTGCTTTTCTGCAAGAATCAATTAGAAAGATACATGTGATTTTTTAACTCAGTGATCACATACTGGAACCAGTTAAATTCAGTTTGAACATCTGATGTGTTTCAAGGCTATTAAATGACACAAAGATATATTTTGTTTACCTCAAACAAAATTGATAAAGCTCTTAACTTTCCACTTCCTTTAACTGCCTCTTCAAAATCTGTAAACTGATCTGCATCATAGCAGTAGATTTGCATCTGCAATTAAAAATATATTCAAATGTTACATATACAAAATTTTTTAAAAATTAAGCAATTATTTATATTCCCATTTTGAGGAAAAAACCCATCCAAACAAAAGAATTGAATACAAATATAGGGATTTTTTACCTATCTCATTTGCATTATCTGAGGATACAGAACAGAACTCATCAACATTTAGCTACATAAAAACAATCTCTCCTGGAAAACTATTAAGGATGCAGCAATTACCCTTTCAAGGAGCACAATGCTTTCCATAGATAATACAGTAAGCTGAGATAATGGGACACCTGATCTAGAGTACTTGGTGACATGAATCTTGACATCAGTGATAAAACATGAATAATATGTCCCTACTGCATCTGCCTTGCTGCAAGTGTGGAGAAGCATTGGTAATATAACATTACCAGGTATTTTGAGCCCACATCCGTCTGCTGTCATGAGCATTGATTTTGTTGCCCCCCTTTCTCTCTTTCTCCAAATACGGGTGGGAAATCTTCTCCAGTGCTGGGTGACCAACATATATGGGGGAGTGACCTGCTCCTACTAGCTTTCCCTCAGATGATGATGGAAGAGAGTACTCTCTGATGCCTTGTCAGGACAGATGGAGTGTGACTGGGAATTTTTAAGTGGCTAATGAGGTAAAAGAAATGACACTGTCCAGGGATTGCTCCTGGTTTACCACTCTCCCCCATGTATAGGCCAGCCCTGGCACTGTTGCTTTGCTTTCACATAGAAGTTAAAAATCCTTGGAATGAGGAACAGGACAGTTGCCTGCCACAACTACCTCCTTTTAACTGGAAAATGAAACAATGCCATGTTGAGGGAAGAAAGTTTGGCCTTTGTGCATCCCAGCAAGAGTTGCTCCTCTCCTCCACCCCACTCCCATGCTGCTGCAACCCATTCTGCCAAACCAGCCAGGGGAACACTGGCCTGGCTGCCTGTCAGTGTGGCTGCACCCAGGACCTGCTCACCTGGCTCTTGGCACACCACTGCCAGCTCTTTCCAGCCCAGCAACATGGGCCACGCTTCGTCTCTGCGAGGCCCAGCAGCTTCCATGGGCTCTCAGCAAAGCCCTGACTTTGAGAAGTCCATCTACACCTTAAACAATGAACTGATGAGGAATACAATGGGCCAAACTTGTAGGAGCTTAACTTTTAGTGGGAGCTTTGTCAGATTAGTAGAACTGACATCTAATATCATCTTAGAAGACGTGCAAAAATGCAGTTTAGACATTCTCAACATGCCACTAACACCTTAAACTGCTCTTCTAAAATGCATCATTTATTATTAATTTGGATTTAAGTGAATGGTTATATTTGCAAATAAACTTAAGAGATAAACAAAGGAATTTTGTAGAGTATTAATGTTGCAGAACACCAAATTGTTGAAATCATCAAAATTAATTCTGTACTTTACCTCAAGAGGAAATTTTTGTCCTTCTAAACTATGTTCCGATCCATCTGATGACGCGTTGCATTTTCCCCAGTGAAAAGTGATCTTGCTTGCTTTGAATATGGTGTCTAATCCACCTCCACTCACATAATAATCGCTTGTCAGATTAATTTCCACTGAACAAATTGAGAAAGAGGGAAAAAAAAGGAGTGTCAACATAAAAGCCAGCCAAGGCATCTATAACTCTCATATTTCAGTATTAGGTGCTAGAAGATAAACATGATACACTTATTTCTCTGTATTTCATAGCAATTTTGACAGGAAATTGATTACTTAAACTAAGTAGTAAGTGTGGTAATTCACTACTAGCATGGAGAAGTATGTTTAATTTCATGCTATAATTTATAAAATAATAATTTAATGAAGTGCACTTGTCTCCTGTTATCTGAAACTAAACACAGAACTACACTAAAAAGCTGGTCTAGACACCAACTGGCTGTCTAAGAAAATAAATTCCTGAAATACATACTTTCCTGAAAGCACCTGTGTTTTTAACAAAAAGGAAAATACACACCTGCCCCCAATTTCTACCATAATTCTATATACAAATCATGAGGCAACATGACAGAAGAATATTTCAGCCAGTTCCTAGGTGGACTGTCCTGACATAAGACTCCTTAGCTGTGGAGCTGTCTCCCATGGGAAAAAGCAATGACAGGTTTTCAGCTAGACATAGCTATACACAACCTGTAGATGGGACAGAGCATTTGTCTTCTGGAGAGAATGAGCAGGGTGGAATAGACTGAAGCCCCACATTTTGGCTTTCCCACCTCCAGCGACTGTGAACTTGACTTCTTGATAAAAGAGCACTAATGGAGTTCAGTTTCACTGCATTCCTTTCCTCAAAACCTTAAAGACCATTTAAACAAGCTTAGCAGTCCCTCATATAATATCTGAATTGCTGCAGATGAGAAAGAGCTCAGTTCACTTTTAAGGACTTTAAAGAACGTTTTCTCAGGGGCATCTTGAAAAGACAAAGGACTATTTATCTCTGCTAGTAGGGCAAGAGGGAAGTAAGTGATCTGTGTATGCAGGAAGTACATGACAGAGCTAAGCACGGAAATTAGGAACAATGATGCTAAACTGAACTGAACTGAACTGAACTAAGCCAAACTAAACTAAACCAAAAAGGCTGATCTAGGGGTCCCCCTGGAACTGGTAGAAGGTCAAAGACAGTTGTTGAGCGATACCTTCCCACACCTATGCCCAAACCAAGGAACAGTACTATACTTCTAACAAGCAGCTTTTAGTTACTGCTTTCCTGGATTTATAAGTGGTTGTAAAAAGATTTGTCTGACAATTCAGATGACACAGTTAGCTTTTTTCATGGCTGGGAGAAATGGGCACTTGTAGGTATAAATCACTTCTTTCTAAAATACATTTCTAAGATTGGTAAGACAAATCAGACCACGAAAGCACCTATTTCTCTTCTTTGACTGTTAGAAGGTATCTATGTGAGTAAGTCAGATGAACATTTCTATATTATATGTGTCTATATGTAGGTGAGATGAATCCCAACCTGAGTTTTTTGTAACTTCAACTCATTCATTAAGTGCTTTCAGATGAGTGGGTAATTTACTCATACTTTTAAAAAATAATTTTTGCCTACCCAGTACAGACTCTGGATATGTAGTAATAATTACCATAATTTCACAGCAAATGCCAACTTACTGTTTACCTTCAATGATGTGCCCATGATGGGATGATAGTCACGATGTGATTGCTTTGGCTGTATCTGTACATGCACCTAATTTTTGTTTGTGTGATTTCTGTTTCATTTAGCTACTGTCATAGCTTTTGTGTTGCTTACTTATTTAATAGATAAATTCAGAATGCACCAGCTAAGTGAAATGAAAACGATCCATCAAAAGTCTTTGGTTGGTTCTTTGTCCTATATCACTTTTCTGACTTCTTAACTCCAAACATGAAATCTGACTTTTTTACCTGTTTTGCCAGTGTTGCGAATGAAAGTATCTTCCAAAGTTTCCTTTTCCCATCCATGGAATTTAAGTTTCTTCAGATTCACATTAACTTGGGTAAGGTCTCCGTCTATATTAATAGGTGATTGTTTGGCACCATTACAGGCAGAGTATTTCTTGCCCCAGTTCTTTTGGTTCAAAGTTCCTAGAAATCAAAACATTTGGGGTAAATACATTTAAACCCAAACTGGCATCCATATATTTTTTATTGTGATAATGTTAAAACACAGTTTGCAGTCTGAGATCAGAGTACCTGCCCTTCTTTTAGACTTTGTCTGTAGCAATATTTAACACACCTACCACTGATTCCTACCTTCAACAGTTAAGTCACACTCTGAACACTCTAGACATCAACACATACATTCTTATGAATCTCTAAGAAAAGAATAAAACAACAACAAAACCTTCATGAACAATGTACATAAAATGAAAAAAAGCTTTTAGACAAAAGGAATCAGCATGCAAAAAACTATGGAAATTGTGAAAAACTATCCTTTCCAAATAACTTTTAATCATACCAATGTTAGTGTTCCTTTCACCCAATGAAGTCATCTATTCAGTAAGGTTTTTAAATATAAAGAAGGAGTAAGATGTTTTAAGAATTCCTTACACAGAGGGGTAAACTGAATTTACTCTGGAAAGGGAAAAAAAATGAGTGATGCTGTGTCTGAGAGCCCGGCTGTATGGCCCGCCTGTGCCCGTGGAGGGCTGTGCACTCCCACTCCAGCCATCTGTCTCCCTCTGGCAGAGAGGAGCTCCTGTGCTGCAGCAAGGGCCTTCTCCAGGGCACAGGGGCTGCGTGGCATTTCACCGGGGCCACTCCAGCCACAAAGTAGGGACACAGACAGCATATCCTTCACCAAAGACTTGATTACTTTCAAGAAATGAACAAGTACTCCACAAATCAGTATGATGCATTAGCAGCAGCTATGACAATCTTTTGTTTATATAACATACTAACATAAATAGCACAATATTTTGTGTGTGTTAATGTGTTTGTAAATATAGATTTTTTCCTGACAGGGAATTCTGGTAACATTTCAAAATGCTAATTAAAACCAAGAGTTAAATGCACAGATGTAAGAAAATGGAATTACTTCAGTTAACTTCCCACTTGCTAATAGTTAAGAACTAATACTAGTGTACGCAGTGCATATATTTGAATTCTATTAGGTATGTTGAAATAAACCAACACTCATTTACAGGCCAGTGTGGCACATACAAGTCTGTCAGCAAAGACTTGCTATCTTGTACTCCAGGCAAGGACAGCTCTCATATTGCACTCAGAAAACTCAGAGAGGGGAGAAGATATACAGCCAGTGCTGTAACCATGACAATAGGCAGTAATATGAGATGCTCACTTGGATAGCCAGCTAGCTAGAAAGACACCTGAACTAAATTATTGAGCAAGTACAAGTCAAGTGAGTTACCAGTATCACCTTGCTGCATCAGAATTACTGCAGATGGTATACAAACACATTTACTGCTTGCAAACAGCAACAGAAGAAACTGTCAGGCACAACAGTCAAACGACCTAAAGTGAGTTCAAGTCACAGGCTTATGAATGGGAGTAACCTACAGGTGGGAACTAGGGCCCTGTACCAAGCAAGCACTGGTCTCACTGGAAATGGCACACTGGGTAAGCTTTCATCTCCTCAAGTCAGACTTGTCCTGGACTTTAGTTGTCAGTTATAATTTATCACCTGGAAAAATAATGCAATATCCTGATTTGTAATGTACTTTCACAAGAAAAGAGTGGCTAATATTTCATCTCTTTCAAAAGCTTCCCTTAAGAAATTCTGAGCTCAAGTCAACCAATACTTGGAGATTAATCTGTTCAGATCTTCTACAGTGAATTTTCAGACAAATATTGAAGGCTTTTAATACCATGAAAGACAATGAAAAAAATATCTAAATTAGAATAATTAACTTTCAAACAGAAAAGCCTCCAAACAGGGTCAGAAAGCACAGAAACAACAATTCTCAGCTTGGCCTGTACATCACTGCAAACAGGCTCCTATTTGCAACTCTGACTTTAGACAGCTCAGTGATTTTCCAAGCTGCAGTAAACTCTTTAAAGCTCTCCCTGCCACGTTTCTGCCAGCTTGGTCTGAGATGGCTGCCCATGGCCATCCCTTGGAGTTAAGCTGCACTCCCCACTCCATGCTCTATTTCTTTTTCTCCTTTTGCCAAAGCCAAATACTTCCCCAGACTCCTGCAGTTGCCCCAAGGCAGTAGAAATCTCCATGCTTTCCACTGACATACCCAATCCCCCAGCTCACCTGCAGTCTCTCCTTCAGAACACCATCAAAAATCTTTTTCCAACATGCATTTCTGTCATTCTGCTCTTTCCGTCACTGACATTAGAACTGACTGAAAACTGACTGAAAACACTACTCTTTTCTTTTTCCCTCTACAGTGCTTTTGGGAACCTCCTTCCATGCTTCTTTTGATGAATGCCATTACTGCATTTTTCCTTGTCTTTAAATTCTTTACTATGTGTGATCATGTTCAATAAAAGCAAGTAAATTAAAATTAGAGAAACTATAATCTCCTTCCAACTTCCATAGTTTTGTATTTTCTGGTTTTTATGCAGAACTTAAGTTCTTCAATTTGACAGTCATTACCTGTGGCTCAGTGTGTAATAAACAAAGTCCTAACATGCACTTAGTGATAAAAATTATAATCTTTTCTCATCCCAGAAGACAGTATGTAGTTGTAGCATTGATAAAAATTATGGAGTAAAATGTACAGGAAATCAATGGCAGGGTTTGATCTGGGGCAGGAGCAAGGGGAATCCCATAAGGAATGGAGTCTGAGAAGGACTGGAGAACTGGAGTCTGCTCATGATGACCCAAATTACATTTGAGCAGCAAAATACATGTCTGTGCATGAATGCTGCAAATGCTGGAGCAGATACTGGTTGTGTCTATATTAGCAAACAGTGCTGAACAATACGAGCGGCTTTATAAAGTGAAACAGTTGAGGCTGAGGACCAGATGTCCATACCATATGTTTTTCAGAAGGTTTTTACCTCAGTCTAGCTCTGTCTGGTTCTATGGGCTGAATGCCCATTGCTGCTGAAGGGTATAAGGTACTTTCCTGCAACACAACTCCTGTTTGGTACCAGTTAAGATGAACCCATGCCACACACTGTGAGACAACTCTATCTTGCAAACCAAAGCCTAGTAAGTGGGGTGTAGACAGATTTGCTTCAAAAGTCCACTCCTGATCTGAACTAAAATGTTAACATAAATTCACCTGGTGTAGGCAGCAGGTGATGAAACTGCTGCATTTTACATATCTTGCTGAAAGCCAAAGTAAAAGTGAAAGAACAGAATGTTTTTAAACAAGAGCAGATTGTTTTACTATAGGTGTTATGATGGAAATCAAAAATCAAAGCTGTGCCAACCATTTTGAAAAATATTGTTTGAAAATGAATTCTCCGAAACTGTGCTTTGGAAATCTGAGGAGAACAAAAATATGCACAATGAATCTTGAAGAGTGCACAGAGGAAGAACGTTTGTCAAAGGTGTCAGATCTGAAGAAGTAACTGGCAATTCACAAAGAATGGAAATAAGCCTGAACAAAGTATGTTAAATGGAGGCCTGCCTATACCATAACCTTTACCACTCTTGTCCAGGGCAGAATATCTGAAGAAAATTTTCCTAGCCTTTCTTTCTAGGAAATGTTCACATCTAACTCTGCTCCTCAACCTTGGTCCCTATGATCCCATCCCTACAACAAGCATCCAGTTCTCCTTTCGGCTTCCGCTTCAGCTCTCCCTGAAAGAAAGAAATAGAGGTACTGGAGTGTGTCCAGAGAAGGGCAACAGAGCCGGTGAAGGGTCTGGAGTCCAAGTCTTACTAGGAGCAGCTGAGGGAGGTGGGACTGTTTAGCCTGGAGAAAAGAAGGTCAAGGAAGACCTTTAATTAAATTGATGTGAATCCTAGGGTTTATTTTATAGATGAAAGAAAGCAGAAAAGAGAGATGGATTCTTCACCTCAATTTCTTCCTCTCCATTTTTCATCATCTTATGCTTTCATGATGTTAAAATTACTTCTATAAACATAGATTGGACACACATAGGAGATTAAAGATAACCTTTCTGTGTGGACTGTTTATAATGGATTTGCCTTATCAAAAAATGTTATTGACTTATCACTTCTAAGTGTTAAGTGATTTCCATTATTTTTTTTAGCAAACATATTTTAGCTAAGATATGAAAAACCAGAAATAAGGCCACAAAAAGATATGCATACTCGTACTGGACAAAGTTTAAAATTAGATGCCGAATCAATATTGCTCTGAACTTTAAAATACAGATGTCTCAGTTATTATACCAAAAGTTGCACAACTCAGTCTCTAATCCTCCAAGGCCCTGACCACAATCAGTCTTGTAATTTTATAAAAATTCTTAAGATTGGAAAAGCCCTGAATTTAATGGATGAAATTACTTGTCCAGACAGATTTGTAACTACAAAGAAGGAGTTTTGGCTTCCAGGTTTGGGCTTAGCCATTTATTATGCCTGTCTCAGTGATGTAGCTGCTTGGAGGTTTTCCAAGACTGGATTTCTTGCCAACATCTTGGTCAAGTTTTCAAAAATAAAATTGTACTGGTTTGGTTAAAGAGAGGCAGCCCACAGAATAAATCCAGAAGCATTTAATAGTACTTAAACCCTCAAAATTCAACACGAATAAAGTAACTTGCTTTTAAATGAGCACAAGTCAAATAATATTTATCCCATGGACCTTTCTGGCACTCATACAGTGACAAATTAATTCAACATATATTCTTAGTGTGGGGTGTAATATCTCAAATAAAGCAAGCAGAACCAACAGAAAATTCTAGCTGCTTTGCAACCAGATGCATTCATGTAAGCCAAAACATCTAATCTATTATTCCATTTAACACCTTATTTGTCATTTTTGTATCTAAATATCAGCTTACCTAAACTGTATTTTGTGCATTGTGCCTACGTACATACAAACATGGATTATCTACGAGAATACCTGAAAGATCGCACAGCACTAACCTGTATTCAGCTGAGCCCTATTATGTTAATCTTTCCTGTTCCTCATTTAAAATGTCCTAGACCACTCACCTCTTATTAAAATCTGTCATAGGAGATGTGTCAGAAAAATACTGATGAAACATTTTGCTATCTTCAGACTATGGCTCTTTCTTCCATTTTTTGTTTGCTTATTTTTTGAATATAAAATTTATGCTTTCTTCATATCTACAGTCATGGAGACATTGCTCAATAAAGTAGTCAAAAAACAACCAAGTGAGAAAAAATGTTTTGTTTTTTTCACTTTATCCCCAGATAGAATAAGCAATAGTTGTTGAAATACAGTGGAAAACTGTAATCAGTATTAATACAGTGGCTATTTGGTATTTTTTCTTCCTGGGAGTCAGTCTGATGATTCATAGTCAGACTAAGTGAATTACTGAGCATAATGCATAGGAGGATGAATGCCAGTGGACAGCTTTCTTTCATAATAGAAACTGTTTGCTGTTCCTCTTCTTTCATTGCGTAAAAGATATGGCCATTTCAAGCTAGTTAGAAAATACACGATCAAATACTTCGGTGCTAGAGAAATACAGATTATCAGAGATGCTCCATCTGCAGGGAACTCAATAGGATAGCTGTCCAGACTAAGAAAAGGATTATGGGAGAAATTCAGTTAGCTTTTTAAGGTAACTCTTTTCCATTATTCTCATCTCATTGCTGCTGAATCTGCATACAGAGAATCATGTAGTTATATATAACGAAAACTTGCCACATAATTTTTTATAATTACTGTAGTGTTATGATCTAAGCAATATTTTTCAACTAGGTATTAAGGAAGGAAGTTTGGTACAGTGCCAAATGAGAAAATGTCCAATAAAAAGTAACACATTATTCTTCCTGGTTTATTTAATTCTTGACAATTTATGAAGCCCTAATTGGAAGTCCTGAATACTTCAAACCTTGTTCCAAGGAATTCAGGTTGTAGCAGTTACTTCCTTTACCTTCAGTAACTTTAAAGTTACTGAAATTTCAGTAATACTTTAAAGCATGAAACTGAATACAACAGTGTTGAGTGACAAAGATCATTCCAAGATCACAAATAACCAGAGCTGAGAACAGAACTGGAATACATGGCTGACTCATTTTTAGACTAAGAAATAAGTACCAAGAAACATGGCCTATGGCTTATTTTCATATAATGTACACATATTTTAATTAGCTGTCAATGTGTCATGGCAACGTTTGGTCTCCCACCTGAGAGTGTCTGGTCTCCCACAAGAATAGGACTCCCCACCTGTTTTTCAGCTGTTTCACATGCTGCTAGCAGGGAAGGAAAAATAAAATGGGGCAGTCACAGGCTTTGTCCCTTAAAGCCACCCCTGATTTGCAACATAAAAGCAACATTTTTCAAACATGGTGCATGAGCAGTTCATCTGTACTTCCTAGAAGCAGAGCTTACTCCCAAACATATGACTACTGTGCATAGAACAAGTGGATGTTTATTGTCTTTTTGTTGGTGAACATGGGCATAAACGAAGCTTATGGTGGTATCTCCCTCTTCCCCATATCATGCAAGTACCATTTTATGAGAAGTGGAATGGCTGCATATGAAAGAAATTGTGTAGATGCAAAGGTAGCACCAATTTTAAACAGGACAAAAAAAAAAAAAAGCACTTTAAAGGACTCTCAGCTGGAGCAAAGAAAGAGAAAGCTATAATCTACTTCAAGTACAACATTTAGCACCTGTTGATAAGTGATAGTTCATGCAGTCCCAGGAGATGAGCACAATGAAACTCATCTTCAGTGGCAAGAAACCTCATTTTTGCTAGCGTACAGATCACCATTTAAGTCTAATGACTTGCATTACGGCGCTAAGTCAGTCTTCACTTTTCTCTCCTCATTACTACAAAGTAGACTTGACTGTATTTTAGAAATTATCTTGGGTGACAGAACCAGGCACTCTGTAAAGAAGCAATGGTGAATTTTAGGAAAGAGTATATAATCTCCTTCTCAACTCAGCACATCCAATAATATTGGCTTTCACTGGGAAAATCAATATAGTTTCCTTTTCTACTGTGGTATGACCTCTCTCCTTTTCTCTTTCTTTCTTCTGTCCTTTCCCCTGCTTTCTTCCCTCTATTCTCCCTCCCTCTTGGACCATTAAATGTTAGCAGGCAGTCTGTTTAGTTCCATGAGAAGTCCTGTTGTGGTATAGCATAGGGACACTTTTTCCTGTTATCAAACACATGGATTACTATGTTGCTATTACCTAGGAAAATAACTTTCGTCAGCACTAGCCTGTCAGAAGAATAATACATTTCATAAAGGCCACAGTCATGAATTCCGATCCAAAGCCTGCTGAATTATATAAATAATCCAGAAGCAGGTTCTCTGGGCTTTGAATCAGATTAGCTGTGAATATATAAAAAATCAGTATTGAACAACAGTAGTGGAACTTTGAATGCAGAAGTCCCACAAATAGCTATGAAAAAGATCAGCATTTAACTGTGAATAGCAAAAAGGCATTTATTTCAACTGTAAAGAATAACATAAAGATCATAAAAAGCAAGGACTAGATAGATATAAACCAAAGCAAGACAAATGTAAGTATAAAAGACTACTGGATTACATCACTGGCCAGTGAGCCCCAGAGGCTGCCTGAAGACAAATTTCCCTAATGTCCAAAAGGACATACCAGTAACTCTGATTTTTTGCTCCCCAGGTTCTCATTTTCACAGAGTTTCAATTTTTATAAAATGAAGCTCCTACATGTCTCCAGAAGAACACAATACCATAGGAAATTTGGATTACTTTTAGCATATTTTAGCAGGATTTTGTATCACACTTCTGTGGGAATTTCAATACACATTCTGTTTGCATAATGGTAAGGATAAGAGGAGATGATGGGCAGGAATGTGTTATACAATATTATATTGAGCCATATGGATTTCTTACACAGAGCCATAGCTTATGTGTGCTTATCTACACAATTGCTTATCATATTTTATTCTCTATTTTGGAAAGACAATTCTAGTTCATAAAATGCCCTTTTGCCAAGGATTTTTGACTACAATAGCTAAAAACTTTAATTCTCTTTCCCTTATCTCCCCAAAATAAAAGAAAATCCTTAGAAAAATGTTAAGAAATAACCCCCTCCTAACATTACACAAACCTTCCCTCACTAACGGCATTATTTTATTTGGACTGAGTATAATTTCAGCATTACCATTATGTTTACATTTTGTTCAAAAACTTTGTAATAGATACTTTCAGAACTGCCATAGCAATGTCAGTGGATGTACATAACTGTTGCTCTGGTAATATTCCATGTTAAGTTTAAATAATACTATTATCTGATAAGACTTTTTTGAGATTATCATATCCTCAAAAACACTCTTCCACTGAGAGATGTTTTACCCTGTCTTGACATGATAACAGCATTATGTAAATTACACAGTAAGTATTTCTTTCAAGTACTTTTTGCAAAAACAAGTTGTGCAAATCTCTCTTTTTCCTTCACAAATGTATAAAAAATCCTAACCAGCTTTTAAAACCTTTCAGTATTAAGAACTCTCAAAGTCACTTTCAATGCTGAGTAGTTATTCTCAAGAGCACAGAGCTAAAAGCTATTGAGCAGTAGGTGCAATCCACCTCAGACTGGGAACTTGCTGCCATTGGCAGGATTTTCCTTTACAGCTTTTCCATTCTCTCCTATAATGGAAAATGTTTGAAATGAGGATGGAAGCAGCATTGACTGTGACAGAGGTACACAATTCATGCATCTTTGGGCAGTTGCAGTCTCACTTCTATCTCAATCAGCCTGTAAGTTCTTGTACCTTCTTAACCTCATTGTGATAAAACTTGCTTAAAACGTCTTTCTGCTCTTAGGAGCAGAGCTTTTTACTTCCTATTTTCTGAAATGAAGAATTCATTGCATTGCTTGTGTTGAGAAACAAATACAAACTCTTGCCTACCTACTCCACCTAAGAGAAAAGTTCAGAGTGGGGAAGTTTTCAGATCAATATTAAATTTAAATTCACTAAACTCTTAAACAGTTTAGTACTTTTTTTTAAATCCACAGATAATACACATAATTAGACAATCTAATATACAATCTTCTTCCATGAAGATTGGTATAATAATTTTTCTTTGTCATTTTTCCATGGAGAAAGAAAATATTTTTTCATATACACACATAGGAAAGTAGAAGACGATCTAAAGATCACGTTTCTTATTTTTGTCACATTATTAGCCAGGAATATAGAGCACACTTTTTACCCCTGAAAATATTGCATTTTTTTCTTTTTCCTAAATAAACCGTTTAAGCAGGGAGAGATCTAGCATACTTTATCACAGTGGAATAAATTAATGGAATGGTTCTTGGTCCCTTTATATACTTTAACCAAGAAGTTACTATGGCATGAGTAACACGAGGTACTCCTGACTAACATCAACTAATCATAAAGTGTCTCCCCAGTGCAGAGCAGTAATTTTCTTCTGCACAGAATTATGCTATCACTCACATAAAGGATATTAGCAAGTCCTCAGAGGGGACTGAATGCACACAGGTGACTTCAGTACCAAGTAATCCCCCATACTGAAGAATCCAAACACTTCTTGATTTGTAGGGGCAGATTAAATTTTAATGAAATTTTATCTAGTGTTGCTTGTCCTTTCATTTTCACTCTTGTTGGAAAGTATCAATTTTACACTCAGGAAAAAAATTATACTACCTGAAACACGTTATCTTGAATGTAAATGATATTTTGAAAACACATTTACATATACTGAATTACTCCAGACTACAAATTTTCAGACAAGAATCTTGTCCATTCAGTCTGCAAAGAGTTGGACAGCCACAACTGAGGCAGGTCTGTAAGCTGTTAGGACAAAATCTCCCCAGTAGATGTCTACTGTGCACGTAACTGAATTGCAGGTAATAAAGCTCAAGAGACCAAGTCACATTAGAGTTCATAGATATCCAAATTTCACCAAAAGCTCCCCTAAATATTCTATTACTGTTTGTGCCCTAAGACACTGCCAATTTGACTAAGCTGAGGAACCAAAATCAAAGCCCATTTTGGATACACAGACTCATCATCCCTTGCCACAGTCTCCCAAGGCACAGATCCAGCTGGTATGGGCCTAGTGACCCTCAGAGCACACAGCCAACAGCACCAAGAGGAAAGCAAAGTCCTGCAGCTGCACCTCCTGCCCTTCAAGGACATTCAAGGCGATGCCCATTTTAATACAATATCCCAGCAGTTACAGCCAGGCAGCGTATTTGGCACAATGTAGGTTGAGTACGCTCCTCAGCCAAAAGAAAATTATTCACCATCCATATTTTCCATTTTCCATTTTCCATGACAAGGCCTGAAAATAGTTAAAAGGGAAGGAGAGCAAGTCATCTTTACTCATTCTGCCAGTGCTACGACATGGTAAGGCTAAAAATTCAAGCGTCATTGGGCCTTAAGAAGATAAGGAGAGGGATGGCTGATTTTGTATCCCAGCAGCAGGAGCATTCAGCAGGGAAAGAGCAGGGATGACACAAATGGGCTGAGGCAGGCACCTTTCTGCTAACTGGTGTATTCTGAAGGAAATAACTCCCCCTTGTGCTATTTATGTGCCTAATGTAGGTGCCTAACCTTGAATTGTGAACTTAAAGAAGATATATCTTCCCTACCATCAGCACTATTACAATGGGACATATTAAACCTTTGTGCACTTAAGAAATCTGAAGCAACTTACTGCAAAATTCCTCATGTACCTTCCACTGGCACATATAACCCCTAAATCAGAGTCTATTTCTTCTGTAGTATTTCTCTGGTGTTTTGGTTCCCATTTGAATTAGGTCTCAGCCCCACAACCAGATCGATGTGCACATTCAGCTGCTGTGGTCACAGAACATACTGATGGCCACAAAACACCTTGTGAATCATTAGTCTGTTCATATAAATAGATCATATGTCTGTAGCAAATCAAACTCCACTATTACTAAAGCAATTAGTGCAGGTAATTGTTAAAAATTATTAAGTATAATCAGTTTCTAGCTGGTTTACATTTGCTATTGCAGCTCAATGGCTAGTGCATTTAATATGGCAACAAATAGCACTGCATGCATTTAGAGCTTTCTGACATAGTTCCATAACTATTTAATCATAGAACCATAGAATGTTAGGTTTGAAGGGACCTCAGTGATCATCTGGTTCAACTTTTCTTAGCAAAAGCACAGTCTAGAAAAGATGGTCCAGCACCCTGTCCAACTGAATCTTACAAGTGTCCATGATGGGAAATCCACCACTTCCCTGGGGACATTATTTCATTTCTGACTGTTTTCATTGTAGAAAAATTTTCCTCTTTGTGATCAAAGTCACAAAATCTCTATTGACCTAAGTCTGCATCAGATTATGATGCCTAATTACTATATTCTCAAACAAGAAACTCAGATTGCATTGTCATGATTTAACCCCAACCAACAACTAAATACCACGCAGATGTTTGTTCACTTGCCACACCCCAGTGGGATGGAAAAGATAATCAGAAAAACAGTAAAACTCATGAGTTGAGATATGAACAGTTTAATTGGAAATTATGGTAAATTGCAAGAGTAATATTAATAATACTAATGATAATAGTAATGAAAAAGGAGAGAAAGAGAGGAACAAAAGCCAAGAGAAACAAATGATGCACAATAAACCTGCTATCACCCACTGACCCTGTTCCCCAGCAGCAATTGTCTCCCAGCCAACTCCCCATAGCTTATAGACTGAGCCTGATGGTCTGTGGTAGGGAATACCACTTTGGCCAGTTTGGGTCACCTCTCCTAGCTGTGCTTCCTCACAGCTTCTTTGCACCTCCTCACTGGCAGAGCACGGGAAATTGAAAAACCCTTGACTTAAGGTAAGCACTACTCTGCAACAACTAAAACATCAGTGTGTTATTAACAGTACTCTCATAATAAATTCAAAACACAGCACTGTAGCAGCTACTAAGCAGAAAATTAACTGCATCCAAGCCAAAACCAGGACACATGAAAAATAACCAGGAAAATCAGAGAAGAAACCTCAAACAGTTTATGCAAAGTGTAAGCCAACCACTTACTGTTTTGAAATACTATTTTTCTGTAAGAATTTCTCTTTTGCTTACCATGTGTACTCTACACCACAGTATATCAGTTTCTCCTCTCTCTAACTCTTTGAGGACCTGTGTATGACTTCTCCCTAATTAGGGTAGCTGTGGATGACTAATGTAGGCATTGATTACAATTGAGGTTGAAAATGTGGCAAAAAGGTTATAATCTTTAAAGCAAGATAAAAGACCTGAGTTTCTAGCTAAGACATATCACACAGGCAAGACATAGTAAAGCCAAAGTGCTGAATTTTGAAGATATGAAAAGGTTAATCTCATTCTTGAACAACTTGCACAACATTTACACAGAGATTTCAGTCTGAGGGACTTACCGAAAACCCTATAGGTAAATTATATGATTCTTCTGCATCAATTCTAAAATAGTGAATAACATATCACCTTAGAAGAAGGTGGGAGCTTGGGGGTGGGAAAGCAAGGCAAAAGAACTATGTAAATGAAAGTTTGTGAGAAAATGCAGAGACAGATTCTTGCATATGTAATTGTGAAGTCTTTGAAAATAATTTCTCTCTGCTGTAAGCAACAACAACTTTTCCTTTCATGAGAACAAGCTCTATCTTGGAATAATACCCAGAATCTTTTGTTTTCAGTACAGCCTACCTCCCTGAGGGGTAACATCAAATCTAGAAGACTCAGTGAGTGGAGTTTCTGCAAAGAAAATATGTTTTTGACTTCCCAGAAAATACTGCCAGTTTCTGACTGTGAGTCACAGGAGATCAGCTGAAAATGATTTCTTTTCTATATTGCCTGTACTTTTGCTAATATCCTGTCACACTGCAGTTCTGATAAAGAGTTCCTTGACTCACTGTTGTCTTTGAAACCCTTATTCTGTGGAGATTTACCATTGCAAACTTGTATTGAAACTCACTCACCCTTATCATCTCTTAGCTTGCCATGTTCTTCTACTTCCTTCCTTCTCTGGTTTAATAATGATCTGTCTTTTGTGTGAGAGTCTCACTTGGAATCACAGAACCACAGAATGGTTGAGGGTGGCATGGATCTTGGGGGCTCATTGTACAACTCCCCTGCTTAAACCAAGTCATCTAAAGCCAGTTACCCAGGACCATATCCAGATGGCTTTTGAATATCTTCAGGCATGGAGACTCCACAATTCTGGACAATCTGTGCCAGTGCTCAGTCCCTGTCACAGGAAAAAAGTGTTTCCCAAAGTTTAAAGGGAACCTCCTGTGTTTCAGCTTCTGCCTGTTGTCTTCTCTGGACTTTCTCTAATCACGGAATCACAGAGTGGCTTGGGTTAGAAGGAACCTCAGAATCATCTAGTTCCAACCCCTCTGCTATGGGCTGGGGCACCTTTCACTAGACCACATTGCTCAGAGCACCATCAATACCTCTATGACTCCTCTACTGAGGAGTCCAGAACAGTACTCCAGGTGTGGCCTCACCAGGGATGAGTACAGGGGAAGGATCACCTCCCCCTTCCTGCTGGCATCACTCTTCCTGATGCAGCCCAGGTCAACATTAACCTTTTTTTTTCTGCAAGGGCACATTGTTGACTCATGACCACCAGGACTCCCACGTCCTTTTCTGCAAAGCTGCTTTCCAGCTGGTTGTCCCCCAGCACATGCTGATGCCTGAGGATCTTCCTTCCCATCTGCAGGACTTTGCACTTCCTGTGTTCAACTTCATGAGGTTCCTGTCAGCCCATTTCTCTAGTCCGATGAGGTCCCTCAGCACTCCTCAGAGTTTTACAACATCAGCAATCTTGCTGAGGGTCCACTCTGCCCCATCTTCTAAATCACTGACAAAGATAGACAGCATTAGTCTTTTCCCATTATGCTGAACCTTGTAAAGAAAAAAATTACATGGACTTGTTAAATCAAGTCAGAAAGAAAATGTCTTCACCAGAACTACATAAACTCTATCAGAGCTAAGAGCTCCTGAGGTATTACAAGTATTCTACATGGCCATCCTGGGCCCCTCTCATTTGTGAGATGAGTCAAGCACACGACTCCACAGCTTGGAAAATCATATTCCATGAGCACATTGGCAACATCAGTAGGCACGTATTGTTCTTGCTTCTGCAATACCTGTAATATTAATTAATACCTGTAATATTACTGCTATTCCACCAAAGTGAAATACTGAGGGACACTGTGAGGGTGTCATGATGCTGGCATTCAGTCTCTCATCATGGAGGGATTTTTGTTGACAATTGTGTCCTTGTCCAACTTCTTAGCTGAGCAGAATTTAATTAAAATACATCTCCTGAGAACACTTGATGACTGTTCAAATAATCCTCAGCTTGCAGTCACAGAGCACTAAGGGAGCTTTACTCCCTGCCCTTGCCCACTCTGCATTCCCATGTCCTTTGACTTGACTGCAGCTGTATGTCTGCATAAACTCACTCCTTCAGATTAGGTCTGACAACTCCCTCTTTGATAATAAGTAGAGCCCATTAGAAGACTGTAAAGCTTGATCTTACCTTAAATATAGTACATAATTCAATTTGATATTAGGACAAACTCTTAGTTGCATAAAATAAATATTGCCATTACACATATCGCAATGGTTGCCTTGTTAATGATGCTGCTGCTGATTGCTAAAAATTTGGCAGTTGTCTTTCTCCAGATGTGCTACTTAAATGGCCATTTAGGATAGAGAATTTCCAATCCTGTGCTTTATAATTTTAATAGTTCTAACCCCTGTACACACTGGGCATTTTCTGGAGCATAAATATGTAAGATCTTACTCCATTTTAATTGGTTTTGAAAACAAAATGCTTCTTTACAAATACTGCAGGAAACAAAGTGTCATTGACAGTATACTGTTGTCTCTTTTGTATCTTGAAAGGACTGAAATGGTGGTAGCTGACATTGAAAGCAAATTTCCCAATTTTCAGCTGCAGTGGTCTAATGAGTGCTTAAGAGATAACTTATGAGGGAGCTAAAGAAAGGAAGAACTTGCATTCAAGAACGGTGATTAGTATTGTGGGTTCCTGTGAAGTATTAACTTGACAGCCATGTTCAAGCCAACAATATTTTTGTTCTCTCCTCCCCACTGAGGGTATTTTTTCAAAAAGGGTCATCAGTTTGCAAATCTGCATCTACTTATATTGTTTAAAAATCTTACAAGACTCCCATTAGAATAATGGGTCCTGACATATATTTCCTAATTTGCCGTATGATATAACTACTGTGGACAACTATAATCATACTCCAATTGCTGCTTTAAAAAGAGGTTTTTTTTAAATTGCTCTATTGATCTGAGATGTTAACTGCATCTGTGATGGTATAAACAATATGTCCTGTGGGACGACAACATCAATATTTTATTACTAACTTCTTGCGTAGCCTCCTATGTGAGCTGTGGAATGTAAAAACAACCTTTACTGCAGCAGAGAAGGAAAACCAAAAAGTGGATATATAAATAACTTTTGAGAAATATTTAGTAATTTAAACATTTCTTAAGCTGCATTTCTGCTTAAGATTTTGGCTTTTAAACTGCAGGTTTGCTGCCCTGCATATAATTTAAAGGATGCTCATTGCCAAAACAAAAGCTGGTCAGTCATTTTCAAGAAAATCATTCGACATCACATTGTCTATTTTTAGAGGATGCTTTCTCATGAACACCCATATGACATTGTTTTACTCAAACAAAAAGAAGAAACTGAGGGGGAACATGTACAGAAGTTTCTGGCCATCTTTCTGCAGCAGTGCACAGGCTCAATGCAATATATCTAATGCATCTGGCAAAATACGCTACGCAGCCGAAGGCAAAAGGACTTGAAGGGGGACAGCCAGTGTTCATAAATTAATTGCCTTTTTCTCTTCACTGGCTATATTGAAGGCTGGCACCTTTTAAAGGTCAGTCCAAAATGTCCAACCAATTTTCTCTTAATGGCAGTGGGGATGGTGGCCACAGATCATATTCCACTGCATCTGCACTAGTTATTAGAGCACTGGCTGAGGAAGCAGTGATTTGAATTCTCGGGTTTATTCCTCCTGAAAGAGTTACACCAAGATACTGAGAAAAGGCCTAACGAGTAAAAGAGAGAAGTGTCCATCCTTTCCAAAAAGGCTGGGCTGCTGTAGCCTCTGGGCAGCAAGAGACCTCGGGTCTCAAGGTGAAAAGAAGCCTGACTTCACCTTGTGGTTTCAGCATTTAGGGTAGGGAACGGAGGACAAGGGAAAAGTCTGAAGTTTTGTCTCTCCTTTTAGGTCTTGTTTTTGCCTTTTACTCAGACATAATCTAATCTGAGAGGTGGGGAAGCTTCATCTGGAACCTCGATTCCAGTGAGCTGTGCTAATTTGCAGGAAAATTTCAGCATACAGTGGGAAGAAGAAAGGAGCTGTACAAGGTTAGATAAGACTAGATACAGTCCATGTAAGAGCTGGCAACTCTGTAGACTCTAAGCTGCAAATTTATGTGGAATGTGTAACATGGAGAGCACAAACGTGAAAAGAAAACTGAATGTATCCCCAAAGGGCATTTTTAATGGAAAAGTACTGCTTGATTGTGTATTTAATTTCGCTTTAACTAATTAATACCAGTGGATGCTTCGTTTGAAAATAAAAAAGAGGACAAGTGATACTTGAGCCTGATGAACATGATGCCCTTATGCAGAGATAGACAGCCCTGCTCCTCATACACACCAGCACTTCTGTGCTCTGCTGCCAGAAAATACCCCAGTGGTTCCTGACAGCTAGAATAGTCACTCCATGGGTTATAGAAATATGTCAGAGAGAAGAAGAAAGATGTTTTAGAAGTGACAGATAAATTTTTTTCCTGACTTCACCTCTGCCTTCAAATCAGCAAAGTGCATAGGTCTGTAACTTGCAGTGTCTCAAATTTCCAGTAACCCCAAGGGACTGCATAGCTAGAATCAGATCCTAAATGCGTGTATAAATGTATCTTAGGCTAAAAGAGCATCTGCTTAAACGTACTCTTATAATATACAATAAAAACATGCAAAAAGTTTACAGGGTCACGTTACTGATCTGGGCTGCTCAGAAAACAGAAAGTAGTTTGTGTTTTTAAAGAACATATACAAAAAGTTTGTGAGGATAGGTGGATGCAAGCCTGACATTTTAAAAAGTGACTACAATTGTTTTTTCGAGATCTGCCATTGTTGGGTGGGTTTTGTTTTTAACTGTTCCATCTCTAGGCATAGGTTCTGGCTCCATTATGTGGTATCATTATGACACAAAAAAGAAACCTAGCATTATCCTCATAGGGATATGGATTCATTATATGCCACAGTGCAGTTACTTCGGGGAATATTGTAAGGATTGTTTCAGCTAGGCAGAAAGGAAAAAAGTGTGACATAAAAGAAAGTGATTCATCAACAACAAATGTGTGAGCACCAGTGATGCACAGCAATGCTGCTGAAGGAAGCTGTTGGAGGTGTTCTGAGACAGCAGGCTGGAAAAGCTGATTTCTGATATTATCTCATTAACATAAAATGTGAGTGCTAGAACAAATACAAAGCAGCCACTAGAAACTTCTAGCTGAGTGAATAGTTGACTCAACTATCTGTGGGCTCTGTGGACTAGGGCCCTGCTAGTCCACAGAGCCCATGAATGCAGAACAGGATAAAAGCATTGCAAATGCAGACTAGTCAACCCTTGGGCTCCTCTGACAGTGAAGTCAGTATATTCCAGCTGCTGACAGTCCAGACGATCTGAGCTGCTCAGTGGCACAAGAAAGAAAATGCTGCCTGACTTCAGCGTTCTGACTGCAGGCTTGCAGTAGTCCAAGAGATAGAAAATGAAATCAAATTAAATTAAATCAATTCAATCTCAAATTGTCTGCAACAAATGTCCAAAGAAAAGCAAATTATTTTGGATTTTAAAAAGGCATCCAGAAGTTTTGGAAGAGTAAGTGATTGATAAAACCCACAAAAAGTTATGAACTTAGAAGAAATCTTCAGTGTTAAATTTGAACTGTATGCAAATCAGACAAGCCCCAGAAACAAGTCAGAGTGACTTAAGAATTTAATTTCTCAGACAGAGGTTTCCATCCTCCTGGATCCTACTGCAATTCCATTCAAAATAATTACAGTAATCTAAATCACTCAGATAACATTAAATTATTTCAACAAATATTTCACGTAAGGGCAGAGTGTCAAAAGCTCGCCCAAGAAACACTTGCCTTATACAGAAACCGAGTTGATAAAACAAAAGCTACCTCATCCTTCCAGAGTCTAGATCCAAAATAAGGACATATCAGGCTTTCAGAGAAAATTTTGTGCCTTTTTTCCCCCAGAAGTGAGAACTTGCACATTTTTCTGCGTCTCCTTATAAAAACCCCATATTTTTGTCTGGAATGCTCCCTGCAGTCCTTCCTCCCACAGCCTCAAAATGTCAAAATTGAGGAAATGACTTAGCATAGAAAATAATTTTCTCAGACAAATGTTTAATGATTAACAAAGTAGTGAAGGTTTAAAAATATGGGTAATTTCAGGAATGGTTGGTAGTATTCTCTTTGTCTAAGCAACGACATATACAAGAGGTGCTGTTTGAAAGATGATTAAATTGGGTCTTACATTGCCCCAAAGCATCACAGATGTGCAAGACTGAAAGGTCATCTGAGTCCTTTCCTTCATTACAGGATCAAGTATAATCAGATTTAATAATCTCTCACTAATGCTTGACTTTCCCATTTTTTTGAAAGAACTTCAATAAGAGCGATTCCACAGCCTTCCTAAGCAGCCTGAACAGTTATTCTCAGAGTTAGATTTTCCTATTATTGCACCTTGGCCTTTTCATCTACAGATTAAACTGATTCAACCTTGTCACTTCAGTAGAATTGAGAGCAACTGACAACTTTTAAATATTTGAAAAATATTATCCTAACCCCCTTTTCTACACTAACGTATTTCCTTCAGTTATCTTCCAAGGACTTTGGGCTTTCTTAGACACCAATCATTCTTTCTGGTTCTTCTCTGCACCTTCTCTCAATTTGTCACTGTCTTTTCTACAAGTGTGCAGCCCAAGGATAAACACAAAGTACAGCTGAGATCTTTCTAGTGACAAGTAGAGCAGAATAATTGCCTCCCATGCCTTATACATCATTCCTGTTAATTCACCTCAAAATGGGACTGCCTTTTCTGCAACGACAACATATTGTTAATTCAGACACAATTATGGCTAACTGTCATACAGCCACCTAACCAGCCAGTACCCATTTTGCATTTACATGTTTGATTTTCTTTCCTGGTGGGATTAATTTGTGCTTGCTGTTACCATTTTATTTACAAATTCTTTGTGATTAATTTCAGAACATTTCTCAAGTTAATTTTGAATTCTTACTATGTCACCCAAAATTCTCGCAACTTCCAACATGGTGTCTTCCATGAATTTGCAAATGCCCTCCCTTCTGTTATCTGAGATACTAATGAAAATAGTGAAGAATATCACATCTAGTATCACATTTAGGGATGTTTCTTGCACATGTTTTGAAAGACTTTATGAAACTATTTTCTATTCTCACATTACCATTAATTTTGTAAAAATCTCCATCATTCTTTGTGTAGAAAAAGCTGTATTTGCTTGCATTAATTTGAATCTGGTACTGCCATAGACTCAAACAGTAGCTCTGGAAAGTATAAAGTTAGCCATTCATCTTAGAGAAGTATTAAATATGAAGTTGAATGACAATTAAACATCAACATTAATTGTCACTGATAATCAACTTTGCAGAATAAAGCGAATATGCTTGTAATTTCTCTTAGAATGCAAAATAATGAGGAATCTGCATGGCAACAGCTAATTGCCATTCGTATTATGGAGCAATTCCTCACCTAACTGCCAAATACTCCTAGTTTTGCTGTGATAATTTTTAAAGTAATTCGATAATTTTTACACATGGAAAGTAGAATAAATATTTGCACTCCATTTCTCAGTATTTTTCCTGCCTGCTCCATCACTGCTAAGAGCCACACATATAAATTTTGTTTAGAAACACACTCCACTGTTAATGTGATATAAATTGGTCATAACTATAAGGTAGGACTGATTTGAAGTTTAATTTTAAGTTAAAGGATATATTTTTCACTGATTTCAGTTGGCTTTAGTTCAAGTTGTAAGACTGAAGTTTGAAATTACACTATACCTAATTAGTAGCAGTTGTAAAATTGTGTACTTACATAGCAACAATTTAAACATAATTTACACAGGAATTTATCAAAGAGATTTATCTATGGGTGATAGGATAATAAAGCTACTAAGTGGATACTTTTTTTTAGAGTATAAATCATTGCAACTAATGATGCTTAAACAGGAAATAAACTTACAACATAAGTGATATTTCACCTAGGATATAGAACATTTATAAGCCAACTTCTTTATATTGGCTCATGATCATAAAGGTGGTGGAGCTAGAGTGAGGCTGAATTTTCCTGTAGAATTTGAATGAGAACACAGATGACTATTTAGGTGATTTCTAAATGGAGATATCATGGAAGAAAGAAAGGAAATAAAGAAAGGGAAGGAAGGCAGGAAGGAAGGCAGGAAGGAAGGAAGGCAGGAAGGAAGGCAGGAAGGAAGGAAGGAAGGAAGGAAGGAAGGAAGGAAGGAAGGAAGGAAGGAAGGAAGGAAGGAAGGAAGGAAGGAAGGAAGGAAGGAAGGAAGGAAGGAAGGAAGGAAGGAAAGGAGGGATAACTAAAAGTGTCTGCAAAACCAGAAAATCTGTAATTCTTTAATTGTGCTGAACAGATCAGTAAATACACCAAATTGTTACCATAGTGTCTTGTTATTGTTACCACCCAGTACTAATAACTCAGTACTTTCCCTATGAGAAAAGAAGAAAAACAGTAAGCAGCACTAAACAGAAAGTACTAGGCTGTGTGTGTGCAGGAAGCTCTGGAGATTCTCAGTTCTGCTAATTTCACCTACTGATGACACGACATGTGAAAACACACCATAACATATGGGAAAAACAGCATTAAATATGACATGAAATTCAACAATGCAATTTGTAAAATGATATATTTAGACCAGTAGTGGGAGTTTTTGTTACTAATAAGAATCTCAACATAGGAAAAGCATGGGGGAGGAGGAGAATCAGACCATGTCTGACAGTCTCAGAGGGCTGTAAACAGTATGACAGAAGGGCAAGTGTGTACTGAAGCTCTAACCATGCAACTCCTAATAAAGATAATAATGTACTAATGTCTCTGCAAAAAGTCCTGCAGACAGTTCATCTAGGATAAGTGGATGAGATGCTAGTCACCCTGCTGAAGACAAAATAATTTTAGCTGAAACCTGAATGAGCAGATAAAGCTAGTGCAATGATCAAAGGGGGACAAGAGACCAGATTATTGTGATTTAACTTAAAAAACTAACAGGAAAGGGGTATCAGTGCAGGTAAATTTTGCCAATAGAAAAAAACTCCCTAAAGAACAAAAAACCAACCAACCAATCAATTCTACCAGAAGAACCAGATTATCTCAGTGGTTCACTAATACAGCTAGCTTGGAAATCCAAATCAGTTTGGCTGGATGGCCAAGTGCAAAGAGTGGTGGTGAAAGGAGTAAAACCCAGTTGGCAGCCAGTCACAAGTGGGGTTCCCCAGGGTTCAGTTCAGTGTTTAATATCTTAACCGATCATCTGAATGAAGGGATCAAGTGCACCCTCAGTCAGTTTGCAGATGACACCAAGCTGGGCCAGACTGTCGATCTGCTGAGGGGCAGGAAGGTTCTGCAGAGGGATCTGGACAGGCTGCACCAATGGGCCAAGGGCAACTGGATGAGGTTCAACAAGGCAAAGTGCCAAGTCCTGCCCTTGGGTCACAACAACCCCATGCAATGTTCCAGCTTGGGAGAAGAGTGGCTGGACAGTGGCCCAGTGGAAAAGGACCTGGGGGTGCTGACAGCCATCCGAACGTGATCCAGCCTGCGCCCAGGTGGCCAAGAAGGGCAATGGAATCTTGGCCTATATCAGAAATAATGTAGCCAGGACCAGGGGAAGGAGTGGCCCCCTGTACTGGACACTGGAGAGGCCACACCTTGAATCCTGTGTCCAGTTTTGGGCCCCTCACTACAAAAAAATCATTGAGGTGCTGGAGTGCCTCCAGAGAAGGGCGACAAAGCTGCTAAAGGGTCTGGAGCACAAGTCTGATGAGAAGGGGTTGAGGGAGCTGGGCATGTTTATTCTGAAGAAAAGGAGGCTGAAGGTAGAACTTACCACTCTACAAGTCCCTGAAAGGAGGTTGTAGCCAGGTGGGGGTCAGTCTCTTCTCTGAGGTAACAAGTGACAGGACAAGATGAAATGGCCTCAAGTTGCATCAGGGGAGGTTCAGATCGGGTATTAGAAAAAACTTCAAGTGCTGGGAAAGGCTATCCAGGGAAGTGGCTGTGTTACCACTCCTGGACGTATTTAAAAGATGTGTCGCTTAGGGACATGGTTTAGTGGGGGACTTGGCAGTGTTAGGTTAATAGCTGGTCTCAATGATCTTAAAGGACTTTTCCAATCTAACTGGTTCTATGATTCCATGAAAAGTCAAGAAGGGGTTTCTGAGATAGTCTTTCAGTGAAACTATGAAGCAAAATATTTCACCTATTTTAAAAAAAGATTTCAATTAATTTTATGGAAGAGTTAGATGACATGATTGCCTGTAGCAGGAGTGTTGGAGTTGGGGAGTTCATACATGGTACCAATAACAAAAACCTGAACATTCAATTAAAGGAGCTAATCACACTTCATTCGCTGAGCATAAAGCTGTGCAACTGGGAGAAGAATATTTTGTTTATATAAAACATTTATCAAGAAGACAGATCAAAGTACACTGTAGTTCAGAGCTCTTTGTATGATCACTGAATCTGCTGCAATGTGTTTACAGTCTACCTAACCATTTGTTTAAGAGAATATGACCAACTTAACCTGAAACAAGTGACTGGCTGGAACAAAACTTACTAGTAACTTATTATTTGGAACAAAGGCATTTATTCATATTTATGTTTGAAACCTGTTATTGAAGTCAATGATGTATTTTAGAAACAACATTATTGCTCAGTTGCATGGAATTTCAAGGTAAACTTTAATATCTGTTGGCATTTTAAAAAGGATTTTATTATTTCAGCTACAAATCTATCTACAGATTACTAGGTGAAAACCTGAGGTTTAAAAAATCATGTTTTCCAATGGATGGATGCAGGATGTACTTTATTTATATTGACTTTCGTATCAGGAAACCATATTGATGAAAAGTTTCTTTTGCTAATAACAGTATTTCAGATTGAATGATAAATTATAAGGAAAGAGAAAACACCTTAAAATCTTCTTATAGAAGGTAGTTAATGAATACAGCACAGTATAAACTTCACTGTTTTCCATCGGCACCTACATTTATGACCTGTTGAGCTGGCAAGCTCACCAGCAGGTTTATGTAAGTGACTTGTAACACATCTATAGATGTACCACTACTGTCACAAATGGAGGGGCAAAGAGAATATCCTTAATTGACTGAATGGATTGTATGCTGCTAAATTGAAGCAAGTCTTACACAGAATATGCACCAAGAAGTACTGTTTGATATGTTCTATTTAACTGTGACACAGCAGGTAAGAGCCTTCGCTCCTTGTATGTTCCTATAAAACGTGCAGTGGGTGTGCAGGCTCTGCTGAAGCCCTGCAGGCGTGCCGGCTGAACGCACCACGGTAACCACGCTGGAGGGTGGCTCTGGCATCTAGGAAAAGGCGGCTTGGAGAGACTGCAAGATAGCCATGGAAACACTCAGCCAGCTCTTTCTCCATTAGTTACTTGGGAGAAAACTTTTTTCAGAAACACAGGAGACAAAGTGGCAAACTGACAGTTACTTCATGGAGCCATTAAGAACGCCAGGGAGAAGTAGGCAACAAAACCCTACATGATTATTTGACAGCGGGAAAAAGATGAATTTTATTCTGCAAAAGGGAAACAAGTCATGGCTGCACTCAAAGAGAAGAAATAAAGCAATATGACAAAAAGTGTCAAATGGAAAGGATAGGAAGATTTTTTTTGAGAATGGGATGAAGTGAGGAGACACAGGAAGTCATCCAGAAAAGCTCTTTTTAGCACATGCTCCACAGCTTCTCTAAGAAAAAAACAAATGATTTCAAAGGGAGTTTCAGGTGTGTGATCAAGCCACTGCAACGGATTATCATCAGTAGCTTTCACACAGAGGAGAACAAGTACTGCTCTCATTTTGATCAGATACACATCACATTAGGACTGGCAGGTGTACAGGTCTCATCTTGGTGGCTAAATGTGTTGGTAAAGCTTAGCCACGATAATGTACTGAATCTGTTTGAAGTGGGTACTTACAGCTGAAAAAAATGAATGCTTGCCGTTTTGAAAGTATGTTCCTGCTCCTTAAGAATGTATGTTACACAATATCTATTGCTTGTTTGTGCTGGTCACCATCCATCTGTTTTGGATACTCAGAAAGCAAGTGAAATACAGATTAAACAGGTATTGTGCTAGTGTTCCTCTGTTCACACACACCATAGCCCTACTGTAAAGCTAGCATTCAAGAAATTACATTTGAATAATAATAATAATAAAAAACCTCTTAGTTGTGATTTTTCACTGACTAGAACTCCGGCCATAAATATTTGCTTTCCTGAAAAACAACAGGAAAAAATGTAACAGAACTTGATCATACTGTGCTGTGTATATGCAAAGTGGTCAAAACATGTACAAGCAGGCAGAAAATCCACTCTGTTCTGGAACAGGAGAAAAGAATTTATGAATCATAGACCCAATATTCCTAAATACTCCAGCAACAGTATTTTTTTCAGTTTTTCCTTTCAGTTAATCATGCAGGGTAATATAAAATTGTGTATTTGTTGTTGTGGAGTTGTTTATGCCACTAACCCAGTAAAAATAATTATAATCAGGCTATAGCCACGCACCCAAACCCTGAATTGACTCCTTACACAGCTAGGGAAATGCCAGAAGCTGGGAAACAAACTTTCAAGTCCTTACATGTAAATGATTCTTCTTCCTAGCATTCAACACATTATCCCTCTCTTTGCTTTTACATTTTTAATACCTTAATTTTCTTAACTACCCTTTGAAAATGCCTCTTGTTAACACAGTTTTCATCAGATAAAGTGCACTGACAGAGGAGCCACTGACAGAGGGAAAACAGCTTAGGTTTCAAATGCAGCATCTATGATTAAGGATGAAAGAAGACAGTCAACTGTTTCTGTGGCTCCTAAAACAGGATCAACGCCAGGCAATATCAGATCCAGCCACAGTTTACTCTCTTAGATAGAAAGCTCTTGGAAGAGAGCAGAAAGAGGCCACCACAGCTTGTTTATGGAGTTTGTTGCAAGCACAACTGTTGAAGCATAGCTAAATATGTATGCAGAGAGACCTGGCTTCTCACAAAAAGGACTTGTGCATTTTTCTCAGCTGGAAGAGATGCTCAGAACTGAAATTCTGTGATCTTGGCAATTGAATGACTGAAGGAACAGTTCAGCTGATAAATCTAGTGGCAAATGCAGAATTTTCCAAGACAGAAATGCTGATAGGTGTCCCTAGTTTCCCAAATTGAAAAGTTTTGGAATTTTTCTTTTTTTTTGTGGGAAAAAAGTTTTAACATTTGAATATGAAATTCCATAGTACAGCAGAAAAATTTAAGTTTGTTAACAGTAATTTGCAGTAATTTAGCATTCAAAATTTAGAAACTGAAATAGAATGTTCTGCTCCTCCTATGCTTCCCTCAGCTACATCAAGTACACTTGCAACATGCCAAGCCCACATCACTCCCTGAGCTTGTGGAGGCTGTGGATTCAGAGAACCATAGAATATGCTGAGTTGGAAGGGACCCATCAGGATCATTGAGACCAAATCCTTGCACTGTGCAGGACACCTCAAGAATCACATCATGTGCCCGAGAGTGTTGTCCAGATGCTTCTCAAATTCAGACAGGCTTGGTGCTGTGACCACTTCCCTGAGGAGCCCGTTCCAGTGCTCAGGGCACCTGAGCCTACAGGAGGTCCTTGTGGTGTCAAGAGAGAAGTCAAACTGCACTGCCCCTCCTGCTCAGGATCCTTCCTTGTCCACTTCATCTTCCTTCTCTCACAGACCTGTCTAAACAAGCCTTTTGGGGGACTGCTTTAATGCTTATGGGTTAAAGAACATTACATGGAAAATCTATCTAGAAGGGTTTGATATCTGTTGAATTAATGAGATATGGCAAGGTCAGGAATGGCTTCAAATTTTTCAGTAAATGGCAAAGAATTATTTATTAGGTATTATCAGACTGTGCATGCTGAAATGAGTGGGGTTTGAATTCATCAGGAAAAAACCAAAACCTGTTATAAATACAGCAGAATAGCCTTTGAGTAAAAATGTCAGGAAGGAAGTCCTAAACAAACTGCAGGTAGCAGATAATTAAACAAGGCCTTCTGTAAACGTAAGCAATGTGAGAATTATTTGCTGACTCTAAACTTCACAAATCCATAGATCATCTTGATATGGAGGTGATGATCTCAAAGTAATCATCTGTGCATTTGGTAAGCAGGTAGTCCCCAAGAACATAACCTTCCTACTGCAGCATAGATTGAATGCACTTGTAAATGAGAAATAATTCGGTAGTATGTGCATAAGGATACTTTTACAATCATTTTGAAGGGCAAAGAGGCTTAGCCAGAGGCTGCAGTCTACTGTGAGATATTCAAAATTTGCTTTTTCCATTTTACTTTGGTATATTCCCAAAGACAGCAGTCCTGAAAAAGCTTTTCATTTCCAAATGCATTTACTTAATGGGAAGTTTCTACATCTTTCTGACCCCTGGACAGACCTTGGCATAACAGCAGTGCCACACTATGCAAATACCTCACACTTATGACTTCTGTACTTCAGAAACCAACCTTGTGTTTGAAAAATCTAGATGATGCTCAGAAAAAGTTGCTTTGCACTCTGTGAAAATGACCCAGTGGTTTCCTTTGTTTATACCATTAAAGGATTGAGATGGAGGAAGGAACAGTCTTATCTGAGTTTCTTACTAGGAAACTTTGTCAAAGTGATACTTCAGTATTAAGTAAAATAAAAAATGCTATAATTTAGCAGTGATGAGGCAAATATGAATACCAATATGCAGTTCTTCACACCTGTCCTACAAGCATCCAACTTTGAAAATTCCGTGAATTTGGGGCCCTACTTCCTCCCCTAAAATCCCTTGAGAAGTTTTCCACTCAGTTTATCCTGGAAATATTACTGAATGAAAGTGAAATGAATTCCACTTTGCTGCTAATAGCTTTCTACTGCTCAAAGATCAGCTTTCTTCATTGAAAAGAAAGCTTCTTGTAAACAGACTTCTGAACCATATAATCTTATATGAATTCAAAATCCACAAATATACTGAATAGACATCTTTGTGTTGAATAACGTGCTTTGTGCTGTTGATTCAGTACACTGAGATATCTTAAAAGAAATTTCTTGATGGCCAGAAATGCCAGCATGTGGCTTTTCACTTGAGGACACCTTGTCCCTTTGATGCAAACAGATGCTTAACTATGTCATTTCTGCTGTGGAATCATCAGCTTCCAAAAACAATAACAGTGTAATAGGCTTTTTAATTAGCAGTCCTATGAATTTAGTGACAAAAGACTGGAAGCACGAGTGACTGTGTGATCTGGGGGTTATAAATACATGTAATGAGCTATCATGCAAGAAAAGGTATGACATCCTCTGAAGCATAAGGTCTATTAAACCCTCTGCAGAACTACTTTTATGAATTAATAAAAGAATGTTATTTTCATTTCTTATGCTGCACCTTTTATTGAAGGAATCCACACAGCCCAAGATCATAGGCTTTTCTTTATTAGCCACAATGGGTACAGCACATCAGTCATGATTATACCTGGTTATATATACAAAGCACAAAACCATGTATTTTGCAGGAGGTCATAAAAAGACTGGATCTTCTCACGAAGTTATGCTGATACTGCCCTGGTAATTACTTAGCAAGGAAAAAACTGAACTTCATTTGGTGTGCAGCATCTCCCCAGAACACAGTTTTATCAAGCCACTGAAAGCAGAAGGTTTAATCAGCTCTTGGCCCAGCCTCTGTTGGAGACGTTTTAGTCTGGTCTCGTAGAACTGTCCATTAAAGCAGTTGGTTCAGCAGGCAGCTCCTGGATCCCACCTCCAGCAGGCTCCTGCTGGTACATCCCACTCTCCCACACAGGCCGACTGTCAGGATTTGGCTCACAAAATGGCTCACCTATCATGCTGCACCCTGGAAGGTGATGGCCAGGACCCAGACCCCTGCCCTTCCCTCCTGACTCCCTTTGCCCTTTTCCTGGAGCAGTCTCACAGGAGCATGCACCATGCCCACACTCACACAAACTCATCAGCACAGCCTCTCCTTCACTGTAGCTGCAGGGCAGGGAGCAGCACCTGCACGCCTGACCTTGTCCATGCTCCCAGCAGATGGCTGCTGAACATGGAGACATGGGGAGGATGAGGGGAAAGCCTCAAATTTTTCACTTTACCTGGACCAAACTGGGGGGTAGCAGAAGCAGCAGACATTTTATAGAATAAGCAGAATTAGCTATCAATGTTAAAATCATTCTGTTGAGCCACAGCTGAGATGGTGCAGATTCTTCCTCACTTTTTAGGCTGAGTGAAAACCGAAATACACACATACGTTGTTACAGATATAAGCAACAACATACTTTTCCATAAACTTCATGAGCAGTGACTTTGAAAAAGAATCTCCTCAGTATTTAAATATGATAGAACATTTAAAATTAAAATATTAGATCTTGTTTAGGCAAGAAAGAAAATTGCATTTTCTCAGTACCTGCACTGAAAACAAAGGCCATTTTAATTTCTGAGCCAAACTACAGGCATGAAGATTTAAAGCAATCACCACAAATTTACGGCACTTGGAGTGGCAAACCCAGCCTTTCAAAAAACAACTGAAATTTTGTCTGTGTAGCAATAGTAATGGGAACCATAAAGTAGGGGAATATCCCCAGGAAGCTGTTGAAACAGGCACAAAAATGTAACAATTTCAGGTTTAACAAGATTAGTTCAGTTAGTTCAACAGGGGAACAAAACAAAGAAATCATTACATTTAGGCATTGTTACTGAAGGAAGTATTGGTGCAAGCACCAGAAGAGCATCATAACTATACATTACTGCGGAGAAACACCAGATAGTAAAAATTACCTGGGAATATCATAATTAATAATCCTGATGGGCAATGAGTTGTGTGTGTGTCAGCAGGGTGCCTTTGCAGTCAGGAAGACAAACGTTGTCCTGGGCTACCTTAGCAAGAGTGCAGCCAGCAGGATGAGGGAAGTGACTTTTTCCCTCTATGGCACACCAGTGAGGTGACATCGAGAATGCAGAGTCCAGTTTTGGTTTCCTCCTGAACCCAGTATGAGATGGATATTTACAAACTAAGGGCCGCTGAGATGGTCTGGGGGCTGGAGTACATCATGTATGAGGAGAGGCTGAGGCACCTGAGTTTGCTGAAGCTTAAGCTGAGAGAGGGAACTTAGTTGAAGTTCTCCTGCTGTGCAAAGGCAATCTACAGAAGAGTGCTCAAGGAAAGGATGAGAGGCAATGGCCACAAGTTGCAATAAGACATATTGCAGCTGACTAAATAAAAAATGTCTTCAAAGTAACAGTGGAACACATTGACCAAATTGCAGCATCTCCTTCTTTGGAGATTTTGAATACTTCCCCCGTTTCAGTTGTGAAGTTCGTTCCTCTCTGAGCTGAGGCTGGAACCACATGATCTCCAAGGGCCCCTTCAAACCTAAATTATACTGTGATTCTGTGATTCATGATGCTTCTCCCCAGAGAAAAAGGAAATATTATTCAGATGTTGCTTGCACATAAAAAAATGTTCTTTGAATACCTGGAGACCAATCAGTTTATACCAAAATTACCCTTTCCTCAAGATGAGAGTTGCCAATATTTACAAGGCAATTGTGTAACAGTGTATCACATAATAAATGGCAGCACAGGCTGAACATAACACTCCTACATGGTGAGACAAAGAACACTGATCCAACTATGGTATTCATTTACGTAGTACATTCAATTTTTAAAAATGTTTAAAACCCTTGGCTTTGGTAATTCCTGGAAGACTGTTTAGAATCTCTTGCTTTTAACAAATTTCAGCTGTGGTTTTTTTCCCCTAAAGCACATAACTTGTTTGTTGTGAACGAGAACCAAAATCCCAAGAGTGAAACCCAGCAGAAAAACATTTCACTGGGGAAAAAACCAAAATCTTAATTTGTGGTATCACTTGCCAGTTTTACATGTGAGCTTTTAGACTTGGACCTTGCAGAGACTACTATCAAACAGCCATGTTAAAAACAAAAACAAACATCAGAACCAGAAAAGAGCATTGTATCATTCCTTCTGCCAAAACCAATGCAGATAAGCAAAGCGTCAAAAAAAAAAAATCAAACTTTCACCTCTATGACAGAAAGGAACTGAAGCTCCTATTACTTGCTTTATGCTTTGAAATAATATGTGAATTACCAAACTTATTGGTACTGTTAAATACTGTCTAAATGACCTTTGCTTATCAATTAGTATGTAACTGATTTAAGGAAATCAAAATTTCACAGTACACTGGGTTTTTGTACAACAAAAAATGGCTGGATTCACTTTTTGCCATATGACATCCTTTGAAAATATTCATGATATTTATAAAAATTTCTATGACTGTTTTAATGAAAAATACAATGAAAGGTTCTTAAAATAATTTTTACAAATAGGCTAGCTTCAGGATCCCCTTGTTCCAGAAAAAAATGGATGCATCTGTAACAAGAACTTCCACCTTCCAGTTCTTAAACATTGTATTTGTTTATGCAAATACATGCAAAGTCAGGACACAAAAACTTAAATTAATGCTTGCAAATGCAGGCTTTGTCCATGGCTTAAAACAGAGCCCTTAGAAGTATTACAAAACATTTCCAGTAGCATTTATGATTTCATTATATGTTCACCCAAGAGTCAAAATCTGATGATGACTCACATTAATTTCCAGTGCGTGAAATTGCTTTATTATGAAACTTCACCCTAAGAAATTGGATGATTTTAACAGGTAAGACTCTCTAGTTCCATTTTAGTTTGATCTCACAGCACCATCCCAGCAAAGGAGTGTATTGACCCCCTGTGGCTAAGGTATCTGAAATTTCTTATTTGATATAGAGAATTACATCTGCGCAAACTCAGTTTAATTTACCAAGCCAGTAGGATTACTCTTACCCATGGTGGATTAGACTCTATGGTTGCAGGATCCCCAGGCTCATTCAAAACACTTCATTGGCACATTGAGTCTAATTTTTCACTTTCAGTGAAATTTTTCACATTCAGTCTTTCAGTGAGCAGGTTGTAAGACAGAAGAATGTAACTGGTGTCTGAGGAAAAATGTACTGGCAAAGTGTAGTTCATCCATTCAGAAATGTGCTTGTTGGTCTGTGCCTCACAACCATAAGCCTGCGCTAGGTATGGAGGTTATGCATGCAGTACCTCACACTGCCTGCCTCAGGAATAAAATAATTTATTATAAATGAAGGAGATCAAAACCTATGTGCTTCAGTCTCTAGACTTCTATGCCTCCAAAACACAATGTTAAAATCTGTAATTTTTATTCACATTCTGGAAGACTGTCTTTTTATTAGTGAGAGCTGAGTTTGTGTATTCTGCCTTATGCCATGAACCAATTACCTGGTACTTCAGCAAAGCATCCCATAACACTCAGCTTGCCACACAGTTGCTAGCCCTAAGCTCTGAGTGCCTGATTTACATGCAGCCTTCCCCAAAAGCTTTGGGCCAGGAATGGAGTCAGCTGTGTTAAGAATGCTGGGGGCACACAGAGCTTATGCAGCAGAGGGCCTGGTGAGGCAGCAGGAGCAGGGCAGGATGCACCTTGGGCAGGAGGCTGCAGGAGCAGCAGGATGCTGGGCAGGGCTCACAGTGCTAAGCAGGGCTCCTGTATGGGTCTGAATAGGAAGAAGGGCTTTGCCAACAGTGGAGTGATTAGATCAAAGCACATGAATTGAGATGACTACACACAGGTATCTCACATGTTAAGGGAGAGAAACAACAGGTATGGACCATCTGACATGCCAAGTCTGTGCTATTTTTCCATACAAAATATCCATCAAGGGTGACCTGTGGATGCTGCAGCAGCTGTAAAGTGCATGGGTGCTCTGTGCAACCTAGGGAAGAGCTATATCCTCTGATATCCTAAACAGACCCCATTTGCTATCATTTAAAGATTGCCCTCTGGTAACCAGGAATTCAGGATGTTTATCCCTGCAGTCCTCTAACTACAATATTAAAAAATGGATCAATTTTAAACATGAAATACTGTATTGATTGATCTTATGCTTGAATTTTGTCACTACAATCTGTGTAAGTGAGAGTTTTCATTATAAATCTCATTTTGAAGGGTTTATGACTAGCCTGTTTCAATTCTCTCTAGGCTTAAAACTTGTTAGATATGCTTTACACTAGAAGATAAAAACTGTCTTGAAAATGAGAAAGAGAGTGAGAGAAATAAAAAGAATAGTTTAATTTTCCTTAACTACAGGAACATGTATTGAATCCAATTTATGAAAGACTGAAATTTGACAGTCCTTATTTTTCATAGTTTGGTGTTTTTGAAACTTAACAGTTAAGCAATTTAAAATGTGTCTACACACATCCATAAGAACTCACTTCCTACATGCTGGGCAAAAGACACCTACGACAAAATTACCTTTTTCAGTATTACTGAAAGTACTCGACTTACATATAAGAATGTAAGAGGCTAATTGTGAATTTCCCATTGTTCTTCTTTAATGAGGCAACGGTCATGCAGAATTTCAGGGTATATCTTTCTTACTCATGCAAATAAGAGAGACCAAGTGACTGAGTTTTTAGGAGAGTCAGGGTGGGACTTGGAAAGGATGCTCAAGTGCTCAGAAGCACAGAGTAGAAGTTCACATGCAGTATATGGATAGGTTCTTTCCCACATAATGTGCAGTGCCTTGTTTCAGCCTCTGTCTACTTTTCAGGTTTGCTAGAACAGTAATGTTCAGATGACAAATGAGCACCTAACAATTTACTGGCACAGCCTTCAAATAAGTCAGGTCTCAGGTTGAGGTTTTAATGATGAGGACTTTCTCTTTCCAAAAGTAATGGATGTAATCTATTCCTAAGTAGATTAAAATACTAATCTAAATAGATGAAAGTACTCTCCTATTGTAAAGTTCCCGTATTTTTAATATTCCATTTCCTGCACTTTAGCAATTGTTTAGGCATATGGTAAGCAGTACACAGACACATGAGGCTCTTAAAGTTGCAACAACGAATATGAAAATATCAAATTTAAGTTATTCAATAGACAGTTCTGCTTACCTGTATATGACCAATCAATCTCTTCAATCAATTTCCGCTGTTGTCTGTAGTATCCGTACACCAAATCTGCAAAATAGTAATGAAATTACAGTATTAAAACCAGAAGCCTGACAGGACCTTGAAGTGTTGATGACACACCCCCCTCCAACAAGATAATCACTGTTTTAATTACCAATTAATAATTTACTTTGTCTTTATCTTGGACCTCAAATGATAAATACTCGTTACACAAAATATAAATATCATTAACACTGTAGCATATTAAGGACACAAGCAAAGCAAACAGAGGATTTCCAATCCTTCGTTCCTTCGTTCCTTCCTTCCTTCCTTCCTTCCTTCCTTCCTTCCTTCCTTCCTTCCTTCCTTCCGAATTCCTTCCTTCCGAATTCCTTCCTTCCTTCCTTCCTTCCAAATTCCTTCCTACAGCCATTCCTCCTCTTTTAAAATTAATGCAACTCTCCCACAAAGAAATCCTCTTTCGTGATGTCCTTTAGAAAGAACCTTTCTAGATAACTAGGATGTCAATGAGAGTTAAACTTTTGCTTCAGTGTGGTCATGACTTTACATGTTTTCTGTAACTTCATACTGCTGATACAAGATAAATGATAAAGATAATGAAGAAAATATTCTAAAATATCATTTCATTGTGCTCTATCATTGGCATAATTATAGATAAAGTAATTGAGATTACTTATATGTCCATAAATTTGATGGAGAGAGAAGGTTAGATACTAGTTACTTTTAAATGATGTTATATTTTTCTAGAAAGAAATATCTAACTGTATAAATGGTCACTGACTGACTACTGAATAACCTTCACTGTTATTCTTTTTATGCCAGTTCTAGGGCAATTCTAGCAACACAGTGATATGGGCAAATAGATGACTATTCCCCCGAATAATCACTAAAGCATGTAAATTGCAGATACAGGTTTTTTGAGGCTGTCATTTCAAGAGCCATAATGTTAACCAACCTCATTACTGTTCTAGAGAAGTACAATACAAACTATCCAAGAAGTATTTGCCCTCGAGCATGTTAAACACATATATGGATTGCTTCCTTGAGAAAATGCCATAGAATTCTGCTCATACTCTGCAATAAATAATTTAATGAAACAGTTACATAATATCCATTTCTTTTCATTTCATGCAGAAAGGTAGTACTGATTACAGGATGTTAAATCATAATTGTTATTTGCAAGTTTACACGTGTTTGTGTGTCTTACAGTGACTTTCTGCTACCTATCTGAAGTCCATGTTTCATAAACTTCACCAGACTTCTGCCTCCTCCATGTTATGTGACTGCCCTTTAATATTTTTCTCTTCTCCTTCTCCCTCCCTGCCAAAACCCCCTGAACTATCCCTTGTAACAATTCACAAGATTCACTCATGACTAAGAGCAAACCTCACAGGTAAGGGCAGTGGAAAAGGACTTATATGCACCAAAGTTGTATTCGGACCACATTTCCAAGTCAATGTGCATTGTGCCTGCTCCTTCAATTAATTATGGAAAAGAAAGCTGTGTAAGCTGTGATTCACAGCTGTTAGTTGACATCTCCAGTTTCCTCCTTTATCCATTGTCCTCCTAATTGTTACTTCCCACAATCAGTTGATCACTCACATGCAAACTAAGCAGGGGCTGCGCAAGAGAACTTCCCACTGCTTTTTAAATTTCACAGGGAATTCTGATGAACAAAGAGTGATGGTTTCAATGGAGAAGAAAAAAAATAGGGCAAGGTTCACTTTGTTTGGTGCATTACACACTTATAGACCCAGAAAATCTTACAGAAAATCTTTAAAGATTCCAGGAGGTGTTCATACACCTTCTTTCCTCTGTTATTTGCCAACCGTCTGCCCACAGCCCCTCCACAGCACACTCACAGCCATGAACCTTCTTGCATCTGCAGGGACTCTCTGTGGTTTTGGTCTTGTCTCTTTACACTTTAAATATGTGGCAAAACTGGGGAAGAAAACCAAATTTCATCTGGGAAATGACTGAAGAATCGTAGCTAGCATGAGTGGCAGAGGAAAGTGCTGTGTGAGTGTGAGGACAAGCCATGCAGCAATTGTTCCTTGAGCTGCTGGTGTAAATTGCCCTGGGAAACACAACCATGCATTCCACTGCTGTGTAAACTGTCAGTGCTAAACAGCTAACAGTGTAGAGACCAGCTGGAAAGAAATGATTTTATTTTTTAGTTTGTTTTATTTTGTTTAAAGTTAACAAATTTACATCCTTTTTGCTGATGATATATGACAGCAGGTACTTCTGTTTAAATACTGTATTTAAATTTCTTGCATTTAATTTAAATGAAGATGGGAAGAGCATCTTCACAAAAAAAAGAAGGCAAAACTGACGTCAAGTTTGTGGTTTTATAGATAAATCTATGATAGTGATTGAGCTTGATCAGCTTGACAGTCTGCATGACTCCTGAGACACTGCCTGACATCTCCAGACAGTGCCTAAAATAGTTTGAATTTTATTGGATGAGGTGCTGCTTTGTGAAGCAAAAAATACTAAATATTCTTTTTTTTCCAAGAAGCGATTGAAAATGTTTCCATAAATTGTTGATTTATCCACAGAACAGGGCAGCTTGGTTTCAGGATCAGGTTTTAAACAGTTTTATGGTTATCTTTCTATGCCTATTAAGGAGACATGCAAGATATCATTAAGTGCTTCCCCCCCACACCCCCCTTTTACTACCCTCCTTCAAAGTCAAATGTTTCTGTGTGAGGCTGTAAGACTTGTTTCTTTTTTATATTCAGTTGAAACAGTATGTGCCCCAGTGCTCAAGGCCCATGAAATCAGAAATAATGGCAGCAAATGCTTCCCTGCTATTCATGGGTAGCAGGACTGACTGATTTGTGTCTAACCCTGTCTCATGCTCAGTCTCAAGGGCAAAGAGAGAACATGATCTCTGGTTAAAGCATAGTGCTAGGAGTAATAAGATCTTGTAGATACGTTTTCCTGTTTAAAACATATAAATAACCAGATTTTCTTTCTGACGTGAGTCTGATACTCCTTTTGTACTTACTGGCCTCAGTTGAGTTGCTTTTGATTTAGTGCTGTGAATGAAACATTCTAATCCTCAATATTTTTATGCTTATCTAAAGGTGAAAAATTAATACCTTTAATGATTAACAGAAAGAATTGTCTGTGAGGGAGATCCTCTTGATTTGACACTCTGTGCCAGAAAAATGAGTCAGAGAAGAGGAAATGGGACCTTAAACCTCTGAATGCTGTTGGGGAAATTCCTCTCAGAGATGCTGAGGCAACAAGCCCCACGTATCCACTAGAGATCCCTCTCCTAAGCCTTGGTAAAAAGGGCTTTTCAAGGACAGTGCTCAAGAGACTGGGGATGCTGCACTCAACGTGCTGCTTTGCTACAAAGGACACAAGCTCAGGCATAATCTGGGACTGAGATTTGTACCAGGATGCTGCAATTTTACCCCTTATGTCCTTTGTGCCACAGTAGTGTCAAGACATACCAGCTGCCAGACTCAAGAGGAAAAAGAGACGACCTTCTTGTGGTTTTACCTCCACTCAGCCTGAACTTGTGAGTTGCACCTGCAGTGGAGCTGGCATTTATGAGATTCTGACACCAGAATGACTTATTTATGGGAACTGGGACACATTAAGTAATGTCAGCATTAGTGAGATCTACAAATGGGACATTGATGTTCTGCATGTACAGTATGTGTAGACACTATCAACTATGCATTTAGATTACAAACACGATTTGGTCCTGGAATACATTGTCCATTCAATACTTTCCTCCTAAAATCTAATTTGAGAGCAAAGAGGACAGATTCTAAAGTATAAGCATTCATCTGTATAAGTGGATAATAGCAATGTATTACAGTCATGGAGATAAAGGTTTTGTTGTTATTAAAATTCCAATTTACATGGGGAAGATTCAATGCATGGTTCTTAGGCCAAGGAAGTGCACAGGAATTCTCAGAATACCAGCCAGGATGAGCAGTCACTGAAAAACGTGATAATTTTCTCTTTGAGAAATACAGGAGTTCTTGTTTCAAGCAAATTGTGTCTCATGAGAGCTCAGCTATGTACACTGGTATTACTGACTGCAGAGAGGGAAGCTATGAATTACACAGGATTACACAGGTTTGGAAATGATTTAAAAATCTGTGAAGGAGAAATCCACAAACACTTCTTAAACCCAGTGACACCACTTTTGGCTCACTAAGTCCATTGCTGAAATTGGGAGGATTATACTGGGAAGTTCTCATTGCATATTTGCCCTCTTTTAATCCACTTGCCTCATCAGTTGGCATTGGTTATTATCAGACAGGTTACCAGGCAAGTGGCTTATTTGTAGATTAAGATACACACATCTTCACTGGAGAAGAATTAGGAATTGTAGAACAAACTGAAATGGTACAGTAATAGCAATGCTTATACAGGGTAGCTGAAAGAGAATCTCTGCATGGCTAGTGGTTAAGAAGGGGGACACCAGACAAAATTGCTGCAAAGACATCAAAGAAAGGAAGACAAACTGCAAAAGTGGCATAACAATAAATTTTAAAAAAGAAGCTACATGTAATTAACAAAAGAGATGCTCGGTGCTTGTCAAATATGAAAAGAATACAATTAAAACGATTGGATAGGGTTTCATTATACATGTTCTGCTTCTGAGAATGTTAAACAGAGCAAAACTGCAAAATCACATCTGGTGATAAATGGATTGCTTCTTCAACAATTTTAATTTACTTATTTTAGCCTCTTTCATTGACAGGAAGGTCACAGGATCCACTTCTGTATCTTTCATTGATCTCATGATGGTGTAGCTTCATTGCCTCAACTGAAATAACTCTTGATTTATACTGACAGAGGAAATGAAAAGATTCAGAGCACAACCTGTTAACAGTCTTGATGTTTTAAAAGACAGTAGCTAACTATAAATCCCTTTAACAGAATGATCTACATTTGCCTGAGTAAGGTCTCTTCTTATGAATGTATTTAATTCTCTAAAGCCATTTGCAAAATTCTTAAAAACACAAAAAATACTTTAATAACCCACCTCTACAATTTCACATATTCTTTCTCCCTGAATGTCAAAGTGTCTAAGTCTTCTGTCAAGACCTGCCTGAGAACTCTCACGCCCTTAGTGAAATTTAAAAATCTTTTTTTACCCACAGTTTCTTCTTTGTAGGCTTATTTCAGGCTTTGGTACATGATTGGGTATACATAAAGAGAGTCAGTCCCCTCCGTCACACTTGAGTGTAGGCTGTTCATTCCAAAACAGATTGACAAGTGAGACTTTTCCTGCACTCAATATAAAGCCAAAATAAAACTCTTCTTACAACTTGGCCATTGTTGTGTTTATTTACTAACACAAATTGTAATTAAAAAAAAAAATTAGAAGAAAAAGATTGACTGTTTTAATTTAAAAGTAGCTATTATTAAGCACCAGAGTATTAATAGACACACTGCTTACTTCACCTGTCACAGCTTTACAGTGAATACTGCCAGAAATTACAAATATAATACCTATGGCATCCACTAAGGTTTATAAATCACATTTAATCACAATTTTCCAGTGCATTTCTATATGCAAACATAACAAGGACTCCAGTTTGACCAATTTAGGTTCTACTCCTCTGGAATTTTACTTGCTGAGGTTTAGAGGGGCCCTGAAATTCCTAATCAGTCAGTGGAAATTGGGAGGGATACTCTAGGGTATGATTCAACATGGTTAAATTATGGACTGCCACCTTCACTCTGACTACAGGCAAAGTAGTAGGAAATGTCAGATGCGTCCTTCCACTTGGGATCTTGTACACCCAAACGGTCTGACAGCGTTCAGCCTCCCACATAGCCATTGGCCAACAGCTGAGGCATTATCTACAGCAAGCTTTAAGGCTTCTCTCATCACTGATGTAGCATTCAAGCGTCTGCCCACTGAGACCAGGGTAAGAGGACAGCTTTTAGATGGGAGAGTGGTACTTACGAGTGTTTATCTTTGAACAGGCACACGTGAGTGAAATTAAGTGCCTGTGAAGCCCTTGGGCTAAACACAAACATTTATCAATAATTTAAGGACCTACAGAATGAGATAGCACTGCAAAACTACAGGAACTGATTGCTGCTGAAGCACCTAAAAACATGTCCAAAGCCAAAACCAGGAAGGACTTAAGAGGACTGTAATTCCCGCAGAAGTGTTACACCATTGTCCCATGTATGAGCTGAGGCAAGGTGGTGTTTATGATAGAAATTGGAAATGATATTCAAAAAAAGCAGGTACCAAGGAGTGATTCCTAAGACACACTTTTCTATAAGTCGGCTGCTACCCAGATTCTTTTCCCCATACCTAGAGAGTCTTTTAGTGCAACACATGTAAATTCATGGAATCATACAAATAAAAAGAAAATCCAGACCAGACATGAACAAACAAGAATTGAATCAAGTCAGGGAAACTATAAGCATTTGATTTCAAAATTAATTTATTTCTCTTATAGCAGTACCAGAGAAGAAAGAAAGAGATAAATATAACTGAACTTTGTTTAAACATAAATAGCAAAGGTAAATTAATTGTATTTGCATAATCCTCTTCAACATTCTAGGTATTCCAATAACTTCAATGATCCCAATATCTAAGAAAATTACGTGTCAAGTACTGCAATAAATATAATTAGGGATGAAGAATATGTGCTTTGCTTCTTACATTTCACACCAAAGTGTAAAAACATTCACAATTCCCTTTACAGAAGACAAGAAACATTGCAATAAAAGTGCAATGAAAAATAAAACAAATTTAACTCCTATATCCAAAATCCCAGGGTTCACATTTAACTGGCTTTTGGAAAGTTGTTTTTTTTATATTACTACATTTCTTCAATGCCTCTCTGCCTGTTAATATTAGCAGCTACTAACCAGTAAATCTCTAAATCTTTGGCAATATTTATTTAAAACTCTTGAGAGTAGACCTTACGCAAATCACCTCAAAGGAGCATTTACTGAACCAAATGACTGTGAAGTCAAACTGTTAGAAATTTTGTCTTTTGCAGAATATTTAAATAGCTAAAATCATCTTGGGGACCTGAATGAACAGCCTTAGACTGGACCCTTTGAAGATGTTGGTGGAGGGAGTATTAAGAGAAAGATATTCTTTACAGGAGGAAGTCTTTAATTATTACATATTTTCTTTTCCCATTTATTTCATGTTGGATTTGCAAATTCTACTCAACCCTCATCCCTCCAGTCATATTACAGTCTCAATGAAATGAGAAGAGAGATGTTGCCCTGGATGATTTTCTTATAAGTACTCAAATAAGTCTAGGGATAATGCCACATACCTGTTATAAAACAACACCAGCATCATTCTACTCCCTTTAGGAAACTACACACCGCAACATGGAGACTGAAAAATCCCAAAGCCCATCATGAAAACCCAGTAGCAACTGCATATGTCTAAAATTATCTGTCTCTACTTCATAACAAATATATGAACATAATGAAAATAAAACAAAACACGTAATCAAATACACAACCTGCCATTTTTTGAAAAATCCTAACAGTTATATTATATACGTGCACCAGTATGTCTGGATATATCTATAAGGATTTGTCAAAAAGGGGTAAATAAATACATACGCACACATACTGCTCTTCCTCACGACAACATCATGTTTTAAATTTCGTGTTTATTCTTTTCCTTTAGCCATTTCCTTATTGCAACTCATCACAGAAACACATCATTTGCAAAAGAAAACAGTGTCTCATGACCGATAGAGACAACAGAGAAAAATGTGGCAAACACTGGCATACTAGAAACACAAACCAAAGTCAAAACAAAGACATACAATTTATGGGTTTGTGTTATGATTTTTTAATAATTTTCTTTTTTTACTAGAATGCAGCAGAATTATTAATATAGTGGAATAAGGGAGATCACAGAGAAAATAATCACAATAATGCAATTACTTTAAAACTCATTCACAATATTGTATTTAACAATACACCGAGGTGAGGAACCAAAATCTATGCTGCCTTTTACCCCACAGGACCTCTGTTCCCCTCGCCATGAGCACAGGGCAGTACCTTCCCTCTGTCCCTGCAGGTGCCTTTTGGGTGGTCTTAAGGAGCAATTGCCCCATAGATTCACCTCTCCCCAGTAAGAGGAAGAAGAACCTGTCTCCTGATGTTCATGGAGTTTTCAAGCCAGTAGGATGTAGTGAAAAGGAGATTTAGTGTCAGTAATACCTTACATGGAGCTTAACACTACAAATGTGTCTTTTAACCTATTCTGATAACGTTTAATTTGTAAAGGATTTCTGAAACATCATTAATTTTTAAAATTAGAAATATGTGTTAGACATGAACTAAACTCCAGGCTGCTCCATGCTATCCAGACTAAGAAATTCTCAGCAAACTCTAAAGCAGAATTTTAAGCATTCAGGAGACTTTCAGGGGAAGAAGTGAAGTATCTGTAAAGTCAGGCATCTATTTCTCAGCGTTTTCAGGACTTGGGTAACTTTGGACTTGGGTGTCTGTCTTTTGCCTAAGAGGCACTTTTCAGTCTGACTCCTGCTGTATAAAATTACAAAAGCCTTTGGAAACTCACTGCTGAATAGGCCAAACCCTACCTGTTGACTCTAAGTACAGTCTAAGTACAATCTCTAAGTGAGATTACACATAGTGTATTTGAAATGTATATTGAATTTAACCTCTATGGCACCACAAAACCCAGGAAATTACTGGAAAAAGAAGTACATGTCACATAGGTCAGAAAAAAATTTAGTGCACTCAGCAAGAATTTTTCCCAGATCCTTGAGCTTTGCTCAGAGAAAGTGGCAGCTGGAAGGGGCTGACTGTTTGATGAGGGTCTGGTGCAGTTGGATGGGGCTGAGGTTCCCATAATCCTTGTCCAGATCTTAGAGCTACCAAGGACACACAGTCCCAAGTTTAAATAAGTTTTGGTGGGATATCATTTTATCATTTCACTTCAGCTATTCAGAAGTTAATTTCAAAAATTTGTAAGTCAATATGGACAGATTAAATGACATTGGTTTAGACTCTTTTTATTACTTTGGGAAGTCAAATAAAAATAAAAGAGTACCAAAAAAGGGGCATAGCTTGAAATTCCAGAGGATGATCTAAGCTGTCTTCTGTTAGGCCATCTCCTGCACCGTGTAGGTAGAGTGCCACACCACTGCTGTATTTTCATACAATCCAGGCACTTAGAGCTCACACTAGACTTTTGCTGACCAGCATGTTTTACTCATGTTTTAAAAAGCAAATGCTCAGTATCTGGTCCTCTACTTCATCAAACATACACAAATACGCTGTATTGTCCTACAGAACAATATTTTTACTTTCACAGACTGCTGAAAACAACATGGTGTTCCTGGAGGTGATTGTTCCTGGAGGTGATTGTTTATTGTAGCTAACTACAGCAATATTGACACTTGATTTTTTTCTCTTCTGATACTGATTTAATTGAAAAAAAAAAGGGGGGGGCTGATATCAAACAAAATAAGGTCAGGTCGATTAAAAATCTATTTTCTTCACATTTCTTTTCTTGATTTCGTTTTTAATTCTCTTCAGTAACTTGTTTTCTACTCTGTAGCTACCATTTGATATAGTCTTAGGGCCAAAGTCTGTCTCATGGTTTATGTATGTCCAAGAAAGCACCAGGAAGGAAACAGGAATCTCATCCTAGTCCTGTACCAATCATCCACAAAACTGGAACTTCAATGACAATTTTGGAATTCAGATACTAATAATATTTGGAAGTAGAGAATGAGATGTTTTGATCAGATGTTTTGCGTGATCTACATAGTCATGTATCTTGCTCATTTGTATTTAATCAATATGCTCTTCACCTTGGGGTGGGGTGGTAAATCTTACTGGGAAGCTATATAAGGCCCACATGAATGCAGACAGAGCACAAAACTACTATACAGTGGCACACAACCATCACCTACCCATCCTCCTAATGTCTACTTTACGCCCATTTCACATAACAGTAATAGCAGACGATGCAGATTCGTGATTTCAGAAAAACAAACCCACAACATTGTTAGTTTAAATTCTTTCAGTTTTAATGCCTGTTGAATTCTGTCAGGGGAGATAAACTGAGTTGAGCAAGATTTGACCCAAAATGTGGAAATAATAGCCCCATAAGATGACAGAAACATGGTTTGAAAAATCACTGTAAACATGAAATTTCACCTTCCTGCAATAACCATTTTCCCATATAATCCAATCTTTAGCTAAGGCAGTAAAAAGCATTTTCACAGGTGTCAGGTGGTGGTGGCACTCCATGAAAAGCCTTAATTCGTGCACTGAACCACAAAATGGAGGTTCTGACCTCTTATTACTTGCAATCCTACACTGAGTGTGTAACGTAGCCTGAACTGAGAATCCTGTTGCAGCACTCCTCCTAGGCTCCCATTAGTTCAATACAACTGAAAGTTCATATTTGTGGCAGTCAGCTGTCAACACTCAATAACCAACTGCAAATTGACTGCGACTTTCTAATAGTGAGAAATTGAATCTTTGAAATGAAAATCTGTTAGCCTGGAAATGTTACTGTGATTCATAGGCAAATTTGTATTACAAACTAAACACTGAAACATGAGGAAATAAAATACAATGTACCTAACTAGAAAAACTTGCAATGACTCATGTACCAGGATTGAATTATTTTTATAGCCAACTAATGAATTAATTAATTGCTCCATTAATTAACAGCAACGAGAATCAGGAAAACATTTTCTAAAAAGGAATAGTAAGTTAGTAGCATGAGCATGCTTGAATCTTGTACTTAGGTTTCAATGCACTAAAGCAGCTTGTGAATTTACACCAGGACTGATAAAGTCATTCCCACATTGGGAATTCACCTGCCTAAACTCTTTGCTGGGTCAGATCTCGACTTCCAACAGAGGTAAGAAGTTTTGGCTCTTCAGGGATAACAATTAGGACCAGAAAGGAATTTTAACACTGAACTCCCACTGCAGGCTCCCCAAATCCTCAAAGCCCTTCATAAACACAGCCTGTCCTTAGTTTAGGTGTAGAGCAATAAAACCGTGGGTAAAGGCATTAATTAGCAGCTTGTGAAGCCTGTCTGCCTGTCCCCCTCTCTCTTATGAATATTTATATAAAGGTTTTATGGTACGGGGAAAAACTTCAATAGGCTGGATTCAGAATGTCTTCTGTGAATACTCGCTGGGCACATAATTAGGGCGCTTTGTCCTGGAGCCATTTAGACACTTCTGCCATTGTGCTAGGGAGGAAGCCTGACTTACATATCATGCCTAGTAATGCAGAGTTATGAATAGGGAACGGCCTGGAAGTTTACATATGGTCTTAGAAGAAGCTCTCTCACTGCCTCTTTTCTTATAAATGCTTCAATTTGAGGGTGCAGGCCCAAACAGACAAAACGAACAGAGTGCTAAAACTCACTTCTTTGAGTGAGCAAGGAAGGTTTAAACTTCTAGGCACTGGAGACTGCCTAGGGGAAAATAAAACTGCTGAGAGGAGAGGAGCATGACTCTATAAGAACAAACTGGAGCCCTAATAATAGATATACTATATACATATTTACATAAAATACATATAAATAGAAATATATATTTTATATATAACTATGCATACATGTGACTATGTCACAAAGGCTAGCAAAGAAAAGCAAATTGAATTCCTAAGGGGGAGCAGGATGAAATAACCAGCACAATGTAACAAACCAGTACGACCTCAATGGGCCTACGTAAAATGGGCAAATGGCCCAGCAGGACAAAGCTTAGAGTAACACTGATGTTGCAAATCTGAAAAGTACCTCTTGAACACAAACAAGCCAAGGCTTTTATTCTAATATGTACAGCACACAAGTCACCCAGTGAACAGCAGATGAGCCATTAAAGGGTGATGATGGCACCAAAATTCGAATTAACGTTCAAGGGACAGCAAGGGCGGCAAAATAGTATATTGACACCTACCTTTAGTAATTAAAAGCACAAGCTTTTTAAAAAGTTCTCCAAAATAGCAATACAACATTTCTTTGAAATGTCTAATAATTTTCCAGAAAGAGAAACAGTTACAAGATCCAAGAGGATATGGCAAAATGTTGTGATGCACAACATTTAATCAATTTTAATTAAATTTTTTGCAATTTAATCAGATTGGGTAAAACTATGGTTTCAAGAAGTTCAAAGAGCTGTAACAGGCAAGGTAAATGTGTAATAAGGCCAAATGATGATTAGCTTTGACAGATGTAGCAGCAAAAAGTAATTGAAAAAAAGTCACTGAAAAAAACCCCTGCTTTTACTTTGTGGGGTTTCCAATTAACTTTATCAGCTGATAGCATAGACCAGGGCATCCCTGGACAGTGAAACCAATCTTAATTCAGTGTATAGCTGAAGTCCAAGCAGAAATTTGGAAATATTTGAGAAATGGTGACGAAAAAATATTATTGCCCCTTTAGAACAAATCAGCAGTGTAGCTTCATCTGGAAAACTGCATTCTGTACTGAACTTGCCTTCTTGAAAACAATTAAGCACAATAACATGGGTGAGAGGGAACATTGATGAAAGTGGCCATGGAAAAGTTCTAGATCAAGGAGATGGAATAAGTTAAGAATGCTTGTTTTGGTAAGAAAACAATTATAAAGAATAATGAATGTTGCTAAGATGAAGACTGTGAACTTTTGTTCCCATCTCTTTGGAAGAACAAGAACACCTGGGGGCATTAATGAGGAGGCTGAAAGTAAGAAAAGCAGTGAAAGGATTCACTTTATTCACATCTGTCTAGGCAATTATCACTGCAAGAAACTGTTCAGAATAACAGCTAAATGAAGACTGAAATAACTATAAGGATATCAGGAATACTTGGTCTTATCACAGTACATTTTGAAAGGTACTTGGCATAGATGAGAAATACAAGAAAAGATTGGGGAGTTTTTCACTTCTACCTACTGTATGATATCATACCCATTTTACTGAAATATCTGCACTAGCCTGTCACACAATACTGAATTCAGGGATGACCCAACATGGCTATTCCTACTACTTGCATACTGCACGTGAATGATCCATGGTGTTTGAAACAGTGGCAGCATTTGTCCTAGATGAAACACAACTACTATTTAAACTTAAAATAAATATCACTTACTATTCTACTTTTATATCCAGGTAAACAACGAAGTTACCTTTGAGAAGCCGGCGGGAGAAAGCGATATGACTGACTCTTCCCTTGCTTCAATTCACAGGAGTGTGTCCCCCAGATGCTGTTAAGCAATGTCCCCCTTAGGACTCTGAAATTCCATCAGGGACACAAAACATGACTGTGAAGTGATATTCCTAATAAAAGGAAAAATCTCAGATCCATCAGTTGCAGCTACCTTATAGAACCGGGATCACATGACGCTTACTTTTGTGTTGCAATATCCACCTTGTTCAAGGAGCAAATGCTGGTTTTAGACAATACTGTCTTTCACTGCCCTTGTAAGAGAGTAGGGTAGAGCAGATTTTGGCCTAACCCAACACTGCAGAGTACACCCTTTATATTGTGGGCAATAGCATTTTCAAATGCTCCAATTCCATGATTCCTCACTGTACAGTTCATTCTCAAAACCCAATTACTCTACGAAGTTTTATTTAAGTGACTACTATTGTTAATATTGCTTTTTCCCCTGAACAATTTATAGACGTTCTGCTTTATCCAATTGTGTTTGACATGGAGAAGCAAGAGAATAGCTTGATCTGGCCATTGATCCCTATGCCTCCTGTAAAGACATCTGAGATATTCCCTAACAGTGTAGCTCTGCCTATGCTCTTATCTTTTGTTGCAATTTTTAAGGAAATCCTTGTTGCTACTGTCTGCTCCCGTGGAGAAAGAAAACTTAAATGTCCAGTAAGAATGCCAGCCACTACAGTACTTAAGTGTTTTTCCTCTGCCTGGATGAGATTTTGTTGTTGCTTACACTGTGATTGTCCACCAATAGTCTTCTCTCTTATGCCTTGAGCAGTTACCAAGTTTCCCATTACAGGTTTTATGTCCAAACATCTCCACTGGTGGACAAGCACAGGGCACAGTAGTTCTTATAAGAATAATTCCAGGAATTTACAGCTCTTAAATTGATAAGGGGTAAGTACCAGCTATCCTTGCTGTCTTAATTCAGTGCTCTGCATTGAAAGATCTGCCTCTTCCCACTGTGAAGTTGTTGGGTAATGCCATTTTCAAGGAAGGCCAAGAAATGTAGTTACAATGCTCTCTAAATGCAGCTTCATGCAACAATAGGGCAAATTTATTTAGCTAACACTGGTAATGTGAAAAATGTTCAAGCAGCACTTGATAGATACTGCAAAATAAAAACCTTGCATGAATTATATACACTGAACTGTTTATTTTCTTCCATTATTGTATTTACTATTTTTAACTCTGTCATCCTTATCATTGAAAGCGAGCCATCCCTAATACAAATCTACCATTAATCTCTGGAAATATTCTGCAACAGATTTATTAAGATATGGAGCAGAAAGATCTTTACTTTCACTAGTTGAAACAGATTAAACTGAGACAAGGATTATTCAGTCTTCCAAATTAAATCTCTGCTGAATAGCCAAATAAACATAGGTTGCCTAACAATACTTCTCCTAATATTTGTACTGTAGTTTCATTTAAATGCAGGAAAAAAACCCCAAATGCTATATATGATTTCTTTTAGTAAAGACAAAAGAAGAATATAGTTTCAATCACTTTATTCTTACCAGGGCTATAAGCTGTACCAGCAAAACCATTTTGTCTGAGGAAAATCAAGATGAGGCGGAGGACTAGACTTGAATTCTTTTTATGTCCTCTGATGGCTGACACACGACTCTGAATTCCCACATTTGCTCAAACCCATCTGTGTCTTGCCTATCAGGTGTGCTGACCACTCCTGCCCAGGCAGGACTTTCACCACACGCAGGAAGGCAGCGAGGACAAGTGCTGCTGAATTCCCAGTCCTAAAGAAGCACAGTATGAACTAACTCAGCTGCCCATGGCTGAAGGCAGGTAATGAGCCCGGATGACTGTGGCATTTTCATGCTTCTACATGTCCAAGCAGAGATTGTAAATAACTGCAGGACGTTTTTTCCTTTGTTTCAGGGATGTATCCATTCTTCAGCTAACTGTTAAATTTTTATGCCCCTTTACAGATGAATGATGTATTTTGATTGTAGCAGGTGACCAGCATTCAGCTTTTTCAAAGAGAAACCCTTACAAAACAAAGTCCAGCTCTGATTAAGTTGACTATCTGAATTCAAAGCATGTCTTGACTGCTTTCCATGAAAACAACTGATCCTTTTCATGGGTTAAGGCCATTGTAACTTCCTCTACACATTGAACAGATTACCATGGACACAAATTCAGACTCCTTCCATTCACACAAGGTCCCTGAAAATTTACATAAGTCTGCAGAGAAAACAGGCAGCCAAGCTTTCACTGACATGGCTATTGCAATGAACGTTTCAAACATACTTTTTCCTCCTAAAATACAGTTTAGAGTAAAAAAACTGCCAATTAGTTAAACAGCAAGGAAAAAATATTTTAGGTAACAGTTTGAAATGATCTTTTAAAATAAATAGTCACTATCCAACTACCTTAGACTAAGTAGCTGCAAAATTAAAACAGTTTGGGAATATCCTATGTGCAATAAAAATGCCACTCTGCTATACCATAATAGTGAACTTTTTATGTCAAAAAGTTACTCTGCAAGTCACAGGAGTCCATCTGTCACACATAAAATAAAACGAACATGTAATACCTTCACTTGACTAACTCAACGCAGTCTGGCTTTGCTGACCTTGCCATGACTAGACTTACAAACATAAAGAGGGTATTTCTGTTCTCCTCAGTCCCATTTTTTTTGTTTGAAATATATCGCTGAAATCAGTTTATAAGACATCACTGCAATTTTGCATTCAAGGACTCTGAAATCAGAGGAGAGGCCAGGAAAAGGTCTCCCAGCTACTCAATTTACTGTAACTATGTTTATATATCATAACAAGGAATTAATTTTAAGAAAAAGGCCTTGGGACATTCAATACTTCCAAATTAAAATGCTCCTACTGTAGGATATTGTGCACCTAAATGCCATGAATCCTTTTCAAAACGTTTCCCTGAGAAGCAGGAATACAACTGCTGGTACCACATGCCACTGGAAGAGAAAACCAGATCTTTATGAGGAATCTGGATTAGTCCTGGTGGGCTAACCTTCTGGTCAAGGGTATGTTACAGCATGAAGGTCAGTGTCTTACCTGAACAATCTCTTACTCCAAAGGCACTGAGCAATGCACAGTCTGTCCAAAATGCTTCAGTTTATATTTCTGAGTTTATTGTCATCTAATTATCAGTCTTCCACCCCTCTGAGTCCATCTATGGCTAATTGACATCATGTCTTCCCTCCGCAAAACCCTCCCTCTGCTGGTTTCCAAATCTTATTCATCAGCCTCTGCTCCTACAAAACCTTCCCTATGACTCTGCTGTGTACAAGTGGAGGAATTTTCAGTAATGAAATACGTATCTGTGAGAATCACACTGAGATTTTAAGTTGACTGATATTTTCATAGTTAAACCCTGTCCATCTAACAGTACTCATAAGGTTTAATGAAAGTAAATGCTTTTCTTTCTCTGGACCCTATTTTTTATAGCCCATAAAGATAATTACAAACCGAAGAGCTCTCTCTTTTATACTTAAGGGCAGAAATTTTACAGAGCTCACAGCTGATTGCTGGTTTCTTTGACAAGGCCTGAATTACTTTTAAGTCAGACTACCATATAATAGTTTTAACTGTAAAGTTCCTTCTTGTCTCCCTTACACACCCAAGCCTCTCCACAAGAAACTGTAGCTTCATTAAAGAAACAGGAAGTGTTGCCACTGATTTTGATGAGATCATTAAGTTCAGGTACGATCTGAGAGTACAAAAAATTCATTATCTAAAATGTGTTCAACATATTGGAATTGAAGACAATTTCCACAAATGAACTGAAAGACATTTTTCTCTTACCCTATTCTCCTTTAAAGCAAAGTACCTCTTATGCTCTAAATTATCTGCTCATCCCAGTACAGGGTTTAAGAATGATTTCCAAATGATAAAATACATTTATTAGTAAAGGAAAATAATGAATTTAGTAAGAGCCATCGGTTATTCTAAGTATATTGTTCAACAATTTATTCTGTGTATGAGAGAATTCTAGAATTCTGAAACTGACATCAATAATCATATGTGCATGTAATGTGGTAACCTCTGTCTGGGACTTCAAAGGTAATCTTGAACTTGTACCTTAAGTTCTACTCTGAAAACGAATTTGGAAAGAAATCAAGTATCTTGACACTCATCTGAAAAAGACCTAAGTACTGAGTTTCTCAGTGATTGTTGTGCAAGGACATGAACAGAATAGACGATAATTGTGAGAAGAAAATGAAAAAATTTTTCTTCAGTCCATAAATACCATATCAATAATAATAAATATATTTCATATATCCACATAGCTTTCTGCAATTCAGCATTCAGTACTTCACACAGTATTCCCTGATACTTCATTTCATTAACTTGTTACTTCAGTTTTACCATGAGCTTCAAGGTACTTACATCAAAGTAAGTCTTTCCATAGAAAGAAAATAGTTTTTCTGTGAAAAAGCATTATATAAATTATATATAGTTTCATTTATAGGAAATGCAAATTTTCCAAGCTCCAAATGTTGATTATTTGAAGTTATATATAATCTGTGATGAAGTGTACTGTCTCTTTCCAAAGCATGGGTTTTGAAAAGAAAATGAGAAATTAAACTTCCCCCACTCCCCACCCACTTAAAGACACTGGCATATGAAAGTAGCAGGAAGTAAATGCTCTCTCTAGAACAGTAAGGCACATCTCTTGGGGCTGTGCTGGCTACACACAACTTGTGCAAACAGTGCCTTTTTAAAATTCTCAGGAGGCATGTGTTATAGGTAATTGAATTCAACAAGAAATAGATAGCCGTATCAAAGTCTGCATTAGAAAAAAGTTCTAATCTTCATCCCAAAGGAGCATCTTTGGTCCTTGAATGGTTAGAATATGCAGATCAGCATTAACTCTCCCCTTTTTTGTACTCTGAGGTGCAACAGGGGAAAGGGCCCATGGCAGAATCAATCAAACACATCATACAACTGAGATTAGAAAGAAAAAAAAAAAGAATGGTCTATTCTTCTACTGTAAATTCCAAATTTTATGTAAATGTGTCTAGGCTTTCATAAGAGATTGTAGCATTGTGAAAGGATCGTGGCTTTTTATGAATACCTGAACCCATTCACTTTTGAGGCCAACATGCAGAAGACCAGAGAGTGTGTATCCGGTCATTTTTATTTCTTCATTGGTAAAGCTTACTTCCTGGCTGAAGACCAAAACAAAAGCATCATACCTTTCCAAAACATGACACAAGTGTTTCATATCTCTTTCCAGAGAAGAGGGAATCAAAACTATAGCATGTATGTGAAGCTCAAAGTGCAAAAAACCCCCAGAGCTTTTGAAAAAAACCCCCAAAGTCTTCTGGAAGAAGTTCTTTGTTAATTCAGGATAGGACCCAAACTTCACTCTGCTGTCTTCTAGTTTATTTCCCTTCTTCTTTCCTTCCTTTCATTCCTAATTTTTCCTTTTCATTTTGCTTTATTTTACAGCTGGAAAGTTTAAGCTGTCCATTTAGCCTTCCGGCCAACTTTCACTTCATATGCACCTATTTCCAGATTTCTAATGTTTTAATTGCTCTATATAACCTGTTCCCATACACTTACCACACAAAGGCCAGCCCGGTGCAGGGGCCCATCCCTCCACATGCCACTAGCGCAAGCTCCTGTGTCACTGACAAATCGATGCTAGCAGTGGCTCAGCTGTCAAAGCATTCAGATCCCCTTCCCAGGGCCATCTTGGGAGCTGACCAAGAGCCTCTTTAATGGCCACATTGATTTCTGTGGTCCACTCTTGATGGCTCTCTCTGTCTCAGAGTGGCAGACCCCTATTGGTGTGCATGCTGGGTGTTAGGTGAGCTCAATAAGCCCGATTGTGACAGGAATAAGCTTCTCAGCTCCTATAAGAATGACAGCTAAAGGCAGGCGGTTGCCATCAAATTAACTCCCCAGCGAAAGCAAGCTGTCAGCAGTTAGCTGAATGATGGATTAATTGTTCTCTGAGGCCACATATAACACACAGATAATTTCTCAAACATTTCCTTTTTCTTGTATCAAACTGAAGCTCTGCTTTTCACCTATGCATTTGTGCCTCAACCCACATCTCGGATTCGGTTTACATCATTATCTTCCTAGTCCCCAGGGTCTCATTTAGATTTCGTAATTTACCTTTATGGTTGTCTTTTCTCAGCATGCTCCTCCTATACTGGTGATTTATAGGCTGAGCCCTGTCATCATCAGAAACACAAATTCCCTCATATCTAACCCACTTTTTTTATTAATTGTCATGCACTTATTTTCTCAAGGCTTGTCATTATTAATAGCATCATAATTAGATGAAAGTTGAAGGAATATTTTATCTATGCTGAGTGCCAGGTAACTGCAAAATAACAGTTTAAGATAACTAGGGATTTTTTTTTTTTTTTAGTAAACAGAGGAAATCCCATCAGTATTAATTCTGCCTACTACATAGATATGCAATAAAAGAGTTTAGAATATTACTATGGAGAAATCACATTCTGTACTTTCTGTCTAGTGCATGTTTCCTAGTTTGATGTCAACTAATTGCTAAATCAAGCAGTGATGAAAGGGTTGCATTTCAATTTATCCAGCAGTGCCTGGCTTATTGCCAAACAATTGGCTCACTGCTCTTATATAGGCAATATACTAGTACATTTATGTTAGGATTAAATTTTATTAGTTCAGTAAAATGTGTCTAGTTTCTTATGAACTCCGTATTAGCACTCAAAGGAAAGGCAATGACAGAATATAATTGTAGGAAAAAAGGGTTTTTTTATTTTATTGGTATCTTAATATCTACTTTTATGTTTATGGTTCTTGAGAGGCTACACTGGTGTATGCTGAATAGGTCATTCTCATGCAAGGGCTGACTACTCCACAGTTTTTGCAGTGTTTTGGATATATCAAAGAAAGCAGATGACCATATGTAATTGGAATCAATCCTCTTCTTGAAATTTAGTTTGCTATATGGTCACTTGCATTAGAAATAACTTTTTTCTGATTTCTTTCTGAGCATGCGAGCCACTTAAATGCAGAAGTAGCTCTTGGATACTAGTTCCTACCCTATGTCCTGGTTTTGGCTGGGGTAGAGTTAATTTTCTTCACAGTGGCTGGTATGGGGCTGTGTTTTGGATTTGTGCTGAACACAGGTTTGATAATACAAAGATGTTTTTGTTGTTGCTGGGCAGGGCTTGTGCAGAACCAAGGCCTCTTCTGCTATTTGTACTTCCAGGCTGGTAAGGAAGTTGGGGGGGCATGGGAGGCTGGGAAGAGACAGTCAGAGCAGGTGATCCCAACTGACCAAGGGATATTCCAGACCCTATGACATCATGCTCTGTATACAAAGTGGAGGGATGAGGAAAGAAGGGAGGAATATTTGGAGTGATGGCATTTGTTTTCCCAAGTTACCTTTATGTGTGATGGAGTCCTGCTCTCCTGGGGATGGCCGAACATATGCCCGCCCACAGGAAAGGCAGGAAAAATTCCTTGTTTTCACTTGCTTGTGTTTGGGGCTTTTGCTTTCCTTATTAAACTGTCTTTATCTCAACCCATGAGTTTTCTCACTTTCATCCTTCTGATTCTCTCCATGATCCTGCTGATGGGGGAAGTGAGCAAGTGGCTGCATGGGGCTTAGTGCTGGCTGGGGTTAAACCACAACACCCTAATATTACCCTGCTCTTAGAAACTTACTTGTTGTACAATGTACACTAGAAAAGTGTAACGCCTAGTAGATGTACATCAAAAATGTTATGGACACACTTTAGAACTGAGCAGAAGAATTTTCTTTTTTGATAAAGGTTTGCACTAGTATGCCTTTTTTTCCCTGTCAATTTCTTTCTTTACTTATTTTTGTTTTTCCATAGGAAATTACAGCTTGCTTCTCTTTAGATTTTTTTTCCCACAGAAAACTAGGATACTCATCACACCCATCGTGGAATTCTGGCATGGAGGTAAAAGAATGGAGATCTTCTCTTTAGAGCTGCAAGCAGAACATCAGTTTTATTTTATAGAGTGAATGCAACTCAGTCAAGCACATATTCTTTCATGACTAGAGCCTTGGGTGGATTCTTAAAATAGTATTCATTATAGTTATTGCATCAAAAAGAATTCAGAGTTGTTTTCTCCAATTAAAATAATTGTGAAATTTAGCTGAAACTTATTTCTAAATATTGTTTCCCTGAAAAAAACTTAAACTTACAGAACTTACTGCCATGGTCCTTACACGTCCAAGGCTTTTTAACTGCCCTTCAAATATTTCCTCACAAAGAGTTACTACCAAATGTCTGTACATTTTGGTGAAAACCAGCGTCCCTGTTTAATCTGTAACACACACCTATTTCCACTCCATAGAGGCAGCAGTGTGCCATGCTTAGGAGCAGTGAGTTTTACCATCAAATCCTGGGTTTGCAAATTGTTCAAGGAGGCAGCATTAGTTTGGGATGTATTCATTATAAAGGAAATGTACTATTCCAACCAAATTACATTTCAAGCTAAGAACATACATTTCCCTTTTGAAAACAATAAAGCTCCTTGCAGTTTTTTAGGTTACAGTGGTCATTACAGCCTGAATATCACTGTCAATGCTCACTTTTTAGCAACTATTATAATGATTTACTTGTAGTACTGCCAACAAATCCATAGAATTTGAGCTGCATTGAGACTGTATGTTGTACAAATAGAATTTATATGATAATCTCAGATACGGATGCTTGCCACAGGCAGTGAGTGACAATTAGCCAGAATCTGCTTTGCAGTACTCCCTCCTACCCTAAAACAAGAACAGTTCATGCTTCTAGATGAGTAGGACTTTCTGAAGGGAATCTGCTTAACATCCAGATGTGGGGCTCAGAAAGAGAAGGAAGGGGAGTGCATAAGGTTCCCTATGAGGAGGGAGAAAGGAGGAGGGGTTGAAGGTCACCCTCAAAGGCCAAGGCAGTGTGGAAGTGTGGGTAAGGGGGCAGGGGGTGGTGTCTCTTTCTTCCCCAAATCCATCACTGCTCTTGTTTCATCACTTAGTCTCTCCTTGCAAATGTCAACAAGCATCTTTTATAATTCATTCATCATATGCTGGCTGGAAGTATTACACACCTACATGTCTTTAGAGATCACTGTGGTGATGATGCTGAGGAAGTTACATAAACAGTTCCTGCTAGAAGCAAATCAAGACTCCTCAGCTCTTGCTCTGAACTTTTTTTCTCTGTTGTGATGAATGAGCACCTCAGAAATTGCTCTGTAGTAAACTCCACTTGTATGCATTCATTAAAAAAGAAGAAGAAATTGGTAGCATTACCCTCTTCATCTTCCTCACTACCTGGAAAAGAGTTGTGGAAAAAACCTGAGATTGAAATCTTGGGTTCACTTATGTCATTTCATTTCACTCTGGGTTTGGTGATGTGATGGCTGTACAAGGCACAGCAGGCGTAATTGGACTCCCCCAGTCTCCTTTTCTAGTAGTCAAAAATGATGAGTAGTTGCAGAATGCAGCAGCACCACAATTAAAGAACACAAGAGAAACAGAAGATGCACAAGTGGCAAATGTGTCTCATTTGTAAACTTACTCCTTCCTTTCTCCCTCCCTTCTTCACTCCCTCCTTCCTGTTTCTCCCTTTCTTTTTTTTTGCTGTTCTTGTCTTTCATTTACTTTCTCAATCTCTCTGGGACTTCTATGAACTCTAGAGCAAGGACTCTGGAAACTACCATTAAGTCTCTTCCTCTTGTTAGCAGGGCCCACCACTTTCCTTACTGTTTTTCCCCCATAAGTTATCACTTGCCAGGAGACAACAGAAATCTGGAATGGTCCTTCAATTAATTTTTTAATGTTTGCTACTTTTTTAAAGAGAGAACACAAAGCAATATAGGGTTTTATCCACTGCACCTGTGAAATTTAGAACTTTTGTCCATGTCAGTACTTGGCCTTATGGTCACAGCTTAGAAATCAACACTTATTTCTGAAGTACAAGTAATGAACAGACACAGAGCATCACATCCCTTAAGTCAGAACTGCAGACAAGAATGGATCAGGACACTGCAGAGTAGTAACTGGCAGCAAACACTGAAGCATGCAGGGTGATCCATGAAGTGGCAGTATGGAGGGCGTAAGACAGAAAAACTGTACCCATTCATTCAGCACTAGGGACCACCTAGAAAATGTGTGTTGCAAGACCTTGTGGAACTGAGATAGCAGCTAATGGAAAGCAGCTGCCAACAGCCACCACCCCTATAGCTGTGCTCCCATGCTACCTTTGTAGCATGAAGAAGAATGATAAATGAAGAAAAATGAGACAGGATAAATAGTATCATTATTTTTATTATCATCAAACATGACACATGGACACAAGCTTTACTGACTGCTACACCTGAGGAAAACCTAACTTTTCAGTATGTTATGACTGTACTACCACACCTCACATGAACAGTAAATTACAGCAATTAGATAAAATAACATCAGTGGTATCCCCATGCAGTATAATTACTCCTTTTGTGAGATGTTAGAGCTTTGTTTTACACACCAAATGCCTACCTGATACTGCCACATTTCTCCATGTTGACATTCAGGGACCATGAGGTACAAGATCTTGTTGCAGCCCATAGTTTCTGAGTAGCAGTGGGTCACACAGGGTGAGAACCTCCATTTATGATTATGATCAGAGAGGATCCACCACAAGCTAAATGTTCAGATCAGCTGTTTTGACTCATGTTTTCAGGTGTAAATGTACATGCAGTCTACCCTAAGTGAAGTCACACAGCATTAGGAAGGCTGTTCTCAGGCTGAAAGGGCTCCCTTTTTCACACAAAGCAGAACACCTCAGCTGCTGACATGCCCACGTGCACTCTGTAATATGTCTGCACCCTCACGTGTATGTAGTACTTTTGTTCCTGAACTGATGTCAGAAAGCATGGGTATATCATCTCAGCTTTGCAGGAAGCAAACAAGCAAAGGTAAAATGACATGCTCGAGCTGAAACTGCCAGGTGCAGTTCCACGGTCTCATGATTTCAGTTTCCTATTGAATCATCAGGATACAGCAGGTCTCCAGGTTAACGTTTCTCCTCATCTCAAAGTGTTACCTGGAGATGCAAAGAGCTGCACCAGGGACTCCAAGGGACTGCAAATGGAGCTGCCTTCACACACAGGTTGGGTCCTCAGAGGTTGCAAAGGTTCCCTGCACCATGTCCTCACAGAGCGACGCTGCCCTATAACCTATGACTTGGAGCCAACCTTTTCACTCTTGAAAGAGCTTCAGAAATGTGAACGTACTCTTGTTCACACAAAATACCTTTGAGTGAAGTATTACTACCTCTACCTTTCAGATGTAGAACTGAGACAGACCTCTTAAATCCCTCTTTGAAAATGGGTACTCACAGGAATAGCTAGAAAAGATATGACAAATTGCTGCTTCACCAACTCATCTGCTTTTTATACTGACTAATATATGACTTTTTCTTAGCACTTACTCCTGCCTTCTCTGTCCTATCAGCTTCTCGTTCTGTATGTTATTTTATTTCTAAATTCTGTAGAGTAGGTGTCATATTCCTGCTCTGTGTTCACATGGTACCTTATAAAATGAAACCCTGGTCACTGCCAGATGCACTTAAATGTTGTCAATACATAAGTAATTAATGTAGCGATTCCCTGATTATACAGCATCTCCACATGTCAGTATAACCTCAGATCTCATTTTTGTATAAGTATCCAACACATGTAAAAGGCCAGTTAAAGGATTAATCTGTGTACACAATGAAATAAATATATTGTGTATTTTAAATGGTTGTATTTCCAGTAACCAGTTATAAGTTTCCCAATTTTTTGTAAAATATCTGAAGTGTACTAGAACTGCATCTATAGGCACAGTGCTAACATCTAATCCCTCAGTGGAAAGCTTATAGACAATTAGAGAGAGAGACCTTTTTCCCCTCATTTTACTTGGATGTAACTTTATTTTATTAAGATATAAAACCATTACAATAGTATTTGCTCCTTCAAGAAGCAACTTCTAGTATTTTTCACTTAATCAGCCACAAGGGAGAATTTATTATGCAATTAATCAAAGCAAATAACTGTTTCTGAAGATGCCTCCAGCAGGTGCATATTATATGCAGGTGACAGCACTACAATAGTTTAAAAAAACCCAATACATCCTTAAAAGCAGAGTCTTTTTAGAATGCATTTTTATTTTCTTAAAATGTTCTTATTTTCTCTCTTCTACACATTAATAACTGAAAGTTATTTGAGGAACTGTAAAAAGTTCACAAGCAAATACCACACTGCTTTATACCTAAGAACCTTCTTAATTTTAATGACCTCATGAAAAATTGAATGAGTTAGGGAAACAATTTGGTGGATGGCATTGCTAAACCCACAACATGCATTAGTCAAGCACAGAAGATATCTTCACACGTTTTGCTCTCAGAAAACACCGTGGCAAAAATGAAGCTTCTAGACTGTAGCTAGTTAGTTTCTCTGCAAAGTATTCCTACCATTGAACAGAAAACAATAAGCTTTCAGACATACTTTAACGTTTTTTTAAAGAATCACATTTAAGTACCTGTGATAGAACTAGTCAGATTTTCATTAGGTTTGCTTCTAGAGCTCTGGCAGAACGTACCCTCGTAATTGCATAGGAATTAAAAAAAAAAAAAAAAAAAAAATGAAGAGGACATGAAGGCAAAAATTCTTCAATCAAGTCTTATCTTCAGACTGTAAGCACATGCAACTGCAGACCTCCTAGGACTTTCACAGTCATTTATGCAAGACAGAAATACTGAAATGACTTCAAATCGGTTTTGGAAGGAGCAACAGCAAATCTTCCCCTGGCTCTCTGCCATGCCACTGTATTTCACAGTTTGCTGCTGTTCTGTCACTGTATCTCTCCAGTTTAAGTCATGCATTTATTTCCTGCTCTGAAGTGATCAAAGCTTTCCCGTGTAAGACAGAACATTATAATTGCCAATTTCAAAGGGTTTTAGGAAGTTGCTTCGTATATTTGAAATCATTAGCAACAGACTTAGTGCTCATCTAGTGAAATATCTTCTAAATCTTACACAAGCATTAATTAATTACAGGTCTGACTAAGCCTTTAAGGTCTTGCCTGTACTGGGAGCAGAGTAATATGCTTCACCTCAGCAGAAAGCCTTGGAGATACAGGGCTTTAGGGAAGCTCAGTGACTCACCAGGGAAACTCATCTGTTGTCTCTATGCCATCTAAAGCATTTGATTTGCTACAAAAAGGAGCACATGCTGTATTTTCTTCCAGGGCACTGCAGCAGTTGCTCATTCCATTGCCATACCTGCCTGTGGCAGAAAACCTCCTGCTATTCCAACAGGCGTGATACAAATGCACACATTTTTTACACAGACTAACGGTACAGCTACACACTTTTCTGGGAGAGTTACAGTCCACTTTTGTATCTAACTGGTTCACCTTCTGCAACACAAAAAAATCAGCAACTGGTCAAAGACTGAAAGATACAGAGACTTCATGGGTGCAGGGTAAGCAGGTGACCATTCAGAGATGCCCAGAAGACCTAGATAAGCACTAGATGGACCAGACCAGGAGATAGAGCAGCATTCTTCATCAGGTTTCAAAACTACAGGAGACAATAGAAATCCTGGTGTGTTTTACATTGGATAGCAGGACTGGAATCCCATGTCACTCCTTTTATGACAGATATAACCCAGTATGGTCCAACTGCTGACTCAAGGCTTTAAACCAACCTACAGAACGTATTTTCTTGCCCACTGCCCATCACAGACAGAGAGGCCCTTCCAGCAGTACAGGCTGCCAAATGCACATTTGTGTCCATCTCAGCAGAGAGATCCCTACTGCAGCCACAGAGTGACAGTGTTGTGGGGGTGTAGCAGGGGAAGGTGGTAGGAAGCCACAGCAGAAGGCGGAGACCAGGGATTTGCTGCTCACACACCGCAGCAGCTGCTGCTCTGGAGCAGGGTAGCAGGGGTGCAGTGAAGAAGAGGGGGCAAAAATCTAGTCTAGCACCTGGAAATGCTGCACTGAACCACCTTACCCCACTCATTGGACTGAATATTTAGGTTTTCTATTTCAATCTACAATTCCCATCTTCAGCCTGGTACAGATTAACAGTGTTGCCCATCCTCAGCTGCTGTGCTCTGTCATACTGTGGATCATACTGCACTCCACAGCTGTGGTTCAAACCCCGGTACAGGGGAAAGGTTTAGGATTGCCACCTCCTGCTCCTTTGGCAAACGTTGTATTATTAGGTGATGATGGGAAGTGTCCAGTATTAGCATTGTATAGCTGGTTTAGGGTTAGTAAGATCAACAATTCTGAACTTCCCAAGTCTAGCCATCTAAACAAGATGTTTCAGCATAGTTATGTCCAATATGTGGCCCTGAGAGGCATGTCCCAGTTCGTTATTTTTTCACACTTTTTTATCTACACTGATCTTTATTTTACCAGCCAAGCTTGCATGTCCCAGCACAGGGCATGCTGGCTGTTGTGACTCCCAGTCTATGCACACCCAGCATTCTGAGTTCCACTAAAAGAGGATGAAACCCCTTTGATTTAATCATGCTCTGAGCAGGTTGAATTTCCTGTTGCTTTCAAGGGAACAGCAGATTTCAGGGTTACATGTCTTTCAAAAAGCTCTTGCACATCCAAGGATTTATTTAACTAATGAAGCAAACCATGAAAACCTGTATTATAGTTTTGTTCAAATGCACTCTTTACAATTGTGATAGAATGAGTAGATCATATTAGAAAAAGCTGATTAACTCATATTACCTTATTCACCAAAAACAGGACTAGATTTTCTGGTTGCTCCATATACATTTTCCTGTATTTCACTTGACTGCATGTAACCTGAAACTATTTTTTATGCATCACTGCCTTATTAGCTTTACCAGATTTAGATGAACCCGTCTTCTTCCATTCAGCAGGGCAATAAGGACATTTTTAATCTGCTCTAAATTGCACTTGCAAAATGTTTTACTATGACGAATCTCCTCTACAGTAAACACTTAAATAGTTGCAAAAGCTAATCGGATCATAAAAGATGTGCACGTATTTCTAACAACAGGGCATATCTGTTCCTTTTGTCATTTTTCATGGAATCATAGAATCTTTAAGGTTGGAAAAGACCTCTAAGTTCATCAAGTCCAACCACGAAGTCCACCACTTTATCATATCCCCAAGTGCCACCTCCACATGGTTTTTTTAAGCACTTCCAGGAACAGTGACTCCACCACTACCCTGGGCAGCCTGTTTCAATGCCTGACCACCCCTTCAGTGAAGAATTTCTTTCTAGTATCTAATCTAAACCTCCTTTTTCATGAGTACAGCCACTGCTCAGACAAATCTTTAGAAGATTTTGTGTCACAATCTTATCACCTCACACAAAAAGTTTGGAACTTCCCATACAGACAAAGATGACTACTGCCACATCGAAACATACTTTGTCTGCTGATTTATGCATGACAAATCCCACAGTGGATAGCACAAACCAGAAAATGCTGAAAAAAAGATTCAGATTAAAGGATATTTTTGCATAATCCTCAGGAATTTTTAATGGATCTATTTTTCACAAATGGATTAAAAGAAAAATTTCTAGTCTAAGTATTTCTGAATGAATTATGTCGAATGTAATACTGTCCTGATCTCTGGTCAAATACATATATATATTCTAAATACAGAAATATTTTATGTCTCTCATCAAGACATACCAAAAAATAAACCTTTGAAATTGATTAGGCAGCAGTGCAGAAAATAAAACCTGTAGAGAAAAAAAATAAGGAATTTACATTTTTTTACCCAGTGTTTTGCTCGTTCTAATACATATTGATTTATGTTTGTTTGATTTTTTACCACACAGATAAAGCAGTAAGCAAAACACAAATCCCTTTTTCTTCATCCCAAATAAAAGAGGAGGAACAATCAGGGAGAAATAATTGTATCAGATATGTATGAATTACACTTTAAAAGGAGTGCAGAAGCCAATCAATGAGAACCCTCACAAAGTTGGAGTAATTTTACATGAGTAAACTACCACATAACTGCCTGTGTCTTTGCAGAAATGTGCATGTAGTGAGAAATGGGGCTGACAGAGATGCCAAACCATTTATATGAGAATATGACAGGTGGACGTGGAGAGGTTTGATGAGAAATGGGCAGATGATCCAGAGAATACTTTCAGAATTCAGCCAGTGCAAAATTTGACACTGAAATAAAATGAATTGAAATCTCCTACAGTTGTATCAGGTGAGAGAGTGAGAACACTGATAGCTAGTTCCCTAGGATTTTCAGTTGGCTAGTATTTTAACTCTACTACTAGCCCCTGAAGTCATACAACACAATTTCAAAACCCTTTCTTTAAAGGAGGTTTCTTACCTTGTACCTGTGCGAGTAATCTTATTTAAAAAAGCAAGTGGTCAACAGCCCCAAAATACAATAAACAAACACAAAATGCAAGTTTTTAAGTGTCATGACTTTACATTGTATTTATGATATATATAGTCTCCTATTTATAAATTTCTTTCTTTTTCTGTATGCATTTTGAAATGCTGAGGGGTACTTGAGATGCTAAGTAAGCACTCACTCCTTAGTACCTCAGCTTACAAATGCTCCAGTCCATCATGAGCAATGACTGGTTTATGTGGTTTTGGTGGGCAGCTGGCTGGCACAGCCAGCTACACACTGCTCAGTTTTCTTATTTAGCACAGTTTGTGCCATGCTACTCACTGACAGGAACTTCTAGATCACTGTCAGGGTTCTCTCCTGCTTCAGGTGCCACAGGCTCTCATAAAAAACATAGTACTCTACAATTACAAAAAAAAAAATCAGGTTGGCTTTTTGCTCCCACTGTTAACATTGGACGCACTTTTCAGAATTCCACTGTTGTAATGGTTAGGAACTTTCTTTGAATTTTCAGTATAAATTTGCACATTGCCAGTTTACAGTCATTTGGGTTTGTGTTAGCGCTATCCTAAAACTTAAAGAGGTCTTCTGAAACTTTTTCCCCTTGGTGCTCATCCAGGATTTATTTGTGCACATAAGCCAGAAGTAACTACTCTGATCTGTGGATCTACAGTGATACACAGGTTTTTTTTAACACAAACCCAAGGTGTGTTAGAAAAAAAACCCAACAAAACAACCCAAAGCAAGTTTTTCTGCAACATTGCAAGATACATGAAATGCAAAGGTGGTGACCAAAACTCAAAGTTAATAAAGAAGGAGGTAGGCACAGACCACACAAGACTTGCCCCAAACTCTGTGCAAATGACAGGCAGATGGGTTGTGTGGTGAGTGCACCAATTTAGAATGACATGTCACAGACACCTAGCTGGAATGCTCTAAGAAGCTGGAAGAAGGCTCCTGGGCCTCCCAGGAAGTCCCAGCCTGACAAATTTTTTAGTTATCATACTTAGACATGCCTATCAGAATAAGAGTTACAAAAGGAAGTGACAGAAATAACTGGCATACACTTGGAACCAAATGACTTTTCTAAATGGCTAGAAATAGATCAAACCCAGTTGGTCAGTTTGGGGATGGAGCCAGAAGACAAATTGCCTGGAGTAATATTAGGTCCCTTTTATAAAGCCAGCTGTTACTCTGATCATTAGCTATTTAGTCTCAGCAAGCAGATGTTTTTCTTTTTGGGAATTTCTGCTGAAATCATGGAGTTCAGCATATAAAGCAATTGAAGAATCAAGTCTTTTTTTAAACGCTGATTTTAAAGGCTTCATTTTTCCTCAAAATATTTGCTTTAGCTTTCAAAAAGCTTTTAGTTTCTTCGGTATATGCTGCCCATGCAGAACATTACAGATTTATCTTTTTTAAGGATCTGACAGCTTTGAAAAATAGCATTATTTTTGGGAAAATGTATTCTGAAGAATTATGATACAAACCAGTCTAAATCTCAATGAATTCAGTAAATCCTTCAATTTTCTTCAGGAAAATATTTCATTTGGTGTGGATAGCTTATCAAAAACCAAGAAAAAAATCTGTCCTCATTAAAGAGCTTACCATGACTTCCAAGAAAATTTTAAATGAGTCAGGAATTCTTTGTCACATTCTGTTAGGGAATTTACATAAGCATACCTTTCACTAAGATATATTTGATGTGATTTATTTTTATGCAACATCCTTAATTTACAGGATTCTGAACACCAATTTTTGTAACACGATTTTAACACAGTAAAAGTACTCTGGACATCTCTTATTTTGTCCTTTCCATGTCACCGTTTAACCACCTCTTCACTGCTTTACTCTTATCGTATCTCAGCAAACAGATAAATCAGGCAGTGAAGATGGATACCTTTTCAAATGTTACCTACTTTGTATTTCAGGCTCCAGGTAATCCAATATTTAGCAGAAGTTTTTTGGCAATGAGGATGACAATTCACAGCCAAATTACTAATGGATATACTGCTCCCAAAAACTCTTAATAAAATCTCTCACTGCTCAAGTGAAGTCCTAGTATCTTCATAGAGAAATACAAATTGCTGAATGCTACCTGCACAGTAGGATCTTTAGTATTTCAATATCACAGAGAAAATTTCAAAGTAACTACATTCTTTATGTTTAGTGAAACATAAAGGGGAATAGGAAAAAACCAAACACGTCACCTTGTATGTCTAACTGGATGCTGTAAAAATCTAGACAAGGAAATAGTGCTTTTTATACGGCAAGTAGCCAAACCACATCTAGCCTATTTTTTAGCTGCTGAATCTGAAACTGTGGTGCAAAGGATGTATTTAATAGCCTTGACTTAGAAAAAAACTCAAGTGCAAGATGGCTTTAGCAGAATCATCCACCTGTCACACAACAGCAGTAGGCTCCAGAGCCCTGAAGTTCAGGCTGCTCCCCCGTCTTTAGGTGATCTAAGCCGCTGAGTGCAGTAACAAGCAACTGGCTTGCCCAAATGGTACTCAGCTGAACAGGAGAGCTGATGTCAAATGCTGAACTGGTGGAAATATATTTGAGCTTTGCCCACCTTTGAGAGGTTAGTCTTTCAGAAGTGCAACCTAGAATTCCCTTCTTTAAATAAGTATCTGGAACTATTAAAGAAACAAGCAAAATCTGCTCAACCAGAGAAAATGCAGGGGTAGTGATTTATGCATTGTATCCAGCAAGTAGATAATGAAATAGGAGTAGGAGCAGTCCTAAGACCTCATATTTTCTATCTTGCTGTGGTATCTTACTAATTCAGAGTCCTTGCTTCAGAAGCCTGAATTGGACAGTGAGAAAAAGGCAAACTTACATGCTGGCAAATTTTCTTGCAAACTCTCCCAGGTTCCATTTCCAGCTCCAAAAATTCCTGAAATAGATGTGGTTTCCAACTGCTTAGCAACCCTCTTTCAAGATACTGTCCAGAATCCTCTCAAAATATTGTTCTAACAAAAATTTTAAAAATAAGCTAAATTGTTTCATATTACACAAGAAGTATGAAAAGTCTTCTCATTTGACAAAACCTAATGTTTGGAGACAGAAGATGGAGGTTCAAATCCCTTTATCTCAGACCAGTCCTTCTCTCTAGACTGTCTTGGTAAAATGCTTCAGTGACTGGGCTACAACATGAGAAGGTGGCACAGCCACCCTCTTGTCCTTTGTCCCAAACAGAAGCAGCAGCAGCCAGATCATGATTCTGTCAGTATGTATTTAGGGAACCTTACTGACTTAAGGCTCAGGAATGTCATCTGAAAGGATATTTGGGTTTGGATCCAAGGAAACTTTGGACTTAAAGAGGCACTGAGATGCACACGATAAGGCCAGGTTAGGGCACATGCAGGAGAGAAACTATAGCTGCCTGAAAGCTTCCCTGGAAGCCACCAAAGTACGAGCTGAGTCTGGGAACCTTTTGATTAAAAATTTGTGTTCAAACACCTAAGTTCCACAGGCATCCTACTTTCATTGCCAAGGTTTCCTCATCAGATGTAGGATAGGACTTTCATCATCCTCGTGACTTCCACCACAATAATGATTTCTGAAATTAACTAACTCAAACAATAGCTCCTGGGGTCTTCAAATAGTAATGAAAAATACTGATTTGTAGGGCGAAATAGGCTACTTCCAGTGGATCAAAGGAAACCAAAGTCTCCTATGGGCAAGATGTAGAAGGCAATAGGAGCTTTTGAGAGGCATGCCTCATCTAGAATAAGCTGTGACACTTCACAGTGTCTGCTTTACTTAAAAAGTCTACTATTTCACCTCTATCAGATAGTGCCACAATTACTAGCCAGTGATGCAAAGTAAGCAAAATAAACCCTCCCCCTGTTTCTAAAATCTCCAGTTATTTCCACTTTAGCCTCAAGACTGAACTGGTGGACCAACATCTAATTTCTATTTGTAATTTGTATTCAACAAGCAACCTGCACCATACCTTCCTACCAAAGTATTCTGCTGCCAACAGTTCCTCAACAATCTGCAGGAGCCAAGTCTCATTTATAGTCCCAGCCTCTTTGAAATATTTGCTATCTTTCATTTAGTGGATTTTGTTTATTTAATACTGTAAGTCCTTTTCTTCCTGTAGATTCATCTTTCTAATACAGAAGGCTTGACATGTATTCAAAAAGGTAACTTTTGTCTTTATGGGAAAAGAAGCTTATTGAATAGCCAAAGGATGTCTTGAACAGGAAAGCCACATAAATGGTGCACGAAGCTGTGAGAACTGAGCTGTTAAATGGGAGCTGGGGGCTCCGGAACTGCCACAGACTTCTAGGCCCTACGGGGAATACTGAGAAGCACAGCACATTTGAAGAGGAATTGAAATTGTCAGGGAAAGAACAGAATCTGTTCACCCTTAAATTCCTAATTAGAGATCTCATAGTGGGAAGTGGCCACTTAAATGATGAGCACTGAAAATCTAGGAAATAGCCTTCCTTTAGAAATGGGCAAGTGCCTATTTTAATAAATTAACATCCTAATTTACAAGACAGATTATAATTATAATGTTTTCAAATTACCATCTTATTTTTATATATAGTATTTAGTTTCTCTCCAGGAATCCAGATAGAAGGGTAAATTCAGAGATGAAGTAAGGCCAAATGCAGTTTAGAAAACTCTCCTTATGAATTGTATTGATTCAATGTTGGAAGTTACATAACTATTTTAGATATGTCCTACAGACGACTAGTGTGCTGAGTAAATACTTGGCTACACTGACATTAATTTTAAAATGCCATTCATTTCATCACTTTTCATACCTGCTAGTATTTGAACCTAAAAGAAATCCATACTGTATATTTACATTTTGATATATATAAATCTCTATGGTACAAAAATGCATAACATATATATGGTCATAATATAGATGGTTAAAGTATAAAATAAATCAGTTCTAAAATTCTTATTTTTTTTTTTTAGCTCTTATGTTTTAGATACGGCAGGATTAAATTTCTCCATAGGAGCTATGTATCATCATCCATAGGAACATACAATCTTAAATGTAAAATGTGCTCAAGCATTAGCAGTAGTATACATTACTATTACTGTGATGCAATTCAGTTTGAAGCGTGCCAAATAACTGGCCTACAAAAACATTGTGAAAATAAGAGGTTAGTGCAAAAAAGAAGGATCTGATCCCACAGTCCTCTAGCAGTCTAAGGGCTTACTGAGTCTAAACACATGGACATGAGAATGAACACACAGTGTGATTGGATCTAGGAGGCCAAAGTGTGCTGTGCTTTAGATTCTCACTATTTTTAGTTGTGACCATCCAGTAAAGAGTGCAGAGAAGTTGCTTTCATGTTGATAGTGAGGTGCATGCTGCCTGACAGCTTGGAAATACTGTCCTGATGTCAGCTGTATAAGAAAAACAAGAATATTTAGGGAACTGTTACCAGCTTTGTGCAAATAAAGTCATGGCACAGGGATGCCAGAAAAAAATTAAAAACGAGAGAGAGGTATTTTCTAGATAGTGAGAAATTAAACTGAGACACAACTAATTAAATTTATAGATTAATTAGTTGCATTTTGAAACACAAAAGCCTGGTTGAGGTCAGACAGTGATAGCAGTAAGATGCAGATCAGCTAATTCTAGAGAAATTTCTTACCTTATTTGGGGAAACTACCCATACATTTTTCTAGTGAGAGCATGGAATATTTTTAACTCTTGCCTAAATATTTACACTTCTTTGACTCAAATTTAACCACAATTACAGTGTAATTTGTTAAAACATGTTCCTTTTTCTATGAACATTTTCTTGCCTACACAAATTCATAAATAATCTACTTATTGAAAAGACTCCAGATATTATTTCCATAGGAACAATGCCACAAAAGGCACAAAAAGGGCACACCCCATTGACTTTCAGGTTACATGGAACACATCAGTAAGCCAGGGCAGATTTTCAAATATCTTCAGTCTGAGACATATACAGGCTGAAGATTACAGATTCATAAATTTCTCATTTAAAATAAAAATGTAAAAATCCAAGTGAATTGTCCATGTAGGGTTGGGGTTTTTTCCCTTTAATCTTAGTAAAAGAAAAAACTCAATAGGAAATCTCTACACGGTAGTGCTCACAAACAATTGCATAGGATTTCTTACGAGCTCTTACTTGTGACTGAAGAGCATCTCACTCCACAAGTTTCACTGAATGGCACTCACTGAGACTACTCACACAGTACCCTGCTCCATAAAAAATTACATCAGTACTTGATGTAATCAAGTTCCTTGGCTTCAGTAACACTGTGAAGGAAGGTGCTGTTCATAACTCAGCAGATAAGTTAGAACTAAGCTCCTAAGCATTTCTTCAGTTCGACAGAGAATGAACTGTCGCTGTCTTGCCATTCCCAGAAGAACTTTTTGCCTACATCTGCTCTAATAGTTTATTCCTCAGTGAGGGTGTCTTGGCTGCCTTTTCTTTTTTGGACACATATGAGACAGATTTCCCTGATGAATCTCCCAAAGTCAACAGCAAATATCCCAGTCAGATTCACTAGGAAGGACCACTTAAAAAGCTCTGTACCAGACCACCTGAGGTCTGGTACGTTTTTTGAAACTGCAAGCAAATGAGGCTGTGATCTACACGTTGCCTAGCCTCACGCTAATAAGCGTAGGCTCCACAGAGGCAGATTGCCATGCTCTCCAGCACCAATTCATTCACAGAGCTGTGGGTCTGGTTTCTTCTGCACCAGAAATATTTAATGGTAAGAGCCAGATAGTCCCATCCAGTTCTTCTCTCTCACCAAACCCTTGGAACCATACATTGGTGGTATGCAATAATTGATATTATTTTTTATGAAAAAAAACCCAAACAAACAAAAACCACAGAAGAAAATAATATCAGGATTTTGACTAAGTATTTGTTTCTATGAACTAATGCTATCAGATTATAGCATATTTGTTGTGGAGAGGTACTCAAACAGGAACATATTCAAATCAAATCTGATTAAATCTATCTAATAGCTTGTACAGGGTATTCATTCTTGGGAACAATCATACTGTTGAACACACTGAGAAGTCTAGCCCATGAGTCTTCAGAATGATGCACCATTGAGACCAAATCAATCCATCACATCTAGAAAGGGGGTCCTCTTCAGGTCAGGTTTGAAAACAACAGTGTATCAGTCTAGAGAAACAAAAAGTAGATGCACTTACACCTTATGTATGAGTAGAAAATCTTTTCCCATCCTGTCAGATCTCGCAAATTCATGAATATAACATCCATATGCACAACAAGTACCTAAACGCTACATTATATAAAACCAGCTTACTTCTAGTAAGATGCTAGATGAAATTATTTAAAACAAAACAAAACAAAAGGTTACAGAAGTTATGTTTGTCTTTCATTGATTCCAATGTGGTAGGATCACCTGAATAGGGAAGTTCTTTCCAAAACTGAATAGAGTTGTATTACATTATGATCATATCACTGTATACTTGATCTGTTCTCAACCATTTTCATATACCTCCACACAAATGTAAAAACATCTGCTAATTTTTTTCCTTTAAATAGTCTCGGGAGTACATCTGATTTTAGGAAACAGGTTGGCAATGTAAGAAAGACATTATGAAAACTTATCAAAAGTTTTATAATAGGCCATTCTTTGCCATAGTACAAGAAAATTATTAGAAGTAAGAGAATTGTAGTAAACACCCTATTTTTAGGAATAGGTTAGTTTAAAAGTGACATTAAAATGTTATTAATGCCCTTACAAAGATCACACGTTTTAACTGAAGGTCAGTTACATTCATCACGTATATAGCTGAATCATTCCACAGTATTTTCTGAAAAGAGGCAAAAATACTTTTCCTCATAAAATTTTAAAAAGTAGTTTTCTCTAACTAGTAGAACTTGCTACGAAATTGCTTTCACTGCGAGTAACCTAACCCCGATCTTTGTTTATAGAGCTGCATGGTTTCAGAAGCAGCACCACCTATTGGGTGACGAATGTAGGTTAGTGACTACTTTGTCACCACAGACCTATTGTAAGACTGGTTTTGTACACATGGAGGTGAGGCTCCCAAGTTCCTCATACTGAAATACAAGCAGCCAACTGGTATTTTCTAGTGATCTATTTGATAAAAGCTTATAAATTCAAACCGATTATCCAACAAGATACGAACCCTACCACGTAAGCTGCTAGAATTTATTTGACGACGTACTGAAGAGAGCACTTCTAACAGCATCAAGTGACTCACGCTGGTTATAATAAACATCGTCTCGTGTAACAGGGCACTGCATGATTTGTAGAATGCACTCCAGTTGCACAGGTCTGCATGAGCTGAAAATGAATTTAGTTATGTAAGCAGTCCTACTAAATCTATATATGAATCCATATTCTGTATGTGGGGTCCCACGTGAATAAACGACTGGTATTTTGCATGGTCTAGGGCAACCACTGACGTTACCCGTTCGGGGAGAACGAATCCTTTTTTGAAGTGAAATTTTGCACCATCCCCTTCTCTTCGGAACAGCTCATGCGAGAGCCTAAAGTAACATCTCACATCCCATGTCCCCAAAGAAGCTCGATATCAGCATTGCCGGGCACGGATTTTCTCTCTCCCCCTGTCACCGGCCCACACCCGGTCCCTCCCCCGCGGGTGCAGGCAGCCCAGCGGGGCCGGACCCCTGAGAGGGCTTGGCGGGGCGCGCTGGGGGAGCAGAGAGGCAAGGTGGGCTGGCGAGCCCCGCCCGGAGCAGCCCGCCGGTGCCGGGGGTGGCGTGGGGTACCGCGCATCCTCGGAGGCCGGCGGCTGAGGTAAAAAGGGTAGGAGAAACGCTCCCACCCGTGGTGTTGGCAGCGTGTTTTCGCAGTGTGGAACAGACAGGGACTGCGCCTGCAATACCTAATCAAAAGGGATCAGAGACACCAAAACCCACCAGAGCCCGGGGAGAAAAGTTGTTCCGAAGCCCGAAGATGAATTCATGCAGAGATCACTCACCCACTCTGAGGATACAGATGAGCTGGATGCAGGCAACCAAGCGCCCGAGAATGAGCATGTCCAAATCGTTCCTCGCCTCCTTCCGACTGCCTGCCTGCCTGTCCGGCTGTCTCAGCCTCCTGCCCGCCCGCCTGCCTCCGCGGGCTGCTGCACCTCTTCCCCGCGGGAATCCGGCTCCGCGCCGCGGCCGCGCCCGGCGGCCGCCCCCACGCCGCGGGCGGGCGGGATCAGCGGCGCTGGGAGCTGCGGGGCCGCGGCTCCGCTCAGCGCATGGCGGGGGCTGCGAGTGGCTGCGGGGGAGCGCGGTGTGCCCGGGCGGGTGCGTGTACGCGGGTGTCCGCTTGATGTGTCTGTCGCGAGTGTGTGCACGTATCGTGTGTGTGTGTGCGTGTGTGTGTGCCGTGTATGTGTGTGCGCGCGGGGGGGCGGAGACCGCGCTCGGCTGGGCGGGCGCGCACGTGTGCGCGCGTGTGAGAGTGTGTGTGTGTGAGGGTGTGCGTGAGGTGGCTGCGTGTGTGCGTGTGAGGGTGTGCGTGGGAGTGTGGATGTGGCTGGGGGGGGTGCGGGGTGGGGGATGCGTGGGGGGGGGGGCGTTGTGCGCGGCGAGTGCGGTGGCGCGCATCCGCGGGCGGGAGGAGCAGACCCCCCCCCGCCCCTCCCAAAAGGCAGGAGGGAGTGAAGGGGGGCCTGGGGACCGAGAGGGGTTCACGCCGCCGCGGGCAGAGCGTAGCCCCGGGGTCGAGGACTGGGACGCAGCTCCGGCGTTGGCGGGGGGGGAGCGGCCCCCCAGACACCGCCAGCCTCCCCTCGGCGTGGGAAGAAAAGTTTATTTCGAGGCGGAGAAGGGGAGGGGGCTGTCGGGTTCTCCGAGGTCAGCGAGGTGCGCGGCCGGGCAATGCGACCTGGGGCACGCGGGGCCCGCAGCCAGGGGAAGGGCCCCGTCTGGAAGCGATCGCCCCGGGCCAGCGCCCTGCCGTGGGTCGGGGCCCGGTTGCGGGCGCGCACCGCGATGGGGGCAGTCGTGGGAACGGGCGCGGGGCACCGGCGACGCTGGGAGCGCAGCCGCCTCTAAGGAGGTGCCATTTGCCGGCTGCTCCCTGCCCCGGGAACCGGAGGAGTTGCGTGTTCCCTGGGAACTGGAGTGGCAGCGGGGGAAGGGGCTGGAGCCGCGGAATATAATTATCCGACGGAGAAGTGGGTCAGGGCGCAGGCACTGGCACCGTTTCTGCGGGAAGTCAAAAGAAGACCAGAAAAAAAGAAAGCAAAACCCACCCAAACCACCCAAATCAGAAGTGAAAGATGAAGGCGAACAAACACCAGGTCCCGCGTATTCGCAAGTGCGGGGCGGCGGGGCGGACACCGTGCCGGGGGATGCAGAGCAGCACGCGTGGGCCCGGTGCGGGGCCCCGACTGAACTCCCCCTGCCCTGCGCGCACCCCGACCCGGTGGGAGTGGGCATCCTGCCCTCTGGGCAGCGCCTGCCTTCCCACGCCGAGCTGAGCCCTCATGGGAAAAGATAAGTGGGGGCTGGAAACACCCCTGACAAACGTAAGAGATTTTGGGAGCGTTGGATGGTACACACGGTCCTCGGCTTCATCCCAGGCTCGCCGAAGTGCAGCCCAGGAGCCGTGTGAATGGTCCCTGTGTTTGTGATACTCTTTGCATCCGAGTGAAACGGTCTATTCTGCACGGATGTGATGTGACTTTTAATGGTGGGCAACTTAAGTGTAAAAACACTTGGTGCTTTATAGGTACCCTGCTCTACTGAGCCTCTCAGTCTTCAGGCACAGGAGCTGCATCTGCAGTTTCTCATTCAAAGAAAGCAAAAACCCCTCCTGTGTGTTTCTCATTTCAATGTCCTCCTGCTTTACCTGGCTGTTTGGGATGTTATGAGCTATCTTGACACTAAGCAAAATAGAAATTCCAGAGTGAACAAAAGTTAGAGGAGAGAGTGCCAAGATGCTCAAGCTGTCAATTGTATTTGGAAAGCAGACTGTAGATATGTCTTCTCATGCAAGGTCAGCATCTTTCAGGGTACTACAGAGTTTAAATACAATAGAGGTTGATTCATTAGGAGAAAGCTTAACTTGAGTGACAGTTCTTGTTAAATGGACTTTTGGTATCATGGGAAGAAACAAGCTCCATATGCTGAGCTTCACTAATAAAAAACTATTTTAGGATTATCCTAAGGGGAAATGTTAAAGATTTTCGTCAGCTGATTTTCATGTTATTAAAAGAACCTAAATACCAGGAAAAAATGATTGTGATTTCCAAACCCATGCACAGACAAGCATGCACAAACACACTGATACACATATGGAAGACAAGATACTAATACAAATAGTTAATATATTTGTGTTATATTAACTAATATGGCTTAGTTTCTCAGTAGGAATGAGAATAATACAATATTGCATAGCAGTATGTGTAGGTATTACTGTAACATATGGAGGTATCATTGTAATGTACAGTGTAAAGCCAGAGCCTGCAATGATACCTGACTCTCAGGCTGTACCTCTGCTTGGCTTTCCTCTCAACATGATAGGTAGACATAACTCAATTGTGTTGCTTCTAAGTACACATGAGCTTGCAACAACTTCCAGGCTTCTCCTCTATCCGTGTTGGAACCAGCTTTTGAGCAGTTTGGTGACTTTCTAATCTCCAGGTGCTCAGCTGTGGCCAAAGGTTTGTGACTGTCTGAAAAGACTAAAGGACCTCCTCTTAACAGCTGCTAACCTCATTAACTGCCCCAGGTACATGCTGGAAAAGCTTTAGATAGGTCACTGTATTCCTTTCTTACAGGGTTTCTTTAATAATTCCTTTTTATTTGTGCCACGAATAAGTTACCCATTGTGAACACATCCACATTGAAGGGTGAGCACAGCATTCACAGAGGGGACTATTATTTCCTAGTTTTCCATAGTAGTTACTACACAGGGAGACTCTGGACTGACATGGCCATTATGCTGATAGTTAACTTTCACTTTCAGTAGGTAATACACTATAATATTTTACAAGGTGAATGATTAACATTTAAGACAGATCACCAGTGAATGTGTTAAGACTCTCCTTCATTTCAAACCTTTACATCAAAAATTTAGTCTCCTTAAAACATGACCACAGATGCCTACACTAAGCAACTCATCTGCTTTTTATTGCCTATAATACAGAGATAATTAGGATGGATTAGAAGGTTCATCTCTGGCCTTTCAGTGAATACGCATAGCTGGTCAGAATAAGAATTAAATTATAATATCTTGGTGTGATAATACTTTACAGCTGCTTTGAATAGGTGTCAGTGTTTAGAAAAGACGCAGGACAGAGGCCAAGTGCTACAATTCCCTTCTGGTTCTTGAACTGAGGAATGGCGGGGGAGAAAGCTTTCTGTGATATAGGAAACACTTGGCTGTGACAGCGTGACACTTCATCTTTGCCTTCAGCAAAGATGTTCATGATGTTTTAGCTTGTACTGTGACAAGCCAAGTTCACAGCAATTATTTGGAAGTAAACAAATGTGTAAAGAATACAATTCACTAGCTCAAATCATGATTTGTATTACTGCTTCCTCTCTCTTCTGTATGAAGAACATGAGACAGGAGCAAGCAGATGTGAAATGGACTTGTAGTTAACGTTTCAGATTTCTGTTTCTTTAAAGCTTACTACTCTTATTGATGACTTCTCAATGAAAATATGGCTTACTTTCCTCACTATACTGTATAGTAAATATTTTGTGGATTTGCATAAAGCTTTTTTTTCAGTACACGATGTTTCTACTTGTACTTTTATGAATCATTAGCAAATCTTGATGAGAAACTGGTCCCTGTTTAGTTACTGTTTAAAACTTTTCTCCTTTTGAAAAGCCTTTCCTTTTGTTTTAAAATTTCTTTTATGTTCAGCTTACTTTTCCCACCTGATGTTAAATATTTTCCTCAAATCTGCTCTTTTTATCAATTGCAACATTTTTTATCAGTCTAAATGAACTTTTTCTCAGTGTTGATACTGTATTTCCCTTTGTATTGTGACAACCTTGTTAATTTCCAGGGTGATTCATTCCATGGTTCTGTGAGCTTTTAATTTTTTTCTAGCTTTGAGTGCTTAATGGGTTTTTTTTCACAATAATGTCAAATTCTTGTGGCATTTATCTTCTTCTCTTGTTTTCATTTTCAATGTCTTTCATATTTGTCAAATCCATTTTTGCGTTTACATGCAGCTCTTTCTTCTTTTCTTTTCTTTTCTTTTTTCTTTTCTTCTCTTTTCTTCTCTTTTCTTCTCTTTTCTTTTCTCTTTTCTTTTCTCTTTTCTTTTCTTTTCTTTTCTTTTCTTTTCTTTTCTTTTCTTTTCTTTTCTTTTCTTTTCTTTTCTTTTCTTTTCTTTTCTTTTCTTTTCTTCTCTCTTTCCTTTCCCTTTCCCTTCCCTTTCCTTCACTACACCACCAGTATGTCTTGATATGTATGGTACAGTAGAATTTTGTGGGCTTCCATCTTTAGTTTCTAGTTTGCTGGACAAATCCACATGTAAACCCAAAACATTTAAAAGGTGTGTGCAAAACACATGTCGTCCTGGCAATTACTGTCACTACCATCATTAGGAATATCATTCAGATACATCATACAAAACCCAAATTCATTAGGAGTCATGCTGAAATCAAATGTGTCAGATCTGCCAGGTTAAAATACTGGTTTTCTTCAGAGCATTTACTTATTCCCAGGGGTGCTTAATATTAAATGCCCCCTAAAGTGTTAGCAAGGGATCTCAAACTTTTGTTTTGGTAATAGTAAGATACAAAATGAAAGTAAACTGACTGTTTTTGTCTGCCTCAATTTTGTTCGGCATGTTAGAGTTTCAAGATCATTAAAAACCAATGAGCAGGTAAATAAAGATATTTTTTCCATATTTTAAATGAATTCCATTTTTTGCACTCTATCTAGTGTTACTTTCTTTTTTTAAAATGTCTGAAGCATTACTTTCCCAATTCATCTGCCTCCAAGAATACAAAAAGACAAGAAAATTATGACTTTGAACCTCTTTTTTTGGCCCTTTCCTATAGAGAAGATGTAACCCAATGGATTTTCAAAGCTAAACCAAATGGCAGTACATGTATATGTTTTCCTCTCACAAAAAGATCAAAACTTGACAGTTTGATAGCAGCCAGGTGCCATCAGACTCTTGGAAGGGCTGTGTGAGAGACAAAGTCTATTCACATAATCCGGTTTTATTTTACTTCCCTGTAAGAACCAGTTGAAGAAAGCTGAATTGTTGGATGCACTAAAGAAAGCAGGGGTTAAACCTGTTTTTTTAGATAGCTGTCTGGCCTAGCCGTGGAAGAGCCTTCAGCACCACGCCTTCTGGCAAAGCAAATGAAAGGTTTGTGGGCTAGAAACCTTATATATCTGTTTCTCCCAGCTTTACCAGGTGATTCTGAAATAAACTCCACATCTCCCTACCAACCCTGTCTTTTTTGGCAAAACCAGTCTGTGCCTAGCTGATTCTTTAAGTGTCAAAACAGGTGCCCCTCGTTAAGTCTGCTGAAGAATGATCTTCTAACCCCACTATGTACCAGAGCAGAGTGCTTATAGAGTATGAGAAGTAAGCAATGATGGACTGAAAAGCAAATTTTGAACATGTCATATGTCTATATCTATGTATATATATATATTTATATGTATATATATATACACACACATTCATACATGCATGAGCACTGAGTCAAATTTATCTGCATTTCCTTCATACTTATTTTTGGCTGTTTGATCACAATTTACCTCTCTGCTATGTAGCACTCAACACTACTACATGACACCCACTGCTACTACTCAGCACCTGTTGTGAACAAGTGTTTCCAACATATTTCATGAAGGTTGGTTCTATTTTTTCTACATGAACCCTTTCTGTGAAAAAAGATACACCACTGGCTGAGTTTCTGACTATGTTTTCATCTCTGTGAGAACCATGACCATGTTGTAAAATGTTCTTACTCCAGTTGCAAATCCCTTCCTATGTTCTAGACAAATGGATATGCCTCTAGGGGCATATGGTTATTTTCCATCCTGCTATGCAGCAAAGAAATGAAAGGAGGAAATGAAAATAAGGTTTCATAGTCCTGTTTAACACTCCTGTTCATTTCTGTTTGGATTATTAAAGGTAAACCTGGGAACACAAAGCACAGCTTTGACCACACTAGCACATCATCCCACTGCCTGGTTACCTGTTAGCAACACAGTAGTTTCCCGCAGAGGCAGATAAGGCTAACTCCTGAAATGATAAATGAAGAGTGGGCAGGAGTGAATTATTTAGTGTCCAATTCCCCCCCCAAGTCTCCAAACACAGGGTAGTGTGACCTCCTGGGAGGTTTGACTTTTGCTCAGCTTTCTATGAAAGGCCAGATGGAAGCAGGTCTGCCTTACTGCTGGGGACAGTGGCGGCATGCAGAGCCACTCCCAGCTCCTCTGCAGCCTACCCAGGCACTGAATTTGGTCCTTCCCTTTGAGACACATAAGGCACCTACTGTCTTTCATGTCACCCATGCAGTGAGCTGTGCCTACAATTTCACGTCCCCTTCCCCTCCTGCTCTTACCGCTGGTAAAGGTCTCATTAAGGAGTGCAAAGAGGCATTTTCTGTGCCAGTGAAGAAAATTCTTTCAGTCAGTTACTGCAGAATAAGGCACTGTTTTCAGTGGTGTTGATGATTAAAAGGCTCCTTTTCTCCTGCCTTCTTTTAAAGATAGTGTACATCCTGACAGGAAATTTGGACAAATAAAACCAAAATGTATACTTTCAAAAACATCAATCCAAAATGGAAAACTGCAGTGCATGCTTAAGCTATGGATTAAAGGCATGCATAGACCCAAACAGTTGGTCATGCAGAATAAACCCCATTCCTACATATGCAGCAGGCTTTAACAATAGCCCATTTAATAGTAAATAATAAATAAATAAATAAATGCATCTCTCTGGAACAAGCCATTAAACCAAGATATACTAGGTCAATTCCAGTCAAAAGCAAGTTGTTTTGGCACATTCACAGATCTTATAAAACAGTTTTTCCTATGCTGAGGTCACATTTGTAATTTTTTTTCTCTTTTATTTGTGAGTTTGGTGGCATTCTTCTTACAGCAAGTGCTGACCTACAAGCACAATAGATACGAACTCCCTGGAACAATTTACCATAATCATCATGCTTGGGTAAACATTGTTGATGATGCTGCACAGAGGAGTTTTCAAATAATGCATATGGAATGGTAGGAATACTTCACTGCTGGAAAATGAAGTATGGGGTTTTTTTTCTTAAATACATGTTTTTAATTTTATTTCTTCCCCTTTTTATTTTTTTTTTTCTTATAGCAAATTGTAGCACATTTACAATATATGTTTCAACTTAACTGGAGTAAAAAGCTATTTAGATTATGGAAATGAATTTGCATATTATGACTGCTATTATTCTCATAGTTTTTAAATATATAAGTATTTTTGAAATCTATTATTCAACTGGGGATAAAAGTACACAGTAACAAAACAACAACAAAAGTATGCTGATATGCCATAGCTCATATCAAAAATAGCAGCTATTTGTCAGCATTCAAGGTATCCACAAAATAAATTCACAAGTCCTCCTTCTTTTGACAGTACCACATGTTGTTGGTTCATTGATAGGAAAAATAGAGGCAGACATGTTGGATTCTAGTAAGTGCCCAATTTACTATTACTAATAGAAACAAAATGCCCAAATTTCCCAAGTAGGGAAAGAAATAACTAAATAAAACCATGTTCCTTCTTAATTCTAAGAAGGAATTAAGAATTTCTGGCAGTCATTCCATTGTAAAGGCTTTTAAGATTTCAGAACATCTGCTGTTAGAAAGAGTAACTTCTGAAATTTGAACAAAACTTATTTAGAAAACATAGATATATCTTAGTTTGTTACTAAAACTCCAGAGCTGCCTATCAACTGTGGTAACTGAAGTATATCAAATTTAATACATACAAAGAAATATGTGACGCATGTATAGAAAAGAATTCTATATTCTAAAGGAAAATTATGAGGTCTGAGATTACTTTTGCCACTCACTATTTGGTATTTGGGGTTATGATAGACAGTTGAATGAAAAGTCTTGCTCAGTACATGGTAGACGTCAAAAAATGGCAAAAAAATTCTTAATAGAGAACAAAATAGACAATATCATTACTTATCCCACTCTATAAATCCTCTCCTTTCTTGACATTTCTAATTACGACCGAAAGAAAATTATTCCTTAGGTTCTCTTGTTTGGGTTTTTTCCTCACCACACACCTTCAAATACCAAAATTTTCTTCTCCAAAGATCAACAACCTTCTCCAAAGAACACCTCAAGGATGAGGTGAGATGGCTTCTATGTTTAGGGAACAAGAAGGAATATATTTGAGGAAGAAAAAGAGAGTCTGAGATTCCTCAGTCTGGAAGAGAAACATACCACGACCAAGGTCTGTAGAACCAGATCAGACCATGGAGAGCATAGATGGGGACTGCTGTCTTGTCCAACAGGAAGAACTGCTGGCATCAAAGCCAAGTTTGAAAAGACTCCAACCCCAAAGTTCTTTCTGTGATTAGATCCAGGCTTGGGAAAATCCTTGGCAGTGGTGTTCTGGATTCAGTGTATTTATGAGACTTCAAGGACTGTCCAAAAAGAGTTTAGAAGATTGCTAAATGCACATGTACCATCAGTCTTAGTAAATCTGAACTCAGGATTAGTCAGTGGTTCCAGGTTACTTGGGTGAAGTATTGTGTACCAGTCCCCTTTTTCTGTTTTGTGGGGACCTGTTAACCACTGGGGAAATAATGGATGCTTTTTCTGAGCCAAATGACACTTTTGGCTTACATTGTTATAGGTTCATTCTTCACAGACAGCTGAAATATTTAGAGGTCTTGTCAATGACAGGTATGGTGCTGGCTGATGACAGAAACTATGGCATATTTAAGTGTGCCAGGATAAAAAAGGTAGCAGTGGTGTTTACCATCAGACCATCAAAAAATTCTGCCTGCAATAAATGAGTGTGCCATTAGGTTATGCTTTTATCAAATGTCATTTGCTTATTTTAAAATGCAGCTGGAAAAAATGCAAACATGTCCATGGAACTAAATTTCAGGAGAAAGCTAAATCCTTAAGTAAGTTTCATCATTAAGGTGAAGGTTAGGGACCAATTAAGTGAAAGGTATGCAGGGAGATGACAGAGCCCTGGCTTGAGGTTCAGCTAACTGAACATGGCACAAGACATTTTCTTGTGGGACATAATGAATAGCAGAGTGGAAAGCTGTCAAAAGTTAGAAATAGTACTGTGAAGGTTGGCTGTATTTCACAGCTGGTTAAGGGTTACGTGAGTTGAGGGCTGACCAAAATTCGCAATAGTTGGAGGGCAATAGTGGCGTCTTTTGGGGAGAGGAACTCTTAATGTGAGCAGTGCCTAGGTAACAGTATCAGTAAACTCATGTAAGGTCAAGATTACCTAGGTAACTACCAAAAATTCCAAATCTGAATACGTATTTAGTAAAACTGGGACAAATGGGGAAAAATAAATGAGGGTTGGTTGATTATCTAGAGGAAGACCAGAGAAGAAAGGGAAGGATCAAGAACGATGGGAGAACACACTTGGGAAAATGTTGATGAGGAGCATAAAGGGACTTGCATGTGTGAGCAGGTAGTTGGTCAATAAGTATTTTTTACTTTAATCAAGCTGACTGAAACATTCCCAGCTGACATTATGAATCAGCAGTAGTGTGTGAAGACCCATGTGATTGCCTGTATTATAATTTCTACTGTGATCTTTCAGTGTTTTGAAATATTGTATGATATTGGGCAAATACTTAGAGTGAATTCTTAATGTCAGAGTACATGATTTCATCTCACCAGAATCAGTAAGCTCCCTTGTTTTGTGGTTATCCTTGAAAAGCCCATGCCAAATTCCTGGTTCTGTTTTATATTATCTCGATGAGGAGGATACAGTTTGCAAATAAGGACATGTAAATATAAGAGCCTCCAATATGACTATGCCCCCATATAGGTCATGGAGAACTGGCCAGTGTTTGCTGACCAAATACCAGTGTCTGCTTTGCAGGACATGTTGAATATCTCTCTGAATGCCATCGCATGCCTCAATTGGGATTTTACCGTGAGAACTTAGAAAACTCACATACTTGGAGATGTTTAAGGGCTCAATTCAAGTTCCTAAATATAGGCATTTAGTGCTATTTCAGAACCTCAATGGCCTGCATGCTGTGAGGTTAGATCTGCCTCAGGAGTTTGATGAGACTTATGGCAGTAAGGGGTTGCATGAAATTAATTCATCTTGAGTGTCACCAGATGCCAATACATGGGTACATGCGCTCAAGCATCATCTTCAAGCTGAATCTTTTCCCTGGTTTGTCACCTTCAGGGAACTGCTAGGAGCTAAATCTCCAAAGGGGTGTTAGTGCATGGGTGTTGAGTTTCATTCCACATTGCCTTCAGATATCTGGCTGTTGGAGAAAGATTAATGGGCTGAGGTAAGTTCTGTGCCTCTTAGAGGTTAGGGATGGGCAGACATTCCCTCTTTCTCCAGATCAGTATCTATCCTCCCTGCAGGAGTGACTGTTGCCCATGCACCAGTCAAGGACACAGTCCTTCTGTGTGCTTAGGAACATGCATGTTCTGTTCTATTCTCTTTGGCCTCCTCCTTCTTCACCGGTGGAGATGCAGAGATATCTATCATCCTGCTGTGGTGCTTGGCAGAACAGGATTTGGGCACTTGTGAGACAGCTGGGAGAGAAAGCATGTAGGCTGATTTAGGAGGATGGAGAGAAAGGCAGGCTTTTTGCACTGTGTGGTTTGAGGATTGATATGGTGAAGGTGGGCTACCCTGTATGAGAGTGGGAAACAGATGTCAACAAGATGACAGAAATGTGCTGGGGAAAAAGGAAAGATGCCACACTTTAATGGAAAAGGAGGAAGAAACGGGCTATTCTTTGCCTTGGAGCAGAGAAGCATAAAGTTGTCTACTTACAGTAGAGGTGAACAAAGGTGTAGCAGGTCCTAAAAACAGATCTGGCAACCATGGGTGCCAAGGCTTAACTGTCTTGTCTAAATCATCTCTCAAGGTACAGACAATTAGCTCACTTCTGGAAACAGCTGAAGAAGGAAATGGCCACTTTTTGTAAAGTAGCTGAAGCTCCTACAAAGGCAGTAACAGGACACTCAGGTCCTCTCTCGGTTGCTTTTGCAAAGTTCACTCCCTCTTTTTCATTGCCAGAGTTTGCCTGAAGGTCCTGAGACCCATTAAGCTGCATGAGTGGTTTTGTGGGTTCTATTCCAGTGTTTTTCTGCTGTACAGGTTTCTATCTGCTCAGGAAAGATACCAGTGCTAATTTGCTCTCATGGGGATTTTTGGAGATGAGCACTCTACAGATAGCTCAGTAGCAGTGTTTCAGACAAACGTAGCCTGTGTAGCACTTACTGTAGTTTGTGGCAACTCCAAGCTCTGTTTAGATTAAAGGTTTTGTGAAAAGGAAGATTATTATCAAGATTTTATACCCGTATCTAGTATAATTATATATGGGTGTAGGAATACTCTTGCTGAAACATCTCCCATTTAGCTAAATTATTATTAATAGGAGACAGGGAGGCTTAATAAGTGGGATTAGCACACATGAGTGGCTACACTAATGAACTGTTAGCATAAATGAAATACTTTGAACTTTCATCATTTGGAACAAATAAGCTTGTTCATCTCCTGAGTGATTTTTGAATATACCAAAAATACCCTTCAATCTTTGATGTGCAAGGTAGCTACTTTAACTGGGGAGGGTGGAGAGAAGGGTGGAGGTTTGCATGTGTACATGTGTGTATGTGTGCATAGTGCAGCAAGCTCCCACGCTATTTATTTGTTTTTGAATTTTGTCATCTCAAACTAGATTTCAGACTCCAGAAACAGTCAGGAATATGGAAAAAAATTAAAATATTTGGACAAAATTGAACATTTCTTCCCCTGTGACCAATGTCACCAGAGTGGTGTGAGCTGCCTTTGCGCTGCAGTTCACCCTGCAGGATGCTGAGCTGGGCAGTCAGTCTTGAGAATACTTCCCCTATCTTCTAGCTGTCCTGAAGTTGGAAGTAGCCTTAAAGGACTTGCAGTGTGAAAAATTGCATAGCTAGAGTAGGTATGACTGTGAAAACAGGTCCCTTTTCCATACTTTCAGAGTATGTGCTGAAAACTTCCAGTTAAACCAAAGATGGAATAAAATCTGTGGTTTACTCTGTAAACTGCTCAAATCAACTGAAAAGGCACAATTTACATTGTGCAGATACCAGAACTCAGAATATCAGAAAACAGGGTCACACCTCCAATATTTTTTGTTAAGATGCAGGTAAGTCTCACCACCAGTGTATGATACAGACAAGCACATTTGTCATAGAATTAATGAATTTTTGTAACTCACACCTGGACGGGTTGGATTAAGTCCAATTGACACAGGTAACAAAGGTGCAGTAGCTGTAAAACACCTTGGCTTTTTACTAAAATAAGTTTCAGATTTTCTTGGTGTACACTGTAAGTAAATGACTGAATTTGAAACATTTTGCATTCAGTTTCTTTGTACTCAAAGCATTAAATAATGGAGGGTTTTCATCTTATAGCTGTTTTGTCCTCACCACTTTTCTAGGGCGTACATGACTGCTGTACTAGTCAGCTGGCTGGCTGTGAGGCACTGCAGTAACATAAACTGTGATGCTTTAAAATGCAGCACTTCTACACATGGCCTTTGTAATATTGGCCAGTTCAAATTCAAAACATAATTTTATTCATACTTGTAGTATTGGACTGTACCTGCCCTACCTTAGGACCTGCTAAAAATTATACTGAGAAGCACAAAAATTACTCTTCCTCAGTACAGATGGATTTTTCTGAACTGTACTGTGCAAAATTAAAAAGCCTGGGCTCTAATGCCATTGCCCCTATACCTCTCTTCCACAAGTGCTAGATGGCTGCTGTAAAACCCAGCAATGGGTTTTACCCTTCTGGCATGGGCTTTATAATGCTTTCTCTAGGTCGAGCCTGGAATAGGAAGGCCTCTGAAAATACAGATGACCTTTCTCTTCCTAATATTTCCTACATTATCTACGTAACCCCCATGTACCCATTTCCTTGTGAGGAATGCTCTCACAAGGTTCAGGTAGGACAATGACAAGAGCAGGAGCTGTGTGGATAAGACAGTCCTTGTCTGGTCCCAGGGTAAACCTGTAAAAATGCACGACAAGTTTTAGTTATGGGATTGACAGTGCTGTTGCACTACATCTCTCCACTCCAAAACTGTCTTCATTTCCATTCAAATAAGAATACTGAGTCTTTACAGAGGGACAATTCAGGCTCAGATTGTATTTATACATCTTTTATGGGATGCAATGAGGATGAAAGCCTGGCCTCTAGTAGAGCCAGTGGTACAGCTCCCTTGTTTCCAAGAGTTCATGGTTTAATCTAATCCCCTTCTAACTTCATAAAATACATTTGTGTGCTACAGGTTAAATTTCTTTAGTACTTGGAGAGTCCTGTTGAGCTTTGAAATTGTTAGTAGAATAGGTGCTGTCCTTATGCTTTTAAATGCTGCCACTTCCTTCTGCCTTTGGAGTCCAAGTGGGCAACAAATGTTTTAGAAAGGCAAATAGTAAATGCAGAGAAATAATACATAGTGGGATATGTTGTTCTTTCTTAACAGCGACAAGCAAGAAAGATTAGGAAAAACACTGGTGGAATGATTAAAAAGTGTATCATCAACCATAACCTAACCCACGCCCCCCCTGCCATATGTGCCTGTTTTTTTCCTTCACTATCTCTTAAATACCATACACAAACAATTCTGTAAAGTTTGTTTGGTTTTTTGTTTGTGGTTTTTTTTTGTTTGTGGGGTTTTTGTTTGTTTGTTTTAATCTAAAGCCATGCCTCTATTATTGTGTCTTTAGCTACAATTGGATTCTATCTACAAACAACTGGAAGTGTATGCTGACCTTCCAAAACCTTTATGCAAATCCTCAAAGGAAATAATAGTCTTGAACAGGGATCGTGTATTAAAACACAGGATTACTGAAAGAGATGAGGTCCCTGAAAGTTTACCCTGAAATGTTTGACTACCCCAGTACACATTCAGGCCTTGGTGTCTAGTTTGTCTCACATACATAATAGCTTCAAGGATATTAGGAAGGATATTCTCTCAAAAAAGCAGCTCTTGAATCAACATATTCCCTCTCACTGCCTGAGTAACTTTAAAAAACATATCTGCATCATGTAATTCTAAAATCCTCAGAAGTTTAGGAAAGAACTAATTCTTAGAAAGTAAAGGAAAGCGCTCTCTAATTTATTTTTATGTCAAGGAACAGATTTTTCTCCTAGTGCAAACTTACTAAAGGCAGTTTTCATCCAAGAATATTCAGTTGTTGGTAATACTTGCACTGTTTCTCTATACAGGAAAGAAATATTTCAAGATACCTGTGAAATCTGTGCACATTTCAGAAATGGATTCCAAATTGTTATGAGTTTTAGAAAGATTGGTTCAGCTTTTGAGGAGTAAAATACAGCAGATGGTGATTCTATTTTTGAAAATCTTAGAGTAGAAGTTATATTCTATAAATTGAACAGAATTTCACTCCTGTGTACACAAATGCATAGGAAAAAACCTCCCATGTAGGTATTTTATTCCATTTTCTTTTAGCTGGGTAATCTGAATAGAATTAGTATTAGTGAGATGCTTCAGCTGGAAGTTGACAAATGTGTATTTTTTAAGCCTACTGTCTCACTAAAGGCCAAACTGTGCAACTCATTCTCATGCTAATGAGGAGTTGAAGTCAATGGGATTTGACATGTAAGTGCTCAACAACTTCATAATCTTGCCCTAAATGCTTTTTCTTTGATAGATCTGTCTCGTTGTCTTGCTGTCTCTCTGTCTTTTGAAAACAGGTTATCTATAAAACTTTTTCTGGTGATATATTGTGAAAAGAGAGCTCAGTAGGCTTCCTGCCACTTTTTGAAAACCTGTTAATAGTACATATTAATTGCTGTTTGCTCCCAACTTCATTATAAATATAATTTTATGCTGATATTCAAGCTCCATCTGACAATAGTAAGAACCATGATATCAAGATATCTACAGCATCCATCAGCATGACTGACAGATTAGACAATTGTGCTTTTTATCAACAAGATTTCTGTCTCTGAAGACACTCTCAGTGCAGTGTAAAGCCAAATAAAATGCAAACAATACAGTGTAGTCTACTAAAACCCTGAAAAAATAGTGCTTCAACATCTCTTTTGTGTGTTTTTTCAACAAAGAGACTTAGATCTCCTTAAGGAGGATAAAGGTTTTAGTGGCCAAAGAGGGTCCTTAAAAGAAAGGATCATTCTGGCCTTGGACCTAATGTTTCTCCTGCAGTGATATCTTATCTATGGATACCTGAGATAATAATAACTTAAAAAATGAAACTGAGTAAAATTCACACAACTAAATAGCATGACACTTATTTACTAGAGACTTTTTCCTTTGGGCACCAAGGGAACCAAGAGAATTCTGTTTCCTGAAGGGCAGCTCAGTATAACACACAGGACTACAACAGTGAAAAATGAAAGAAATTTCACTGATACAGCCTGCTGCTAATACATATGCATGCCTCCTTACCACGCTGCTCATGGGCTCAAATTCAGCTAGCAATGCTGCACCTGTGCACCAGGAGCCTACAATGGATGTGTTTTATAAACCAAATTATCAGTGAAAAGGCAATCTTTAATTTTACAGGCTACAGATGAAATATGTCTGTATTGTATGCTCTGCACAGAATGCTTAATGCAGGTATTTGTCATATCAGGAAAAGATTTTTCACCTCAATGATGTTCAATCTAACATGCAAATGAACTCTGGATTCTTGGCCTCTTTGTTTCTCCCCTTCCTTTGTGCGCATGAAAACCAGAAAACCAGCCTTGGCTAACTGTGGACCAGGGTCACTGTAATGCTGTCACTGTCAGTCCTCTACCACTCTCTTCATACTATGGAGCAGCAGAAGGGACTCCCACAGCAGAACAGAGCAGAGCATCTCCAGATACGGTAATTTGTGTTTGCTCCAGCATTTCCTCACTGAAAAGCAAGGGTGCAGTTAACACCCCTCTCTCCAGCCACGGTCATCTCTCTGTCCTGCTGAAGGATGGTCAAGCCCTGGGGACACAGAGCCCATAAAGCAAATATTTGAGCATATTGCATCTGCCAGAGGATGAAGAGAGAGGTGAACAGGGCTGCAGCTGATGCTCAGCAGAGTTTCCAGGCTGATGCCATTCCCATGACACACAACTTCTGCAGTTTGTCGCTGCTGGGGATGGAAGCGTCACAAAGAAATGAGAGTTAAGTATTGGTAAAGTAACTGTCTGGACTCTGTCTCACCAGTGGCTAAGCTGTGCTTCTTCCAAACCAATTTACTGTCCAGCCCTCTCCCAATCATTTTTGTGTTGTGCTGCGTATGTGCAGACATTGATACACCAGATACAAAAGAAACATGCATTTAATAGGCTAAAATGAAGATATAGGTGGAAAGCCTTTACAGAAATGTGAAAAAATACTGTGAGCCATGATGATTTCTTCTTTTAAAACAGACACTTTCTGCCAGTTCACACACAAAAGACTAAATCATGCTAATTTTTTTCTCAAAATAAACAAGAAATTGCCTATATTCACTCTGCAGCAGGTGCTTTTTTGTGTATTTGTGGCTGCAGTTTTAAAGCTCCCTCACTTCACTAAATTTAACAAAGTTTAGCCTTACTGGCTCACCGGTCAGGGCAAGACATCTGCAGGTGAAACCCACCCGCACAGCAGAGCATACTGTCATTCTGTGTTCCATCCCCTATCCCAAGAAGTCCAGTCATCCTTAACTTTTTCCAACCCATACCAAATACCAAAAACTAGGTATTTGAATTTCAAATAAGAAGCTGATTAATTACTTTAATAACATATTAATTTGCACTGAAGTATCTTCAGGATGGTACTACTGAAATAAGTGGATTTACTCTACATAAACACTACCTGAGCTGGCTGCATGGTTTTATTTAAAGAGGGTCTCATGTGAAAAAGCCAGGGTTATTTCTAAACACTCATAAGAGTCCAATACCACTCTCAGATACCATACAGTCTGTGCAAACAGTTGATATGAAAATAATTAATTTAAGGAAAAAAGAGCTATTTTTGTTTAGAAACAGCATAAACCTGAGGGGCTTCGAAACAGTAACATTGCAGAAGTTAGAAAAGAAAATGCATATCTAGTTCCTATTTGTCCTCTCAGGATGCAGAGATTGGAAGATAGCTCTCCCTAAAACATTTTATTGAAGCACAGTTAGTAGCGCTGGCCAGCAGTACTGGCCTTTGTAGTGGGACACCAAATCCACACAGTCTGCTCTGCATCCTAGACCTTTATCTTCTACTTCTGTTAGAAAGACCCACCCACCAGGCTACTCTCCTGGACAGAGCTGAGATAGAACCTCTCACCTGCAGAGGCAAAACTGAAGGCTTCTTTTCCAAGGATGAAGTGCTAGACTGCTTCTCCTCAGGAAACAGCACAGTAAACAGGCTTGCTGCTCCTGCTGGGAAGGACCATTGAGGACAGGAGATGACAACTGCTACCTCTTCTTCCCCAGCCACTGCCCTGGCCCAGTATTACCTGGCCACTTCCTGAGAAGCAGAAGCAAACTTGGTTTCTTAGAGACAGAAAAGAAGCAGCAGAGTTCTGTTCACATGCTACCCTTTGTAATTATCTGTTGCAGAAAGCTGTTTACATGTCCTTTTCCCAAATTCACACCGAGGTGAAATGTACTTTGTTTTCACCAGAAACTCCATTTTGCAACTTGGAAATCTTTACGAAGTGTGTGCATAACAGGACAAGGTATTGTTAGACTGACAACCTTTGGTTTTTCTTTGGAAAAGAAATGTCAGAAAAAGCTCCTATGCAGCACTGATACTTACCTTTTGAAGAAAACAAAAACAAACAAATAAAACCACTCTTCTACTCTATGGGCTTTTCTGAAGTTCTGACTCATATGTGTCAAGAGATTTGAAGATCTGAAATAGGACAACCTGCATGTTCTGAGCATTGAATAATATCTCTAATTATTGAATATTTGACTTCAATAGTATCAATAGTAACTTCCTCAATAGCTCAATAGAAAATATCAGAGTAAAAAGCAGAGCCAAATCATAAATATTTTTATTAGAAAATTACAAAACTAAAACTTGCCTCATCAGTTCACCAGCTACAGATCATCAGTTCTATTTCATTGGCCATATTATTTTTGAACTGCCTCTAACAAAATGCTACAGACTTTTCACTTGTGTTTGTAGAAATGAGATTAACTGCAAAAAAATTTATGTGAGTCATTACAGAAATAGTACCAGTCCAAGGAATTGCCTCCAGAATGTCAACTTTGGTGGCATACCATATTTATTTATTAATTTAGCAAATTAACATTTGCATAAAGCTCAGGTAGAGCTATTCCAATGAATTATGTTGAACAATAACTTCAGACATCTCTACTAATCCTACAGAACATCAAAAGCAATGCTGGCTGCTATTCAACACTGGATTCAGTGCCATGACAACAGATGGAATTCATGGCTGAGGAGTAAAAAAACAGACTTCCATCCCCCTGTCTCTTTTTGTAAGAATCCCTAAAGAGAAAATTATGCAAACTATTTGAAACATAATGTAGAACAGGAATGCCTGTGACTGCGTGCTATCTGCATTTACACAAACCCACTTATTTGTGAAACAGAATTTAAGTGGTAAAAGTAGATATGGAAATCTTATTTAAATTCTTGCAAAGGGCAAAGAGGAGGAGGAGGAGGGAGAATGGGCTGGATTTCTCTTCCTCTGAGTTCATGGAGAGCAGACTGAAATTCATAATACTATGATCACAGGCAGATTACATGAGAGTGATTCTTTTATGTTGTTAAATGAATGTTCCTATGTTTTGTGAAGAGATAATTTTGAGACATTTTATCTAAATATGTATGTTTTGCAGTAGAATTCTATTTGTCAATATTGTGGTATCTGTAGTTTTAACGTTTTGGACATTACTGTCCTGTAGTTAAAAAAACTATAAATGAAAACCTAAAAGTTAGAAGTACTTGTTGGTTTACATTATCCATTAACGAGAAAACTGTTGAGATGGATGGAAATTGCAAATGTAAAGGAAAAGAGATCTTGGGCTAACTTTTGTTGCTGTTTTTTGTTTTTTTTTTAGTCTAGTTAACATCCCACAGTTATGGTGATGAGTTAGAAGTGTCTACTATGCAACTACTAAAGACCACTGTTGCTTCAAAAGACCAGGCAGTCATGCTTACCAAGTTTAGAAGACAAAATAGCCATACTGATGCACAAAAAGGTCAAGTAACAATAGGCTCAGTGTTGCAGGTAGAAATGAGAATTCTGGGAACTGAGATGCAAGTAATAGAAGCAAATGTAGTCTTAAGACTGGACGCAGCAATGCATTGTTCAAAAGATATCTTATCCATTTCCTAAGGTGTTTGCATGATCAGATAATACATGTGCAGCAGAATATAAAATAGAAATGGCACCTCTTTAAAGGTGCCCTCTGGCTACCTATGCCTGTGTCTAATAGAAGCACAGTGTTCCATAAATAGATTTTCAGAATTGTCTTCACATTTTTCTAGGCAGTAAAAATGTGCTGTCCATCAGACCATCTGTAGTACAGAGCAGAAGCATGAGCGATTCTTTTTCTGCAAAACTCACCATATGGTTCTGCATTCATTTTATTTTGGAATGCTTGTTTAGTACCCTGGTGATTGGGTGCTGCAGGAAAAAAAGGGATGTTTTAACATTTCCTTGCCTAGCTACGAGGTCTGTAGAAAACTTGCAGTGGTTTGCCATTGAAAGAATACATAAGGAGAAAAAATCTTGACTAAATATATTAAGCCTGTGTGGTTGACCTTTGAAGAAGTTTGACTCAAGGTCTTCTTGTTTTGTGGCCTTTGCTATGTTACTGAGAATTTTCTTTTATTTCTTTTTTTTACATATGGTGAAAAGAGGCAGTGTTTGATAGTAGCTGAAAAAATTGTTTATTTTATTTTTTGACTTGTTCTCTAATTTATTGCAGTAGTTATGACTCTGAAGTACCACAGCAATTTTTTTCCTGGAATACCTGATGTTTGTGTCTGGTTCTTTGGTCTGACCTATTACAAAGAACAAGCACATATATGAAAGACTTCTCTGCTCAAGCAGTGTGATCAGATGCTCAGCTGTGCATAGTTGCATTTGAGGGCATTTGGTTGCAGATTTTAGATTTGAGGGGCATTTTAAAAACATAGTCAAGGGTATAAACTATGTATCAGCCTTGTTTTGGATTCCCAGTCCCCATACTAAAAAAGTATTTATTTGGCCTTTAGTAAGACTACTCCTTCACCTGATGTTTTACATAAAATTTAATGTATGACTAAATTGGCCTTGTTAAAGCTGACCCTCAGCCGAGTGGACACAGAAATTAATCATGATAGACTAGTAGACAGAGCTATGTCTTTTTAAGGCTAAGGAGGATTTTAATGTGCTCATTAAAAAAGAAATTCTCTAACAAAGTTAACACTGTCATACAATAGAAAAATTCCTAATTTTGTGATACACAATGGGGCACCCAATTTAGGAAGGGTCAGTAAGTTTCAGAGGTCCCTTTCCTCCTTTCTGGAGTGAATACATTCTTTGGAAACCTACCTTTTGAGGAGAGGGTGGAAGGCAGCAAAACCTTTTGAGACGACAATGAGATCAAAAAAGAAGGAGTGATTATTCAAATCCCTCAGAGAAATAAAAGCCTGAAGTAAGAAGAACTGAACCCAAAAAGAACCAGGCAGGGCGGGTAGTGGGCAAAGGGGAATGAGAAGCAGAAACTGAATGCAGAGGGCAAGGCCTGAATGGGAAGCAGTGAAAGAATTAGGAGTTGAAAAGGGAAGGAGGAGGGGAAATTAGGGGTGAAGAAGAGAAGAAAGCAGTGAGAGGCACATCTTGGTGAACGAAGCAGAGATGGAAAGTTTATTCTTCTCAGCCTGTAGCCGTTCTTATGAATACTTTATATGATGGGTCTATTTTGCTAAAGCACAGCTTAATTGTATTGCTTGTACTGAAGTTAGATTTATCAACTTTCTATTTTTTCACCTGTTGTCAGAGTGGGCCACACTGGTGAGTGGCAGGTACTATAAAGTTTCAGAAGGCCATGAGACAGCACATCCAGTCCTCCACTTGGTTGCTTAGATACTCTAACGAATTGTATTAGGAGTTTTTCACCTCACATTTGCACTCCCCTATGCTTCAACTATTGCATTTCAGATAATAACATGAGCAGACTCCAGGCATGCAAAAATAAATTCTTCTTTTTATGAAGAAAGCTACTTACAGCACAGCTGCAACAACAGCAAGCATTAGATCAAATAGTTTTTCTCATAATTTTTCTAAAATTTTTCTTCTGTATTTAACATCCCAGTTAATTTTACTTTATGTGACTTTCAAACTCCTAAAAAAAATCATTGCACTTATTAGGTGGAGAAAAACCTAGATTTATCCTATCATAATTTTCTTCTGGTTTTGAGAATAATAGTCCAGCTGCAAGCGCAGTTTCCCTTTCAGTATTGGCATGTAGTAAGATGGAAGTCAGTGTCATCTCCAGGCATGGGCTGTAGCATTGAAAGAGTCAGCACACAGAAGCCTTGTGGAGAGTTACCTCCTTTTGTGTCATTTAGCCTATTGCATAATTTGGCTCAGGTTGAGTCTCTTTTTGGCTCCTTAAAGATCTGGGAGAACTTCATGGGTCCTAGACATAAACTGAGTCTAACCTGTGTTGAGAAAAGAAGGCAAGGGAGATGTCAAAGAGGGAGAGGGAGAGAAAGAGGGTGATGAGGACAAGAACAAGGAAGATGGTGAGGATAATAGCACGAACAAGGAAGAGGAAAAGAAAGAGATAGAAAGAGAGAGAAAGAGAAAGAGAGGAAGAGAGAAGGAGCTGGTTATTTGTTCTAATGAAGTTTGGCTATGAAAAGTTACAGGAAAGATGATGGATTGCTTAGCAGTGAAAAACCTGTTTTACAAATACTTAAACGTTTATGTTTTAGTTCATCCCATGAATTTAGGAAAATTCATTTAAGAAATAAAGAAAATGTACAAATCTGGCTGTGTTCTTATTTTTTTCCTTATGAAGAACCACCAATGCATGACACCACGCTTTAACAAATTAGATATTGATGTTAAATACATCGAGCAATATAACTGTTGAAATAACGAGATACAGTGAAGTGTCTGATTAAGTACAGTCTCTGGAAGAATAAAATAATTTGAGCATCCTGTTACAATCTCTAATAGTAAAGAAGTTAACAAACAATGGTTATTAAAAAAGAAAAACTGATTTATTGGAGGAAGAGCTAGAGAAATAAAATCTCTCACTAAGAAATTGAGTCACAAACTTTTATTTTATATCAGAATAAAATATATTTTTCCATAGGCAAGAATACATTCTCATGTGTCCTGTAAGCTTTGGTTTGGTTTGGTTTTTTTCTCCTAGTTCAACTTCTAAATGTTCTGTTGTACATTCAAATTCTACAGAGTAATATTGGGAAGCTTGTGCAAGGTCTCTGTTTGTCTCTTAGAGTCCTGAAAAGAAGATGGCTACATCTGCAATTCTTCTGATTTAAGTTATCAGTGTTTCACAACGGAAAGTGTGATTCAAAGCACACCAAAGTTTAGCATCTGCAGACTTTCTCCTCCCTTTTAAAGGAGGTGACCTATTTATTAATAGCATTTCCAAAGAAAATAATGAGATTCAATTAATTCCCCTTCTCTCCCCATATGAATGCTGTACACGGTGTTCCTATGTTTGTGTGTGTTCATGAACCCTGAAATGGAGAAATTTGAAAGGGAATCTAAACTGAGTGTTAACCACTTTATCTTTACAGCTTACTTTGACATACGCTTAGATGAAGCCATTGCTCTCAGTAGAAACAAAAAAGAACATTGTCCAGACATTTCAATAAGTCTTTCCCCCCTTTTTTTCAGCAGGGTGTCTTTATTGTTGCATCTGATTGTCAGTAGACATTAATAAATGAGTAACTAATACTTGCCTCCAAAGAAAAATTCTCCTAAGTAGAATTCCTCATGACCAATTCATTGCATTCCAAAGAACTCTGCATGTGCCAGGTATAAGACTGCTGAGCGGTCACTCTGCAGTGGCCTCAGCCACCCTTGAGAGCATGTATTAATTGGATCTCACCAATCCCTGGAGGTTTGATGGGTCCTACACAGTGAGGTCCCTTCTGTTTCTTCTGGCTAAAAGATACGTAAAAGACTTTGATACTTGCTGGGTTGACTTAACATTTGGGGTTTTTCCTGAGCTAGGGAACAGTTTAAATGGTCCAGCTTAGAGACATTCAGTAAAGGTATTATGACTCAGAGATGCCACAACCCATCATGTCATTGTATTTAACATTGGACCAAGCACTGGCTGAGTGGCAGTAGTTGCCTATATACATATCCTGAAATAATAGGGAAAAGAAACTTGAGTTTGATTAGGCCACAAAGAAAAAGATGCAATCTAAGTTGAAACACCTAATGATTACCCCAGGATCAGAGCACTCATCCTCACTAATGCAACTGCTTCACTGACAAGTGAAGACCTGTGCAGGTGATGCAACCCCTATGCAAATCCAAACTCTCAGAGTGATTATTGTCCTCCAGTCCCTTCTTGGTTCTTGGAAGGAGTCCTCTGAGACTTCAAAGGATGCAAGGCTAATATCCTACTCTGGCATCTGACAGGTAGGTGAAGGACATTAAAGATATGTCCCTGTTCAGCCTGCTTATCCTTCCTATTCCCATAGCAAAGAAGAAGAACATCTACAGTGGACCTGGACTTAAAGCAGCATACAAAACGGGAATCTCATGCTCCAGTTGAGCTAGAAGTTGCGTTTAACTTGCAGAAGCTTTCTAATACTGTGCAACAGTTTCTATCATTTGATTGCATAAACCTGCTTACTAAGACTTGATTGTAAAGCCTTTGGTAAATCCAGTTTTACTACTTGAGAGGACACACGTGTCAGCATTTGGAAAGAAGTGCTTAAACTCTGTGTGGAGTTGTTAAGAGGCTTGACTCAAAACATATGGTTAAGAGCTGAAGAGTAAGAAAATATTTATCTAAACCATACAAATTTGCAGACTAAGAGGAATACATATGAAGACAATCAAGATTTGGGAGAGAAAAAATTGAAGCAAAATTTAGACAGTCATGCAGACAGAAAGCGTGTATGATAAAGAAAAACTCCAGAGGAATGAAGAGCTATTTTTTTCCCCATTTTATAAGGAAGACAACTACATGTGACAAAATATAAGTGGGTTTTTAAAAATAATGTACTCCTGGTAGGGTTACCATGTGAATAAGGTATGTAGAAATTAATACAGTCTGTCTTTCCTGAGTGACTTTCATAAAATCCATCTTCAGCAACTCTTGCTTTGTAGCAAACAATGGGACATTCAGCTTATATGTGAGGGGAAAGGGCATTCCAGTGAAAAAAAGGGGGCACAGAATGGGAAAGAGAAGCAACATTGGCACAAAAGAGTCAAAGAATGCCAATTCAGAAGGCGAGTGTGAAAGTGAAATCTGCTTCCATGCCTGCTACAGCATATATTACACAACTGGCACTTACTTGGCACATCATCCACTCAGGCACTGAACTTGGCAGCATCACAGGGATAACCTCTATGTGAGGAAGGACTGTTCTTCAACAATATCGCTAAAATATTTGGCACCAAAGTACTTTTTTTTTTAAGAAAGCAAGCATTTCTTCCATTTTGTATTTCAGTTGAAAACGAGCATTTTCTTTTGGCTGCAAAGGAGACATCCTGTCAGTGACTTTTGGTATATTCTTCATATGGTGTTTCAGATTACTTGATATTGTGTACAAATGCCATTGCACAACCATCCCATTTTGTAGATGTTCCCATGTTAGAGAGCAATGGGTGTATTCAGAGACTTGCTCAGCTTAAATGATCTCCTTGTTAATTATTTGAGGAATTATGACAGAGTTCTTGAGCTGCAGTGCCCTGGTAGAAAGTCTACAGATGGAAAAATGAAAAGCACTCAAAATAGTGGTGAAACTGAAATATTTTTTTTTCCACTGACATACTATCTTACACACAGTAGTGAAATAAAGATTTGGGACATTAATAAGAGGAGTAGTCTTTTTTATCTTTAGCAGAGTAAATCTATTCACTTTCATGGTTTGCTGCAGGTTATATACTTAAATTACGTAGTCATGTAGAAAATCAGTGCCCAGTTCTATAAACTGTGAATGCTATTAATTTGTGCGAGAAAAGTTAGGAACATGTTCAAGGCATCACAGGGTATAAATTTTGGATAGTTGCTTTAAAGAGGGATGGGATCACATGACTCCTAGAATGAGATAGGGTGCTTCTAAGCACTCTCCAAACAGGAAAAATCAGTCTTCTGGATAAGAACCTAAAACTCTCAAAGAAAGCAGGGGTTAATTTTAAATGTGGCTGGAATTATGATTACTAGAAAGAAACAAATATGTTATTTTTCCAGTTTGCAAAGAAACGTGAAAGTGAACATAGGCAAAGATGCTTATTACATTGCAGATGAAATTAATTTCTACAGACTTGATTTTGATTTACATTTAGTCTCTAAGAAATAGCTGAAAATTTTCAGTGAAGTGAAACAGTAGAATATCTTCTTCCTGTGCACAACAAATTCAAAGTCTTTGAATCAGGAGAATGATAGTCACGTACAAATATGTAGGCATTGTAAGCAATTTACACTCTATTCAGTACCTCCCACAGAAAGCCTGTTTAGGTGGAATATGGACATTGCTTTTAAATAATGTAGGTGTAAATGCTACCATGAGCTTTAGAAGATACAATCATTCTGAGAATTATTCTTGCTAGGAAAGATTGCAGCAGTGAACTGGTAGATCTTTGTAGGCAAACATTTTAAGAAGCCTTCTAAATAGTGTTTTCCCGTATGCATGCCCATACTTAGCACCAGATGGCATGAAATGGCATCACATGTTGATCTCTCTCTTATTCTCTTTCACTTCCGCTGTCACTCATTTTGATGAATAGAGGGTCACAGCCAAAATGACACACACATGACAAATGCCTGAGGCCCAAATGAGGAAACAAGACTTGTTTCAGGTCTGAACTTGACCATTTTCATGATGGTGGGAAGAGACAGGAACTATACCTGATAGATGGGATAAGCAGCTGACTTTCACTCCTTCCCTGACCTATAATGTTCTGACATTTGATCTTGACAGGACTTTTACCTTGTCTCTTCCTGTGTCTCCATACTCTGAGGCTGCAATATCTCCTGTGTTGGGTGCTGGCATTTCCAGAGTGCTTATGCTAGCCTTGAATGTTCATCACAGCTATACTGGGTACAGATTTCCTGAACAACTTCACACATTATTAATTCAATTCCATTGTCTTCAAAAAGAACATCTCACTTCAGAAGACTATGAATCATGTAGGTGAAAGTATTTTTTAGAGGATGGGAAACACCTTAAAGAAAATGGGCCAAAAGACCAAAATGAAGGAAATCTTAAACTTTACAGAGTTTTCTAGGTGAAGATTTTCTTTGTAGTTGTTGGAGAGGTATTTAGCATCTCTTCCTCAATTTGTCTGCCTTGGAACTGGGATCACAGGGAGACATAGGATCTTCTAATTTAAAAGATCTGTTCTTCCTCTGCCAGATAATGCCATGGAGTCAACAGCACAGAATTGCAAATTCTCCTTTCCTGTCCAGCATATAGTAAACCCTGCTTGCATCCCAGATGAAGGGGTATCTGCTCCTGTGTACTAGCACAAACACTACTTGCTGGGTGAATCAAAGAGCTTTCTCTCTCACAGCTATATTGCTGTGGCTTCTATCTAGCACAAAGGTCTTAAAGTAGAAGGCTTCTCTCCTTTATCCAAAATAACCACATTCAGCTTTTTGGATTACAGCTGAGATGGCTGCTGATCACGTGAAATTCAGCAAAGATTTTTGATTAAGAGACATCAGCATGCAACTGTAGATCTGTGAACACCAGGGTTATTTAAAGTTCTTGAACTCCTTTATTTATAGTCATTTCTGTGTCTTGCCACTGTGCTCTCTGAGTGGCTCAGAAAACTCCCATGAGCAAAGCAAAGAAATAATCCCAGTTGTGGGAGGAAGAATAAGAGAAGGCTGAGAGAAGTGGCAGTCACGCAGAGCATTTGCTGAACAGCCAAGATCACAGTCCACGCTTCCTCCCCTTTATGAGTTTCCCATCCTTCCTTCCTTTTACTAGACTGTTGGCCAAATAAATATGTGCCTTCTATCCAAAGGTCTTTCTCCTGGTTTTATCATCATGATCAAGCTAATTGGGAGCAGGAGGGTAAATGAGGCATAGCTGATGTACATGGCATGATGCCCAGCTGACGCTACTATTAAGCTGATGCCGGAAAAGTTAGGAGACCATAGCCTGGCATTGAATAATAGGCCTATTGCAACTCAAGTGTGGGGCAGAGAGAGATTTTCCTGCAGCTGGCACCTTGTCTACAAGTGGTGTACAAGAGAAAGTAATGAATGACTTGGCTCTTTATGTTTCCTAGGTTCAAATCATCACAGTTCATCAGGCACCCATGAGTCTGACTGATGACTCCATGTAGAAAGCAACCATCATTTCCCTTAAGAGAAATGAGTGACAGATGAAGAATAAGCTGCAGTCATAATCTGCTGTTTCATGGGTTAGGCTGGCAATTTAATGGACTGTACTTATTAACTGATTTAAGTTCCAGTTTTCTGTTTTTGTATCTGATATGAATATTTAAAATTAAACATTGCTCGTTATGCAGGATAATGTTTAACAGCTGACATCATAAATAAGGTACACTGGAGACAAACTAAACTTTCATTTCAGAATGATTTTGCTCCATCAAAACAAGGTACTGGCATCTTGCTCAGCACTTTTTCCATTAAAAGCCCATTTGCCCAAAGGGGAGCATCTGTTAAGATCACTGCTGCCACATGGAACCCTTTTCTCCTATGTACTACATACAAAATGAAATGGGGATATAAATTTTTTCAACACAAATGAAATGTGTTTTTTAAGCAAAAGAAAAAAACAACTATGTAAAAGACAAACTCTGCTGGTAAATTTGGGTGAAACCTGCCTTTATCCCCATCTCTACACTGATTATCCAAATATGCTAATAGGCTTTGAGTACCTGACTTTGGTGGGACAGGGTTGAGCTTCTTGGATTAGATGCTCAAATCACCAAAGATTTTTATGAAGCTTTAGAGCTGAGTATATTACTGCTTGGTTGGAGATGGTGATGATTTATAGGAAGTTTGTGGATGATTAAAGGCTTTATAGAGTGGTAACCATTAAAAACCAATTATTTACTATTGATTAGCATATTATGATGAGGCTAATTATGCAGAGGAACAAGTTATTCAGTGTTTCAATGGATTTGCCTTTGATGGGAATTTTCTTGAAGTTAAGCTCCTTTTCTAAAAGGTTTGGAAATGTACAGATAGGAAACCATATCTAAAATGCTCCTTTTGTAAAGGGTTGTGTTTTAATTACTGTAGTGTTTCCTTCTGGTTTTTTCCTTCTATGGTGCTAGAAATGTAATAGGTTTTTATGTACTTATAACAGAAGCTATTGCAACTTTTATTTGGGTTGAACAATTCTCTGGTAAAATGATGTTCTTTAATGTTTGATCTGCATGTATCTCTCTTTCCTCTTCACCACAAGTAGGTGCAGCCAGGAGAGACTGAAGAGTGGAGGTTGAGAGCTGACTCAAGGCTCCTTTGCTCTACCGCTGGTTGTATGCCACACCTAAACCACCTCCTAATTGCAGAGCTATATAGGGAACTTTCAGATTAAGTACAGAACTGGTTTTACAAGGTTATTTTCCTGTCATAAGAGCACAGGAGACATCTTAAGAAGGATGGATGGGCAGAGGACAGAAGCATGGCCAAGAGAGATGAGAGGTTCTTGTGGGTCAAAAGAGTCCTAACTAGGAAACTGCTACTACAACCCTGCAGCACTCCACTGCAGGAATGATTAATCCATGTTCAGAACTCTAGGAAGAATTATAGCTGCGTGGGCCCTCCCAACATCATAATGTATTTCTATTCTAGGGCTTTTATAAGGGTATTCCTTATATTCCTCAGACCCTTCCAGCAGCTGCTGCAGCTGTTGTGGATTTGCAGCTGCTGTTTCTGTGTGGGCTTTGCTGCCATATGGCACTGTAATTCTCACTTACTTACCACAGCCCTGCCCACTCTTATATCCACAGTGTTCCACAGAATAGTACATCACTTTGTTCTTTGAAGAGAATGTTATGTGTTTTGGCCATTAATCATGAATTCAATGGTTTTATTCCACAGACCTGAAGGCTTAATTAAAGTGATGCAAATTATATTTAATCAATCATTACTCATTTTCTGCAGCAGGTGGGAAATATTCCTCTTTACACCCATCCTTACCTGGACTGCAGAGCTCTTATCAGTGGGCAAAAAGATGTCACCAAATGTGCAATCTTCGAAAAGTGCAGTTTTCAATAAAGCATATCCTAGAAAAATATCAGAGATGATTTAACTGGGCTGGGAATGTTCATTCAATATGCTGTGCCATGAAATCAAACCGGCTGGAGGTCACCTGGGCTCATATTTCTGTCTATCTATTTTTCTGTTTAAAACCTGTGATATCAGGGTGCTGTGGGCAGGTGGATGGGTTGATCTGTCTCTGGGCTTTCAAGCTTTTCTCTAGTACCACAGCACCCAGAGCAGAAGTCAGCCAGAGATGAGAATGAAAGAAAGGGGAATTTGATTTTTTTTTTCCCTCATTCTTCTACCTTTGTGTTATTGTTCTCTCCATGCTTGCTGCATGTACAAAAAAAGCAGTGAGCTGTAATGATCTCCCATTTCTCCTGCCAATACCCTCAGTTAACAACACAACTGGATCAGACACATGGGTACCTGCTTTTGGCTGTCAATGGAAAGTAACACTCTTCTCGACCTCATATACCCTTTTCTAGAACAAGGGAGAATTTACTGCGTAGGTGTTATGCTATCCATTAGAAAAATGTAGCCTAATATTAGACTAGAGAATTTCTTGTGCTCATTTAATCCTGTATTGTAAACTATTCACCAGGCAGCAAAAACACCATTAAGCCAAGAGCAACCTGTCTGAAGGGCATGGGATTGAACAGTTAAACTTTTATATCCAGAGTTGCAAGGTGTCAGCTGATAGCATCTTTTCTTTCTGCTTTGTTGCAATGTGAAGTGCCCCATACAAAAAACAGGGATGGCATATGAATAATAAATATTGCTGAGTAACAGCTGGCGTTTCTCAGGGTGCCAGTGTTCCTCTCTGTGAAATGCTTCCCTGTATAATTTACTAGGTGTCTCTGATTAAAGTGGAGACAGTATATACAATTACACCTAACAAAGCAATACCCCTGAACAAAAAGGGTCACTGTGTTGCCTGGAAACAGGTAGCCTGTGTAAAACTGAGCACCTGCAATTGCAGACCAGTGTTAATTTGTCCTGCTTTTGGGCAGGAGCAGACATGGGAATTCAACCCAAGAGCAAGACACTTGTTTGTTATCAGGAGGAACTTGGCCATGGCAGTGAGGGTCTCCTCACTCCACAGGCAGGGTCACCTGGACAGAGTAAATGGCATTTTACTGCTCACCATGAGGCTGCAGTGCAGGGGTAAATCCCAAAATCTCTATATGTGGGAGCCAAGGAAACACAATACATGCTCCTGATCCATTCCAGAATGGATGTTGTAACGCTACTCTGAATTCTGTTCCTTTCAACGTGGGCATAGCAGCAAATTCAGGCTCTGATCACGAGGCAGGGGTTCAGCTTGAGGATGAGTTTTGTGTATATATTAATATGTTTGTTTCTTTGATTCACTGCTGGAGGAGCATTATGGACTTTTCCCTATGATATAATGTCACAATTAGTTGTGAGAGCCACTGAGCCTGTAATAAAGGACATTTCATTGCATCGTATTTACTGAAAAATTTTTCATGCTTCCAAGAACAAGAATATATACTCAATTATTCTTAAAGTGGCAATTATCTCCAAGTGGATTTAATTAGAAAATTACTGAAGAGAAAGTAGGGTGCTTTCTTTTTACAAATGCAAGTTTCAGGAAACAAATAGTGTAAATGTTGCTGTCTTGGTAGCCTTTAAAATGGTAATAATAATAACAACAATAAAATCTTGTTCTCAAAAGGCCAGGAAAGCATTTGATGTAAATAGATTCAGCTCCATGGAAGCACATGGATTTTTGCCAGTTGATACCAATTTAGAATCTGTCCTGACCTTTCATGCGGGGGTATAAAGTATGCTTATGGCAACTGCAAATTTTGAAAATGGCAGAGTTCTTTTAAGACACATTTTACGGAATAATTGACCCTTAAAAAGAGGAAGATTCAATAACAGAAAGTCTTTGATAAGTGGGGTTTATTTGTTTTGGTTTTGTTTGTTTGTTTGTTTTTATTTGGGAGGGGGGTAACACTGACTCATTTTCTTGAAGATCATGACTCTGTTACTCTGGGTTATATTGAATTCAACCTCATCATGTGAGAAAATTCAGTTGATTTTGATGGATTTGTTCACAATTCGAGGTGCTTATTCAATGATGCTTAAGTTGTCAGAATTGGCTCTTGTGATAAATAGAAATAAAACTTTATTTGTGAAAGACAGATGAAACAGGGTAACATCTTTTCAGCTTAGCTAGCTACCTAGAGCCTTACACTGATCTTCATAGACATGTCATCGAAGGAAAGCTTGTAAAAACCTTCTTGACACTCACTTACCCTCATGCTGAGGTGACAGACAACTATTTCCCACCAGCAGTCTGTATCATACACTGCCATTTATTCTTGGAAACAGGAAACCCTGCATCCAGGTCTTCTCTATCTGAGGAAGATTTGATTTCATTCAGACCCTATTGCAGGGCGACCAGCCCCCCAGTGCTGTGGTGTCCTGGATACCAGTGTACTCTGCTCCCTTGAGGGTGCACGGTGCAAAGGGCTGTGCAGTGTGCAGAACGCAAGCGAAAATGAAGTTCTCTGGGTAGAGGGACAGAACCCTTCCCCTTTCAGGAGTTCCTCTTCTCTTCCCTTCTACTGTTGGCAGGTGCCCAAAGTGGAGTGGATCTATTCTTGAATTACATGCCTCAATTAGGTTTGTTGTCCATTAAAAGGGAGAATGGAATACATTCTGTATGCAAACAGTATATTAGCCCTCATATTGCAGTATTTGAGAGGAGCTGTGCATGGCAAAGGGCTACACGCTCTTCCTCTGTGTCTTGCCATCTCATAGCCACACAAGTGGATCTCTGATCTTTCTCCCATCTGCTTTGTTTATCTTTCTTGAGGGAAAACACCTTCACTCTCTCACTCATTACTTCTGCCTCAGCCTTTACCTGGGAATTTCTGCCCACTTCTTCTCTTCTTCTTGATAGAACACTTGTTGTTTGTCCTACTCACCCTAAGCAACTGAGGACAGCAGCCTTCAAGAGCTGCTTTTGTAGCCCTGCCTCAGATACCTTGCTGTTCATGGGATAACATTTGACTAACAACCCAGCTCTGTGCTTTGCAAATTGATTTGAAAGTCATAGCCAGAGCCACTGCGAATTTTTTCCATGAATGCACATTTCCATGTCTGTTTGATGTCTCTTCACTTACCAGCGGTCATGCTGAGACTATGCAGCTGGAGAGGGGTAGTCTTAGTTTGCTAATCATTCTCATGTCACACATGAGTAAGGAGGCAAGAACACCTCTGGTACAGGTCTAATGGTCAACGTTTTTCTGATTCCTGGCATGACACATGAGTTATCAAGGATAGAATCAAATAATGTAACACACAAATTGCCTCCCTCTTAGTTCCCAGGCTATAAACACAAAACCTGCAAAGCTGTGTTTGATGGGAGCATCAAAAGAAAAACAATAGGATATATCACAGAAAAAGTATATTTTAGCAGCTACGGTATGAATTGCAGAATGAATAATTTCAGAATCAATTAGAATATTCTGAAGTTTAGATAAATGGTGGAACTACAACTGTATGGGGTTTGGACTTAAGAGTGAATTGAAATCCCTGGAATTTGTTTAATAGAGATGTGCTGGCATCTCTATTAAAGGCTGGGATGAGGCTGAATATAAAGAAACCAAATAAGGCAAGTTTTTGAGGGATATTTAAAGGAGAAGAAATCTTGCTTAGTACTTAGACTACAACAAGTGAGCAACATTAATTGGAGAAACACACATGGGAACGTAAAGGGGCTGCATTACTCTATCAGTAGATACTGCATTAGTTTATCAGTAGAAAGATAATTCATTACCTTATCTCACCTTCTCTAAATATAGCCAATAATGCCATACATTAAAAAAAAAATTTAAAAAAATCATGGTAGTGAAGCTAAGGTATTGGAGTATAGAAGTGTATTTATTACAAACCAAGGAAGATACAGTTAAAAAAGTAAAAAGTACAAGGAAAAAAAATTAGTGTCATTCTTCACAGGTAAGCATTGATTTAACTGGCTCCATCTTAACCCTGCCCCTGAATTTAAAAAAAAAGGAAAAGAATCAGGTCTTTGCATATGAAGACATGAATGCAATTTAACGAAACAGGCTGAATCATGAATTTAATTACACAGCAAGTGCAAGTAAAGTGTTTGTAATGCTGTTATGGAAATCTGACTGTGATAAACTCGTTCACATTACATTCTGTTTCTAATTAAATTTCCATGCACAAGCCCAAAATACTGGGTTTAGTTCTGTCACTGCACATATAACAAAACCAGTATAAAGGAGGACATGTTTTGTCGGTCTTTCAGTAGCTGGATATTAAAAAGCTATATTGTCCTTCCTAATAAATATTATACTTAGAGTTAAACAAACAAAAGCATGATTTTATAGCCAATCTATGTCCGTGAATTGTACTGCATTAAAATAAAATTTGAAGCATCCACCATAAAATTGTACATGAAAATTCATGCTGAAAATGAAAGAGGAATAAACTAGAAGAGAATCTTAGTGACACCTAGCAAAATCTATGGAAAAAGAAAATTTAGTCCCTGCCTGAACCTTCTGCTTCTCATCATTATCACAGTTTTAGTACACCATCACTTCACAACCACAATTTTGTTGCTAATTGCAATGCTATTAACATAAAATGAGTCTACATATTAGTTCTTTGCTTCTGTGTGCTATATGAACTGCAATCCCTATCTCTGCCAATCTTGGATTTTTGTTACAGGGTGGTGAAATGTCTGTGCTGTAATGACCTGATTAGTTTTAGAATGGACAGTTTAGGGACCAGTTGTCCAGAGGACATAAAAATTTCATAGAATACCCATCTTTTTTTTTCTGAAAGGTAACACTGTTAAGGTCCTGCCCCACCTCCCCCCCACCTTTTTTTTTCCCCTGCATATCAAAGGTGGGTGTAAGGGTCAACAGTTGAATACACAACCAAGCAATTTCCTGCTGGGAAGGGAAGAGCAGTGCACCCCTGGTAAATAGCCACGTTCTTATTTTTACCCACTGTTTTTATATAAAATACGTGTGGAAAAAAGGACTGTAGATTAACTAGGCACACAGGGGAAACAGCTGATGTTGGTAAACCCTTTCCTTGAGGTAAGCTGTCTAATGTTATGCTGGTCATACCATCACAGGATCCCATCCAGAGGCTTGATGTGGGAGAATTTGGTAAAAGAACTTAATACCTTTATAAAGTTGGTGACTTGATTTGCCAGTTTACTTTATTGAGTTTTGATTTGTGTTCTACAAGATTTACAGTTAGCTAAATAAAAGTCCTGATTCCTTGGCAATGATAAGCGCACTGTTGAGGTATAGGTCTCTGGTGCTGTACATACTTCTGATGCCAATATAAAGCTTCTGACACTACATTAGCAGCAGGAGTGTTATGCCAAGTATAATCTATGCTGTGATTTGCAAGAAGAAAAAACACATTTAAAATGTTTCCTTAGGACTTGAACTTGTCAGGATCATAGCCTAAACAATGTAGTAACTTACCCAGTGGGAGAGCAATGCATGGCCAAGTTCTGCACCAGAAGAAGCCTTTTTTAACAAAAGGAAACACTGGGGCTTTGATTTTTGTTTGATATTTGGCAATAGAAATTGTTCTGGGCAAGTAAACATGATGGAAATGGTAATTTTTATCACTTACTGAACCAGTAAGCAATAAGATCATGACTTGGGACACATCCTCACAAAAGGTTGCATCAAGGTTAGCTTTTGACTAAGGCAGGAATAGATGTAGGCCAGAGTTACTATCCTTGGAAAGGAAGAAAAATGTAAACTGAAGGCCTGTGTGCCTGTTCCATTTCAGGAGTGATACAAAAAGACGAGAAATAAGCTCTGTAGCCTGAAAAATGCGTAATTGCCCCTCTTTCTTGTGCACACATTTGCTTTACTAAACGAGTGTTATTTATAGGTGGAATATAATATATGAAAAAAAAAAAGTATTTATTTTGATTCCTGCAGCCATTTAGCTTCTCTTTGGATAAATTAGGCTTTTGTACATGCACCACCTTAGCATGTCAACTGCTGAGCCACTTATGTATTTCCAATGCAATCTGTTTGGATTTTTTTGCTTTTTCTCAATGCAGAAGAAATTCAAAACGAACCTAAGCAAGCACTATATAAAAAGATTTTTAATATACACCTTATCTCACAGCTAGTGCAAAGGAAGTTAAATAAATAGAAGTAAAGTGGAGGTCTGCTTTTCTTCAAACTAGAGTTTTAAATACACCATTTTAAACATTTAAAAATCAAATACCTAAGGAATTTGTTAATCAGGCCTAATCTGTGTGTATAAAATTCATCACTTACATTCATGCTTCATCATTCCACCTTGCTTAAAGGTGAACTTCAGCCAAAGATCTCAGAAGTAGGTGAATTGACAGACTAATATAAATTAAAAACAAAAACGTTCAAGATTCTTTCTTTAACTTACTTCAGCCTTTAAAAAGGATGAACGTTCATCATGACTGCTTCAGTGTTCACTTTAATACATATTTGATGAGGTTTGAAAGAACTCAGACTTAGAAATTCTCTTTTATTTAGGCTTTTCTAAATACTGAAGTGGAATCAACCTTGGATTTAAAGGAATATTAGCTCTCTCCTCACATATTCTGTCTAGTCTTGTGAGAGCTGCCCATTGTACCCAAATACAACAGTTTCTTTAGCAGTGCTGAATTTTAGACACTAAAGAGAGCCTCTCCTCAATGGGGGTTACTACAAGGGGAAAAAGAAATTTTCAGTGTGTCAGAGAAGGGACAATCTAATCCTCTTTGCTGGTACATCTGCTCTGGCAGTTTTGCTCTACAAATCAAAAGGCATCCCATTAATTAAAGTTCCTTTTGCTTTCATTTTTATTCAGCTCAAGAAATGTGACCACTATTCAAAAAAAAAAAAAAGGTTTCAGCCCATTTTACTCACAAATATTCATCACAGAAGTGCACACTTCTGTGTTTCTTTGTCTGGTTTCTGCTTTTTATCTTTTTCTTTCTCCTTTCTTTCTTTCTTTCTATCTCTTACTTTCCTTCCTTCTCTCTTTCTCTCTTTCCTTCTCTCTCCCCCCTTTCTTTCTCCTTTTTGATAGAGAACCTTTTCCTTTGGCAAAGTGCAATACATTCAGAGAGTCTTATAAAACAAAGCTTTCAGTTCTTGGTCAGCAACAAACTCATCTTTGTTCATGCAGCTCTATTAAGGAAAGAAGGCCAATTTTATGCAGGTTTCTATGGTCTGCAGCACAAAGGGATCTATCTGCATGCAAGCTATCTGGCAGCCACACAGCAGACTATGAGATCATCTATTTTAGCAATCGCCAGCTGCAATGAGGAACTGTAAAAAATTATAAACTGCTTTATATAGTGCTTTTTTTTCCCCCCCAAACAGGCGGCACTACAGATTTATGTATTGTTTTGTGGACAGATAACAAGTGCAGCTCGTGGGGTGCCTTCACATCTAGATCTCAGGATCTGGTCTGCATTTTCCCCATGTGTCTCGGCCTGTTTTCATTGGACACTAATGTCATCTATCTTAAGCAGGAAGTGATGCTCGACTGCTTTATCCCTGGGGTTTTAACTGTTGTCTAAGGAATTCTGGCCCTTTATTTGATGGACTTTTACTGTGCTTTTGCTACCATCCACTATTACTCCACAGTGGGTGGCCAGCTATTTAACACTTGCCAGTTGCATCATGCACTGCTCATAAAGACCACATACTGTAATTTCGCAGCGTGAAGAAAATGAGAATATTTCAGAATATCTTCTCATAGAAGAGAAAGATGTTTTTAGAGGGAAACTTGAAAGGAATTGGAAGGGCTTTTATACAGAAAGATGAGGTGTCCAAGCCAGGATACATACCCTGATCTAAATCAGAGTGGAAAGACTCCCTTTCAATCCAGTTGAATTTGAACTGGATCTGTGCTGTAGATGGACTTATAAAAATGAAGGGTCAGGGCTGCATTTAGATACATAGTTTCAGTGGGTTTCCTTGTTTATTAGCATAGGTAGGGGAGAACTGAATGTCTGAGTAAAGAAAGAGTCAACCAGAAAAGATTTCCTGAAAGACAGTTTTGCTGTTGTGCACAGTATCCACTTTATGAACAGATGATCAAGATACCATAATAAAGTATAGAGGAGAGTTGTATTATGTCAACCCTTGTGCACAAAACCACTTTGAGCTTGTTTTTATCATGCGGTGACTTCCAGGAAGACAGTGTCTTGTTGAAAAAGAATGCCTTAGGGTTGCTTCTCCATGTAGTTAAATCAGTACTTCCCTGACTTTGAAGGCTAAGCATACCTCCCCTGTGTCAGAAGTATTCTCCTTAATTTATCAATGCAAATGGTAAAACCACCAGGTTTAGAATTCTTTTCTGAAAATTTTCTGTATTTTCTGAATATCATGGCTTTTTTAAAACTAAAAATACCTAAAAACCATAAAAGAGGGTGGAAAAAAAAAAGGATGATAATCATGCTTTATATCATATGTGATATATATTTACCTGAAAAGCAAAACCAATATAAGATGCTCCCTTTCAAGCCTGTTTGAATGAGAACTTTACTACAGAGGAGTAGAAAAGATTCATAAGCTTTTGTTATCTAGCAGCAGCAATTTGGAAACAATTAAATTCTGTAAATAGAGAATACTGTGTACTTCTTATTAAAGCAGGATATTCAGTTGCAGCTAGTTTTTCAGAAAAGCTCACCATGTTAATGAAAACCAAGTCTTTACACCCAGCATATTCTCACTTAAGTAATGTGATTCTGCAATCAGTCCAGTGATTCTTCCCACATGTCTTTTGGATCACAGCATCCATTCTGAGGTGTAGAGCAGTATATGTAGAACAAATGAATACATCATACTTACAAAATCACACTGCAGCAGAGAAGCCAAAATTCTACAAAGCATGACATTTACTGCTGTAGAAAGGTGGCTATCTTCTTTCTGCATCTCCAGATGAAAACCAGCCTTTGCCTTAGGTTATAGACTTGTGATGCCCTAAGCAGTAGAAACACATTATTACTTTGTATTATTAACAATACTATATTTTTAGTTCATATTAACATTGCTGTTTACTAGCCCAGCCCACAGCAGCAGATGTTGCATAAATGCTTGTGGGAACTCTGTGTGTATTTGAGAAGATGGGTTCTCACACTGGTTTTAGCATTTCTTATTAAAGCCAAAAAATACGCCTTGTTTTGTTCCCAAATATGAAAGAGAATTCATGCCTTCAGTAACACCTTTGTGAGTGGGTGAGAAGTGAGCTATATTTCAAATGAATTGTTTAGCCACCCACACACGGTTCTAGATGGATGATTAACCCATTAATGTGTCTTTTCTTTGTGCACTCTTCACAATTTGTAGCTTTAACACACACACACGTGTGTGTGCATGCACACAAAGAAGAGACACAGCTACTTGAAAACTTGGGTAGCCTGACATAGGTAGAAGAAATGAAGGAATACAAAGAATCACAGGCTCACAGTAAATATACTCTTTGGAAGTATATTAAAATACATGCCTGTGTGTAAGAACATTTGGAATAATATTTCAGAGAATTGAAAAATCTGTAGCTATTTTTCAGGATAAAGCAAGCTTTCAAGAGAATGCATTCAGATATCTATTCAGTGAGCTGCTGTGGGATTGTTGGAGGAACTTCTGGGTGAAGCTCTGTTTAGGCTATGAGTAAAAGCCTCTCATGAGCTGAATTTACATATTCATAAGCTCTGAAGTCCCATGATTTCATTTGCTAATGGTGAATTACTATAACTTAATCTTCTGCCACATGTCAAGTAGGCCTTCATAACAGGCAGCATGCATGCTACATGGGAAGTAATAAAAATTTGACTGTACTTAACCTGCAAAAGGAAGAGCCACCTAAGCCTCATTTGCAGAGCTTAGCAGGTTAAGTGTAGCAGTTATTGCTGCTCACCTGCAATGAAGTAACTATTAGGCTACAGTAATCATAAGGCTTCAATTGGAGTATGTTTCTAAGTACTTATGTCATTTTTCAAAATGGGACTTCAACAGCCTAATTTAGGCACTTCTGAAGATTTTACCTTAAGCAATGATAATTCCTTCCAGCTTTACAGGAAACAATCTATCCTGGGCTTTTATATTGTGCTGAAGGGTGCATTTTGCTATTGGAGCTATACACTGTGAAGACCTCATGATAATAATCCCTAATTCTTCTTTGCAATGTAGTATATGAGAAAGGAGAAAAAACTCTTCAGATCACAGAAGACTTCATTTCTTTGGGAGTTCTTGCATGATATGTTAAATTCTGTGGCAATAACTAGTCAGGACAACAGAGACATAGATTAGGATATTTGATATTTCTAATCCAGTGTCTGGAGTCCAGAGGTCAGTTGAGTTTGCCCTTTTTTCCTGCTCTCAGATGCTTTTCAATTTGCAACGAAAGGGTTATACACCCTGTAGCCAGTTGTTCTCTTACTCCACTAGAGAGAAAGATACTATTTGGATATCTAGATATTGGTATGCACCTCATAAATTACATTCAAATAAATTAAAACTTTGGTAATGACCAGTAGTTTCAAAGTTCTATACAGCTGCTCAAAGAATGTAGAAATCCATGAGCTGATTTACCCATAAAGGGAAAGGCACCTCCAAGCTGATTGTGTGATTAAGCTTCTGCTGAGGTCTGAAACAATGTTATGTTAGTCTTTAACAATCTGTTTTTCCTCAAGTGATAGGAGTTGGTATATCATGGTGGTGCTTGGAAAGAAAAAGGAATGAAGGTAATGTCTCCAGATGAAATCTTAATTTATGCAAACAACTAATTGTCCTTTGTTTTAATGTATGAAACCATCTGTTCATATCTGTGTGTAGTGTAGTACAGCATAATTTGCCATTGCTTGTTTAACACGAGATATTCTGTGCTCTTTGGAAAAGGTATGTCAAGTGCAGAATTATTTATTGCCCTTCATGCACCAGGCAGTTCAAACTGCCTGACCAGGGCAATGTGTACTCCTATTTCATGTTCTTTTAGAGAATAATAGCATCTATGTTTTACCTCACTCAAGTTTTACATAAATCTTATGGATTTAATGAAGTCAGTATGTCTCAAATCCTGAAGAGGCCACAGCTAAAGATCAAGCAACATGGAAATAATACTTCCTTTTAAGTAGAAGAACCAGCAAAAATTCTCCCTTTCAGATCTGCACTTCACTGTAAGTCCAGCCTTTCAGGGGATGTAGGTAGGTTCAAAAAGAGGTTCACAGGATCTCCATGGACTAGAAGAGCAGTGCGGTCTTTGTTACTTGACAGATCTGACTGTCTCCAACAGTTATGAGCAGAAATATGATCCAATTCTGCTTTTAGGTGACATTGTGGGAGGCTTTTTTGGGCTGCTAAACTGTGGGATAAGTTTTCATGCTCATATTCTATGGGTCAAAAGACGTGTTTGGATACCTGACTTGTTAAAACCAGGATGGTGATTCTTCAGCTGATTTGCTTCAGCTGAGTTTCATGATGCCTTCACAGTAAAACTTTCTCCTTCCCATACACACAGTACTGTGTTTTGCAATGGTCACATTGCAGCTCAACTTTTATTTGGCCTAAAATTCTTCCTTCCTTACTGTCAGACAACAGAGCACATGTTTATAGAGCAGCTTAACAGCACTATACAGGGAGTTGGAGGGTTTGATGTACATTTGAAGGAATGAAACTAAAAAGATCTTTTTAATGCTATTAAGGGCTGTTTTCTAGAGTTTTAATTGCTACCAGTTAAGCTAGATGTAAACACTAAAACTTTCATTGCAATGAATAGGGTATGATACTTCTATTTTTATTTTCTCACAGTGAAGACATTACATTAAAGCAGATTGCACTTGCCACCTCTTATCAAAAAAGTAAGAATTTATGAAGTGTTCATATGTTACAGTGAAGGACTTGTCCATAATTTATTTACATGATCAAAAGAAAATCAAGATACAACTTAGATATTTATATAAATATAAACATATATATGTATACAAAAAAGTAGCAGGCAAAGGCAGTGTCTAGAAGTGAAACCAGATAATTAGGTAGAGGGTATAAATTTTTAACATTTTTATGTGCTAGTTGGAACAAGACTCCTAAGGAAATGATGCCTGACTCAAACTTTAAGCCTTGGTGGTATGCTTGAGACAGATCTGTTCACTACAGAGGGGTTAGTGATCTGTTGTCTCTCTTGGTTCTAGAGTAAGGGATTATATATCATCCATTATATTATACTGGAATATATTGGAACGAGATGGTCTTTGATGTCCCTTCCAAGTCAGGTCCTTCTGTGATTCTATGATGCCAAGATGCAGGAGTGGAGTACAGGAAAGAAGACATACTTTCTGAAGATTGCTCCCGAGTAGTGGTAATGATTAAGATATGTCTCATTTCATTTGCTGGTTGTGTACCCTGAAATCCAAATTTACCTGGATTTTTGCTCTGAAAAGGAAGTGAGAATTTTTTGTTCCATGGAACTTAAATGGGGAAACTGACTGAGCCATGTATACTGAGAGCATGAGCTACAATGTCAGAAGAACAATGGGGAGCTAGTGAAAGCTGGATGGTTGAGAGCTGTGCTGCTGATTGGGAAAGAGGGAGGATTATATCAGTGTCTCATAATGACTCTTAGAGAATGCCCTTATTATGAGCTCTGTAAATGTTAACCACATCACCTTCATTTTCAGCTTACTGTAACTGGAAGTTATTATCCAGGACATGAAGCCACCTACCTTGAGTGCTTCCTTCAAAGGTTAAAGCAATACAGTCATCTGAATGGACTGCTTAAAACCCAAAACCGTCAGGTCTGGTGCTAAGCAGTATCCAGAAACCCACAAACGACTTGAAGTGAAGGACATACAAGATGTCATGTTTCACCTTGCAAATTACTACTATTCACAACAATGTTATCATGAGCATGGTATTTCTCTTCTCCCATCCTGAGCAGTTAGAAGTGCCTGAGAAGAAACCGCCTATTGCTCCATCTACAGATGGCAATGGGACAGAAGTACAGCTCAGTAAAGAGGTGCACTCCATTCATACAGCTGCAGTTTGGAACTTTAAGATCTTGGAAACAAAGTACAAACTCTTGAAAGTTTTAAATAAACTATATAGAAGGTAGGAGAGCATAAAATGTGATTTAGTCCAGTCTTGAAACTAAAACAGTGTTGAGGTCAATTTTTCATCCAGCAATTTGGGGTAAATGCCTCTTCTACTTTTCTTTCTTTCTGGTACATGAAAGGTACCATATACTTAGCAAGATAACCATCATTATATCGCTTACTTTTGGGCAGAAAACAGGCTCCCAAATTTTCAAACTGCACGGACTAATTTTGAGTTCCAAGTCAGGTAAGACAATGTTTTGTAACCTTTTGATGAAGAGTAGCAGGTTAGCAAGCATAAGTTGAAGTGTAGCAATTCAAGAAGCGACAAAGGGATAAAGTGATTTCACTCCATGTTCCAGCCATGGATTTCTTAGCAGTGTCAATGGTAAACTGATCTTTGCTTCTCTGGGTTTTTTCTTGGAAAGGTTTTTGTACATTATTCTGTAGTTTATTTTTCCAGTCTTTTCCTTATTTCTTAAATCCTGTTAAGTATTTTACACACATTTTGTAGTCTATTCCAAGAATGGTCTGGTTTTTTCCTTATATTTCTTTCTCTTTCTCTTTTGCTGGTTCACAGCTGGAGAACTCTCTTTTCCCCTGCACTCCCTAGGCACCATACGTTGCATTGTCTAAGAGGAGAATGACTATACAATTGCTCATATAGGAGTTGTTAAAGGCAATTAAATAAGGCTGCTGAATACAAATCAAATATTTGGCATCCCACAGTATCAGTATGTCTTTAAGTGAAGGGACACAACTACAGATTCTAAGTCTTGAACCTCAGGTGTTCTCAAAATTTGCACCTGTGAGACATGAGTTTCTGCACCCCACGTGAGGTGAAGGTTTCACTTTGCCTCAGCATCTGGACCCAAGTAGGAGAAATCAAACAAGTATGGCTGTGACTGTATCTTTTTCTAGGAGGTAGGATGTAGAGGTTTGTCCAGCAAAGATGGTAGAAAGTGTTGTGCTACCTTTTATTATTGGCTAATCCAGCTGGGAAAGCTTTTCGCAGTAAAATCCTAACTGTTGACTCTTTTATTTCCATTAGCTGCAACTTGTATTTGAGACAACTGTAGAGATCATATTGATCAAGCTGTTTCAGCAGCTGTAAAGAACTTTAAAGTAAAAATAGATCAGTTCTGGGTTTCTTGCATATAGCTTGCTTTTTAGGGAGGTGAGAGCTCAGGTAACCCCTCAAGGATTAAAGCCATTACATTTTCAAATAAATAAAGCCATTCTTTTGGGCATATAAAGCTATTTTTCTTCATAAAACTTTTGCTTCTGCAAAATTCCCTAACTCTGTAGGCTGCTTGGGATCACTTCAATCTTAAAAGCAATTATTTATTTTGCTACTTTCAGTGAAAAAAAGGCAAAGTCCTAAATTACCATTGGAAAAAAGTATTTTTTTTCCCCCAGTAAATGTGAGTTCTGCTATTTACATACACCAGACTTTCATGAGAACTACGCAGCTTCACTGTAGTTTAAAATCTTGGTAATTTTCTTCTCCATAGTGAGTACTTCTTTACCTGCTATGTCTTTCCTATGGCTGTGGGAATGAAAGAAGGAAAACAAAATGCATAACGAGTTCTGGCTTGATTTAGAAGAAACTCTGTATCCATCTGCCCTTCTTTTCCCTGAGAACAGACGTGTTACTCTGCAGGGAGAGATTGTGACTGATATTGATACTAGAAAAAGACTAAAAATCCATTGGGGAAATTAAATGAGACTCTGAGGAACTTCAGAATAGTTATGAGTAGCTATGAAGGAAATATATTCTTTAAATTTCTTTTAATCTTCCTTTTAATTGCTCCATTTGCACACCAGTGCCTCAACATCTATACTTCAGGGAAATTTTAGGCAGAAGAAGATGTTTTTCATGAGAAGGGATTTAGGTGCACGTGTATGTTTTAAATGAGCTTAGTAAAAAGATCTCATGTGGTGCTAATGATAGCTGGAAGGTTTTGCTCTTTGGTCTTTGTAATTGGTGTCTGAGATAACATCTAAGTACTTTGTTCTGAGTGCTTCCCTTTAACTGATTTTTCACTCCCATTTTCTAAAATTACTGAAAATACGAATAATGGGTTGATCTTTCTGAGACTTAAATTTATTATCTTTCCAAGTCATATTGAGACACTCAGATGGAAGATGTGAATGAAGCATCATCACTTCCTTTACTTCTGTGCAAATAACACTGCATTTTTACACCTTCTCAGAAGAAACAATTATTCAAGGAGTTTGTTTATTTTGAATCATATGGATTTTTTAGTGGAGTGACACAGTCACAAAACTTAAAAAATTCATCCAGTTTTTAGAAAGAATAATTCTTCATGATTCATCCAAATGATTGTAGCTGAATTTCAGTAGACTTCAGAGAACCTGAATATTACTTTCCCTCATAAAACTTCACCAGGCTTGATCTGAATTTCCATTTCTCAAGGAATTCTGAGAGATGAAATGGGATAAGAAGCCAAATATTTCAGAATTCTTGAAAAAAGAAAAATTTGAATTGATCTCCTTTAGATGTTTCATCTTTATACATGGGAAATGATTTGTGTGGATAAGGTTAAACTGCTAATTCCTATGCTATGTCTACTAATAAAACCAAATGATTGGACTTTATGATAGAATACACATTAATATTTAGTATAAGATAACAATTGAAATGATGACATGAAAATGCTTTTTTTTTTTTTTTTGCCTTTGATCAAGATGAAATATATTTCAGATCTGTTGAAGTGAGTATTAGATAATTTTGGAATTGCACTGAAAATAGAGGGAAAAAATTAATCACTTCTACTACATTGTGATTAGCTTTGATCAGAGCTACACTGTTGTTCTTATTGAGGTTCCTTGGATGTATCTTTTACTTGCAAGACGAGAAGAGAGTGATTATTCCAGAAAGACATTCATGTTTGTGTGAAATATTTTACATAAGCCAAAATCAGCATTTTTTTGGAAAGATTATTGTTCCCTGTACACTCAACTTTGAGCCCTCAGAAGCCACATCAAAACCATTGCTAACTGAAGTGGGGTGATAATTATAACCATTATGTCAATAAATAAAAGCATGAGGAAAAATTTTAAAACTGCACCTTGAGCAGGTGTGGTTCAAGTGAACTGATCTCCAAACTTTAAAACAACAAAGTTAAACCAGAAAAACTGCAACCACAATTAGGCTATATAATTACACATTGCTTGCATCTGATGAGTCAGGCTGATCCCTAGATCTGGCAATGGAAAGATGTCTTACCTCCAGGTAAAATTACCTGGGGATGGCTACCTCAAACTTAGGCATTTACATTACAGACATCTGAAGTGAGGTGCAGAGGAACCCATCTGTGGGAAATTTTGTATTTCTTGCTGTTCTTCCTGTCTCTTGCAGAGGAGCTGGCAAAGCCTTGGTGCCACTCTCAGTCATCAAGGTGTTTGCCCAGAGGCCAGCTGGTTGTCACTGCCATCATTTTACTGGCTCTTGAGATTTTTTATAAATTTCCTTAGTAGACTTTAGTACACATGAACAGAATAACTTCGAATGCATGTGATACTTTTATATCATGAATCAGTTTCTCCCAAAATTTCTAACACAGTGTCAGTGTCTGTTATAGCAACTAATTTCTTTGCAGATTCTCAGCATCAACAAAAACTATTTATTCATTTGAGAGATTGAACAGAACCACACTTGTCAGGTTCCAAATGCTTACAAACTCATTTTCATGGTCTGGTGAGAATTGAACGTAACAAATAGTAGGGAGAACACTGGGTAAGGAAGAGTAAGTCCTACAGCAGCAAGATCCCTTAATTTTCCTTTTCTCAGGTGTCTTGTTCAAAAGTAAGTAGCTGTGTAAATGCATACATTTGTGTATACATGGCATATGTTACTTGTATACATACACACATACATATATACTTATATATAAAAATTGTGTCCCATTTCTTACAGAAGAGGGAGAGCTGAAGAACTGTACTGCGTTCAGCTCTGGGGTCCCCAGCACAGGAAGGACACAACACCCTCGTACCCCACTGCTCTTCAGCAAGACACTCATGTGAATTTAAAACTGAGTTACAAGCCTCTGTGATACTAACACGAACAGAATTTTGTTACATGCTTGAATTTCGGTATATGTTTAAGCAGTCTGTTGCTTAGCAATGAACCTGGGCTTCTGCTTATATATTTTAGTGATCAGAGGATGCTGTGAGACAGCGGAGAGCTCAGCAGCAGCTGTTTTGAACATTTAACAACTTTTTCCTACTGTTATGCTGTGAAGAGGACTCAGACAGGGGCAAGAACAAGGTTTCAAAACAAGAATCATTCTTCTTTCCTGTCACATGCAGCACTGACCCATGACTTGCAGGAATGTTCCTGTCCTCAAAGTGTCTTTTTCCTCTTAAGTTGATGCTTGTCTTTTAGTATTGTGCAGTTAAATTGTCTCTTCTTTATTACTCATTATCCATTATCATTCTTCTCCCAACTCCTTTCTCCTCTGCACTTTGCCTGGCTCATAGATGTACTTTCATTAAAATTTTTAAATCCTTTTGTCACCCTTGCATTTTTTCCCTGGAGCTCAAAACTTCTGACTGCTTCAGTGCAGAGGATCTCTTCTGGACCAGGGGGATCCTTTCTGGCAGACACAGACTCCGGATGGGGGCGTCTGGCAGCAATTAGCCTGGGCCATCACCACCTGGAATCCTGGAGTCCAAGCTTGTGTAGGTGCTGCCACTGCTCTCAGCAGGCCTTGAACATCAGCAGTTACCTCCTCACTCTGGCGGACAGCACGAGGCTAAGCCTGCCCTACAGTGAACTCCCCAAATCTTGTACAACAGTCTAGGTAAATTTAGGACACTGGATTTCATTGATGATTTGCATGGTTTCATTTACCCTTGTAATGACGCTGCCCTTTTTCCTACCACAGTTTTTTTGTGTGTTAGTTTCAGTTCTTTATTTTTCAGATTTAAACTCTTTGAGGAGGGAGTGGGAGTTGAATTTACTGATAGTTGATTTAAAAGGTAACATGATGAACCACTTGGTTTATGTAAATTTCACTTTTAGAATAAGATCTTTCTCTTTTGGAAAAGAATCTTGCAACTTAATTATACTTTTCTCCCACCAAAATGTCAGTCTGTTTGCAACAAGCCACAGGTTTTCATACTAAAGGTCTTTACCTTTCTAACTTGCATCTTCACCTGCAAAAAATGCTTGCCATCATACTGAAGGAATTCAAGGTGCGGCTGATCAGCTCTGTAGAGCTGATTTTTTGCTAGGATTATTATGTGTTAGGGAAAATTTTCTCACTAGAGTTGTAGTCAGAACAGACAGAAAAGACCTCATTTTCCCTGCCCCTCTGATGTCTTTTCAAATGTCATTTTAGAACTCACAGATGTTTTTGTCAGATATAATGTACTATTTCTTTCAAAGTCTTTTCACTCTGTTTCTTTTAATGCTGCTGCCATTTCTGCATGTATTCATTTTATGTGCATTGATTTTCCAGTGAAGATTATCAGACTGATAATCTAGAAGTTGGAGAAATGTATTAAACACCTTGGAAAGATACAATTTGTTGTCCTCACACAATCTCTGGTGAATGTAACTCAGACCTTACTTGCAAGGGTGAGTAAAAGCATCAGTGACAGGTGTCTCTTGGACATCCTTTCAAAAACTATGTGTGAGAAAGCTGAATGGCTCCTTTGCAGTGATAGAACCTCCTTGTGCAGCAGCTAGACTGGGATCATTATACATGGGCACTACCGAATGGCCATGGCAGCATGGGGTAGTTTTGAATGAGTGGCTTTGATACAAATACAAGTCTTTTTATCTCTGCAAGAAACTTCAGTTGAATGTTGGCACCCAGACTTTTGCTCAGTCAGAAGTCTCACAGACAGCTCTGTTTGCCCTAAACTCATCTGATCCTACTTACTATAACTCTAATACACAATTTTAGATTTTGTAGCATCCAGAAATAATGTCTAGATTCGTACCTAAACTAGCTAGTCTTCAGATCTAAGCCTATATGGCTCTAAATTCCAGGTGCAAAGTAGTTTCAGTCACAGGGTCTAAATGCTTGGGCTGTCCTACCTGCCAGAGTAAAGCTGTTGTGAAATAACAGGCCATAGATTCATAAGGTCAAGTCACAACTCTCAGATTAAGACACTTAAACCTGTGTGTTCACATGTAAAAAACTTTGCTAGGTGTTGAAGCTCCCAAAAGAGTCAGTGAAATTTCAGTCAACAGCTCTAGAGACTAGAGTGGTTTTAAACTGACCTGCACTTAGGCAGGAACCATCTCTGCTTAGAAGGGTCTTCTATACCTGAACTTGAATGGACAGAGAGGAGAAATAGGAACTACCCACAGAGCTGGCAGAGCAAATAGCAAGGACTGCATCCTCCCTTTCCCAGGAACAGGAATTTCCCAGATTGAATATGATGAGTATCCCTCTGAATGGGAGAGAAGGCCCAGTTTGCCAAGAGCAACAGCACAGAAAAGAGGCAACAGCACATAAAAGAGGCAGCAGCAGGGGACAGGATTCTCCCAAAACAGGTTTTAACAAAGGACTCTGGATCTGGCTGTGATTTCAATGTCCTGAACCGAGGTTCCTCCAGCACACCCTAAGTAAAGGGAAACGTTTTTACTCTTGTCTTTAGCTACAATTAATGTGCAATTCAAATCAGGAAAATGTAAAGAAACTGGAAGAATATAAAGTAATTTGGACAGCTTGAAGCAGTATGGCAATCACGATCCCTTTTTAAAAGTCCTGGGAACTGTTGATACCAGTGGCAGCCAAGATTGCTAAGGAACTATTTATTTTATATACTTTTTTCTTCCTGTTCTCCAGTTAATACATTTTGCCCAAGTGACAAAGTCAATTTTCCTCAATTGTTGACACCATCAATCACTGTCTTATTATGTATCTCCTGTAGTTACTTTTTGGTAGGGAGTTAACTACTGGGGTGGTGGTGGGATGTGAATGGTCCACAACTCCTCAAACTGCAGGTTTGCACTATGGAAATGCTCAGAAATCCTGGTTCACCCAGCTAGAGGAGCTACAAGCTTCACCGAAGTCCTCCTTGGGTCTCATCTAGCCCATATTGCTGGATCTCATGCACACAATAATTAGTGTGGGGAGAGCTCTAGACAGCCAGGGATAAGCCTAAGATAAAAAGAGCTTGTGGCAAAAGCATCAGTCTAGGCCTTGGAGATCAGAAGCAGCCTGAGGACTTCTCAGTTTAGGAGCCAGCAGTGTGGATTGGGAGTTTACAGACTGCCCTCAATTGCTTCTCCTTCAGTGTGTGTTAAGGGAATCTCAACAGGACAGAGAGGATTTTGGGAAAATATGGAAGCTACTGCACAGTTATAAGAGGAAAAAGGAGGCAGGAGTAAGCTGCTGAAATGATGTTTAGCAAATTTAATTTTTTTTAAGTTGACCTAATTTTCAAGCAGAAATACAAATATCTTCTCAGGTTCCTTATCATTATTCCTTATCAGGTTCTTTACTGATTCAGGACCCTGTGGCTGTGAGAGCTACATTGCCCCACTTATATGAGAGAAGAATTAATTCTACTGATGTGAAATTAGGAGGAAAAAAAGTAAAGGCTTTCAATAATGGAGATTGTGCCTGCATTCAAAATAGAATTTTGTATGAGAAGAAAAGTTTTAGGTCTACCAAAGTAATTCGTGAACTTTAGGATCAAATTTCAATTATTTTTTTAAATAAAAATTTATTGATCATTCCTTGCAGAAGTCAAATTCTCCTTCATTTATTAAGAGAAAAACCAAATAAACAAAATAGCAACAAAAATGCAGCTACAAAATAATTTTTGTAAATGTAGAAGCGCTTGAACACTAAATATTGTTAATGCTGCTTTTTGTGTTAGCAAAAAGAAAAGAAATCAGTTCAGGTTGATCTGAAACATATTAGAAAGTATTTTTTATGTTCAGCCACCAAACTGATAAATGAATTATTTGCACACGTGTAATTAGGATTTTACAAAAAAGCCTTAAAGAAGTGGGGTATGAACTATTTTTCACAGCTCAGTGTTCTCTTTTTGTTTCTGTATTCCTCACAGGCATTGCTATAACCCTTTATGTTACAGTTATTTATGCAGGCTCCAGTGCACCTTTTGCAGTTATTAGCAATACACAGTATCCAAGCTGTCTCTCCTTTGAGCCCCATTAATAGACACAGAAGGGCTCTAAGTAGCTCCTTTCCGCTGCACAGACAGGAGGTAATTTTGCATGCACGGCTGCCTACTTTCAGTAGGTGTGTGCCTTCTCTGTGGATGATAACCTCTCTGTGAGTGTATATTTCATGAGTAAAAACTTAGCTTCTGATGTTTCATTAACACATGCTTAACTCACTAGTTCATGACTTAGCCTGGGATGCTGCTGGATTAAAAATATCAGTTTAATATTTTATCAATTACATTGCCAGGGTCCTCAGGTTACTGGAGTTGTTTTCTGATGCTAATATTCTTGGGCAATCTCTTTTGCTTAATTAGGACCTTTTGGAAGACCTGTACCTGGAGAACTATTGTTTTTAGCTAAGCCTTTTCATTTGTGATATTTACCATTCCAAGATGGAATTACCATCACTTTGGATCTGTGTTCTGCACTCAAATCTCTTCTACATAGCATGGGTTTTCTTTCTGCACAGTTGCTTTCCGTTTCTTCTAAATGAAGTTGGGTTGCTTGTTTTGGCAGTTCTCAGAATCTCTGAAAGGCTTTACTTAAAAGTACTTTCAATGCACTCTGCAGTTTTCTGCAGCCTGGTTTCCACTTTTGTCCCCATGAATTAGAATGGCAATAGTGTTTATCTTACTGCACAATGTGCACTTTTTCATAGTACCACACAAAATATCAGATAAGCTCATAAAGAGAATCTCCTTTTGCTAGTATTGGTGATATCTGGTTTATGACCACCCTAAATGAAAACATTTCATATCATTACATTTAGAAAATATAGAGTTCATGTTTCTATTTTAACACTGACTTGGGACTGAATACCCTGACAGTTCCTTTGAGTTATTTGTAATGAAATGCACTCTCCTTTACATTTACTCCCTATTAGAGTGAATACAAACATTTTTAAGGACATGGGAATGTGAGGAGATATGCACCCCTGTATCAGTCTCTACCAGTATGTTCTTATTTTTTGCATCTGTTATTTTATTATCAACCTAAAAAAAAGAATCCAACAATAGCTATAAAATAACATCAATGCAGTTGTCAATTATTTTGGATGATAAAATAGAAACTCTCCCCACATCCTGTTTAGCTTTTAACTCTGCAAAGAATGAGTATCAGGTTTTAGACTGCAGTCTCCATGAAATCTCCATGAAAACATTTTACCCTGGTAGCCAGCTTCTTAGCATTAATGAGCTTCTCCAAAGCCTGAGTCTGGGCTATAAGCAGAGGTTCAAGTAGTTTTTGCCAGTGACTTTCCTGAGGCATGAGCCTGATGGCACAGAGAGAAGCCTTATGGACTGAAGTGATAAAAACAGCATAGTTGCAATGCCTACAGGAGTGAGGAAACTACTAGATAACTCCCAATACCTTTCAGAATAGGTAGAATAAACCAGTATTTTACAGCATCTCAGGTCAGAGGATTGACTAGAGAACTGATTTCCTGGAATTTATTAGATGAAAAGAGCTGCCTCTTTTCTTAATTCTCATGAAGACACCTTCTATTGCATATTTTACGGTAGTAGCAACTTTGCAGAAAATGTTTATAAATATTTTTTTCAAACATACTCTCACAAATCAGTACTATCCAATATTTTCTCTTGGTTAATTTAGTTTCAGCCCTCTCTCCTGTGCTGGAAGCTGCTACATTTCCCCTTGAAACCATGGACTGATTTGAAAGGTTCCCCAGGAGTCTGCTGTGAGGGGTATTTCTTTGTTACCTGATCCTGGAAGAAGGGGTGTTCTCTGTGTCTGCCAGGAACAACTTTTTCAATAGAGAGCTTGGCACTCCCAGGCCCTGGCTGACACTTCCAGCCTGGCTGAGAGCATTTAGCACCGTCAGAGTGCACCTCATGGGGGGAGTATTAGACTGATGCTTGTAGACTTTACCTCCAGAGACAGAATGTGAGCCACCTTCCCTTGGCCTCAACTGCAGCACTGGAAAGATGATGGGGAAGATTAATGCAAGCTTATTTGAGCAAAAGAAAATCTTAAATTCTTAATATCATGGTTGGAAAAAAAATGTCAAAGGTAAAAAGTGAAACAGCAAAATGTGATACTAACTCACCTCCAACCAAGCTTTCATATCTCATATCCCTCCCCACTGACTTCTGGAGAAGAATTTCAAGGTTCAAAAGTCATGCATAGCAGCAGGGTCTTCCTCTCTCCTTACCTTCATCCCTTTCTATGAAAATTAGGAATTCATTGCTTTGTTGAGGACATCCCTAACATTCTTCCAGTTTTTTCAACGTTGCTACAGCATGTCAAGCCTACGATAAAAACATACAAATGTTGTATCATAAACAGAATTAAATGTATTTACATCTCTATACACCAAGTTCATCCTTATATTTCAATGCCATGTTTTGTCTTGGAGCTCTGTCATAAGTACTTTACTGTTAATTTGGGTTTGGAGGACCCTTGTTCACAAGCTCCAGGTAAGTGAGATTCTTAAGCAAGTACTCAATTTTAAGCCCAAGAAGAGTAGTGCTACCTTGCAGTACTTTATTTTCATAGAGTTAATGTCAAAAAGGTTTCAAACTAGTCTCTCACACTTATGTAGCTGAAACCTACACAGAAATAGATGTCCTAGCTTGAAAAATGTTCCACAAAATGTCACAGATCATGCTGAGACAGAGGACAGAGGACAAGGATGTACCCTTGGACCTCATGTATAGGAAGTCAGTGCCTTCACAACTTCTGGTACCTTGCCCGCACCTTGTCACCAACAACTTTGTGGACCATGAAACAATATCATTATAAAAGTATCTGGAGCAATGCTTTGAAATAGAGTTGTTGTTCTGGGATCAGTTATTAAGAGTAATTGTACTTCAGTCAGCATAATATTTAAATATGAATACATGTTCCTGTATCACACAGAATTAGGCCAAATCCATAACAACAGATAAGTGGAATAATGCTCGACATGGATGGATGCCAGAGTACCAAAATTCCCAGTCTCAGAAGAGGCAGCCTCTGCTCTCCTGGGGACAGTATGCCATGAGGGTCAGAGCTTTCTGGGGTTACTGTTTCTTTCACTACTAAAACTACACTGTGGGAACATTGAAGAAAGATGGTCACCCCACTGAGGCCATTCAGTGTTATTTAACCTAACCAAGACACATGGGCTCAGCAGGTTATTTAGCATAAACAAGCCTGAAGCTCCTAGTTTCTCTAGAGAGCACAATATCTTGCAAAGAAACAACTTTTATTCCTCTCTTACCTCCCATATAAGCAGTCTCACAACTTTGTCAAAATGCATGCATTTAAAATTTTGAGTCTTTAAAATAACAGAATAAAGTCAAGGCACTGTTTTATAGTCAGTCATATCCCAGGGTGCTGACTGGCCATCTGCTGCTGTGTACTACAGGAAGCAGAAGTCTGGAAAATGGCATTTCCAGCAGTCCTTGGGGGAGGCTTCGCTATATTGGGGTCAAACAATTTTTTTCTGGCTTCATGCAGATTATGCGTACTGGGGCATACCACGGTTCTAGTAATTACCTGTTTTTATTTGAATAACAAACATCAATGTGTATGAAAATATAGTATTGTCAGTGTGATAATTCAGAAGCAGACAGCTTCTACCTCAATTTCTACCTTTAAGGAGTTATATTCCTCCACCTTCATGTAAAGAAGGTATTTTTTTCAGTAAAGTGAATTCACTCTGCACTCTGAGGCCTTGTGTTGGTATTGCACTGCTAAAATATGCCATACATTTCCATAATGCCATCTCCTCGAAAGTACTCAGTGTCTTCTCTTATCTGGACCAATACCACTAACGCACTGGTCTTGGTAGCAAAGTCCTCTCAGATTTTATCATGGCTCCTCATTTGCCAGGATTTTTCTTTTCTCTCCTTTACTAGGCTTGAGATAGACTTCTTCCAGTAGTGGTTTGGAGTGGCTTCCTATGAAAGCCCTACTCAGGAAGAGGGGGAACTGGATTACCCCAGACATCTATACAATCCTTCTCCTCAAAGATCTCAGTGTAACCAGTGAACAAAAACACAAAACCAAAGCAGAATGCTTGATTTTTCTTTCTCTCCACACATTTGTATTCCACAGAACTTAAAGAAAACACCTCCTAAATCCCGTCTGAATAATTTAGCTCAAAATGTTTACCCTTTGACAAAAAAGCACAAAATCACTAGGAAATACAAAGTCCTGAAACCGTTCCCAGAGGCCACCATTGCATACACGGTCTACTTATTTCAATTCCTTTATGCCAGGCAAGACCTTAGGCTTTCTGTTCAGGGAACAGGAGAATACAAAAGACACTCAGCTTTCCTTCCTCATGGGAATGGAAATCTCAACAGAAGAGAAAGAGGACCAGTTCACTGTGGAGGAAGTTACTTTAGCTTACAGTGAAAGTAATTCTCCAGCGTGTGCCAAGAGATGTTCAAGATAGCTTCTCTTTTCATATGAGGAGCAAGTTGCAAAGCAGTACACATTTTTGATTTTCATTTTCAGGATGCTTATGATATTTATGATTAATCACTATAATCTATGAGACCACCTTCTTATGACACAAGAATCTCCTGCTCTCCTGACCTTGTTCATGTAAATACCTGAGCAACAGGCTAAATAGTAAAGTCTGAAAACACATAATATATAACAATGTGATATATCAAAAATGAATAGGCTTAATGTGTTGGCTTCCAAGAAACCGAAGGCCAATCTACTGAAAGTCCATGGGGATGGATAAAAGTAGAAGCAAGCTGTAATGATGCAATTGAGCCAGGAGGCTGAGCTAGCTGAGACACATTATTACTGTTAAAAATTGTTCTTAAAAACCAACTGATTCAGAGTATACAATGGAATGCTTAACTTTAGGTGACTAACATGAGAAAACAGACAAGAAGAAAACCCTTAAATTATATCTTAGGAGTAAGTGAAAGGAAAATGAAAGAATTTGCTGTGTACTTACCAGGAAAGGGAAGGAAGTAATGAGTAGAGAAATTCAGGGTTTTTTTATTTCAGGTATCACAAAAAATTAGTTCTTCTATATGGTTAAAATAAGTAAAATGAAAAACAGATGTAAAAATCTAGGCTCAAAAACCCTTGAGAATTATTTAGTTATTCTCAAATTTGGGAGCTCCTGATGAAGTGTATTATAGCGACTCCCAAACCTGCAGTGATTTTCTTCCAGAAATCACAGCATCCAAGGAAACCTGATGGCAAAGATATTTCCAATTTTGAAAAGGGTAGAATGGTAGAATTATAAAAACATGCCTGGAAGAATCAGAATCAAATTATTAAAAGCAGTTTTTGAGTATTTAAAGGATACTATGAAATGAGAAAAAAGACAACTGATTTTTAAATAATTAAACATTAATCCACTGCAGTTTCTTTCTTCTCCAGAGAAAATCATGTCAGATACAGAAAAAGGGGCAACAGCAGGATATGCCTTGACTTTTGGCTTTTGAGGTCTTTCCATATGGCACTTTCTCTGAAGGAAGTCATGTATACATGATGGCTTTGGCAGGTTCACAGCTAAAAGCACACATCTGCTCTAGAGCTATTTGTCAACCATTTCTTATTATGTCACACTCCCTAGGGCTCTGTCCTGTGCTCAGAATTCTTCAGTATTTTTTAACAGCTTGGATGAATAGTTTTTAGATAGTTTGGAAAGAACTTTCATTAAAAACTGAATGAGGGAAGATGGTAGGCAAGGTTCACTGAATATGATCTTGACCAGTTGAAGAATCATTTCATGTAAAAAAGAGAAATTCAATAAAGGTGAAATTCAATATATTGCAGGGTTTTCATGCAGAAAAGAGCATTAACTGATTGGCAGCAGTAACAGTAAGGGCCTAGAAGTTAGAAGGCTTAATAGGCTAGTTCTGGATCAACTGTAACACGCTGTTGTAAAAAGACGTATCATTTTGTGTTGCCAGGAAGGTCACTGTTCTGCTGTGTCTGCCACTGGTGAGGACTTACCTGGAATATTATATTTAGGTGGGCCATCATATTTTAAGAAAGATGGGCTTGAAGAAAATCTAGAGAAAGCCAGGAAAAAAAAAAGAATTTTATAAAAGAGGACCCATAAAAAGTTTGGAAAGATATGGTCATATTTAGCACACATATGAGCAAACTAAACAAGGGAGAAAGGACATGAAAAGCCTTCCAATCATCTAACAGTTCTCTGTGTTGATTTGTTTTTTTAGCCGAATAATTCTGGTTTGCACTCCAAGTCCACAGAAGGTAGGGCAAAAAGTAAATAGATTAACTTACTCCTTTTTTTTTCTTTTTTTTGGAAATACTTTAGAATTTTAAGGTGAGTAAAGAATTAGAAAAGATAGTGTATAGTCATTGTGCAATTTTAATACCTAGAGGATTACAGGTGTGTTTAGATAAACATTTCTGAAGAATTCTCCCTGTTCACTTGATCATGTTGTAATGAAGGTATCCTTTCTCAACCTTTGTTTCTGAGGAAAATTCTTTTCATGTTCTGTGTATACAAATAGTTAGCAACCAATGTAAGATCATCATGCTTCATTCAGCCCTAAAGACATCGCAGTACCCGCTGGGTATAGACATGGAGTTTGTCCAGACAACTCCCTCTAGGTCATTGCCTTGCTGCAAGCATACACAGGCTGGCAAATTTAACAGCCAGGAACAGTCTTCTGCCAGCCTCCTTCAGACACAGCTGTAGCCCCTCTTTTTAGTGGGCCACCCACAAGGCTCTTTCATGGCTGTTATAGACCCCTGTGCCAGAAACATATAGTTTCTCGTGCCAGCTCTGAGCCTTTCATCCCAATATCCAAGAACCGATCTCTCTTTCTACAGCCAGCTCCCAGTCTATTTAACTTCTCCCTGCTACTCCAAAAGCCACATAGCCTCTGGCTTTCTGCAAATGTTGGTTGTATGTCCCTTTCTGTGCTGGAAAAGCTATTAAATTTTCTCATGGATATGCACCAAAACTGCATTAAATGAGCCTGGTGGCTCACTGGTCATCTTGGTGAGTGATTTCAGGGAAAACTGCTACCCCCTGCCTCAGATTAGAATTTGGCTGGGTTGAGAAACTGTCTTGGTGGGCTAAAACTGCCCTTTGCCAAATTTGGCATCCTAAAGCTGTTTATTGATGACAAATATGATTTCCTGAGAGCCTGGGGCTTCAGCTTTGTAGCAGGTAACTTTAGTGTTAAAAATAGATTGTGCTAGGTACACAATCTATTTTGTACTAGTACAAAACCCAGATTCTTTGGAAACAAACCTTTAGAAAGTAATTCAGATATCCTATTTCAGATGCTCTGTAAAGGTAAAAGTTTTTTGAATGCACTAGAATTTCCCAAAGCATGTTTCATGGCTTAAAGTTAAGTGGAGGCTTCAGGTAAGAGGTTGGTAAGCAGAAGTGCTAAGCTTGAAATGACATGAAAATCTGTCTTTTGCTTGAAAATTGAGGTCCTCACCTCTCTAAAAAGCTTTGAGTATAAAGATGCTGATAAGATGAATGCTTGTATTATTTTTAGCAAATTTTAGTGCTAGTAAAGAAATCCAACTATAAAAAGATAAGTAATATACATGCTAGAGATGCCTGTTTACAAAAGGAATACTTTACTGTTATTTTATATTAAAATAAACAACAGCGCAGGGACACTGAGGGGGAGAAAAAGGATCTTTAGTTAGAAGAATACCTGGGAATCAGGAAAATCCTTTATCCATACAGGTAAGAAAATTACGCTAATGTGTAATTCTAAATTCAGGTAACTATGATAAAGCACCAAAATAAAAACATTTCTTTTTAAATCTCTGTGCTGAAGACTGTAACTCAAGTGTGTAGGAGGAAATATCTGGACCAGGTTGTGTATCAGAGCTCCATTTCTACCCACTCCAGAACCTTCCAGCCTTGCAACAAGTATACCTGAACAAGATGTCCATCTGCTTTGCTGTCACTGTGATCAATGGGAAAGCAAAAGTACTAGAAAGCTATCAGCTGTTAATGCATTGCCCTGTTCTCTCATGTATGGACTTTTGTTCAAATATCCCGTATACAAAGGTTTGATTTCTATTCACTGGCTTGAAAGAAGGACAGCTCCACCAAAATCGCTGGCAAGAGACTCATTCAGCTGAGATGGGACAGAAGCCGAGTATATTAAGAGTGTCTACAAATACTGCAGGTTTTAATGTAGGGCAGGGTAAATAAGAATTTACAAGCCAGCAGTGGTTGTTGAAAAGCTTTGAAAATGAATTAAAGAGAAAAGTTAGTTGAACTCCTATAACCAGAGAATTCCTCTAACCTACTTGCTGTAGCATGTATGTTTTATAGTGTTGAAATCTTTACTGTTACCCAGAATGGAAAGGGAAAGAGGGAAAGTAATTCCACCAAATCACATGAGGTGTAATGTGGAAATATACTCACAGCTTTTTACCGGCTAGGCTCGTAGTTCAATGCCTTCAAAAGCCTCGCGCAGCCTAGAGGTAGCACAGGCAATCCAGCATTTCAGTAGCTCTGAAAGCGGCAAATGGTAGCTGCAAAGCTAATACCACCAGTAGAAGCAAAGAGGGAGAAACATAGCTTTTGGTTGCCCAATTCCTGCAATTAGAAGCTTTCAAACAGAGACAGAAGCACACAGATGCTCTCAGAAGGATTGCAAAGCCAAAGAGGGCGGGCACGCTCTTGGGCCCTTCTTTTATTAGGAGAAGGGGAAAGGGGAGGACTGGGGGCGGACCCGGGGTGACCGGCCAATCAGACACTGCTAAAGAGTTTGAGTTACATTTGGTTTTGCCCCTGCTTGGAATGAAGGAGTTGAGGAGCACATGGCAGAGGCAAGTCCTGGCTTGTCTTGGGGAGGGGGAAGGGAAGCTCGGAACAGGCAGCAACAGTGTAACCTATGTGAAAACTAACAAAACACTTTCCAAATATAAAGTCTCCAGCATGTTACCTCTTCTTGCTCTTCACTGCATATAAGAATGATTACACATGCACCAACGTAGAGAAGATGCTTTTTTTCCTTATTCAACTTGATGATAACTTCATCAAGCTAATGTGGTTAAATATTTTTATTTGTTCTTTTTCAGAGCTAAAAACATAGGCTGTGAGGTGAGAAGGTGTGTGAGACAGAGAAGGGAGAAGATAACAACAATTAAGGGGAGTGGTAATTGTGAGGACCTGTGATCATGGATTTTATTCAGAGGCTCTGCAAACCATTTGGGGTTTATTCCTGAAAAAGCAAGAGGACCAGTGCAATCCTCAGCTGAACTTTTTTTTTTTCTGAGACAGTGCAGCAACTCTTCTCTTGTGTGTTGCATTTCAAAGTGAAGATGCGCATGTATGCTCACAGATGTGCCTTCCAGTCTTCTTCTTCATATATGTCAATACATATACTTCATGACTGCAAAAAAAAGCTGGCTGCAGCAGGCCTAGGAAGTCCACATCAATTTATATTTCTCTGTTCCTCCTTACACTCCACTTTCAGACACCTGAAAACTGAAAAGGGAACCAATCTTGCATAATTAAAAAACAAAAACAAAAACAAACAAACACACATCTGCCCCCCCCTCCAAAAAAAAAAAAAAAGAGAGAAAAAGATGAAAAATCTTTTCCTTGTGGTAGCAGTCTTAAGATATAGGTGGTACATACTAAAGGTATCCAAGTTTTAGTGGTTTTAATGGCACTTCCATCAGGAGTTGTTTACCATTAAAGAAGCATCTTTAAATATTTTGTTTTCTGAGAGGATGCAAGTAACTCACAGCGTTAGAACATGATGATGTCCAGGCTGCCACAGGTGCCACCAAGGTCCTACAATCCAACAGTCAGTCAATTTAACGTGCTAAGCCAATGGTTTTACCCTGTGCAAGTGTTAGATGCCACAAAATAATGTAAAACTAAATGATGGACTCAAATCAGCAATCACATTTAGGATGAGTTCTTCTCACATATTTATATATATGTGTAAAAGTCAAGATCTTGGTTCTACTGTCTTCTGCCATCTGAGCTGCCCAAAGATGCCCTGCCTGGCTCCCAGCTGCAGCTCCAGAAAGTTTCTCATCGATCCTGTGCCACATCTGCCAAGCTATATATATATACTCTCATACATACCAAAGAGTCTCAAATGGCCCTAGGCATGGAAGTTAGAGCAAATTATTTGACCTCTAAGATCCTGACAATCAGTGCTAGCAGAAGTTTGTTTAGACTGTGTTTCTAGTTAAGGGAGACAAATCTTAATTTTCAGAAGCAAGTTAGCACATTTTTAAAGAGGAATGGAGTGAAATAGGCACCATTAAGACAGATAGTGTATTTCTGTATTGAAAACAAACTGTTTTAAGATGTCACTTGCACAAGTATTCAACAGCTGGAGTCCTGTTTAGACTCATTCAGTGATCTCTTCAGACAAATTTGGATTACATGTCTATATGTGTTTATAGCACATATTTAAAATGTTCATTTTAAATATTTATTTTTTTGATATTTAATATTTAAATATCTTGGGTGGGATTCATTCATTCATAATATGACGTCTATATGTGTGTTATACATGTGCTATACTCACTGCACATATAATATTTAAATATGCGAAATTAGGAGAGTTAACTCTCAATTTTTTCTTGGAAGCATTCAAGTAATCAAGGCCAATAATCCTACATGAATGCTGAGAGACACTGTGAAAAAATAGCAAGGCCTCAGCTAAGAGAACATATTGAATGCTTGGGCCAGAAAGCTTACACTGGTGTCACTCCCTTCCTAAGTGTGCATGCATAGAGTAAAGTATATTACTGGAATTTTTTCTGAATGCTGAAAATGAATGTACATTTCTGTATGAGTGCTCATTTGAGTTAATGACTTTTTTTTCATTCTCTGAAAAATTTGAAAAGGCAGCTAACACTACTTTAATGCTTTCTTAGTATTACCTGTGTTCAGTGTCAAACATTGCTGAAATTTTACAGCAGGGCCATATTATTGGGTGAAAGGAGGGCAAAACACAAGACAGTCACTGCACTGAAATATGATCAGATTCTGGAAAGATTTGAGAGTCATTTCTAGAAAGGAAGAGATAAATTGTTACTGGTTGGAATAATTATCCATAAACCCCACAGAAGTAAGAAAAGTGAGGGTTTTGTCATGGTTTAACCCCAGATGGTGAGTGAATACCAGTTTGTTCACTACCCTGTATTCCCCCAATGGGAAGGAGGATAAGTAAAGGAAAAAATGTGGGTCCTGGCCCACTCCCCCCAATTTATATACTGGACATTATGTTGTATGGTGTGGAACATCTCTTTGGCCATTTCTGGTCAGCTGTCCTGGCTGTGTTACCTCCCAGCTTCTTGTGCAGCTCCTCACTGGCAGAGCACAGGAAACTATTTAGGATGATCACTTAGCATTGATGTTAATAACATCAGTGCATTATTAGCATTATTCTCATACTAAATCCAAAACAAAGCACTGCACCAGCTACTAAGAAAAGAATGAAATCTATCCCAGGTACAAGCAGTACAGTTTTCAAAGAAGAAATATATTTTCTTTCATAGTGACTAGTAAAGTGTTTCAAATAATTCATAAAAGTACCACAGCTGTAACATTTCACGCTATACAAGTTGTGATATGAATTACTAATTTTGATCAGCTGGTTTATCGTGTGGTATTGCAAGATTTGCATGTTGGAGAAAAAGAACCACTCAAGCACATTATGTGAGACAGAAATCAACTCTTTATACAGGACAGGCTGAAACACAACCAGCCCAACCCAGGAAAACCTGTTGCTCATCCTATAGAAGCAAAACAAGAAAGTTGCTTGGGCAAGTTACGGGTGTGCTGTTTATCAGTATAGCCTGCCTGGGCTTACACAAAAAAAGCAATTGTCTTGTAGGAAAGGATCTTGTGTGAATTGGCACATACAGGTAAGCGAGGGCAACCATCAAACCACAGCCAAAATGCTAAGAGTAGATTTATTTCATTACCTTGCTAGAAATGCCAGGTGGCAGAACCACAAGGGGGGGACACAGGCTCTGTTCCCCTCAGTCTATCCTAGCGGGCAGCAGGGAGGGCTCCCTGCCACCTCACCATAGCAAAAGGCTTCACACGATCTGTGAGAGTGTGTTTGTTATCTCTCCGCAGGAATTTTTCTCCTCCAAACAGGAGGCATAAAAAATGCAGTTTCCCCACACCAACGTTTTTAGCGTTCCCAGCTGCAATGGCACTTTGAGCAAAACTTTTCCCTCCTCCTCACCAAATTTTCTGATTTTAACCCTGTCCTCCCAACAGGTCTTATAAGCAATTATTTACCTTTTAATACAAACATTGACTTCTGTAAAGTGATCATCCTCATAGTAAAGGTGTAAGTACCTAAAACAGTGCAACAAGATTTTAGTTTTACTTACACACTTGTATTTTGTTGGGAAACCAATCAATGCCATCATTTGACAATATGCAAATATGGACTTTTTCCAGTGACAGTCTGTGAAATCTACAAAAAGTGAACTGCAGTCCGACTGAGAATTACTTATAAAAATATCTCAGATAAATCTGAGTAGGTATTCCTGAGTTAATAATTTGGTTATTTTAGCTTTTTCTTATGGTCAAATCACCCAAAAATGATTCGTGAGCCTTTTTTTCTATTTTAAATTTAAAATGAAAGCTTTTTGCAATTCAAATTTATTCATCAGATACTTCTTGTAAATAATTTTTATATGTAGACTGCTGGCAGGAATATACTAAATCTGAGCAGTGCTAGAACATGCTTATCATGTGATGTTCTCTTCTTGCCCAAGCTGAATGAGTAAAACATAGAAATAACTTTTTCACAAGGAGAAAAACATACATGTATGTGCTAATTCTTCGTTAGAAATCCATAGTTTAACTGGTCATTCTTGTTTGAAACTGTATCCAGTGGGAAATCCACTGTAACAGGAAATAAATAAAAGAAAAATTAGGCAAACCATCTTCAATCTGACATTTTTAATAAATATGTAAAATAGTGCATGTGCATCATTGTTCAGTTCTTGCACCTGGATTCAGCCAAAACCAGTGAAAGACAGCAGTGAAAGAAGCTGCCAGTACATTACATTCATGTGGACTTTAGTCACTCAGATTAATTGCTGCTGTTTCTGGGGTATGTTTACTATAAAACATTGAATCGAGAAAATCTGTGTGTCCAGTTTGGCTCAGAAAATCACTCTCATGCTACCTTCTCAAAGGACCCATAAAGACTGATATTTGCAAACCCGTGCTCTCCCACAGCATCGCAGTAATCCAACACTGACCTATTTTTGTATTGTGTTTCTAATAGCTGGACTGCCTTTCATCACACAGAATTGGCATGTTTACTAAAAAAAATAGATGTTAAATGACAGTTTTCAACCTGTCTCTAATTACCTTCTAGTATAAAACTACCACAGAGGATGCTGTAAGTCCTTCCTGCCAGTGAGACTGTATTTCCTCAGTATGGGCATATCTACTGTTCTTAACCAGTTTTGCAGTAGAATATAGTAATGTAGAAGATTAAGTAAGAACATAAAAAATCTGCCTTAAAAATCCCCACTACATTTTTTTAAAGTAACGTCAATAGAAGCCAATAAGAAGAAGTCAACTAGTATTTTCTGAAAGGGAAGCTGATGATTTTTGATGTATAAATGGAAATACATGAAACCCTGTTATTTTTGTGGTTTTTCCCATTCCTCCCAGATGACTCCCTGAGCAATTCAACTATAATGCTATAATACCTGTGAAGAATTTGATGTCTATATGTGAAGTAATTATAATTCAGCAAACAGTTTGATACAAAATGGTGGCAAAATTGACAATTCCAATTTTTGTTTTCTGATAGAAACAAATCTTTAAACCATGGTAAAATGAAATGAAGAAATTGAAAAAGATTTCCATATTTGGCAAATGAATCTATGATGAGTTAGAAACTCACAGCCACATCTACGTAGCTGCCTGTGACCTAATCTAGACACATGGGCAATGGAGTTTTTTAACAGATATTCTAAAACCAGTGCAGAGTTTCACATTATTAATTTCTTTAAAAAAAGGGCTGTCTATCACAGAAACAGACAGAAAAGGCTTATATGTATGAAAAATCATAGAGTGGTAGTTGATAGCAAAGGTGTTAATAGGAATGTTGGTGTATTGTGAAAAATTTTGGAAAAGAATGTAACAGGGTTACACTTCCTTACTGTTTCTCAAAGAAATAAATTGAATGTGGTTATCAAGAGGTCTTGTCATAAATCTTGTGATAAATAGGAAAACAATCACTGTCTGTGTTTATTGTAATGAAAACACCTTGCATTTAATTATTCAGAAGAAACTGCTGTGTTAAAGTATCTAAAAACTATAATCATATGCTAATCCACACATAAGAACCATGTCTAAATGCAGATCATAACATTGATGTGAATTTGGGACTACCCATGTGTGCCATGTCCAGACTGAACCTTGGCTTGAATGTGAGTCTTTTTCTGCTTATGTACCAGAGCAGTACCCAAAGGGTTGGTCATATAGATAAAAGAAAACTCTTTGGCCTGAGATAGATGAATTAAAGAGAAAAATATCTTATCTCTAACTGCTCTGCAGCAAACCAGCATTTGAGACTGCTGGATTTCTCCAAGGGCAGAACAGCTGCCACTGATAACTACCATAAGTGAAAAGTGGTGAACAAGAGGAACACTAACACTGACAGAGGAATGCTGGACAGCAGGGAAGGGCATGAATTCTTACAACACAAATTTATGCCTACTGTTGTATTCAAAATCATTCTCATGCAGCATGAACTGCGTGGATTTAATTTCTTTCTCTGATTCAGGTTTTGCAGCTCCCACTGAAGTGATTCATAAGATGCTTTTATAAAACCCCTGATAGTGCAGCCAGATATGCTTCAGGTGAGTTTGCCATTAGTAAATTTTCAATCCCCAAAGTTTATATCACATCACTAAACTGCACTCATGTAGTTAGCCACAGCAGGTGAGAGAATCCAGAGAAGAAATACCATTCCTTGCTTGAGAGTAGGAAAGAGGCCATGAGTGTGGCGGGAGCTTGCACATTAATCATGAAAGATCTTGGTTTCCTCAGAGGACACTAAAGCATATTGAATGAGTGTTGAACAGAAGGCAACCCAGGTGGGGGGATTCTGACAGATGTGTTATTATTTTTTCTAGATCTGTGAATGCTTCCAATACATGGGATATATATTTATTTTTTGGGAACACTGTAAAGTCTTGTATCTGCTTACTGATAATAAACCCAGAGTGGGAATCTTGGATAAGGAATAGCAAAATGCTTCCTTCTCTTTATACCAAGAAAGCTTAAGAGCACTCATGACCTACGTTTAACATTGATATATTATCTAATTAAAGGAATTGTTCCCAGGTTGCAATTCTATGTGATGGCAACATTCCACACTGAGCCATGAAAATACATTGGTAGATTTTGATGCTTGAGGACTCCTGAGTTATCTAGGCAGAAAAGTATAAATTCTGATTTATGAGAACAACACCAAACCAATCTCACTTATCCAGTACTACAATCAGGGAAGAATAAAGCCAGAAAATACGTTGTGTAAGGTGATTGATGTTGGTGCAAAAATTTCAGAATCAGACCTCCATTAGAGACTCTAGGGAAGAAGGTTTTGTTTTCCTCCTACCCCTAGAGTTAAGTCTATGTAGCTTTGGACATTAATTCTAGTGGCAGCAATTGTTATATTGTATAGAAAATGCTTTTTATTTCCCATTATAAAAAACACATTACATGAGAACATAACTATATCATGGTAGCAATCAAAAGTCATTTGCTTCATGGCCCTTCAGAATCACATTTAAATGTCGCTGCATTGCTTACTGCATACTGATGATTAGTTATTTTTAACATCATTGATAACTAACAGTTGGCAAAAAGATGAAAAAGGGAAAGAAAATGATTCAAATGTTCTTCAGTGCTATTCTTTTGGTATAAGAGAAGATTTACTCAGGTCTGAGAGTGGGGGGTAAAAGATGATTCAAGACCTTAATCCTTGCTCCAGACAATATGCAGGCTGAGTCAAACAGGAAGGTGGAGCTGGTGTGAGCTATTACACAGTCTTTTTCTCTTGTACCCAAGACATGCAGGGAAGAAGTGTCACATCCTTCCCTGAAGGTCTACACTCTCTTTCAAAGCACGAGTTAACTCTGAACACAGACATATCTAGATAAATCTGTTTTCTGGAAAGACATATTAGAAGATAAAGACACAGAGGCAAGTAATTGAAATATAATTTGACTGTACAGATATGATCTGTATGGTGCAATTTGCCCTCAAGGCCCAAGAACGGGACCAAGAAGATGCAGGTCCAGACACCAGAATGGGAGGTAGAGTAATAACCCTGAAATATAGAAAGTATTCCCTTCTGTATATATAAAAGCATTATTTTTCAGCTTGACAATTGTAACAATATTTGGAGTTAGAGGCTTTGCCTTCACAGAGGAAGTACACCCATCACTGCATACAGTTTTTCATAAAAGCTGCTCTTTATTTGTGGCTTACAGAACATTGCAGGTGTGTTTAAAATTCGTTAGTATGATCTTTAAAGGTCAGTGCACATATTTAGAGTTTTGCTGCACAAAGATTTGTTGTTGAATATAATTTTAGGTCATAGTACTAATACTCACTTCAGCTTAACTCAGAAAAGAGAAAGAACGAATTTGGAGACATACGTATTACAATGAAAACAGGTCACAAAGAAGACAAACCTTATATTATTTACTTAAGGCAAAACACAGCGGCATTGAGTCTGAAAATAGAATATTTCAGAATATTACAAACAATTAGGAATGAGGTTAACATGTAAATCACTTTGGAAACTTAAGTATAGCTAAAGAAATGGTGGCATTTCAAAGAATGTTTATAGGTGGAATATTCACTGTAAAATGTCTTTTTTTCTTTGTAGGTCTTTTTCTATTAAAAAGACAGTGGGGTTTTATTTTATTCCATGTTTCATCTTAGAGTGCTATTCAATAGAAAGTTACAATGTCTATTTAGACATTGCATGCCAAACAAGGCTCTTAAGGAAGCCACATGATTGTAATAGTATCTTAACTGTAATTGGATAAGTATTTTCCTTTATATAAGCTAAAGAATCTAAATGTCCTTCTTGAATACATTTATTCTAATTAATATGTAAGTTTCTTGCCATTGTGACATCAGTATTCTCAGAGTGTAGTTAGATTGTTTCTCATTGTGTTCCACATAAGCATAAGGCAGTGCTGTATTTTAAATTTTTGGTGCTTGGGTTAAGGGTGACTGGATATAAGAAAATGGATGTGCTTCATAAATGTGGCATGAAAATTACAGGAGAACAATGACCTTTTCCACTGAAGAAAAAAGAGCTCATTTTTAAACCACAGGCAAACCCAAAAATATCCAAAAGACAAAGAACAGAAAGAGAACACTTTTTTATGTACTAGCTGACCCACAACATTAAATTTCTCTCTCCCTCTTGGGAATATCTATATTGACCATAATTCCCTTTCTTTTTCATGTTAAAGTTATAGGAAAAAAAAAACCAAAAAAATAAACACAAAGAAAGACAAAGCTAAAAGTCAGTTCAAATTACATAACATAAGAATGTTTTGTGTTCATGTCAGAGAAAATATTTATCATTACTTTGTGGATCAGATTCTTCAATAGTCTTATTCACACTGGTGTAAATGAGAATGGAATTATATTTAACGATTTTCAAAAACTGAATATCAACTCCTGGTTACTATTTAGGAAAAGATATGTTAAACCCACATGATTTATCTAAGGATGAATAAAGCTGTGTGGCTATCCCAGTTCCAGGTCAGTGATTTTTGTGGTAGCCCTGCTCAGTAGGAAACAGCATATCTTTACCACAACAGATTTTTGATTATCTGGGAAAAATTAATTGGTGGTCTCAGTCACATACAGAAGAGTAGCTTGACTCTGACATTGCAGTGTGTACTCTGTTAAAACTGGCATAGAAAACTCCTAGTTCATGAGTGTAGCACTGAGTATAACACTTTTGGCTACAGAGATGATATGAGCCAAGGATGGTGATGCAGCCATGTAGTCATCCATCCCTTTCTCTGTGTGTGGTTACACATTGTAAGTGCAGAGGAGTTCAGCTGACTGGGAGTTCCCATGCCAGAAATCAGCTAGTTCAGCACTTTATAATGGGTTTCATTTGTTAGTCAAGTCCAGGCCTGCTTTAATTGATCCTCCAGGATCCATCTCTTCAGAGAGAGAGACCCGGGAATCTCCTCTGTGCATCTGCAGCCACGAGACCTGCATCAACATTCAGCACACATCCATGGGTTACAGAAGCCTCAGGGTCAATTTAAAGGCCTCATATGGGTTTAGTCCCTGGGTGACTTCTCTAATTATTTAAAAAGCTCCTGGTAAAGCAGAAACTTAAGTTATGAGCTTAATCTGCATTCAAAATTCATAATTTTGCTCCACTTCATGAGGCCCATCTTTCATTAAAAGAATATATATAATCCAAAACCCCCTCTTTTTAAAAACTTTGGTGGTTCAGTACTTTTACCATGCAATTTGTGAGTATCTCTGTTCACCTTCATGTTAATTTCATAGCAGATTACCATTTCAGAAGGCATTAAAACAGGCAGTATTTTCTTTTCCCACCCTTTCAAGTTTTTCTGCAGTTATTGTGAAATATGTTCAAGCTGAGAGGTGAGACAGGTTCTGCTGCTTAAATATGCTTAAATAAAGCATACTTTACTTTTTGGGCACTGTTAGGTTCTTTGTGCCTATTCAGTGATACCCCAGGGTTCTCTCTGCGACAACAAAGTCTGTGGTCTGGCAGGCTTCTGTTTGGAAAGGGTTAGGTTACTTCAGGTAAGAAAAGGTTGGGAAAGAAAAGAATTTGACAAGAAAAAGCTTGTTGCATATAACTAAGTGCAAATTTCTAAGGCTTTGCATGCATCTTAAAACTGCCCTGGTTTGAGATAGGATGCACATACACATCTATATGTCTCTATAGATCTATTATATAAAAAGTAATTAAAAAAAAAAAATCTTTTCAGGACAAATGAATTCAGTCTAAGTGTAAGCACAGACCTACACAGAAAGACAGCACATTTTCCTGGCATTACCTACTTCCAAAACACTTTCCTCTTGGAATAATGTGTTAATTTGGATTCTTTTTAAGGTAAGCAATCACAAAAGAAGTCTACAAGGACAGATATTATAGATACCTGTTTGTGAAAATAAATTTTTCTTGATTAAAAACAATAGAATATTATGCACTACAGCTCAAGAAGTACCAGAGTGAGCAGTAAATACAGAAGGTGGAGCAAATGTGTTTTAAGAAAGATGTTATGGGGTAAGTTCAAGGATCAAAAAACATGAAAATTTGTTTTTATCTTTAATTGCAAGGGAAGTATAAGGATGTTAACCCTGATGCTGAAATGTATCCACTCATTAAACCCACTTATTGACAATCACTGCTGCTGGGATTTAGTCACCTAAATACAAGCATCTGATGCATATATTTGTAACTATATCTGTTTGCCTATGTAATATTTATTGTACACAAAACTGTGGGAGTCCTATCTGCAGCAGCAGCTGGTAGCCAGTGCATCTCAAATGACAATAGCTACCTCTGTTTAAGTGATGGAATCTCTTTCTACATAAAGGAAGCTATGTTGTCATATTCTGATTAAGGAATTATATAATCAATGTAGTCTAGTTTATTTGGAAATAAAATACAAGTGACACTGATCCAGTTTGACATGGTCTTAGATTTCAGCAGAATGGGTGATTCCATCAGTCTCTGAGTGGCTTTTGACTGCTACCCAAAAGCTCTACTTTTCAGTTTCTGGCTTCTTACAGCTTCTCAGACCACATGTCTGTTTTCATTGCCTTGAATATAAAGTTACAGTTGATATACTCTGGGGAGAGCAGTCTGCCAAGAGTCCACAAATTACTTTGTGTATCTACTTTTAAAGCCAGTCTTTACTAGCCAGTCTTTACTATCTCTACGAATGCAAATGTCAAAGCTGATTTATATTCAGACTTTAGTTATTTCTCGTGTGCAGATAATTTTATTTATATATTGATAAATTATTAATTAATATATTTTAAAAATCAAGACTTTCAAGGGGTATAAAGAAAATTAGTTATGTTGCAGTATTTGAATAGCTTGAAGCTACAGTCCTGTCAGGGTAACTTAAAAACTTGATATTTTGTTGTAAATGATAATTATAAGATAGACTAAAACTCATCCTGTTGTGACAACTGCTGTCCTGACCAGAATGGATAGAATTATTCTCTGTAACTGGAATTTTCATTACTAGTAAATTAACCTCAAAAAGGAGGCACATATCTCAGCAGGTCAGAGCATCCAGTGGCAGCTGTATTAGGACATGAAATAAATGATACGGATGGGGTGAGGCCTGAGTGGGCAGGGTCAGCACCAGTCCCACACTGCAGACAAAACAGTGTGGACAGAGAGTAGGAGGAACAAGCAGCAGTAATACATGCAGACACAAAGTAATGACAGGGCCTTAACACATTACCCGACCACAGAGCCCAGCAAATGGGAAGAAAACGTGGAAATGGAAGAGCCCTAATGAGACTGTGATGACCAGTTGTTTACTCAACTACAGCACAGAACTCATTAGTATCAGCTGGCTGCCCCTGTGGTGTACTGTGACAGACCTCACCTAATTGCTTGAGTTCCTGGAGATGAAAGATCTCTTCTCTTGAATAAGCAATGATCTAATTAGTGCATCTCTGTGCAAGATTTCTGGTTCTATATCTTTCTCATATTTTCGTAACCATATTATGTGGTATCCAAAGGCAACAGCATTGAACTCTTTGGACACTTAATGTATTGTATTAGCCTTTAAAAAAAAGGTTTTTTTCAGAGCTGGACTGCCATGGGAAATTTTAATGAATCAAGATACAGGTTTTGTATTCTGCTTAGCCACAAAGGTGTTCAGGAAGCTGTAAATGAAATAGATCCATAACACAGCATTTCTTTGAAAACAGTTGGACTGGTAGACTATTCAGGGAGAATCCCACACAGAATATGAAAGAACCAGAAACCTAGGTTTTCCTAGTGTACTTGGCTTCTTTGCAATAGAAGAGTAGAAGAATTTATGAGATGCCCTCTGCGAGACTATCTACAACAAGATTCAGCTGTGAATTCAACTGGGATTCCTCAGGTACAAAATATTATGTGTGACAAAACTGGCAAATATCTGGTTTGAACAATTCGTACAGAAAAAGTACTGGATGAATGACAATAAAAAGGGCGAAAGGAGAAATGTTCTTTCAGGTGGAAGTGACTGGCAGGATACACCTTATATGTGTATATGAAACTCTTTTTAGGCTTGCTTTGTAACTCATCTCACTAACTTTAGGGATGTGTTGTACTCCTAGGTACACTGGTGAGTCATCAGGTCACTCTGAGCTTCAGCTTCTTCATCTATCAAAGTAGAGAATAATACTTCCCTGTCTTGCTTGAGTGTTAACGACTCAGAATTCCTAAAACACTGTGAACTCCAAGGAGGTATAAAGTACATGGGAATGCAGAGGATGGTCATTACTTTAATTGTCTGTACTGTGGGTGTTTTTCACAGAGACCTATCTACCACAGGTATTTCTTTGATAAGCTTGTTTGAAGTGGTACGCCAGAACACCTTCCAGTTTGCGAGAGAGACTGTATATGCTTTGGAGCATGCCAGAACATATCTGAAAAGCAAAATGCATTTTCCAGGTCATTTCAGATCACAGAGCATCTACACAGCACATAGCTGCAGTACATACACTACCTTTGCACTGCCAGCCCAACAGAAATCTTTATTATCCAGCAGCAGGGGAACACAATGGACCCTGTCCAGTTCTCAGGGAGCAATAGACTCATTGACTGGTGAGGTCCAATGGAGAGTGTGCGTGTCTGACTGCAGCTGAAGCCTCTCTATAGTCCTTGTGCAATTTGCCCATCAGTTGGTAATTCTCCACAGCTGGTGAGAAGGAAAGAGCCTGCAGGAGCTGAAGTTACTTGATACACTATTCGAATTTGTGTATTTTCCCTAGTGGTCTGCTCCTGCCCATAGAATTGCTGTACACAGATGAAAACCATTAAACCCCTCCCACATTTGGATCAGAAAATCCCTTATCATACCTCAAATCTCTTTACTTCCCAATTTGGACTAACTCTACCAAGCCCTGCTCTTACTGAATTTGTCACAGGAAGATCTTTACCAACCACATCATTTTTAACAGCTCTTCACACCTACATGAGACTGAGGGGAAGTTCCCATGTCCTGATTCAACACTGGACTTCACATACCTTTAGGAACCTTCTCTTGTCCCTGATTTAGGTGTGTAGGACATGGTTTACACTTGTGAATATGGTCCCATATTTAGGTCCAACCTTTAGCATTCCGTGATTCTGTGTGACTTTATCGTCAGCCACAGATAAAAAATTGTCTTCAAAAGAGAGTAAGTAGCACAGTGACAGTGTTGTCAGTCAAGTCATAGGCTTGAGCAGAAGAGCTTGGGCAGCTTTTAGGCACTAAGAAGCACTAAGTACACTCCCTGTGGTAAGCAATAAATTCTGCTGATTCATTAGGAGGTGCAACCCCATACCACTTGTCTTGTGAACTGTCTTTGAGTTCTGAGGAGAATGGAAAAAATGTGTAGACGTGCCAGAGACGCTTAATCATTGCTGGAGAAAGATTAGCCAGACTTGAAAGCCTCAAAAAATGGATAAGATTCTCATGTTTGGGGCAGAAACCATATAAACCCAATTCAGCCAGTACAGAGACATGACATCTTAGTAATTCAGTAATTCACTATGGTATCAAAAGTTATCAAAAGGGAGAACTGTCATGTGAAAAGGGGAGATTTCCTCCACCCTTAATATTTGATTTGTCTGTCAGTGCCTCAGGAAAGCGAAGACCCTTGTGCCTGACCAGCCTGTCTGACCCTTCACTGAGCAGTCCTGCTGTATTAGAGGGTGGCTTGACTGACTCGTTCAGGGAAATGCACCAACAGCATAAGGGAGACCTTTCAGTGGATCTTCTCACTTTATGACCCCTCAGAAGGTCTTCCTCTTTAATTATGTTTTCTGCTGCCAGCAATTGCCAGCGCTTGTGAAGGACTCACACCAGTGGTTTATGGAAAAGCACCCTTTATTAATATAAAATTGTGACAGGTTAAGGTTTGAGGATTGTCAGTGATAGTATCTGACTGCAAAAACATATTCAAAACAATATACAGAGAAGCTTTAATCCCCAGTAAGAGTATTCAGCACACATAGAGTATGGGTCTCACCCGACAGGCATCCCTGTGGGGGAAGACAGGTTCAGCCCATCGACTGATTCAGCAGTTATGATGGGGTCTTCCCTGACCTTTCCCCCCCATTCTTGACTTTCTTTCATACTATTTCTTTTTGTTTAGGTGGAGCTTGAGTGACTCCAGTCATGCATTCCTTTGTTACTGATTGGTGGAAAATTCTTTCCCTTCACTTTTAAACATACAGTCAAAAAGAATATAGAGCACATGCCCGGTGAGGGGTGGTTGTACATTGGAGATGGGTAACTTTGGGATGGAGGGGTGTGTTTATATTACCATTAAGGAATGGCTTTAATGAACCAAGTTCACTTGAGGAGAATGATTTCACCACAGTTGTTGGCTCAGCAGCAGGACATCTTCCCCTCTCTCCAGGTGTTATGTGGTTTCTCAGCTGCAAAGTACCATCGAGTTCCCCTCCTACACAGATTTAAACAGAGCCAGGCCACACTCACTCAACTCCATTCCATCTCCCTTAGCAGGTGCTCACGGTTGTGTGGGGAATCACTGTGTTGCATGTCAACTGCATTCCATTGAGGGAGCAGCAACTCTATTTTACCCTATTATTTCCATACCCTTATAACTTCTGTTAGGATGTGAATATAACATCTCAATTTCTTCTAATTTTATTCCCAGCCATCTTTCCATGGGCTCCCCAGTCATCCTTTCACACATTGGTTTTATCTACTCTTCATGTATTAACCCCAAGCCATCGGTTCAACAGCATATATATAAAATCCTTATAACTAGAGGAGGACTGAATCCTTCTAACCTTGTTGCATGTGCTTCTTCCTATTGAGATATAAACTGACAGTGGCTGATTAGTAGTGACTTGAGTTCATATCTCTCTTGATCATAGGTGTAACAGCTAAAAGGAGCCCTCAAACACAGGCTGCTGCTTCTTTTATGGCATATTTGTCCAATCACACTCCACAGTTTTGTTCCTCCATCTAACACTTGTGATATAAGGCTTATGTGATAATGCTGCCAAATGCCATTATTTCTATATTAGACAGATATTTGTAAAAAATTATTTGCAGCATGGTTTCTCAAGCATTGGAAAAGCTCAAAAAATGTTTAGGTCTCTTCAGTTAGAAGTACTCATTTAATCAGTATCTTTCAGCCATAGAAAGGCTTGTATCCAAGTGGATTATTCATGGAGTATTCTCAAAGCATAAATCTCTGCCAGGATGAACAATGGCTAAAGTACACTGAATTTTTCACAATGAATGGTGGATGTTGGTAAACCACACAGGTCTGTGAGCAGGAACTGGAAAGCCCTGGCTGAGTGATGAGAATTAAAGAACAAGCAGAAGTTCAGTCACCATGGTATTTACTGCAGCAAACTACATCTTTAAAATTGCTGCTTATCTTGGGAACGGCTGTGGATTAGTCAGGCTGTAAAGCTGTCAGTTTTATTAAGGTAGGAGCACCGAATTCATGCATGTTTTCAGTGATGTGAGAAAAATAGAAGGCAGTCATCAAAAGTGTCTTCAAAAGGAAATGAGCCGGTTATCACATTGTAAATGGCTGTTTTGTTTCTCTGAATTCTGGTCCGAGGAGCAAGCTTTCATGATTTCAGGTTTAAAGGCACAAATGATTTATGCCTGTTGAGATTAGCCTAATTGCCTGATGTATTCATATGTCTCAGTGAACAGACTGCCACTTTACAGCATTTGAAAACTATGTCTTTGAACCTTTACAATAAACTGAGGCAATGAAAAAACAAATATGACTTACAGGAGCAGAATTTACTGCTCAGTCCCAACCCTGAAATTTTTCCTTAGTGAAAATTAATTGAAAAAGTATTTTGACCACACCAGTGACATTGAAGAACAATTGCCTTCGTTTGGTTGGGAAGTTTAGTGAATTTCATGTTGACAGTATAACGAATGGGGTTTTGATTGTGTAGCATTTAGCACAGATGACAACCTCCAAAATGACTTTTCAGGAAAGGAAAAGGAAGAAGTGATTAAATTATGATGTGGCAGTACATTCAGTGTCCCCAGAGTCTTTCAGCTGAGAAAAAGAAGAAAATTACCGAGCTTGATACTAGACTTCAATCATCTTGAAACCTTGCACGTATTACAGAAATGTGGGGGTATTTTTCTTTCTCATTTAGGTGGCTACCTGGAATCATTGCTGACTCGAATTTGGTGACAGCAGTTTTATTCTTTAACATAAAGTCTACCTTCTCAGGTGCTTGCCTGAGAAGGAAGAAATCTTGCTCTGACTTCTGAGCTGAAGAGTAGTTTGAACTCATACGTCCATATATAAGAGGAGGCTGAGAATGTGCACCTGGACACCAGTGATCACAGAACCAAGGAAGATGAGGCATGAAGAAATGCAATTATAACCTAATGCTCGGAGTACTCCTATGGGAGCAGAGCCCTTAGGCACTTGTTCCTCAAGAGCAATCCTTATCCTGAAACCAGATTCTCTTTAGCTCTGTTAGGTGTCTTGGTAGCTGGAGTGGACAGTGTATCTACCTTCCACTCATTCCAAAATTACAGTCTATTTCCGATGGGACCCTTGTTCTGTGCTTATTCCTGATAGACACAGCAGGTTACAAAGTGTTGTTTGTTCTAATTTGGTTTTTTTGCTTATAATGCACCATCACCCAGTGTCACATCTGCCAGACTTCTGTGAAAAAGTCCAGTCTTTGTGTCTGGTTTTTGTTTGGCTGGGTTTTTTTTTTATTTGCCAACATGTGAAGGCTTCTTTGTCTCTATTTGACAAAGCCAAAGCAGGGATGAGTGCAGCAATACAGCTTGAAGTCTAGTTGAATATCTGTGGTGGAGCTTGAAGATAAAGTGAATTTTCAGTTTAGCACCAGCTATGAACTGTACATGACTAAAGAGGAAATAGCAAAGGAAAGGAGCTTCAGTCCCCTCACTTCATCGCATAACTAGCTATTTAACTTCACTGAATCAGAATGCTCCTGGTCTGCCACTGTTCAACTCTTCAAGGGACAACAAATCGCAGTGAGCTCATCCAGCTCAAAAATGCCACTTCTGACAAGTGATGTCCTCAGCTAGGCTTACCTCCCCAGGAGGCCAGAAGTTCAGATCTGTTTACAATCTCAGGACATGTTACAAAGCTTCTTACTTTTAACAGTCTTTGGACAGGCACAACAGCAATACATTCATTATTTCAGAGGGCAGTTCCACTCTGTGCTTTTCACCTGTATGGATGAGAAAACACTATTTTGGTTTTCATAATATTTGGCCTTTATATGCATTCTTAAAAGCTGCCTATTTCACTGCCTAAGCATTCTCAGTTCCTTGCAAATGAAAACACTAAATTAAAGCACAAAAAAGCTTTCTCTCTAATAGCTTAATGGAAACCAAAAAGAGTAAGTCAGATGTAACTGTATGAATGGGATCCAGGATTAACTGAGCAGAGGATCAGGGGTGTTGTACTGACTTTATAATGTGAATATACTCTCAGGTTTCTACCTAAGTATTTATGCAAAGAATTTTGGGCATATATCTCAAAAAAATAAAGTTTATGTTTTCTACCAAACATAAGCAGTGCAAATGCCAATGTTTGAGTGAATGACATCACATTTCAGCTTGGACTCAATTATAAACTTCAAAGACCCTTCAAAGATCCTGAAATCTGTGTTAAGACAAAACTACTATTTGAAGTCGGTACCTATAGGGAATTGGAGGATATTTATATTCCAAAAACCACACTTAAATTATAAAAGGAATGGCCTATTTTATGCTTGAACACAGCTCATTAGAGAAATCTCTTAATGAATATTTTTCAATCATCTAACAGAGAAAATCAAAGCACACAGGGCATACTATAAGATCTGCATGGATTGCTAAATACTCCAGTGGACATGTACACTGCAAATTATGTGCCATTAATAGTTTTGTGCTCATTCATCAGCATACGATTTAATAATAATTTCTGTAGTGAATATGAAAGAGAAAACACATGAAAGTAATGAGCATCTCTGCTGCTCTAAAACAGCATCTGAGACAGTTACATAATTAATGGTAGTAAGATTTTTACATATACTAATGAATTTTCAACAGCAGAATTCCTTAAATAATCTTGTTTGTTTCTCTGATTTATTGAATTTCATTGTATGAAGAAAAATCCAGCATCTCTGAGACAGTTACATAATTAATGGTAGTATGATTTTTACATATACTAATGAATTTTCAACATCAAAATTCCTTAAATAATCTTGTTTGTTTCTTTGATTTATTGAATTTTTTTGTATGAAGAAAACTGTACAGAATTTGACTTCCTATCTTCTCTCATCCTAAAATTTATATTTTTTCTTTAATACTCCTTCTTCAAATAAAAAAGGATGAAAGATGCTAGTAGTCTCATGGCCCTTTTCTTGGAACTGGGCTCTGTAGTTTTGACAGCTCTCAAGGCAAGGGAAATATAAAACATCTGTAGATGAGTCCCTGAAAAATGAGATATATCTATATAGGGCAGCCCAAGGCATATTAAATGATACTAATTATGCATTTGTTTGAATAATGTCTACTTTAGGTGTGCTCACTGTGGAGAGGATCCTGAAGGATACCTTTATTAGAGGACACTTATCAAAACATTCTGAAAGCAGAGAAAATAAAGACCAAGGATATTTTGAGAACTTCTTAGAGATTAAGGCTATGTCAGTTTTAGGTTGAATTTCATCTTTCAGAAAAAGCTGAGCTCCTGGAGGTTCCAGCTTAGATACTCTGAGTCACTGAAGAATCTAGGAACTGAGACAGAATTTCTCTTTGCCATAACACCTTGTCATGTGTAGAAAGCTGGCACGTCCTCACAGGGACTGAGACATTGGACTTTGTTGTTTCTATTTACTATGATTTCCTATAAATAAAATAAAATTTCATGAGGATAGGGCAAGATATGTATCAGTACATATAAACATATGTGTAGTGTGAACCATTACTGTTGATCCAGTTTCCCCTACGCAGCTCCTGAAAGACCAGTGGGGTTTTTGAGTTTGATAAACTTCTGTATAAAACACGAGCTAGATAGATGCTGAACAACTCTTTCTGTGCAGTATGCAGCATGGGATATATAGCTGTATGTGTGGGACTACTTCAATATGACAAAAGTAGGTATCTTCCCATGCTCTCTGTTGCTATAGGGAAGAATCTACCTGTTTCCCACGCAGTCAATATGCAGCAGTTAAAACACCAGTAACAGGGTAACTTCAAATCTTCCCTTCCAATTGATTAACTGATAGCTTCTCCTTCTTGGCTGGGAGAGGAGACTGATGGCTTGCTCCAGAAAGTTGAGGAGAAGAGGTAGTGAGGACACACGTGCTGCTGCTGCGGTTCCCCGTTGTATGGCTGGGAATGTGATCTGTGCCAGCAAGGATGGGACGAGTGTGGAAGAATCCTGTTTTCCCTCTTTAGTCCTCTATTTCTCCAGTAGGAAGAATGGAAAAAAACATGCTAAATATGCAGAACAAGACTATTTTTTCTCTCTCCATGAATTTTTTGTCAAAAAACTATTAAAAATTACTTAACATTGTATCTTTTAGGAAAAGTAATAAACACAAAATTATTTTGGCTTCTTTTCTGCTGTCTACCTTCTTAGCAAACAAATCCAGGAAGTGTGTGACCAAATCATCTCTGGTAGAGTGGACAAGTCATAGCAGCATTCTCATCAGGGGCAGATGTCCTCCCTCCCTCTTTGAAAGATCTAAATTCCTACACTAACTACACATTCAAACCTGTTCTGAGTACTCATCAGATTCCTCATTCTGTGTGCAAATCCTTTATCACTGCCTACTCTTCCACCATTTGATGCCAGTTCTAAGTGACACACGATCTCCCAGTCTGTCTTCCCATATCCTCCAAGGTTACCTATCACTAGTGACCACCCACATGCATTACATCTTCTCCTTATATTCAGTTTTATAAAGGCCTACCTGGAGTAGCCTGACGCAAGAATTATGCTCACTACACAGTTTTTAATCACAAAATGACATCTAAAGCATTCTGAGTTGAGTACACCATCTGCTTACTCAGTATATTCATTGTCTGGACTGCTCTAGCAAAATTAGGACCTGCCTGGGGTGGGTCATTACTTGAGTACTGAGGCTGTGAGGGCAGGGAGATCACAAAGGATAAATCCACATCAGGCAGTGCAGCATATCCAAACTGTCTGCAAATGAACTGACTCAAAAACTGCCAGGGTTATAGCAGTGTCAGAACGATGCATCATCCCAACTTGCCCCAGTGTAAAACTATTAATTAATGCTTCTGGGAGCCAAGCTAATATCTCTGCAAGACAGTGCACTGTACTATTCAAATATATTTGTTTATCTAGCCCTGGTGAGGAGCTCTCTACACAGCACTGCATAAATTGTACAGATATATAGAGTACTCTCCATTTCTGGGCCATCTTAGGGAAATACAAGTTTTCTTGTTCAGAAGGTGGGTGGCCAGAGACAGGCCAACACTGCTGCTGGAATGAATGATTTGGAAAAAGTTGTTGCGCTGGAGTTGCTTCACATTGCAGCAACTATTACTTCACCCACCTTGACCCCTTTCTGAGCAATGGTACCAGCAGCACCAAACCTAGACTGCCCTGCACACAGTAGACAAAATCTTGACCATTTTGCAAGACTAGCAATCTGCTGCTCTTGACAACTGTCCACAAAACCTGTGCCTCAGGTGGCTTTGCTTCTCACTCAAAGGTTTGCTGGATCCCACATTTTTATAGCATCCCTGGGGATGGTACTGCATCAAAGCAAAGAGCAAAGCTGGCTTAGCATACAGATGTGCAAACTTTATCTTTGCAAGAAGAGTAGGTAGCTGGCGTGCTCCCACACCAGGACATGGTGCAGTTCTTCACTGCTCTAGACTCAGGCTAGTCTTAAATTGCACAGCATAACCCACAGGTTGTAGACTCCATAGGAAAGAGGTTTCTGGCTTTTTCTGTTTCGTACGGTGCCAAGAATACCAAAGGCTTCCATAATAAAAATGACAAATGACAATCTCCCAGAGTTTTGCTGTGGCTGCCAGGTTCTGTGCTTGAATGTGATTTTACAGGATAATTAGTTGTGAATGGTCTTATTTTCTTGCAGAATGAAACAGATCTTGCAATAAAATAGAAGATAACATACGCCTAATGCTACTTCCACTCTGTCTACAAGAAGAAACTTGAATTTGCCATTTAAAAATCAGCTTGAAAGGAAATATCAAGATGTGCAAAATTTCAAATAACCATGAGATTGTGTTCACTTTGTTTCCTCTCCTCACAGTATTTACTAGTCCCATTTCTTGTGACACATATGAAAACCAGTTGCAATAGGGTAAACAGAAATAGGGTAAAAAGAAATTTTTCATTCTTTTGCATAATCATCAATATTTTCATCTCAGAAAACTAAAGTCACAGCTTTCAGTCTGGCAGGACCTTGCCACTTGTGCTTTTACCCAGTAATAAAACAGAGCTGAAAAGAGTCTTCCACTTGGTAACCCACAGGCAGACTTAGCAGGAAGAAGGGAAACCTCAGTGCCCTTCCTACCTCTCCTTTGTCTGTTTCTTGTGTGTATGGGAGGGAATTTGAATATCATGGCTCCAAAAGGAGCCAGCAGCTTCTGTTGGTAAGGGAAAAGAAGGGAAAGTCAGATTTCTTGGCCTTTCAATTTGACCCTATATGTAGAAAATGAGAAATAGTTTTGTTTTTAAGTGCTGTGTGGTGGGGTTTTTTTTGAAATCATGAAAAATATTGGGGAGGTTTATTGGCATTCTCTTCAGACTGGATTGAAAAAAAAAAATTAATCCCTGTGCAAATCAGGATTGGCTTTGCATTTTCCTGTTAAATATAACAGACTCTGCAAAGAAGAGATCTTTTACTGTCTATCCTACAGACAATAAACGTACTATATACGTATATTTAACGTCTATATATTACTTCTCTTTATTGTGTTGTTGTTCTTGACTCTCTAAATAAATTGTTTGTAGTGATAGAGATAGACAAGTCTGTCCAGCTTGTAGGGCCTAAAATCAGGTTACCTGAAAATCACATCCTCTTTCCATTTAAAGATATCACATTTCCCATCCCTTTTCTTCTGTGATTTCAAGAGCAGCTGAAACTCCAAAGTTTTGGCTTGTGATGAGCTTTGAAATCTCACTTCATCTCAATTTGGAGTTAAACCAGGCTTTGTTTCTGTATTGGTTAAACAGGTGCTCTTCCCCTCACACCTTCTATATTTTGAAAATTTTCTTTTGGGGAAAAAGCCCACGAGAATTCTCTAAGATAAGTTTTAATTTCAGATCATATTGCTTTAAGTTTATGTTTGTGTTATTCCTATATTAATCCACCACACTATCATTCTCCATCAGCAATGAAAAATTGGGTGTAGATGAAATTACGCATCCCACCATATCATGCCATGGTAACATTTTCAGTAATAACATTTCAATATTATTTACTATGAAAGACATTAACAGTAGTTCCTAATTATGGCAGATTAATGACAAAAATTTGCAGTGTCTCCTACTGTTAAAGAATTTAATGGTTTCAACACTTCATTTTGTTTTCTGTTGAATGCATCATTTCATCAGAGCATAAATGGAAAACACTCATGTGGAAAATAATATGATCTCTGATTCACAGTCTCTGATGGATTTAACTACAATGGCAAAAGAGGTTACTGCCTCCAGCTGTCCACCCTTTTCCTGTGGGGAAGATTAACAACCCACTGCAGAGTGGGTACAGCATGCAGCGTGTCTGCTTCTGGCAGAGTTGTACCCACCATCAACTGGAGTTAACCCTCATTTCTGAAGAGGTGTTGAATTTGAGAGTATTGTGAACCACAGCTCTTAGACGGGATTTTCAAATACTACTAACTGACAGCTGCCCTTAATGTTTACTAATATTTTCTGGGCATCAGTACTAAAGGTTGTAGTTCAGCCTCTTCGTACACCTGAGACCATGAGAAGTGGGGCCCATGTGAACTCCATAAGGTTTAACAAGGCCAAGTGCAAGGTCCTGCACCTGGGTTGGGGCAACCCAGGTGATACAGGTGGCAGGGGTGAAAGGGTTGAGAGCAACCCTGCTGAGAAGGATTAGGGGATACTGGTGAATAAAGAGCTGGACATACAACAGCAATGTATACCTGCAGCCTAGGCTGCATCAAAGGCAGCATGACCAGCAGGTTGAGGGAGGTGATTCCGTCCTTCTCCTCTGCTTTTATGAGGCCCCATTTCCAGTATTGCTTTACCGCTGGGGTCTGCAACATAAGAAGGATGTGAGCCTGTTGGAGTGAGTCCAGAGGAGGCCATAAAGGTGATCAGAGGGCTGGAGCGCCTCTCCTATGAAGACAGGGTGAAAGAACTGGGGTTGTTCAGCCTGAAGAAGAGAGGGCTCCAGGAAGACCTTAGCACAGCCTACCAGTACTTAATGGGATCCTATAAAAAAGGTGGGGACACCAGGGTGAACTTTGTGGTTAAGTGGATGGTTCCTAGAGGGTCATTTTATTTTGGACAGTGTTTCCTGTGCTATTGTACTCCTGCCAGCAGTTGGAGAACTGAGAAAGAGGAGTTGTAGTGAAGAATTTCACTGTGTAGCAGACCAAACAAGCTAAAAAATTTGAGGGTTTTTGGTTTGTTTTTCTTTTAAGGAGGGAATAGGCTTCAGAGTAATAATACTGGCCCCAGCACTGGAAAGACTGAGCTTTCTGTGTGTCCAAAAAGCACACATCCAAGGCCACGTAGAGTCTGCTATGGTTTTCCCTTCTGCTCAACAAAAGATCAGGCAGAGTACAGGCTTATTACATAAAGTGAGCTGTTGACAAAGACTGTTAAGCCCAAATGTCGACATTAAATGTCTTCACTTGAAGAATGCTTAAATCTGTTAGACAGGGTGCAGTAACATTTGCATGTTGATAGTGATAGCAAATCCTTTCTTCTTTTCAGAGTAAATAGAAGAGGGCTGCCTCTATCTGTCAGAAAGAAACCATCAGGCCAATTTCAAAAGACATACATGTTAGCTCTTGCCCTGAATCTCCCTCAGCACTGTCCATTTTGGTTGCTGGGTTTTGCCAGTACTTAGTGTATGGCAGAACTTCCCAAGGCATCAGCATGTTGGGAGACCTGAAATGCTCACTTGACCTGCCCACTATGGTTTCAAGAGGATTTGTTGGGGCATTTCAGTTATGCAGAAACCACATCAAAAGGAAGGTTGCTGTGCCTGGTGAGACATCTCTTAGACCACATGCCAGTTTATACCATAAAAGTTTATACAAAGCTGCAGTCCTATGGCTTGTTTTGACTAAGCCAAGCAAATAGATTTTCTCTCTTCCTTTTTATTCAGCTGGTAGAATGGCACGTATAATCACTCCCTGACCCAGTTCAGTCAAAATGATCCAGGTTAGCTCATACACTTTAAATAGTAGGGTTTTTTTCCTAACCTGTTTCATTTTGATTGAATAGGGTTAGAGAACAATTATGTACACTTATCAGAGGGGGAGCTTGGGAAACAGGGGAGTTAACCTGCAGAGAATAGAGTGAGAAGCACATGGGACTAGGAACCTTTTTGATCCAGATCAACCGAACCCAGACATGCAACAGCAACCAAACTCTGGCACAACAGGAAATTCCGATGGGATTGGGTTTTCATCTGGTGTGAAACATCTTAGTTCCTTTGAAGTTGAGAGTGATACATTCATTTACAATACTAGAGATACTGTCTCCTGTATATTTCTGAAGGGTTGCAAAGTGTTTTTCAGCCATTCAGACTGGCTCTCAGTACTGAATTCTTTTAACTGTTGCAAATATCTGCAAACAGAAAAGATTCATCTCAGAAAATAATCCCACCAGTTGGTCTCTGTGGGCTCACTTTTTTCAATCATCAAGAAATTCTACTGACAAGGTTTCCTCATTGAAAGCAAAGATAAGCTCAGCTTTCCAGTCTGCACTATTCCTCATTAACTAAAAAAGGAGAAGCTATACAATAAAGGAAGAGCAAACAAAACCAGAGTGCTTCTGAAGACTAGAGAATTCAACCGTTTAAGCTTACTTTGTAATTTTTTCCATAAACTCCCCAGTATAAATTAATTAAAATGTGCTTGCTAATGGTTAAAGAGGATGACTGTAAATTTGTGCACTGTTGTACATGTACTGACTACAAGTACAGAAAAACAGAAGAAATAGAATCTGAAATCTTATGTTTTTATGTGAATAAGTAACCTGGCACAGCTTAGTAATCCTTGTGTTTCTTGCCTGTAGAAAAGAGATTCCTAAGCTCCGTATATTTGTCCACAAGGTAAGGAGATCCTTCCTTCACTTAGTTCACTGGATGCTCTGGACTCTACCACCTTTGGATGGTAAATTAAAAGGAACAGAATTATAAAGGATGGTGCACCTCTTATTTGTGTAGTCAATGACTGTGCTAAAAAAATAAGTAAGGCAAGCACTCTGCTCTATAGCATCAGCAGTCCAGCTTATGTTGTTTGATATATGTAAAAACCAAGGATCTAAATCATTGAGGAGTTGTTCATATGTGGGTGGAGGACGATGGGCTGAGGTTCGGAGAAAACAGAATAGGGTCAGGTTTTTTCAAAACCCCAAATCTTCAGCTGGTTTCAGTCATCTGAGTTGCTCAATTATGCTAATATCCTTGGTGCGGATTTAGCTTTTGGTGAGCAGGGAAATAGTACTGAGAAGGAAGTTTTGTTGGAATGTAGAGGGTTTGCGTGTAACGAATGAGGCTGAAAGGAGAAACTAAGACTTTTTTTAGCTGTTCTGTAGAAAAGTGTGTGTAAAAAGAAGAGAGAGGCAATGTAAGTGGACAGGTGTGATTGGAGATAGAAGGCATAGAAAAAGTTAAAAAAATTGGCTAGTGAAGTTTGAGAGACATGAGGTAGAACTGTGTTGCTATACAGAAGGACTGTGAAAAATGTACAACGCCTACAAAAATTTTGTGTGATGAAGTGAATGGGGACTAGAGATAAGAGATGAGAATAGTGTTAAGAGAATAAGATGAATCCCCCTCATCATGAGGAACAGTCAATAGGCAACAGTCAAAACCACACTTCATAAGGTCATGAGCAAAAGGGGTTTTTTTTCTGTGGGGTGGGCAGGGAAGAGTGAGCTTCAAAGAAAGACTGCACTTTCGAGAGAGATTCCAAATGATGAAAGTGACAGGATAAAAGGAGCAGGGATGGGAAAATGGAGTCTTATAGTTGAATTATGAGCACTAGAGGTGGCATCCACACCCACGTTATGCTTTCAGGATAGGAAATTACCAAGTTCAGCCCAGCATGCTCTGCATTATTAACTGATCTGATCAAGCCATACTGCTGACAGCAGAAGTTTTTATTTTGTCAACAAATTCCACTCACTGATAGGGCAGAGTTGGTGAGATATCTCAGAATAATTCTATGCATGTTCTTTATACTGCAAGAAGTGGTGGAAACATTTCTGAAATTATTTATAGAGGTGTTTGGATCAGGCATGCTGCACTAAGGGATAATATTATCTAGAAGTTCTTACTCTGGCTTTTTCCAAAGGTCACCACAACCTCATGTTTGAAATGCTGACAAAAGCATGTTGACTTGCATGGCCTCCGGCTCCTCCTCTAAATGTATTCTAGATATAATTAGGTGTGCTTGGCTTATAATTATGTCTCTGATAATGACTGACTTTCTGTTATTGATTGCCTTTGGGTGAGTCACTTAGCTTCCTTACCCTTTCTGTCTTTTGGTCTTTCATGTTTAGAAATAGATATGGTATATTTACCTGCTTTGCTTGAGGCATCTTTAGGAGATGAATGTGTGGCTGCTCATGAAACTCTTTCAGGATGAAAATATTATGTACATACTAAATTATAATTCTCTGGGTGTGATGTAACAGCCCAGTCTCTCTGCTGACTATTCATATTCATTTGCAAAGCATTACAATTTTGACCACTCACACGCTATAGAAAAGGTTGTATACAAAATGAATGTAGTAGTTTTAGTTGTTAATGCTCGTATAACTGTACGTATAACTGCTTAATTGTTTCACGCGGTAAGTACGTAACTGAGCTTCTGAAATCTCTGTAGTGAAAACAAAAGGAATACATGAAACTTTCTAGGGGAAAATGTTTTAGGAGGGAACTGACTTTCAGATATGTAGGCACATATTGCAATGTTAAAGTCAGAGATGAGGAAGACTTCCTTAATAAGTTTTTTAGAGTTAAAATTTGTTTAACTGACATTTTTTTGTAAATGAATTTCGAGTATTTGTTAGAGATACCCACATTTTTTCTGATCTTCTGCCTAATTATAAGGCAGAACTATACCCTTCTCCTGGCATCCTTGGCCTCTGACCATCTTTAGTCCAGGAGGCTCCCTGAGTAGATTTTGTAGTCTGTAACAGACCTCTCTTCAAGTGCTTGTCTCTCCCCTAGAGGCCAAGTGAACTTTTTGCATCTGCAAAGAACAGGTTTCCTTTTCACTGAATTAACATTGTCCCCGCAACAGTCCAGCCACAGCTGTACCAATTTTCCCCATTATCTTTGCATGAGCAAAGAGCATTAAGAAGAGTAAAAAGAAACAAAAAAAACAAGAAAACCCAAAACACGAGAAGGATCCACCAGTGAGTAAACTTCTCTTGCATTTTTCCATAATCTTTCTATTAAAGTAAAGGGGCCACTCAGAGTGAGAGCATGCAACAGTAAGCCCTGTGGCTGTTTGAAAAATCCTTCTTGTAAAATAATTTCTTTCCTTCTTTCTTTCCTGTTACCTACCTTTTAAGAGAAAAGGAAATTATTTTGTCATGACAATCATGACTAGTCCTGCATTTCATGGCATTCTAGCTTCAACGTAAAAATGTAATTTTGCAAATAACATGAATCAGGTTCCATTTTGTTCACTTATCTACACTGAGTGAGTGGACAATGCATAGCTTTGCAGAATTCAAAAACGGATTAATATACTTTCATCATGAATCAGGAAAAAAGAAAGGTTTGAATTTATTTGCTGTTTTACTCTTGCACATCAGCTTCACTAACTGAGACATCAACTCTTGTGCTCTGTTGCACCAGAGTGGAAACATACAGGTACCCTGATAACAGCTTCTATCCTGTTTCCTATATGATTTTCTTTTTGCTAATGCACTGAGTTATTAGTGCAGCACTAATGAAATCCAGTTATAGGCTGTGTTGTCCAAATAGATGCCTGAGCTTCTCACAATCTATTCAGCTCCATTTCTACGAGATTAGTAGCACCGTAATCAGAGTGATACCCACCATTTGCAGGTCAAACATCAGAGAACTTCTAGATTACAACTATGTTGTTGTAATCATGTTAGCCATGGAGTTAAGCCAAGCCACAACAGTTGTGATGCTTTCTTCTTCTCTGTCTTAATTGAAAGGAAGGCAAGAAGATGTAGAAAATCAAGATAAAATGATGCCCGAATGACACTGAACCATGCCATAAATCAAATCCCTCCTGATGGGAGAGAATTTTCTGAAAGTCCTTGCAAGGAGTTTCAAAGATAAACCGAGACCTTTCCTGGAGTTTCAATGCTGCCGGATAGTTGTTTATTAAGTCTTATCAGAGGAACAGAGCCACTAGTGTGACCCAGGTACAGCACAGAGCACAGAAAGCAGGAGAGAAGTCTCTAATTATCAAGATTCACATGGCCTTTTAAAGTTAATTTAACCAATAGTTACTAAAAACATATATTATTTTTACTTCCCTACCAATTATACAGTAACATGGCCAGGAACTGCGGAATTCTCTATCCAGTCATTCCAAGCTACTTTTACTGCAGAACATGGAGTAGTAGAAGAAGGAGAAGAAGGTTTAGAGAACAACAACAATCCTCCATTTTGATATTTTTTACTCTTATCTATTTACTACAAAGAGAAGCCCAAAACCTCTAAATTTTCACCCTGTGACAATCTTACATAGTAGTCTATCACCTAATTCACACCACTGTATTTTCTAGTTCCTGTCTGATCGTTGGTAATTTTTTCCAAGGTTGGAGGCTAAAACAGTGTTGTTCAGGGGGGTAAGAACCCTTAAAAACAGGCAGAGAAATATTCTTGGCACTCTGGGTTCCTACACCCAAAGAACAACAGGTATCCAAAAAGTATCTTTTCATTGGGATAAGTTACCTCATTTCTCACTATCACAAGAATAGTTTTATCATGATGTGTATTGCAACATAGGCATTTCAGTTCTTTCTTAGTAAATTCTGTTATTCCATGGCCAAATGGGAACTTGCTTCCTCCAGGTTCAGAATCTATGCCATTAAAAAAGTTACATGAATTCCATGCTGGTTGAATGCTGTATGCTTAATTAAAGTAATTCTCTCTGAATCTGTAGGCAAGTTTAAGGGACGATTCAGATTGCTGATATTTTCTGTCACTCATGTTGCAGTCTACCCCTGCTCTTTTGAGGCTGGTAACTTTAACAGAGCTTTGTGGTAGCACTGATTGTTATCTTCAGTGTAATAGCCTTGTTATTAACAAAACTGCTCAGAAGAGAGGGTGAGTTAGGTGATGGGTCTGTGCTCGCCCAGTCTAAAAAGTATGGATCCTCTAAGAATGCCTGGATTCATGGCATTCCATGGTCTAAAAATTAGGGCATCCTACCTCCCTTGGTCAAAGCTGAGGACTAAGCTTCTGGGAGCAAAAGAAAAGGAAAGACTGGATGATGCTTCAGGAACATGCCTAACCTTATCTTCCGCCTTGGTTTTGTATTCACCCATCAGCAGTCCTCTTTAAAGTTGAGACAAATAGCCTTAAATTGCACCAAGGAAAATTCAGATTAGATATTAGAAAATAACTTTTCACTGAAAGAGTGGTTAGGCATTGGAATAAATTGCCCAGAGAGGTGGTGGAATCACCATCTCTGTTAATGTTCAAGAGATGTCTGGATATGGCATTTGGGAATATGGTTTAGGGGTAATTATGGTGGTGCCAGGTTGATGGTTGGACTATATGATCTTGAAGGTCTCTTGCAGCCTTGATGATTCTGTGATCTTGATAAAGATAGGTGGTGAAAAGGAAAAGAGCAGCAGCAGGTCAGGAGAAGACAGCTCATAGCTTTGAGCACAACTAACTTTCCAGGCTGCTGTCAGGACTTAAATGCTGCCCATCTGAATGAACAAACTAGCAGGCAGTAGAGCTTCAGGTGTAAAATAAGCATTCCCCCTCCAGGAGCAGGTATTAGAGCATCTAAGAGATTTTGTGCTAAATAATGAGGTATACAATGAAGTTAAGCTCCTCCAAATGTAGAAAAGTGATGGTGTAAAGTAGCTGGATATTGTCAGGCTGAAACCTTTCTCTCAGGAATTTTGTTAGATTCCCTAACACATATTGCTTTGATTTCCATCTGGAAATAGAACCAGTTTATTACAGAGCCTTTGTAAACTACTGAATTTTTACTAGTTAGAAATCTAGAATATTGTGATGCATTTTCCTCTTTGTGATACTTCAATGTATTGGTTTTCAAAAATATTTCTAGAGGAAGACATGTAACTGCTGCAGGTATAAGTTGTCCATGAAAGATAGAGCTAAAATAATATAATAAAGAAGTAATATAGAATTGATTATGGTCAGATACATTTTCTTGAAAAAATCTATAGCCTTACTATCAAATCAGATATTCATGGAGATTCATCAAAAATATTTTAATGGATTGCTATTGCAGATCACTCTAAAGAAGCTAGAAATCCATTGCAAATTACAAAGCAGATACTGCAGGAAGGAATACCATACATCAGATAATAATGGAAAATACATTTTAAAAGCTGCAGATTAAGGAAAATTGCTGTTTTCCATTTGGCAGAGACAACCAACCAAAACAACTGAATTAGCAGAGAACTGAGCTACCTGTAAAGAGGAAAAAAAAAATTTAAACCGTCAAGGATTCAAAGAAGAATTTGAGTTTTTCAGCCTATTTAACTAAGAATAGATATATGGTAGCTCCTGCCAATTTTGTAGCATGTCTTTCAGACACCGATGCACACAAAAGGTCCTGTTACTTTCAACATGACTAATCAAACTAAGCAAAGGAAATATCTGAAGAATAAGGGCCTTTTAAGAGTTTTCTGACTGATTGGCAGCATTCAAGTGTTCATTCTTGATTTCCTTAAATCCTATTCTGTCTTCACATATGCACTAAGTATTTGATTTATTTTAAAAGTGGTCCTTTTAATGCCAAGTTTAACATAATCACTGGGTGCTGTCGAACTAACATTAGAAATCATGAGCTAAGTCCACTTCTAGACATGAACATAAAGGGCTCCAAGGAAATAAATTGAGCATTGACTTAGAAACATGTTTTAATGCTGTAATCTCTTGTCAGAGTATTAATGCTTAGGCTTGCAAGCTCTTCCATAGCATTAAGGTTCATCCTTTCAAGTTTTCTTTTCCTACTTTAAAATAAACCTAGAGCTTTTCCTCATAGTAAGAATTTTCAGGTTCAGCAAATTTCTGTAGCTACAGCAAAATATGGGTGGAAACTTGACTTGAACTTTCCCAAAGAAGACCAAAGGGACTTTCAAATATAAAAGGCAGTATTTATTACACAAGTAAATCTAATTTTCTACACAGAGAAAATACAAAATGAATGGGTCAAGAAGAATAGAATAAAAAAAAGGGAGTTACATCCAATTTTTGTTCTACCCTAGAGGTCTCCCTGCAGGCACGTCCTTGCTTCCAGGTTTAGTTTTAGCCGAGTCGTAGACTTTCTGAGCTGGAACAACTTTTCCAAGGAAGTTCTTCCCATGCCAGCTGAGATGGGCTGGCTGTTCCCAACTCCTGAATCCATCTCTCTAAGTAATGATGATCTCTCTTCATGATGTTTCTCCTCTGTCACATGCTGCTCTATGTATGTATTCATATATGTAAAAATTAAGCAATGAGATTTACTGGTAAATTTAATATTGAAGGAGGGTTTTGTGTTCCCTAAATGTTCTTTGGTTCTTTTTTTTTTTCAGTTTGCCTCCTTTTTTAATGTCTATTCAGGGGAATGATAAGAGGGAAAGGCAGTAACCTCTGAAAAAGAAAGGTCCAAATGGCAATAGAGAATGAACAGTTTTTTCCCCTTTCTCCATGGTAGGGAGGTGCTCACAGAAATCCCACCTAAGCAGGAAGATATATGAAAACTAGTTTTCATTAGAAGTGAAATATTCATATCAAAGGTATTGCCCACATATATTACAGAAGAGTAGGTGAGGAAATCAGATCAAATTAGCAGAAAAATGCATTGAGGTTAAACTCATGAATTTCAGGGGAATTAGACTTCTCATTCTTGCTCAGCTCATGTTATCCACTTACTTGGTTGCAGCAACTGTTTTTATCCTTGAAATACAGTGTTCTTCCTTGATCACACATATTTAAACTTCTGCTATTTTAGAACTTTAAATTGGAGGGGACTTCACCTCAACTTTCTTCCTGTCTGGTTCATCAGAGTTCACTCCACCACCAGACAGAATGGCCCCAGTGGATCCTAAGCCTTCAGGGCTGTGCTCACCCCAGGCTGAGTCCAGAAGCACTTTGAGCTGATCTCTAACCTGTGGACAAAGGAATACAAATTAATTACAGAAAATACTCCAGGATAAGTTAATATGCTTTCAGATAGAGATTACAGGTCAAGAGAAGATGCATCTTGAGCTGGACCTCTTTCCTGAGAGGTCTTTGTAGGGGTAAAGGGGAATTAATGGCCTCTTCTATTGCAAAAGTAAAAGATTATTGCTGTTGCTTTTACTAATAACATGGTAATTATAAAAACTGTGTTCTAGTACACAAGAGATTTCCATTCAAAAGAAAGTATTTTTGCTGTAAGAAAGGTTTTCACTTCTGCTGCATTTGAGCAATACCTACATCCTGCACTGCCTTTCTCCTTGGTTGGCATGTTTGTGAGTGTGCTTTAGGTTAAGTGAGTTTAGGGTTGGGATTCAGCTTGAGAGTAACTCAGGTGGATTTTTTAAATGTCTACATTCATATTCAATTGGCTAATCATAAATTAGTATCTAATGCTGTGCATGTCCCTACACGAACTAACCTGCTGTCCAGCTACCCACCTGGAAGGGCATAGGTGTCCCTTAGATCTTCCAAGAGACAGGCCAGCTCTGTGGAAGTACCTTAGATAACCTAGGGCATCTGGGATATTAGCTGATACCCCCTGAATTCTTGCCTACATCTCTCTTGGATGTAGTGGAGGGTCAGACACCCTGTGAGGGGTTCACCTTTAAATTTTAACACTGGAGACAAGTGCATTTAGGAGCCTAAATTGAAACCTCTCCTATGTTGCTATGTGATGGCTGAACTGGATTAAAACTAACTAGGATTTTGTACACACTGTTTGCTTGGGGAGGGGGGGATTATGTGGTAGGGTTGTGGTGGCGTGTGTGTCAGGGGGGATGAGTGGGACACACGACATAGAAAGATGGGGTTTTGTTTGATTATTTGGATTGTTTGTTTCTACTTTGGTTCTAATCAGCTGGATTCCCCGACCCTGTGTATTCACTCCACAGTAACACAGTGAGAGAGGTGCTGTAGTACAGGTATTTGGTATCATGGCTAACCTGTCCTGTCCTGAAGCACTCTTGGAGCATCAACCTAATTGAAAAGTTTCATGACCCAATTTTAGATCCAAAGCCCTCATATCTGAGGAGGAGATGGTTCTTTTTCCTAGATTTGCTCTGTTGTCTAGCATCAGAAAAAAATGACAGAGCTGTAAGTTCATTTACATGTTTCAATTGTATTGAAAAAATAGTAAAAGGGAGTTTAACCACATTCCCTTCAGTGCTTGCTAAAACTTGATCCTGTCTGCAATATGAAATGTAAGACCAGAGTGAAGAAAATGATAACCTGAAGGTCTATGCTCATCACAACAGATGAATAAAATACTAAAACATTGCCAGGAGCAAGAGTGCAATACTGGGGTTTTTTTCAGACTTATTCACTTTTAATAAGGTAGCATTATTCATAATGCTGCAAAGGTTATGCATTAAAGCTAATTTTGCACTGAACATTCTTAAAACATACACGTTAAAAGTATGAAACAAAATTAAAAGATCAGGTTTGTTTATTCTAGCACCTTAATATTTTTAATTAAAAAATAATTGAAATAAGCCATTATTAGCTGACAACTAATCAAAGAAATCGTTCTGAATTTTCTAATGCACTGCCTAATTGTTCCAGTTACAAAGTTACAGGTCTGCTTCAAGGATTCTGATTTTGCCATGCTAACACTTAGGTATCTAGTTCTTTTGGCAGTGTTTAGTCCTGTCTGAATTTTATGCGCAATGAAAGGAGAGCTAGTGGTAGAGAAATCAAGATTTAGCTGCTGTAAGGTAGGTGGATAGCATATGAAAAGACAGAGGGAAACTTATGCTTTAAGTTCTGCCTCTCTTTTGTATACACTAGAAACTGCAGTTGTATGGGCTCTGATTTTCCTCTCAGCACAATTCAGTGCCTCATTCCTGTCTCTGTAACACCGTTCATGCCTTGCAAATACTCGAGTGGTCACAGCACCCTGGCAAGCATGGCAAAAAACTTGTCTTTCAGGCCTGCCACAGGCTCAGACCCGCATAACAAACATCCTGGACAATTTGGCTAACCACTGAGTTGTGGACAGAGCTGGTGTCTCCCGTGCTGAGCAGGTGAAATGCTAAAAGGGAGCACAAGCCCTGTGAATGTAACGGGATTGTCTGGGAAGCGATCTGGTGACTGGGACACTCCTGTAACTTATCACTCGGTGTGCATAGCAGTAAAATCTTATCTTAAAACAGGACAATTCAAAGCACTGAACCATGTTATAGAATGCAATTTGAGCAATATTTGCACCTTAAAATCCTTTGTTCATCTTCCTCTCTAAATTAAGTATTACCTTGAGTGTAGGAGTATTCTTTTCTCAGACAGAAGTTATAGACGCAGTAAAGGTACCTTGGTTTTTTTTTCCATGCAAACATGATATAAATGGACCAAGTGCAGTCCCTTGACTGATACAAGCTGACTAATTCCTTATGTTGCTATTGCTCTTCTTATTTCAGAGCCAGTTGCCTAACAAAAGGAAGATAATCTAGTCTGAATGTTAAGTACCTGTATCACTGAGTTCTTAAGGCAAGTATTTTTAACCACAGATTGTAGCTTTTACATATCATCCAGAAGTGTGTTAGGTACCGATAAAAGATACAGTTCCTACTGCAAAGTATTTATGTAGCCTGATTATTCACAAGAGATCAAGCCAAATATCAAAAAAATGGGAAGAACAAAGGGAAGCAAGACCAAAACATAATGTTCCAATGTGTTTCTTTTTCTTTTGCTTCAGGAGTCTTACTAGTTTGAGCATCGTACATGCCTCTGTGTGTGTTTTGTTAAAAAGAAAAAAAAAATTGAGATAAAAATAGAACAAAACCCAGTGTAGGGTGGGAGGGCATGTGTCTGTACAGAGTACATACAGTAGGGAAAAGGGATGGCAAAGAAAAATGAAAATAAAGTGAGAGCAATGAAGAAAACAAGGAAAGGTGAAGGAACTGATGCCAGGATGTAAGTCAGACTGTAAAAAAGATGAGGCCATAAGAGGGATGATGGGGAAAGGTCAGTTACAAGACAGTCTCTTATGCAAGTACTTCCAATACCAGAGCCCAGAGAGACTCCAAAGGTGATTGGTAGTCGCTTAGCTCCAAACAATCTGTACTTTAACGACGTGACCCAAATAACAGACATGGAAGGTCAAAGTTATACCAGAGAAGATGATGTACAGTTACAGCCTGGAAGGGACCAAGTTACTGAGTGACAGAATCAATTAGGTTGGAAAAGACTTCTGAGGTCGTAAAGTCCAACCTATGACTGAACACCACCATGTCAACTAGACCATGGCACAAAGTGCCACATCCAGTCTTTACTTAAACACCTCCAGGGACAGTGACTCCACCACCTCCCTGGGCAGACCATTCCAGTGTTCAATCATTCTTTCTGTAAATAAATTCCTCCAAAATCTCCCCTGGTGCTGCTTGAGACTATGTCCTGTCATCCTGATTGGTTGCCTGAGAGAAGAGGCCAATGTCTACCTGGCTACAACCTCCTTTCAGGGAGTTGTAGAGATAGGTCACCCCTGAGCCTCCTCTTCTCCAGGCTGAACACCCTGAACTCCCTTAGCCAAAGTTGTGAAATCCCTTCTCTTGCTGAAGGTGTTTTGCTCCCAAATTAGTAAATTAAACAGAAGTTGAGGGTTTGCATTGTTAGACTGATTGGAACCTGTAGGGTATGAAGTTTCTTTTCAACACCAGCTAATAGGGTCAGACTGAAATTTTAGAAGGTTATCCTAACCCTGTCATTCCCAAGAAGAATTGGAGGCAACAGGTACCAGTGCTAGGGCATGGATTCTCAATTATGAATCTTTCATTTGTTCCCAGCCATTGCCGTGCTGGCTTGGTGCATGTTACCTAAGACTACACAATAATACAGAAGAATTTACATTTTCCAAGAGTTGCTTCTAAATTACTGATGTCCGTTTATTTCAGCTAAATATTTATTACTTGTCATACCATTACTAACATCACCTCTTTTGGAGGAGTTATTCAGCATATCCTAGATCTTAGAAATAGGCTCTTGGCCTCTCCACACTAATTACTACATATTCACAGCTTCCATATAGTTATTTTGATGATACAGTCCCCATGTGCACATTAAATGATTATCTCTTCGATGTTGCACTTTTCTTACACAAACAGCTTTTGCAATTGAGTCAGGCAGCATGAAAATACCTGTCCTGTCAGAACAGTTCATCCCAAGAAGTTCAAATAACCAATTAATCACTGCATCTGCTTCAAACTCCCCTTAGAGGCTTGCATTGACTGAGCCAATTGCCCTTTAAGAGTTTTTCTTTATCCCCAGGCACTTACAACTTCATTTGATCTGAATCTAATTAGGTGCAGAAGAATATGAAAAGCATGTCATTAAGACAATGGAACACAATCCTCAACACTGAATTTTGTAGCAACACCCATAGCAGAATTATCCTAGGAATTTCAGAGAGCAGGCAACTCCCCACATGATAGTATTTTCAAAACAAAGGACACTGCTCTAGTGAATCTGGTTGTAGAAAGCTGTTTCGAATTTGAAATATTGAAAAAATGGACCTCAGATTGCATTTTCGAACAAAAAGGGAATAGGTATATATGGCAGCTGGTGTAGGGTTAGTAGCTCTGACCGAGGAAGAGGTGACCGGTCCGGAGAGATGGTCCCAAAAGAGATCGTCTTCCCGAGGCCCGGTGTCTTCCCTCAGCTGATGGCAGGAGGGCCCTTGCAGAGGCTGTCAGCTCTTTAGTGATTGTCATCTCATGATTCCAGCTCAGCTCTGCAGGGCAGCCTCCAAGCCAGACTAGGGAGAGACGAGAGGCCCGTGTAGCTGTTCCACACGAGGTGGCTTTATTGGTCTGGCGAAGGGGAGCCAGGGACAAGCATCTCTCTGCCCTCGCAGGGGCAGGGGGCTAGGTTATAGGGATACAGAGGGTGGGTATCAGAGGGTAAAGGCCAATGGGCTACAAAGGTTCTGCACAGGGTCTCCCAGAGGATTCTGGGTTTGTCTTCTTCTTGCCGTAACTGCAAAGTTGTTGCCTTTCCAGGGAAGTTCTGGTGGGAGATTGAGTAACCTCCTTATCTCAGCAGGCATCCCTCCAGGGCAGTGGCTGGGCATACCCTACAGGTATATATTGTGCTTTTGCGACAACTGTTGCAATTCCTGCCTAGTATTTTAAGGAAAGGAATAAGGGTTAGGTAAGCCACAACTTGGTGTTTGCCACAGACCATCCTTGTAGCAGCAGAGCTTCCATTTGAGTCAGCATTGGGTCTGCCCCTGGATGCATAGACTGCTTACTCAGAAGAGAGTGTAGTGTGCTTGACTGCCATGGATGCTGACATTTCTTCTTCTGCTTATCTCCTTTATTTTTAAAATAACTATATGGATACCAAGATAGGGTTTACTCCATACCATGTATTCCCCTTGCACCAGAAGTAATCAAAACATACACCTGGACTGATAGATACCTTGACTAGACTCACTTCTAGCTGCAAATGTGCTGGAATGTTGCCTGCCAAATGGAAAATACTTCACAGTTTCAGACTGACTACCAAGATTTTAATCCATTCTAGGTTTTCTAAAAAACCTTTATGCACTACCTTTCCAGCCTACTGCATGGTCTTTTGATTCTAATGACTGTTCTCCTCCTATCAGTTGCTGAGAGGGGAGAGGTAAGGTTTCTGATTTGATAGGATTGTAGCAGAATGGATGTGATGAAAACCTTGTGCAACATTTAAAAATGTCATAGACTCAAGAATGACTAAGCACTCCAATCTCTAAGCAGTCATGCTGAAAATCAACAATTTTATTTTCCAGTTCATTAAATTATGTCTCTTAGCATTTGGGATGAAACACATATTAAAAGTCAATCAAACCCAGAACGACACAACATAAAATTCAAAAAGCCAAACATCAGATTTTAACATCTTTTTGTCCAAAATGCTGCTCTTCATCATCAACGTTCTTCACCAGAAGCCAAATTAACTGGAAGGTGTTTCAGCATGGTCTGGAAATTAAGAGCTGCAGGCCACTCACCATGGGTTAATGCAAGTGTTAGTTAAATGCCCTTCCTTGAGACCACTCTGCCACTAAGATTCAGGCATTTCAGCTGAGGTAGGGTTCAATTAGGGCTCTCAGGTGAATTCAGTAGTTGTGATAGAGTCCAAAATGGCATATGTAGGTGGGGAGGGGGGTGGAGTGTGTAGTTTAAAGGAGTTCTAGACTTTTGATCCAATTTTATGTGAGACTTTTGTACCACCGTTTGAGTTCATGTAGCAGTTATTCTTTCAGAACTATTATTCTACCAGTGATGCCAAAATGAGCTTCACTGTTACCCTCAGAGCAAGTAGCAAAATATTCTCTGCCAAAGACAAAGGCAAGTGTTACTCCACGAGCTACAGCTGGCCATAGGTTACAGATGACCGGGGAGCCAGGGTGCTCTGCATGGTGCTCTGTGCTGCACATCATTGGAGATGTGCTGAGCAGGCAGTAGGCAGCTGCCTTCTGCATTTGAACCAGCTAAAATTTCTGGTTGTGTTTTCAAATTCAGTTCAAAGCACAATGCTGCCATTGCACCAGGATGACACAGACTGGCACATACACAGCTTTGTTCCCCTCTGTACTTAAAGCATAAGAGACATTTGGTGGTTACCAAATTTCATTTCATTCTGACTCTGTCTGCTGGGTTAGGGCTTAAGATGGATGCACCCATTCTGCCTACCAGGGCAAAAGCAGTGTGTGAGACAGATCTAGCCTGGGCATGAGTTTTCTTGCCTGGAAAGTCAGTTGTCTCATTCCAGATGTGAGTCAGAGTGTGAGCAGGTGTGTGGGCTCTGTGCTCACTTGACAGCTCAGGCTATGAACTAAGATGATTGTAGTGAGCTTGACCAGGGTTGAATCTTTTACATTCATTATTGCTCCTAATCCCTGCAGGAATGTCACAGTTTTCTTCACCTGAGTGATGTCTGTGAGATTTAATAAATTTCCAGAGGTCTCAAATTCATAAGACACATTGAGAAAAGGTAACATTAGGCTTACAGTTATTTTGATATTAGGTTTACAGTTATTTCAGGTTGCTGAAGCTGTTTTTATAAGAATATCTTGAAAGCTGTTTGCAGAGTACAGCACTATTTCATATATATACAAAAATAGAAAAAAACCTCACATGTAGTCACCTTTAGGCACGCAAAACCTCTGTAATTATTCGAGAGAAAAGTAAGAATTACTTATATTTTTAGAAAACTAATAATATTCTACAACTTTCCAATATATAAAGCCAACCCCTTGCTATGGTGAAGCATACAATATATTTCTAGACATGACAGTGACCTAGTTCAGCTTTCCTGATGCTGTGCGCATCACAGTTGACTTCTGTTTCAGAATCTCATTATTCAGTGCAGAAAGATTTTATGCAGAGTACACTGATGAAAGCCCTTGCCTCAGTTTTCCTTTCACCTATGCTCAGTTACACAGATTGTACTTTTCACTTATGAGGGAATATGAGGCCACTTGTACAGGGACAAACAAGAAACAAAGTGATCTCACTATTTAGCTTCTCCTGTGAAGTAAGTAAACACTACACGCCCTTGGACAGGAGAGAGATGGACATTGTTCACCTGGATTTACACTGCTGAAGGAGACACAGCAGCCATGGAGTGAGGATCAACCCTAATGAAGCTCTCAGACATAAGAGAAACCAAAGTCATTGGAGAATAAAGTTAGTGACATATTATTTGTGGGTTTTTTCTATGGCAGGTTTTGACTTTTCACCGCAAACTTTGGCCCTTATTTTGTAAAGAGGCCCCATGGCACACCTCCTTATTGGGTCAAGACCAATATTTTTGGCTGAAAAATGGTGGACATTTGATTTTGCTGTTCTCTCTTTCTCTCTCTCTCTCTCTCTCTTTCTCTCTCTCTTTCTCTCTCTCTTTCATTCTTTCTCTCTTTCATTCTTTCTCTCTTTCATTCTTTCTCTCTTTCTCTCTCTCTTTCTCTCTCTCTTTCTCTCTCTCTTTCTCTCTCTCTTTCTCTCTTTCTCTCTCTCTTTCTCTCTCTCTCTTTCTCTCTTTCTTTTTTTCTTCCCAGATTTGAGTTTTGTGTATTAAATTTTTTTCAGCCAATCTGACTGAATTGTCTCTCTAGGGCCTGCCCCGGAGAGAGCCGGCAGTCCCGAGGGCTCAGGGGAGCCTGCGGGAGGTGCCCCGTCCCACGGAGCCGTGCCTATGTCGGCATGCCAGCAGAGCCCTCTCGTGGAGACGCCAAGAGGAGCAGCAGCACGAGGGGGTTTTCCTGACCAAGCAGCCCACACAGTTTGCCTGAAAGAGCTAAACAAAATTCAGAAAACGCCCACTCTTCATTTGACAGGTCTATGAGGGGAATTTGGTGATGTAACCAAATCGCCTAGGGGGGATGCTGGCTTAGCCAACACTTGCTGTCCTGGCTAGAACTTACATGCTTTTGGGTTAGGGTCTTCAATGTAAGCTGAGAGAGTTCAGTGGTACTACATACTGCCATCATAGGAGTGTGAACAAATCATGTCTTCTGTTTTACATCTTTATGCCGGCAAAATTGCTTATGTAGGTGGAAACAGGCTGATGGAGGAGTGCTTTCACTGGCAAAGATAACATCACTAAGCTATGGTGGTTTGTTGGTGTGTCTGTCTCAACAAGGGAAATCAGCTTTCTTGAGGGAGTGCCTGTGCTTCCCTCAGGGACATCAGCTAGAAAGAACTCTGATGTATGGATACTGACTCTGAACAACAAAGAAGTAAAACTGAGGCACTCAATTGCTCGGACTGTGTTTGTGAAGTCAGGGTAAATCTAACATTAGTGTGAAGTCATGAAGGTGTTTGCCAGTTCATTTGTCTAGTAGCCTCAGTACTTTGTAAGCTCTGGATTGGTAGAGTAAAACTATGTCTCCCATGAAGAAATAGCCATGCTGATGGAAGGACAAGTATGAATGCTTAACTAGTTTTGCAATAGAGTTTCTGCTATACAGCAGGAAGTCCTTAAGTGTAGTCTTAATCTTAGACTGTAATCCTCTGTGGTTTTATTATTTACTGCCTCTCAAGGAAGAATAGCACTAATTAGATTATTGACATTTGCATTTATCACTGATTACATTTTAATACCACCTACTTTGTTCTTTATCTCACTTCGTTTAATTATCAGTTCAAGGATTTGATGAAAAGTCAATAGCTACTTTCATCAGGACATCCCTGCTCCTTGCTGGTATTATTTTCCCCTGTATTCCTGTGGAAATTGCCAAAGCTTGCTCTCTGAAAACTGCTGGATCATTTCTGTTATATTGAAGGTTTGGTTCTTAGAAGTTTTGAAAACGCTGAAGAAACACAGATAAATAACCTTCCACATTAGAAGCAAAATGTGCTATAGGAGAGTGAATTTTGTGTCTTCTGTCCCTTTATTTGCTGCCATCCTTTCAGTAGGACTTAGTCTGCATGATGAATTACTCCTATGCTAGCCTATAAAACTGCCAGACACCTTGTACTTTCATATTCTCTCTCTTAATATTACTTCTTGATCTCCCCTTGTACAGCTTGTGGAAGGGCAATTCACTTTCGTGGTCATAGTGGGAAAGAATCCTGAAGAGACCATATGGCAGTTAAGCCTCCTCAGTCACCAGGGAGTGCGGTCCTATTAAAACTATATTTAGCTGGCACTAGTCCAGCCTTGTGAGCTGTGACAACAATGTTTCTGTGACTGTCAAGGCACCAGAATCAGATGTGGGGCTTACAGAGCGTTGTAGCCTGTACTGTACAGCATGTTGGGTTTCTGAGACCAGAAATCCATGGGAGAAAAGAAAGAAAGAGGCAGAAACTGAGGCAGCCGATCTATTAACCGGTTATATTCCCTCAAGAGATTGTAACAGGGAAACAAAAGGAAAGTTAAGCGAGGAAACACAGAAAATGTGTTTCCTCACTTAACTTTACCCGTGAGCAGCTTCCAAATGGCCTCAGTGAGAGCTGATGTTTGTATTATGATACAGTCTTGTATCAGGATGCTAAAGTGGACCTTTGTACCTTCCACTGTTATGTGCCATGTGTTTTTCTTGGCTCCTACATAATCACAGTTTCAGATCATCATTGATTGTATAGGATCAGGGATCCTAAGAGAGGTAAGACAAAGGGTCTGAAGACTGAAGGCAAAAATAGTCATAGTCTTGTGCATGCCTACTTGTAGCATGTCTTAGAAGCAGAGAACAAATTCGTGTTTAGCTTTATTGTTCCCCAGAGGTTCTGGCTCATGCTGTGCAGACTAAATTACCCATGTTTGTGTTGTTTATCAGTTGTCTAACCTTCCTGACCCTGAAAGCACCTAATGTGAACGCTGCTGTCACTTTCTTAGTCCACAAACTTCTGTGGATACCAGGAGAGTGTCTGCCAAAGGGGTTTTGTCAGCCATCTCTCTTTTACTAATGTTCTGCCTCTTTGACTATGCTTTTTTGGATTTTTTTTTGGTTTTTTTTGTTTTGGTTTGGTTTTGTTTTGGGTTGTTTTTGGTTTTTCGGTTTGGGTTTATTTTTTTTGTGGGTTTGTTTGTTTGTTGGTTTTTGGGGTTTTTTTGTTCTTTTTTTTTTTTTTTTTTTTGTGTCCGGGGGAAACATAGAACAACACTAGTGTACAAAGTAACTTTGGCTCAGAGTAAGCCGGGGAGTAAACCTAGAGGACATCCCCTTGAGTGACCCGCCTTTGTGAGCCTGAAGTCTTTCCTAAAGAGCTACTTAAATTACAAACCAAAAAAATCATAGAAAGGAAATGGGTGCTAAAATGGTGATTCATTTGTGAGATGTTCAGGGTTGCCAACCGTATAGGTATCCTGTCTCTTTGTAATTGCATCACTCCAAATGTACCCCTCATCTTCCAATTTTCTCCCCAATCCCACTGAATTGCTGTGTGGTGTTTCATCTCCAGCTGGGCTTAAAATGAGGGCATTGTCTAACAGAATTCCCCACGTAAAACAGGGGGATGTGGGAGCAATCTTTAGTTCCGCTTGGCAGAGGGTTTTCATCTAGATTCCAAGTTTTCTGGGGTCATCTGAGTATTAATGCCTTCATTTGGGTCCTCAGACAATATAGATCTAAATAGCCTTTTCCAGAGGTAGGGAAGCATATTCACATTTCTGAAGATTCCTAATCCTACAAACACTAACCCTGTACTGTCCCCACCTCATTCTGTAGGAAGAAGACTGCATTTTGGAGCAGACCTATTCAGATGCCCCTGAGGGGTATGGCAGCAGGTCCTATTTTAAGGGAGTTCTTAGGGAAATTCTGGTCTCATCACAGAAGCACAGAATTTCTCTGCCATCAGAGAAGCAAATGAGTGCATGAGGAAAAAACTAACACAGATTTTAACCTGAAATTACCAGTAACATACTTGTCTCTGGAACAGATGAGAGGTGCTTAATAGACTGAACAAAACACAGCTGCTGAAAACCTGTGAAAGGCCCATGCCTTTCTGGATCACTGGCTAGTGGCAATGTGAGATACCATAGAGCATCTCAAATAGCTTTTGATTTTTATTGGAATGGGCATCTGATGGCAAACTAATGGAGTTTGTCATCTTCCTACTCCCAGGGCAGAGAGCATAGGGGAGTCCCTCATGTAAATTAGTTTTATTAGTTTCTTTTATTTGGTTATAGATTTACAGAGCTCTCTGACAAAAATCAGAATTCTTTTAGCTCTTGCATCTTCACTCAGGGCTGAGACCAAAGACTTTATTTCAATCTGATTTTTAGGGTGAAATAACAAAAAGTAAAAGAAAAGTATAAGCAGACAAACAGAAAAAGGAATGAAAGGTTCCATAGGTGAAGATACTTGTAGTTGTAACACAGTCATTTTAGCCACAGCATTAGTTCTGCCTGCACAGGGAGTTGAAGAGAAAAAAGGAGGTGGAAGTGACATATAGGAATGTCACAGGTGGTGAGTATGGAACACTGAGGTAATGTTATTGTGGCAGTCATGAACCATCAGAAGGAGGAGAAATGAAAAGAAACATCTCAGTTACCTTTGATTGGCAGATAAGTGCAATGTTAGTCTGAAAATTGCTTTGTGAGTCCTGTTAAGGCTGTTTCAGGCTTCTGCAGCCTGTTCAAGCCTTGTAAATATAGGTAGCCTCACCCTATACAACCTGTATAATGCAGGAATACTATGTCACTCCCAAGTACTAGCTAGTATCAGATGTTTCCTGAAAGCTCAGTGTTTTATTCACTTGGTTTTACTGCGAACTTAAAATGTTAAATACCACAGGTTCAAATGCCAGTCAATAATGGATGATGTCTGCAGGACTGTCCACTAACAAAGTTCTTCTTAATAACAGTATTAATAAAATGTTTAAATTCTTTAAAATTTGAGCAAAAAAGAGAGGAACAATTGTCTTGCTTAATACAAAAAGTCTTAAAATCAATTAATTTTTAGGCCTGCAGGTAAAATTTCTTCATGGAAGTCCAAGGAGGTCGCGGAGAAACATAGGGAAGGTTCCTATTATCCCACACTCTATTACTTAGGAACAACGTACCATGTAGTCCTTCATATTGCATCAATCTAATTCTTCTTTCCTAAAGGTCAATTAACATTTTAAAGCCTGTCCACTCTTGCCTTAAGCATGACATTAAGCACAGGTGTAATCATAGATGACTCATTTAATTATTATGGTGATTGCTATAATTTTTATAATACACCATATTTAAAGGTCTAACTGGCTAAGAACTATAGTTTAATGAACAGTCCTATTTTACTACAGGCAACACTCTTAATGATGCCTGTAATTCACACTACTGCTTTTGCTTTCTTCAGTTGCCAAATCTGAAGTATTTAAGCATATGTCCAGGCCTGATGGTAACCTAAAGCAATTTGTTGTAATTTCAAGTTCAGTGATCCAGTTGTTTCCAAAAAGAAAAGAAAATTATAATGTGTCATTTTAACCTGAAAAAACTCCTGCATCCCAGTTCTTCGGGAAAAATAATTACAATTAGCAGTTCACTTATTCTTGTGAATGTGCCCATGAAGTTCTGGTGAAAATCTTCCTACAGGTACACATAACCTTGAGAGCTGGAAAGCAGTGTTGACTTTCCCAACATATTCATAATTACCAGAGACTAATTTTTCATATGAACAGAAGTTCGCAGCCAGGTGAATTGCCTACACAACGTGATGACAGTGTGCACGTAGGGGTACGGTTGAAGTGTTAGGTGAGAAGAGGACACAGGTAAGCAATATCAAAAAGCCACCTCCTTATCCTCTAACACTGAGCAGTGCTGAGGCACTTTAACACCCTTTCTTTCTCAGCTGTTCTCCTCTTGCCAGGAATATCTGAGGGAGTAAGGCTCTCTGATAAAATATTCAGGTACACAACTTCTCTGTAACTGATTAAGGGAGTCCTTCAGCAGTGGGAAAAATTCTGTTTCTCTCCAATCTCATGAGCCAGATGACATGATTTATTTGTATTAAACTGGATTTTTAATAGTAAGAATGCCGTGACCCTTAATAACTAGAACAATAATATTATTCTGTACCTTCCAATATCTAAACTGCTCTGCACTACTTAGCACATTACTAACAAGAGAGTTAATTAAGTTATTAATTAACCTAATTAATGAGGTTAATATTTCGTGTGTGTGCATTTCTACTGTAAGACAGCGTAGGACCCCAGGGGAGTCAAAGCTGAATAGTGCATTCAGGACTCCCAGACACCGAAAGTGTACAAGTGAGCAGGACATTCCCCAGTCACCACTGAAATTATCCCTTCTGCACACTGGTAATGTGCTCTTCAAAAATCTTCCCAAACCTCATTTTCTCTGTTTACATGGCTGAAAGAAAATAAGTAGCGAGGGTCCCTTATCAGATTATAGATGTTAGAAGCATACTATGCAACCTCTTAATTAGTTCCATTTCCACAGTGTGCACTCAATAATCCATTCAATCTGGATGCTATTAGAAGCCTTTTCTACCCATCCTGCTTCTGCTGTAGCCTTTTTCAGACAAGTGACTTCACTATCACATGACATTTCTGGCACTACCCTGATCCTACTTTCAATATTTCAGCTCTTCATACAAGGGTGTCGGGAGAACCTGCGTGTACAGCAAAAGGAGACTCATATATATAAGTGAATTCAATTCAGCAGTGCTAAGAGATTTAAATAAGTCCTCAAACTGTTAATACATACTAGTATCAGTTCTTATGTTCACACATCAGTACAATCCAATGCTGAATGCTCAAAACTAGCCGTACATAGGTTTCATTTTCTTCTGTGGTATTTGAGCAAGATAATGTTTGACACCAGGATGAGACAAATAGTGTACGGAGGAAATTAAAAGCTGTATTGTTCCCTTGTAGACTATATTTGCTGTGACAGATATTAATTATGTTAGGACTAGTGCTTTCATGGCTGGATGAACCCACTGGTCTGGAGAGTAAGGTTTGTTTCCTCACTTCAGAAAATGCTTAGAAATTGTTTAGTGGTTGTGGTAGATTGACCCTGGTAGGACACCAGGTGCCCATCAGAGCTGCTCTACCACTCCCCTCCTCAGGGGAAAAAAAAATAATGAAAGTCTTTTGGTTTGGGATAATGACAGGGAAGATCACGCGCCAATTACTATCACAGGCAAAACAGACTCAGCTTGAAGAAATTATTTGAATCTATTGCCAATCAAATCAGAACAAGAAAATGAGAAAAACCCCCAAATTTCAGAACACCTTTCCCCCATCTTTTCCTTCTTCCTGTGCTCAACCTGACTCCCAAATTCTCTATCTCCTTCCCACAGTGATGCAGAGGGGTAGGGGGTGGGGGATGGGGGCTGTGACCTGCTCATCATACATTGCCTCTGCTGCTCCTTCCCCCTCAGGAGGAGTCCTCACACACTTCTGTTTCTCTATGTAGTTTCACTCCTCTCTCCACTCCACTCCACTGTTACACAGCAGATTTTCCATTTCTTGTATCTGTTATCCCATCATCACTGATGGGCTTGGCCTTAGCCAAAGGCAGATCCATCCTGGAGCTGGCTGACATTGGCTCTGCTGGACATGAGGAAAACTTCTGGCAACTTCTCACAGAAGCCACCCCTTACCCACCCCACAACCTAAACCTTGTCACACATGCCCACTGCAGTGGTACTTCTAATTAAAAACAGATTATGAGAGACGCTCTAACCTTTGTGTCTTTGAACACTAACCCCAAAATCTAGCACGAACCTTAGTCTTGGACTGAACCTTGCTCCCGAACAGCTATAAATGGCCTAGGCATTATTTTGATCACGATGGTTTGTCAGTTTTCTAAAATTTGTCTCTCTCCTAACCCTAACCAAGGGAGTGGGCTGAGCCTTAGCCCAAGACCCACAGATGTGTCAAAAAGTGTGAACTTGGGAGACGCATATGGCTGCGTTATTTATGTGCATTTTATATTATTAAATCTGATGCATTTATGCTTTTTGTTCAGGTTAAGGTTATCTATTTATGTGTCTACACAGTTCTGATTTCTCTCTGTACTGTTCTTATCTTCCAAGTTTATGTTGTCAGCAAATTACATTAACAAAGTGCTGTTTTGCTGCCCAGATTATTAATGTAAACGTTAAGAACACACTGCCAGTGATTATCTTTAGAAGCCTTTGTTACTAATCTCAACAATTCCTTCTTCGGCATGACTCACAGTGTTCCAAACTATTAGATGAGTTTCTACTCACCTTAATTAAATAACAATCTTCAGATCATTAGCCCCTTTGTTTCCTTCTTAATTATGATTATTTCCATGTTCATATCCTCATCTCCAATGACTAGATTACCTTTGTCCCTAGGAACAGAGGAAAACAAGTTGGAACATGGCAAATTGTGATTCGTTGTAACACAGCAATACAATGTTATTATTTTTTAAATATGAGGTTGGTCCAAAACTGGTTGGTCAGAGTTGCTGTGTACTCTTCATCCTTGGAGATGCTCAAGAATCAAGAAAACATGGCCCTGAGCAATTTGCTCTGATTCGATTTGCTTTGAGTAGGTGGAGCAGGGAGTGAACAGTGGACGATGACCTCTGGAGGTGCATTTCAACTGCAAATATTTAATGATTCTGTTTTTAACATCATGATCCTTACTGAAATCAGAGGCTAATGCATCTTAATGATTTTTTACTTCTATTCTGTTCTCCCATCACAGTTGTGCTTCTTTTCTTGTTCTCCTTCATTTATAAGATTAAAGTGCTTGTACTGTATTTGAAGCATTTTTTTGTTTTCTTATTTTTAAATAGTGTGGAAACACAAGTATAGTTACATGGGCATCGTGTGTTCATAAAACAGCACTGTCTTACTAAATAAGTAACAGCAAAATACTGATTCATGAGGTCACAACTTGAACCATCAAACTGAGAAAGACAGTAGTTGTTGAAATAATTCACAGAAAGGTAGGGCTTATATAGAAGACCATAGAAATGAATAATCCTTCCATGTCATAGAAATCAAGCTTCTTTGGAAAATCAGATATATGTCCATTTGTGAGTCTCACTTTTTGCACAAAGATATGCAGAAATTCTTAAAAGATACTAAAATGATTCTGTAAAAGAAAAGGTCAGGAGACACCAAGGAAACCAGTCTTAAAAATTATTGCACTTATTAAATCCTGAAGCTTCTTCCCAGAAATTTTGACTGTCTGTGATTCTGCAGACTGCAGGTGGAGCAGAAATGAAGTTAGTGAAAACATTACTAAACAAACTTCCTTGTAATTTTTCTCGTTATCAGAATCAACTAAGGGGTTTTTGAGGTAGTCTGATAACCAAAAATGGCAGTTATTTCTGTTAATATCCTGGTAAAAAATCCCAGCAGGCTGCTGGGCTCTCAGAATTGGTGCTGAATACCTGAACTTGGCCCTGTCTTGTCAACCATTAACTTGTTATCCATCAAAGTTTTCCTCTGACTGTTGCCCTTCATAGCAAAATCATGCCTTGGGAGATTTTACCTGAATCTCACCATACTTCGAGACCTGCAAATACTGTGCCAAATAGACCTGCTTACACAGAGACTGCTACTCTGCTGTTATTTATAAAACTGACAGTTCAACATCATTGCAAGCATCAGGAATCATCCAAGACGAGTGAGTACTGAGGATACAGCATAGACATTCAACTAATTTTAAATTACCTGCTAGGTTTTGAAGAATTGGGCCAAAACATTTGTCTTGCACAAAACATCCTTCCAACTAATCATGCTTATTCAAATCATGGGCATATGTTTACAGAGAAATTGAATTTTTCTTGTCACATCTTACTTAGTCTGAGCTTTAACTATGAACATTTTCACAGCTCCAGGGAGAATTCTCTTCAAGCCCCATGACAAATTGCAAATACTTACTAGCAGTTTCATCCTGCTATAGCCTCCTAGTCATACGAATTCTCTTTTAACTTTATTCTTCAGCTTGATGTTTGTGCCAGAATGTTCTTTCACAACGATCTTCCAGTCAAAATCTCACCATCCTTTCAAATTCTTCTAAAAAAATCTGTGATGTCACAGAAATATATTAGATGACCTCGGAAAGGACCTCAAACTATCATGGTCAGATACAGACACATGTTTAAGACCTTATGGAACTATAAAAATGCCGTCTTTCTTATCTTTTTGCTTCTGAATATATATTGCCCCATTAATCAGAGTTATTAGTTCATGATCAGGCACTTGTGAGATTAATTGTGGTAGAGGGACAAATGTCAAGACCTGGATTTGTTTTGTTGAAGTTCTGCTTGTTTACAGGGGATGTACATGAAGGTGTTTTCTTGCATATATTAAACGGGAAATTTCTTTGCTTTCAAATGCCACATCTGAATCTTCTGTCAGTTCTGGGACAGAGAAACTCTAATTTTTTGCTGCTTCTTGAAATCTTTTTATTTTCTGAAGGATTGTACCATTGCCTTCAGCTTCAAATGCGTATGGATATCCAGCAGTGTCGTGTCCTAGCTTCTGATTGTGATCCCATTACTTTGAGTGGTGTTTTGAGTTACTCTCTGTGGACAGACTTGATTGCTAGTTCCGTTGACCTAACACTTCCACCATCTGTGAATGAGCCTGTTATTCTGTATTTAGCCAAAGACCCACTGCATGGAAGCTGTTAGTACCTTTCAACCCTATTTTAGACAACACATTACTCAAACACAGCTTTCACAATTAACTCGTTCAAAACATCTCTTTACCTGACCTGAGACCTGAGTCTCATGGCAAATTTTTCCACCCTCAGTAGGTTATTGAAACCTCCGTAAACAGCAAGATAGATTGAATGAGTCACTCCAGTTTAATCCCTCCTGTGAAATTTTACACTTCTATGCTGTTATGAATAATTTATTTCATCTTTCTTTGTGCCAACATCCAGTCACTGATAATTCAACATACTGAATTTCCCTGCAAACTAAAATGGAACAGCATTGTAAAAAACTTTCTGTATCTCTGTTAAATTAATCTAGAATCTTGTTTGGAAAAAACTAAAAAAGGTAAAAACGACTGCCCATAATGTTCAAACCTCTTACCCTTGTAGAGGGACCAAATTCAGCAGTTAACTCAAGTATGTTTTGCTTGCTACTACCTTCCTTCACTTGCATTGGAGTATGTTTTCTTAGTTGTTCCAGACTACTATGATACTGCCAATTTGCCAGTGTTTATTTAAACAACATGTTGAAGAAGGTTCATCTAACTTGACATCACTATGGAAGGCTTTATCCCACCCCAAACCTGATTTGTTATTACTATTACTCAATACTAATAGTATTACTCAATACCTCCCAGAACTTACTCATAACATAATAAGACATTTATATTTCAAATGTGTCTTTCAGAGCAATGGGTAATTTTCTCATGCTTTATCTAATTTGTCCTGCAAAAACCACTACACATCTTCATTTTTTTGTATAGATTAGAGACATTTTCTTTCCCCTCATTCAGCTATTTTTAAAAATTCTATTAGAGAAGTTCTAGAATCCATGAGGATGTTTAGAAATAAGTGTCCATAGCTATATGCAAACAGTAGCAGTCTTAAATTCAAAGGATCAGAAATGTTTCTTGTTTCATTATATAGTTTAATAGAAAAGTTAGAAATTTGGTTTTGGTTGCCTTCTTTCATCATCTGCTAGTAACAATTTTGGTCTTTGTTTTAATGGAAATAGCATATTTTTCCTCTCAAAACAAAATGCATTTTTTCCCTCATAATGTCCTCAGTATCATAAATCAGAGCATGTTACAACAGCACAGAGGGATTGTGGTAGGCACTGAGCTGCAGTGCTGAGTACAAACCCTCAATTGCAACAGCAAGTTAAAGTAACAGGGTGTAGAAGCTGCAGCAAGTCAGCAGTGGTGGAAATGCTAGAAATGTTTCACCAGGGGCAGCAAAAGCTCCTAGGGGATAGGCTGAGGGCACATGTTCTGGAATGTGTCTGGAATACAGCATGGACGTGTCTAATTCTACCCCACATTTGTTGTCTATGATAATGTGTCTGATTCTGGGATGTGCTAGATAATTCCTGTTATGGTTATGATAAGAACATTGCTCTGAGGAGCACTGGATGGCAACCTACACCTTGACCATTTATAGACAAAATATTGCCCCTAGTTACCACAGCAATCAGCAAACTACTGTCATCAGGACTTGCTTCTTCCCACTTTTAGCAGCTATTCTTGCTATGGACACCAGCACAAGTGGTCATACAGGCCCCCAAAAGTGGCAGGCAGCAATAGAGCACCCTTTTGAGAGGCCACTGGTTTCTTTGGGACTTACTTCTCTAAATCAAGAGAGAAATTACTTAAAAACTTCTGCAACACCACCTGTTTGAGAGCAGGAATATGCTGCCACTGTGGACTACACCTTGGACTGCTCCTTAAGACTCTCATAAATGTTGCACCACTGGTAGATGGAGCAAATGTATTAGAGGTTAGGTGCTGTGTGGAAAGGGAAATTATTAATCTCTCAACTGCTTTAGCACAATACTGTTGTTGGCATTCAAATACTGGCAGAAACTGAGATGCATTTGCTGCATTTAAATTCTGCAGTGAAAACTGGTAACCATTATCATCAATTAATGTAACACTCCTGTCTATCCCAACTTCCTGAGATGCAAGATTACGTTGCCACTTCTACTCAAGCAGTCGTACAAAACTTTTAGTGGTACAAAATTATAGTCCTGAAGCCTTAAAGTCCCACCTACCTCTTAGGTACTCTTGTGTTTGAAGGCTGAGTAAACTCTGAAGTTCTTCAATATAGAAGTATATAATCACTTTCAGACCAAAAAATCTTTAGGATTCTGTGGGGAGCTTTAGTGCAGCTGGTGTGAATGGAAATCTTTCTGCTGACGATGGTGTGATCCAGGCAGGATGCCAACCCCGACTTTCTCCCAGTGAAAGCTTTACCAACTTGTTATCAAAACTGGTCTCTACTTAAGCCAAAGCTTCAGAGCAACAATTCCATCTGTGATTTGAAATGTTGACTATTCATTTTGCCCACAGAGCTCAGCTGCAAAGTGATACGGAATAAAAAGATTAAAACCGTCTTCTTGCTACTAACCATTCACCAGAGATTAAAAGGCAGCCAGGCAGCCAGTTGATTTGACATTCATCTGCACATCTTGGGGATCTGAGAGTCACTGATAAGATTTCCCTGCCCTTGTTCTGCACTGCTTTCCAGAAATCTCTACCCTCTCAGCTGTTCTAAATCAAATGTCCCTGTTCTAGCTGATGGACAGAAACAAGTTGCAGAGGGAAAAGGAGGATGGAAACCACTTAAAATAGAAATAAAAGGGCTTTATTTTTTATCACCATAAAAATGTTGATCAAAAACTAGGTAGAACTTAACAGTCCTAAGAAAGATATAACTAAAAATTAATGAAAAAGAGATAAAATATATTATTTGATGTCTCTCTGAATTAGGGAGACACTTTCCCCCAGTATTAAATATTAGCAGATATTATTAATATTTATATTAAATCAAATCAAATGAAATACTTTTAATGTTAATATTCAAGATATGGTCAAGACTTAAAGCCAGTTGACTCAAGAACTGTATTTCTGAATAACCCATATCTGAATTAGATATTAAAGCAAATAGTCTATTTATGCTTGCTCACAATTTAGTTACTTGGTGTTCCTGGGAGCAATTGCAATCCATTTAAGGTGGTGTGCATGCCACTAAGATGGGCCAGAAATTTTTGCTAAGGAGAAGTGTGAAAAAGACCACATTGGCTATGGAAGGAGAGGGGACAACTGTTTAGTTGTGTGAATTTAAGCAGACCTTGATCTTGGAGCCAAAGAATGGCTCCTAGCTCCCCAGGACTGCAATTTGGATATTATGGGCTTAAAGAATTTTCAGATTCTTTTCTCTGTAATGAAAAATTCTCACTTTAACACCATTTAAACAGATTTATTTGCTGAAGAAAAATTCATTATTTCAGTGTTCTTTATTGCCATGTGAATGGTGAACAAAATGCATTTTACACAAGCAGACTGTGTTGTATAAATTCAGCAAATCAGTTATCACAAACCATTCTGTGACAAGTGGTGTCCCACAGTGGTTCTCATTGGGAACAATTCTGTTTATTATCTTCATTAATGACAAAGGTCTTGAGTACACCCTCAGTAAACTTGCAGGTGACACCAAGCTGAGTGGTACAGTCGACACACCTGAAGGATGGGATGCCATCCAGAGGGACCTGGACAAGCTCAAGAAGTGGGCTGGTGTCATGAGGTTTAACAAGACCAAGTACAAGGTACAGGGGATAAGAAGCTTGGTGAAAACCTCATTTTATTCAGATATTTGAATGGTAAAAATTGAGGACCACTGAGTTGAAACTGTTTAAATCAGAATGTACATAAGTATTTTATTGTATTTTCTTTGCCATATATGCTTTCATCAGCATCTTGTTGCTAAGATTGTTAAAATCTATTGCCTTTAGAACATATCTCAATGCTTCCAGGCAGTAGTTTTGAAACAAATATAATTCTTGGTCCCCTAATCTTCCAAATTTTTTTTTTTGATAGAAATGTTTTACATCAATTACTCATAACATGGATCTGGCAGAAATATTCTTTAACAGAGGGACAAACCATAGGTTGAAGAGCCAGAGGGCAATAGGCAGCAGGGCTTGTTGTAGTTAAGTGGATTAAAAAAGAATGGAAAAGGAGGAAGGTTTTCTTTTTAAATTACCAATCTGGAAATATTAGCTCCAAAGGACAAAAGTAAGTGTGTCTTACTGTGTCCTGGGATGGTTTTTGTGATGGCCATCATTCACCCAGCATTAAGCAACAACTTATACTGCTCACATGCAGTAAAAACCTTCTATTTTGTCTCTGCAAGGGAGCTAAATGGGAGCTTTAATCCTCTTCTGCTTTAGTGCAACAGTGGCAGTTATTTATAGAACCGCTCTGGTGACGGATGGGCATTACAGATGGCTCTGTCTCACCAAAGAGCTAAATTAAGTAATTTGTTTCTGAATGGGAGGTTTATTTATTGACCTCAATAAAGTTAATCTTGCTTTTGCCTAGAGCTCAACACACAAGTCTAATCCAATGGGTTCATTTCACCTTCTCTACAATTTTTCTATGTTTAAATCCCTAGGTTTGTTTCTCTTTACATCCTTTAAGTGTACCTCTCATTTCAGACCCCACTGCTTTAGGCATATCTTCATTTTCTGTGAGCGTTTTGATGTAATTGCCTGCTTGGGAGCTCTCTAACCAGTCAGAAACCCTTAAATGTCATGGAAATAGCCTTGTGGATGAGCTCTGTTCACCAGAGAGCCTGTTGCGTTGAAATGGAGGATGGAAGCAGCCCTGCCATCCCTGGAGACTTCCAGCATTTCTTTCTTCTACCAACTGCTTTGCTGGCTCCCAACCTCACAGTGCCCTGAGCTGTCCCCTTGCCCCCTGTCCTAAAAACAGTGCATCAGAAGAGATACAATAAACCAGCCCCCCCCCCGCTGAGATCAAACCACACCCGTTGCATTTCTGTTGCTATCAAAGGTGCTGTGCATTCAGGTGCTGCTGCTGAATGGTGCCATGGTCACTCCTGTGGCCAAATGCTGCTGAAGCTGCTATTGCAAAGTGACATTGTGGCAGCCAGCTCTTCTCCTGCCCTGCTGAGGCATGCAAATCTGATCCTTCCCACATCATGATTCTGACTGACATCATGGCATCTGTAGTGCTGCTCTGCATACTCCTAGGGTGTCTCTCACTTACTTTTTTAACTTCAGGAACAGAAAAAATAAGAATGATTCCTGAGGTACTATCCAGAACAGCATTTTATCATACAGCATCATGACCCAAAATCCATACACAAAGGTAATTAGGGAAGGAAAAAAACACCACAATCTGTTGAAATTCCTCACACTATGTATTCCCTAATACCAAGCTACTGGTAAATCACGTGCTGACTAACTAAATATTTTTGTACCAAATCTCAGGAAAGTCCCGACAATAGAAATTCAAGTGAAGTGAAGATGGCTTCATGTCACAAAGGAAAGATCAGGGCCTCACTGCTGGCAGGTGTTGGTACAGTTCTTCTTGTGACCGTGACAAGATCACAAACCAGGACAACATGGTTTGCAATCAGTTGCTCCTAGCATAAATATAAAATTTTATTTCATAGCTCAAAAGAACTATCAGAAGTTCTGCCTTCTTGCAGAAAACCAATTTCACTAAAAACTCTGTTGCAGACTAATCTGAAGCTGTGAGATGTACCTATGACAATGCAGATACTTTAGCACCTTATCTAGTCTGGTAACCAAATACTGCAGTTATTGAGTGCCTGGAGATATTAATTTCTATAGGCAATCTTCCAGTCCATGTCTAGATACTTGTATTCAAGATATTTCTGCTTTTGTACTCTTTTTCCTTTTGGGGGAGTATGTGTACCAAATGCTAAATTCTATAATCTTGCCTTATATGCTGAACTCTTTCTTTTACTTCCACAATAATTTTTCAGGCCTTCTGCTCACTGTATAATTAATTCAAGGACTTATTGAATGTTTAAAAGTATAGCAGGGAAAATAGACATTTTATTTTAGTAATATTATGATTCCTGAATCTAGGTATTAACTTCTGTGGAAAATTAATCTAGTCCTCATAGCACCCAGAAGCATTTGACAGAAATTGCATTTTGGATTATTTTTAATATGTAATTCATAAAACAGTAGCATTTTATTTTCTAAATTTGGTGGTAATTTGTTGACAACCTAGGAAAAAACAGGAATTCTCTTTATTGTCAGTAAGATCACAATGTCTGCCCAGAACGAATATGATCCACACTCTATTACATTTTTCCAAAGCCCAGGAAGTTTATAGCACGTAGAATGAGATTCCCCTGCCCATTGCAGGAAGAGAATAAGTTACTTTACAAAGGTGACCGTTTTTCTCCAGTAGCTGTGAAAGGAATGTCTTACCACCTTGCTCAGCCTTAACACCTAAATTCTAGATGGCTAAACCAGAGCAGAAAAATCTGTTCCTAAGAGTAGAATGGCTCAATTTTTCCAAGAGCCAGAGGAATTCCATGTGTGTGCTTACAAAGAAAAATGTCTTTTGTATTTTTCTACATTCTAGTTCTGTGTTTTACCTGTCACCTCCTGCACTCCACAACACAAAATGCAAAATATTTTTTAGTTGTTGGAAATAAATATTCTTGGTCTTTGGGATGTATATAAGAAATACAGTTGGGATTTTTTTAGATTTTAAGTGATCAGTATATTGCTATGGAAAATGCCTTTTGTGGTTGGATGTGTTTGGGTGACGTACAGCAAGCAATTTCCATTGCATCTATTGTCAATCACCCATATTTGACCTAATTCCAGACAGTCTTCATACCTTCATTTAGCTTCTAAGAAAGCATGTTATACATGATTCAGTTATAAAAACTATAATGTAATTTAGATATTATTACGTTTGAACATTTTGTTGTATTGGTGGGTTGTACTGCCATACAAGAATGAGGAACTACTAGAATAGAAACTAGAAAGAAGAGTTTCTACTTAAAAAATATTTCTATTAGTTCTATAACAAAAGCCACAATATTTTCAGGTACACAGGAACTGATAAATCCTATTGAGTATTCAGGTGGGTCTTTACATCCCAGAAACGCAATGTGGTCAATGAAAATGGATAGGTTTTGAGTCCACTTTTTTTTTATTATATTAAACAGGAATTTTTTTCTGTTCTGAGGATCACATCTGCTCAAGACACAGACTACCATGACCTCTTATGCAATAGCATAAAGTCATTTTTTGCCAGAGGAAAAATGAATCAATGTTGTGTTTTACATATTACCTTAGTCATACTCGTTCTGCCATATAAAACACTGGGACAATCAAAGCTATTTATGTTCTGATTGCTTAAGTGGAATCCAATTAACCCTGACAGCAATTTTTCATGGTCTAGCTATTGTAGTAAAAATTTCCTGAATAGCAAAATGTTGCCTTGATCATGAACAGCCAGCATAATTTTTTCTTATAAGTTTTGGATAACCATAGAAGACTACTTGAGAAGAATATGTATGCACTTGAATATTTTTTTAGGTTTTTTAGATTAATTAAGTGCAGAAATTTTTTGGAAGGTGAAAAGTAAAATATTTTAGGTAAAACCTGAAATTTTTGGGATAATTATTTCGCTGCTTTTCCTAATGATGTTTACTACTCAAAACTAACACTAAATACATCTGTAATCTGCAAAATGAGGTAATCTTAACCCCTTTCTTCTAAAAGTCAGCATGAGGTTTGCTCTTGGTTTCAGTAGTGATGAACAAGAGCCTGAGTGTTGCTGTTGCACGCAGGGACAGCGAAAAACGATATGCACTCAGATCAGAGAAGATAGTTGAAGCTGACCTTTTAATGCCAAAACCCCATCTTTTTGTAGCATGGATCGCAAAAGAGAAATTACATGATTGTCCCATCGGTCAACCATCTACCAAGGTGATAGGCTAAGAGGTATAACCACCCATTTCAAAATATTATTCCCAGTAAACTAAAACAATTCCACTATGTTCTCCCAACAGCCTTGCACCTGCAAACGTTTACCAACTAGCAAACCATCAGACAGCTAGCTTGTGTGAGAATGGAGACTTTCACGAGACAGTAAAAAGTGGAGAATTTTTTCTCTGCTAGCCTCCTCAGCATCTACACCTGAGTAGAGCAGTTTTGCTTGGAAGTAAGGTTTGATTCTCGAAGTCTTGCCCTCAATTTTTGTCAGTAAATGAAGTCCCTGGATGGAGTATAATAAAAAAGTGCATCTGTCCTGCAGGAATTACCCAACCCTTCTTCCAATTTGTTCTTTATGGATTTTGATGGTCCTGCACAATTCCACAAAGGCCATTTTTCTGCTAACCATGAAATTGTGCTTGAACAAGTCCTGCAGCTTAGATGAGAACAGCCTCTAATGGGACCTTACACAGGGCATCATGACTCTCTGTCACTACCTGCTCAGTATTATTAATTCCCATCCTTATGAGAAGGATTGTTCTGCTGAAAAATAAAATAATGCAGCCAGGTTATATGGTAATGTAATGTCCACATCTTCTAAGTGCCAAAATATAGATATGTAGATTGTGCATGGAAAGCATTAATTAGATTCCTGTGGTAGGTACCATGGTTTTACTGAGTGCTTTGTTCTCTATTTATTTATTTGTTTGTTCTGAAGTTCCCAGTTAGGCCTCAAACACTTTTCCTACAATCCTTTTGTGTATAATTACATAGTAACAGATAATTCCAGAGCAAAATCCTGGTCCCATGGATGCCACTCACAAAAATTAGGTCAATTGCCTCAGTTGTCAGAAAGCCAAGATAAAACAGCCTGAGCCCTGAGCTTCTGACCTGGTCTTAGCTATGCTTTTAACATCTCAATATGTGTGCTATTTCTATCTTCATCAGCATCAAGTAATAACCAAAGGTGGGCCAAATTTTGTTGTTCAGGTGTGAGATCCAAGGGACACCCAGCAATCTGGTAGGTGCTCAGACTGCACATCAGGACTGCCAGAGCTCCTTGTCAGCAGGTGTGCATGGAAGAAAACTTGAGAAAGTGGAGGTGAGAGATAAATGGCAAGATTTTCAATGGGATTTGCACCTTCTTTTACTGGATTTGCTACCTAATACTTTTTATCCCCATAATAAAGACTTGTTCACACAAGCTTTAGAGGATAAATGAGTTTTCAGAGGTGAAGGAGAGCAACAATACTGGTTATTTAAATGCACTTCTGCTTAATTTTCCTTTAAAGACTAGAGAATATGAACCACCAGATTATTCACATATTCATCAGGTATTTTGCTTACCTGATGTTTGCAAGGTTTAAATCTAAAAACAAGAAAAAAAAGCCTCAGAATGATCTTTTTTCTCTTGACAGACATTAGAGAATGACTCCAAAATATGTTGTTCTGGTAGGAAGCCTACATCAATAATGAATTAGCTAAAGAGATAAAGCATTTTTTGTTTCCATGCCTATTATTTACAGCTGTGATATTTTTACATGTACCACACCCTATACACAGCATTGTGAGATGGAACATCCTTCTCAAGAGTAAGCAAACAAAAATAATATTAGGTCCTTAGGACAGAAACCTACATACACAATCCCTCTCCCCCTAAAGGCTGATATGCACTTGATCTATCTTTCCTCCAAAATCAACATTTACTGGTGACATTAAAAGATTATGTCCCTATAATCCATGGCAAACAATTTTCCTTCAAGCCCCCTCTACTGTCAGATGCACTGTAATCCTTTTTTCACTTTATCAAATATAATCCTACTTCTATATTAGATACCAAAATGCTGTGCTACTGCTAGGACACAACTACCTTCCCCCACCAGCTCCATCTCTAATACAAAGAAACCTCCTGGCAGCTGTGGCACAGGTTAACTCTGCAGCCCACATTTCATTTTTATCAGTTGGAGCAGCTCCAAGCAAAACAGATCAAAGTGCAAACATGTTTATTTTCATTTGAATTAACCAGAGCTAGGTTTCTCTGTTATTAACATTCCAAAATACCTGGTTTGTCCTAATGCAGAGGAATCCATGTCCTCTGTAGTATTTGTATTTTGGATTTTCTTTTCTTGCTATAAACTGCAGTAGAGAGTGCAAGATTGAAAACATATGCTCTGTTTTAATTTAATATGAGGAGTTTGTTGTCATTCACAAACCATTAAAGTTGAATTCACTGTATTACCAGGTCATCAAAATTCCCTACATTGTATTACCATCCAATATTCAATTTTCTATCTCAAGTTATCCTTTATTAAAATATGGAAGGAACCACTGTACAGCAGGCACTTTGCCAGGCAAGAAGTTATTAAATCAAATGGAGGAGGCATAGATTTAACTGAAATACAGTACTAGCCTCATTTCTGCTCTGATTAACGGCAAGATTTGTCAGAACATCTGCTTTAGTTTTTCCTGTGACTTACAGCCCAAAATGCTCTCAGCCCCTCAGCAAGGTTTCATCAAGATATCTGCTTTTCGAAGACATCTGACTTTTGTTTGTTTTCTTGAGACCTGTAAAATTCCTGTGCTGCATTAATTTTTATGTACAGAAATGGCAGCCACCTTCAGGGCTGTCAAAAAGACATATTCCCTGTCTGACTCAGATCATGGCTATAATCATGGGGTTTCTTATTCTTTAAATACTAGGATTTTTAGGTAAGGATCCCATTATGTGCTCTGCCTGCTAGATTTCCTAGTGCAAAAGAAAAATGGCATGGAGTGTTTTTCTTTCCCGGGTAAACTTGATTACATTATCCAGAACTTGACATCATTGAAAGAATTTGCTCTAATCATAACAGCCATTTCTGTTGTTATGTTTTATCTGTTCCCCTTGACTTTAGACACTGCAAGCTGGAAAGTATCTCATGCTTTGCTAGTGGGCCCAGAGAATACTGAAAAACAGTCATGTGGTATTGCTGTCACGTATCCTGTGAAACAGATGCTGACTGTCAAGAGGGGCAACACGACATGGGCGACAGTACACTGACAGATAGAATGTGACAGCAGTAGGAGGATGTCTTTCTGTTCCTCGAGGTGAAAGGGGGTCCATCAGTGCAAAATCCATATTAGGAAATCAGCAAAAAAGCACCAATGGGGTCTCTGAGACAGAGAGATACAACCAGGCTATGAAGGCACCTACATCAAGGGGACATGGGAAGACTGATGGGAAGAGCGCACAGAGAATACAGATGACTTAGAGGTCATGGAAATAGAGAAAATACAAATTTTGATGATTGTTGGCCATGGTCTGTTCAGTGATGAATGGCATGAAAAGAGGACTTTCTCTTCCAGTATAGCAGCTAGATGGTTAGAGATTAGAGGGTGCTCAAGAAACACATTACATTGCTCCTCCCACTCTTATTAGTCTTTCCTGAGCATCAGCTTTTGGCCAGTGTCAGCAACAGGATACTGGATTTATAGGAAACTCTAATCTGGTCCAAGAGAGCAACTTCATCTTCTGAATATGAACATCATAGATGTTTACCATGGATTTCAGAAAACATGCAAGACTAATGAAATTTAATTAATTTCCAACAACAGACTCACAAAAGGTCTTAGCTGAGATGTTGGTCATTTCAGAAAGCAATCAAATTCAATGGGATAACTTCAATGATTTTCCTTCTGAAATTACTTCTGAAATGTTTACTTTTTCATGAACTTTTGAAAAACATCTACATAATGCAAGCGATACAAGGCTTATCTTGGTGGCTGTGATTAGCTGTGATAGGTTCAAAGTTAATTAGAAAGCTTAACTGGATTTGATAAATGTCTGCTTTTCACAGTGGTTAATGCAGATGAAACATTGATGTGTAAACCAAGTCTACTACCAAGTCATGCACATGACAGCACATTACTGTTGCTGCCACTACATGTGCATTCTCAGAGCCACCTGTATCTAACAAACTCAATTTGGGTGCTTGTCTCAGGTGTTCACGAGTGTTCAGGAGCACTGCACAAGAAATGGGGTTGCCCTCAGTGCTTGTTCCCATTCTTCTTGCATCACCTGTGACAAGAGAATGAGCTACATCTGCATTCCTGACTCTTCTGACACACTTGTATAAAGTTGATACCTGTGTCACACCACCCAAGGCACACCCTGAAGTCAGAGAAAGGCAGCAGAGATGATGCTGTGCTACCCCATTGCTAGACCACCACCAGACAACAGCAGGGAACGTGGAAATGGAAGGCACACAATGTCATGCTCCCCATATCCAGTCCTATGCCATGTTTAGCACAGTCCATTTTGCTCTTTTCATCACGTTTCTCTGTTCAGAAGAGAAATGCGGAGTTGTCATAAATGAGAGCAGAGCACCTTGGGTGGAAATGAGGTGAGGAGGGAGGAGAACCTCCCTTACCATAGGAGGTCTCAATACCTTCCTCTGCATCAGGAGGTGAAGTTCCCCACAGGGAGCTTGCAGGATCAGGGAGGTGAGCAGATCTCCCCATCTACAGCCCCCAGAAATCCCACTGCCTCTCCTCTCCGCAGATGTTAACACTTGTGTTATGCTTAGTGCTAAGCATGATCCTCTTTGGTATTGTGTGCTGTGGCAGGGCCTGCTGATTCTGCCTGTCACAGCTGCAGGAACATTTTGTCACTGATCATGTTTTAGGGAAGAAGCTGAAATGGTCTCCTCCCCCATACTGTCTCTCTCCTCTTGAATCAGAGATATTGAACTTGCCTCAGAGGTCAAAAAAGATGAGCCAACATTTCTAAAAGCCTGACCTAGATTTTTGCTAGCTTTAAAGGTCAAGATAGACCCTTTTTAACACTGAACAGGACTGGATTCATCTGATGTCAATACCACTGCTGACCTGCACTGCCTCAAGGCTGTGCAATTCAGACACTAAATTTTATTTTAATTTTCATTTGGTCTTGAAAATCAGCTGGGAATTGCAATAATTTAGCACGTTGGTAATCAGAGGAACACATCTGAGAGGGAGGAATAAAATCCCTTCACATCAGAGATAAAAGAAGCTTTTTTCAGTCATGCTATTTGTCTTGGAAGCTAGAAATAGAAAGTCATCAGTGTTTTTTTTGTCCTGTTTTCATAGGGCAGATTTTCCAAATGATCTGAAATTCTGCTTTTATATACTTTGCGACTCAGAGCCCAAATTTATCTAATACTCAGCTTGTGTCAGCATGCAGTGCTGTGGATGAGATATAGATTCTCAGCATGAATAATTACTCTAAATCATAAAACACCTTCCTGTCAAAGGCAGTCTCCAAAGGCAAAATGGGAATGATGACATAGTGCAATTTTTTACAAAAAACCCCCTCCATACAGCTTGCTTTGTTGAACATTGACTCAGGCTGCGGTTCTGCTTCTCTTGTCAGTTTGTCTGGCGGATGTGAAAACAGCTGGTAAATTCTTCCTGTTTTCAGTTTGCCTTCCTCAGTGCTGTATCCCTGGCCCATCAGTGAGGTTTAGGTGTTCCAGAGGAAAATTTATGATCTTTCCAGCAAGTTTTCTATATTAAGCAGTCTCTTCTCCCATCCAGTATTTATGAGATGAGTTCCCTTTCACTGTCACATTTAAGGTGATTGTGCTGAAATATGGTTTAAATGTAATAGTGAAAGTAAGCTCTTGCTAGTATGTTTATTTTTTCTTTACCAAGAGCCAAAACTGTAGCATTTGCACAGATTTTACAGAGGGTATCTCTTCACAAAGGGGTTCAGACACCACCAAACACCTCTCCTGCCCTGCAGAAGTCAGATATTCCAGCAAATAGAGCATGGTGCTGAGGCAGGCTAGCCCAGCTCAGCCCCTGGTGTTCAGGCAAGAGCTCCACCAGTTCTGAGCAGGGCCAGGGCAAACCTGCACTCACCATCCAGAGAGATCCACTTTTAGAATTTTTTATCAGTCTGCCAAAACCCAGTTTTTCGATTTGATTAGTTGCACTCTGGATTTGGATTGTGTGGACTGTTGTGACAGGAATCTGCATTTCACATATTCTTTATTCTAAGTTAACAAAGAATTATTTACATCTGACTAGGGTTTGAAAATAAGACTGGAATACTATTATTGTTTAAAAAAACCCTGGTTTAAATTCAGACACTATAACATTACAGACCAATAAAAGGTCTTCATATTCTAAGAAAAGAATTCTTTTTCAAACACTAAAATTGCGGACTTTCAGCAGTTTGCAAGAAAATCCAGAGAAATATATATGATTATACAGCAAGACCAGCTATTGTATATTTTAAATACAGACCTTGAACACATCATGTGAATGTCACCAATAAAGACTGTAACCTTAGGGTGATTCTCGGGTTCTGAGTGGAAGGTGAATTCCTTACCTATGTTTGGATCTGAAAAGTTTCTCTGTTGACTTTATTCTTTGGGGTTTTTTTAGCAAACTAACATTTTCAAGGTGTCTGTGAAGACGAAGCAATGCATAGATGTTACAGAGTAGAAAAGGAGGTGGGAGGAAAAATCAGGGATCCAGGAAAGATGCAGGGACGGAACTGCAGGAGCCAAAGTTAGCAGGTGGGTGCTGTCTCCTGCTTCATCATATATGCATGATTTCTGCTGTTATTCATGCTCAACAGAATTTAAGGAGTTATTTATATTTTTTAAAGTATATTATTGCTAATCTAAAAGAGTTTTTTATTATAGAATATATTCATACATGTATGTAATACTGTGAAAATAGCTATATTTCAATTCCATCCAGACATCACTAGATGGCACTGAGAGTCCCAACAATTCTTGGTCACAAGATGCAGTCATTAAAACAAATGATTTAGGCTCTATTGAATTAATGTTTCCTTAAGATTTATAAGATTTTTTTACAAAAAGCAAACCATTTTGAATACATTTACATATGTTCTGACATATACTGATTCCTAATTTTCTCAAATATCACTGTAGTAAATAAAAAATTCATATGCTGAAAGGATATGTATCATCCTTGCACTTACTGAAAGTGGGCTGTAGCTTTCAAGTGCATCCCTAGGGTTCTCGGATTATAAATTTGTTTAATAATTGTGGTATGTAGTAACATGGTAGTTTGAGTAATAGAATAGTTTAACACAGACGGGATCATACTTAAATAGAAGTAAAGAAAATGCTGAGGACAGAAATAAATGGCATTTTTCAAAGCTATTCCTGTACTGAGTGTGCCAGCTGCCAAGGGCCTTGTGAGGAGAGTCTGATCAAAATCCAGACCCCCTGTCCCCAAAGAAACCGATGTGACCTTGGACACTTTTATCTGAATCTCTCCATAGCTGCAGAATTCAGATAAGCTGAAACTAAGATACAGGCTCCTTTTTCATCATCTTCCAATTTTCACAAGCCAGAAGTTCACTAATTTTTGGCTCATCTCTAGCAAATTACTCTCCAGAATTTTGCTGACTTGAGGTATACAATTCATGTTGACTTCTGTCTGGTAAATAGTAAGAAACATGGACTTTTTGGGGCAGGTTTCACAAAAGAGCTGGGGACTAGTATAAATAAAGGTGTTTGGAAAACATTTGTCAATAGCCAGTTTTAAAATTTTTTTGAAAGATCAACTAGTGTTCAGAGAAACTTGTGAGTAACTAAGAAGTGTGTCTGGGAAATATTCTTGCAATTCAAACTGTCACAGGATTTCAGGAAGGAAAGGAAAATTATTTCTTAAACCACACCATGAGGGAAACGTGAAACCTTTAGTAAGATGCTACCAAATGCCCTGATGTCATAGCTTTCCTATCTCCTTCTCTGTTTCTAATTTTTTATGCTTCTGGCTTACCAGACACAATATTTGAAATTTGTTTGTTGCAGGAAGTGTTGTGCTCTTTCTGATACGGTGCAGGCGTGGTCACCTTTTCTGACCTTTCCAAATCTACTGTCACCGTTTGGGGACCTTTATGATTGGTGTCATTGAATGATTACCTGCCATTTCAAGGTGCAAGCTTTGAAGATCTCTTTTAAGCCTCTGCTCCTCCTTTCACTCACTATAGATAATAATATAAAATTATTATAATGCAACTCTAGGAGCCGTTTTTGGTAATAATAATTTCTCCCTCATAAATGAAACAAGATTCCCTTTTGCTAAAACTCTCTATCTCCACGTCCTCCAAACTGGGATGACTAAAACATGGCTCAAAAATCACGAGAATATCTTGACTTTGATGATATAAAATAGATAATGTAGGATTTCTTACTTTCAAAAAAAGTGTTAAAAAAGCTGTCCCTTTATCATTATTTTAAAAATTTTTTCTTTATTCCCCATGGGTGTAAATGTGAAAGAACACATCATACTGATGCTCCAGTGGTGTAACTGAGCTCAGAATCCCCTTCCCCATGGCCACAGCCAGATCCATCTGGTCACAGCTGCCAAGTAGCCTCACAAATCTCAGTGGCAGGGTTCTGAGGGGACAGGAAGGGTTGGAAGCAGAAGAGGGAGGATGATACATCTTGATAAGGATTTCAACGTATATCCTTCAGGAAAACTATTATCTATGGAAAATAGCCTGGTTCCAAAGTAGAATTTTGGTGGAAAATTTAACTTATACCAAAACTCTTGCCAGGTATCCAGTAGAAACTACATCAAATTATTTATGTTTGTTGTATGAGAGTAATTAGCTTTCTAAAGTGAATAAGTGACTTTGCACTGGAAGGTGCTGCTGAATAGTATAGACCCAGTAGGGATTCACTCTAAGCTGTGAATATGACAGGGTCTAGGAGGATTTTAGTCTCTCTGAATAATGAAGGGCATGTTTTGCAGTGTGGAGTGCAAGGAGATAATTCTCAGCACTTTGGATAAATGACACTGCCTTCCCCCACAGAGGATAAACTAATCGGCTCTGTCTCTGTTATATCTCTTCTGCAGAGGGAATTACCGAGAAGCCCTTCAAGTTTAAATTAATTTCAAGGTAAGTAGAGCTACAGTACCTACTACTTTCACAACCATGTACCTAACTGCCAGTATCACATTATTGGTGATTATTGGCCACAAGTGTGGCATTCATAAAATGAGAACAGCCTGTTTACACTTAGCCCTCACGTGGCTGTGACCTCTGCAAAAAGAAAAAGAAAAAAGAAGATTTGGGATTCCCACGAGCCAAAGTAATTACAAGGAAAAGCCCTAAAATGTAATTTCACTACTTGCCCTGTACCATGCCAAACACCTGCCAGCTCTGCAATGCTGGCTCCTGCAGGAGCTGAGTCAATTTGGCATTCTGAAGTGCTCAGCATGTTTCAGGACAGCACCTGGCTGAGCCTGATACTCCATATGAATAGACAAAATCACCAGTGATTGCAATCTCTAAAGGAAATATTGCCTTTCATTCTATCTAGATCTTATCACCTAAAGTGGGTGTAATTAGAAAAAATGCAAGTGGATGTAATCAGTTTGGAATGTGCATGGGGCAGTTCTTGAACCAGACTTGCAGTGCTGACCCTAACTATATTATGGAAGCAATTTAAATTCTCTGAATTAAAGGAAAATTATATGTGTAATCACATGAAAATCTTGAATCTTGATGTTTGTTTTGGGAAAGTTTTTCCCTGTCAGACTTTCTCTCCCATAATTACACTTTCGTGTAAACATTCAAAGCAACGTCTATTAGTGAGTTTATATTAATAACCAAAAAACACCACAAACACAAACCAGACATGAAAAAACCCCATGTTCCCAGATGCTATGAGCTACTGTTTCTGCTTGTCTTCTCCTTGTATAATTCTTAAATTCTTCCCAGCATTTGCTAGAAAGATTTCACTTGTACCAACAAAGATGGACTCTCCTGCTTTTATCAGGAAAAATTAACAAATGCTTATTCAAATCTTATAATTTTTACTACAAGCCACAAATACTGCACGCAAAGGCAAAGTCTGACCACTGTATTTTGGAGGACTGTAAGAGTACAATTAAATATCAGCCAATGAAATGTTTAGAAGTTTCTCCTTCTCCATGGGTCCCTACTCCCAATCTCCATATATAATTCAGTTAATCCCTAGCACTCATGCTATTTATAACTGTATTTAATTTAGTTACTGAATCAAAACATTTTGTTAACCTTTCCATTAATGGAATGCTAAGGACTAGCAGCAACTCCCAACAGTATTTTATTTGTACTTTTTGATAGCTAAGGCTTGTTCTGTTCATCAAGAAATTTTTCTCTGGTACAATTTGGTGGAACTTTTCCCACTACCTTCAAGACCAAGATACTATACAGTATATTTTGTTTTCCTGCATATTTTAACAAAATTTCTGGTTAATTCACTATTTCAGTAAAGCAATAAAATTCCATGTGACTTGTTTGGGGCACTAGCATATGTTTGTTTATTTTATATATAGTATGTTCTTTCTGCAGGGCTAGACTTTCATAGAGATGGTAGCAGCCAATAAGCACAAGCATCTGTTGGAATGTTATTTTACAGTCCTGAGAAAAGTTGCTTCTACTTTTATATATATACAATATAATATAATATAATATATATTGTATATGTGTATTTATATATATATACTTTCATATATATTTATACTTTTGAGTTCTTTCACTCAAAAAATTATCAGCATGTGTCCCTTTCTTCCTCCCCTGTTTTTACATGACTAAACAAGTCTGAATTTTTCTTAATTGAGGCATTTAGAAAGAATATCATAGCATTGCCTGTTGTAATGTGAGCCAAGAGGTAAGAGCTTCCTTTGGGCTGAATCAACTGCCTCAAAGCAAGTGAGCAGCTTACAGTCTGGAGAAATGAGCTCAGTGAAAGGGTAGCCACCTAGACTAACCCTTACAGAAAAATGAAACATCCCCAAAACTTCCTTCTGAATTTTAGCTGCCTTAATCAGGGCACCACTGAAGAGCTTAAATCTGTCCTAGCTTCACAGCTTTCTTCTAGAGTTGTGACTGGAAAGGAGATGCTGGTGTCTTTAGTTCTCTGTGAGGGGATTCATATTCCCTCCTGGATCCTCACATTCTGAGCTCATGGTTTGGATTGTACTTCTCAGAAGCTCTCAGATCCAGTGGCCCATTCGAGGTGAGGCCACAACTTCCTAGTTCCAGGTCCAGCAAGTAGTGAGGCTGAGCATGTGCCATGGGCACACACACATGCACAAAATACATGTGCACATATCTGCATAGAGAGACAGATGTCTACACATGGCTGGCCACACCAACAGAAAACACAGCACTCAAGCAAGAAGAGCACAAAAGGCCTCATACTCTTCCCCTCTCTCTCTGATTAGGATAAAACCCATTAGTGGAAAACATGTGAAAATATACACATGACCAGCAGTTGCCTCTGGATCCCAGTCTCCCCTGCTGCTGTCACTGGGACAAAGGCACCCCCAGGCTGCCACTACGGTCTGGTTGCTTGTGCTCTGACCTGCCACACCCACCTCCCCACCCCCCTCCCCAAAACACCCACCTGTTGTGGGGATCAGGCACAGGGCACTGCCAGACACCACAACCTGTTTATACATTTTATCCCTTTTCACCTCTATTTTTCCACATTTGTTTCTCCTCAAATGACCTCGATTCCTCCCTGTGCTCCACTTTTGGTTCCTCTCCTAAACATCCCGCATTAAGTCTCTTGTATGCCAAAAATGCTGTTGCCAGCATTCCATAATGGATTCCACACCCTTGGAGGCAGGAATCCCCCTAGACTTCCAGTCTGTAAGGCGAACCAGGGAGAGCCTCCTAGGCAGTGGGGCCGGTAGCTTGGAGAGTAGATGTGCTTGGCTGGCACTGATTAGGTTACTGGGTTCCTCTGCCTTGCATTGCTCCCCTACTCCTTCATGTCTATGAAAATTAGCTTTAAATCAGATAGTGTAGAAGTCCCACTTTGCACAGAGATCATCAGTCACTAGGCTAAAGTGAGCATCAGTCAATGGCCTTGCTCTTAGGTGAACCTTGCTATCACCAAAGAGGAACCTGGGTCTTCTGGCAGCATGGCAATGCCAGATAAAACATCCACCTAACAGCAGGGATCCTGATTTTAAATCCTGCGGTGCCATCAGGTCTTTACAGGTAGGTATAACAGTGTGTGCTCTTCAGTGCTTTATGTGCAGGTTAGAGCACAAACTGGAGGCCAGGTCTTCTTCCAGGTGCCTGAATCATCAAATCGCTGACTCATCCTCACAATCCTCATCTGTCGCCCCACTGCTTTGATGAACCCGCCATCTCCAAAATACATCTAGAGTCTAGATGCTTTCCCAAGAGTTCAGGCTTGCAGCTAAGAAGAGGAAGAAGAGGCAGAAGAGGCAGCACCTTCTTTCCTCTTGAATGTTAATCCTTGAACATCTGCACATAAAGAAGGAAAATAGCACTGCCAACACATGCTCCAGACATGTATTTGGAAGAGCTCTATGTAGCCATTATAACATAGATGCCTACGGGACTGAGTCCCCATCTGAGAAACAGTTCTGTACAACTCATTATGGGGGTCAATGTTAAAAGTTCTTGAACTTTTATAGAGGCCTAAACTTATGAGGAAAAAACTTCAAATATCTGGGGAATACTATACATAGGAAACATGAGTACCTGTGGACTTAAAATTCCTTGAGGATTAGATGGCAAGATGTTAAGAGCTAGATTTTGGATGTCTACCTACAATGGGAATTTGAAACTAAGTGATTGAGACAGCCTATCCTTCTGTACTCATAAAGGCTATCTGGCATGTACATTTGTTGTGTGTCTACCTAGCCACCCTGATGGGTTCTCTGGTTCTTATCTTTGCAGTCTAAATATAGGCTTTGAAGCACACACACAAAACACCTTGGTCTGAGCTGCAGTCCAACACATTTGCAGACACATCTCCAAAGCGGGCAGAAAAAACATGTGCACCCAGCATCTGTTCCAAGAGACAGCTACACCTTCAGACCATGAGTCATGCAGTGAATCAACACCTGAGCTGGACATCACCTGTGTTTCTAGAATTCAAGCATAAGAAACCTGAAATATGTTTTGGTTTACTGCAAGCTAAGTGTGCGCAGCACTTCCAGCTATATTGCTGGGTGTCTTCTCGGAAAAACTAAATGATCCTGGAAGTTCTACTCCAGTAGACTGACATTAAAAAATAAATCCCCAATTAACATGAGCCCACGTTTATGTTATTTCTTCTAGCCAACATTCACAGGGCTTTTTGCATCTATTATTCAGTACAAGCTTCCTCACAGACTTGTGAGAAAGACAAGCATTACTTTCCACACTTTCTGTATAAATAAACAAGCTCAAGCAAGGTTAAATAGCACCAGGTAGCGCAGGAAAGCTTCAATCCCAAATTACTGCAGTATCTGCATTACTAGATAAAGGGGTCAAAATTCCAATGCTATTTCACAGTCAAAGTGTTTGAAATTACTTGTCTGTGGATTCATCTTTAATATACAGAACTATCTTTCCTCCTAAAGACAGAAAACCAATGTAATTAACCTGGGGTTCATGCATTTTTAAGAAATAGAAGGCAGGTAAGATGGACTTTGCTCTTTCCCATTAACCAAGCTCTCCTAAGGAAGATGAATGAGATGGGCCGTGTCGCAGCTGTGCCTAAGCACTCTGGTCTAAGAGGTAAGATTATTTCACCTGCAGTTTAACAAGCTACTGGTAACTGACTGGAGGTTCTCACTACAAATGTGGTGCAAAACACATTAGCTCAGACTTCAGTATAGGTTAATGAAAGAAAAAATGTTTTCCCTGACAAGTATCAGGGAAGGAGCAAGCACATCGGCAGTCACCTGTCTTGGCTGACATGCAGTAACTTATTAAAGTTCAGAAACCCACTAGTCTACTTGAACCTTTAGAGATAAACAACCTATCACCCTAATTAAAATGCAGCTCTGGAAGCTGCCCTTCAGGAGTAATGGAATGTGCAGTGCTGGCTTGATTCTGTCTCATACAGGAGGGAGAGTGATTATGCAAAGTCATGAGTTCACTTTATACATGAGGGAGTAATATTAATGAAGGAGCTCTTGAAAACGGAGAAGCATGTGCAAAGCTTTCCTTTCAGAATAAGAGATTATACTGCCAGTGTTGAATAAAAGCTTGCTAGGTACTAAATGGGTTTATTCTTAGTGGACATTTTTAATGTCATTTTTTTTCTACATTTGGCTGTATCTACTATAAAGAATTATAAGAACTTACATCACTTTTATTTTGTAATTGTGTTTTTCTTCAGGAAACAAGCCCTGGCGTTGGGTTGGCACAGGGTCACCTGTGCACCACTATTTTTTTAGGATGCTTTGAGACAGAGGTGAACAGGCAGCTGGAGAGAGTGCAGGACTGCAGGGAAGGAAGGGGAGAAGGAAGGAGTGTCACAGCCTGGAAGCCACCTTGCCCAGACAAGAACTGGGAAGCCAGGCCACCTACTGCTCTTGCTGCTGTCAGGGGGAGAGCACAATGTCCTGAGCTGAGGGGGTTGCTGCAGGACAAGTGGCTCTGAATAAGTACCTAAGAAACCAGAGAGCAAAGGCAAACACTAAACACTGCAATAAATGATAAATAATGGCTCCATCTTTATCCTATATAAATCTACAGAAATTTTCTTATGTAAGCAGAAGGGGATCAGGAATCTTTGGGAAGGAAAACATGTTGAGTAATTGCAACCTTACAACTAAGAGCCAATTTTGAAGTGGCCTCATGCTGCATAACAATTTCCTTTTGCTTTCTGTGCTTGCAGGATGGGTGCTGTAGAGGGAAGCACAAGCAGGCTGCATCCTGATGTGATCCTCAGGGTATTGCACAGCCAATAATATACAGAGGCTCAAGAAATCCATCTGAAGCACTTTGCAAAATCTTTCTATTCAACTTATGTTTTTTCTCCATTTGGGGGATTTTCTGGAGGTGATGATTTTCTCTATAAAATTGATTATTTTTGAAGTATTACCACAAAGTTTACCAATCATTCGTCAGAGCTTTCTGACAGCAATCTGCTTCATTCCATTCTTGGACTCTAATTGAAAAACAATGTAATTTAAAATGCCAGAAGCAGATTAAAGTCAGCAGTTGTCAGAACTCCATTCTTTTAAGGAAAAAATTAAAATGATTACTAGCCACTACCTTACTCCATTCATTTTTTCCCTCTTCCCTATTGAATAATATGGTACTGAGAACATATAGCACTCACAAGCAAAATGAAGATAAACATCCTGTAACATTTCAGAACTATCCTTGAACTAGAAGCATGAAGAAGCAGATGAAACACTGAAATGCACTCTGAATTTTAATGGATGCTTTTAAAATAATCTCTATTCAGAGATAATATTGTGTGGAAAATTCACTAACAGGAAAACAGCTTGTAGTGATGTCTCATATGTGAAAACAAGCAGAAAAGCAGCCACAGGAACAAGGAAAGGAACAGTCCTGTGAAGACATTCTTCTTCCATTTCAAAACCTCTGCTTCTCCCAGGGTTCCTACATTGGCAGAATGTTCCTATAATGGCAGAACAGTTGCACCTGCATTTCCTTGCATAAAGAGTTATTTTAAATTCAGAATGGGGACAGTAAAAACAGTGGCAGCCTAAGAATGTTTCCTAAGGAAAAGGGAAGACAAGACATCAAGTACTACAACATCTGACTTAAATAAATCCAGAGAACAACCTCTCTTGACAACCGTCAAAAGTCTTCAATAAGGTTGCACTGCCTAAAATGACTGAATGTCAGAGGAATCTTTGCAAATAAAATATCCAAGGATTTTCTGGGGCTTGCCTCTCTGTGGATGATCTGTGAAATGAATTTCACCCTGAGAGCTGCAGTGGTGCCAACAACAATTATTCCTGGTTTATATTTACAGCTAGTTCTTTTGTCCAGCACCCACAGTGCATACTGTGAACTTCAGCAAAGAATACTTTGTATGCATAGATCAGTGTGCAGCCCAGGCTCTGCTGGGTGGTGTGTAGGTCTTTCAAAAGGACATAAAGTCAGAGCTTTCAAAAGGACATAAAGTCAGAGCAAGAAAGTGCCAAGAGTAGGGAATAATAGTATGTCAGCCAGACCACTCTGGAAAAGCAGGTTTTCAAATAAAATCTGGCCTGATTTGCATCATCAGGACATAGCTTTACCCTAAGCAATGTTTGAAGCAGCCAGTTTGAAGCAGCCAGTTCCAGTCTGTTCCTTCTGGAATATCCATGAGCCAGAGTTGTTTCCTGGGAAGAGACAAGAAAGGTGATACAACATTCCGCTCTTTCTCCCTGCAATGCAGACATTCTCAGCTCTCTGTCTACAAGACACAGAGATGCCTTGTCTGGGAAATGTCACCATAAAAAGCCAGATAGGTTAGCTCACAATTTTGCCACCACCAATCTTGTGGCAGCTGGCAGAGATTACTTCTCATTTCCGTCTTAGAAAACATTATTTAGGAAGTTGTCCCCTTGCCTACACACAGTCAGTCCTGAAAATTCACAGAGAAGGCAATTGTTCAGACCTTCAAAAGGTGTTTCCAGGTGGGTACTCCACACAGCTTCCTTCGCTCCCTGCTCAGGAAGGACTGAGGTATCCACTCTGTATTAGGTGGTTACATGGGATTGCAACACATTACAACAGTGGGTTCATCTTGCTCTGTCTTTTGCCACAACCTTGTCTTGATCAGGTAAGTAATCAAGCCTGTCAGTCTGTCCTAGAGTCGGTTTCAGCCGACTGGATACAGCCCCATATTACCCTCCAAATCATTCCCTTTCTTACAAATGCAGAGATTTATTTTTGTGAAAATATATTTTCTGAAATTTAATCTCTTTGAGTACTGAGAACCAAATTTTGCAAAGGGAAGGCAAATGAGAACATTTTAGCAGGTAATAAAAGGATGATCAAGCTCATGGGTTTTCTCATCAGGAATCCTTGTCTTGTGGCTGAATGATTGTAGATACTAATCATCCAAAATAGTGTGGTGTCTTGCATTCCAATGACAGAATTGTTATTGTACAGATAATACTTCAGGCTGCATGAGAGAATGTGGTTTAGTAGGTCATGCCCTCAAGGGATATTTTTAATGGGAAATAACTTTTATAAAACCAAAAATGAGTTAGTAAGATACTAATTCCTCACGCTCTTCTGCAGTGAGAACACCCAAAGGCACTCTAACATTGACTGCTAACTAATTTTTGATTCTGTAAGCATAATTTTGCATCATGCTTAAGACTAAATTAGTTCACAGCATCTTCTTACACTTCATATTTTTGTAGGCATTACCTGTTTGTTTAACTCTAGTATTTCATGGGAGATAATGTGCCTCATACCACAGGTCTCCATTGTAACATCTAGACTCTGCTGGAGCATCCTGATGACCAGTGACATTCTCTGTTTATTGCTGTGTGAATCAACTGGTTCCACTTCAGCAAAGAGCAGTTTGTGGCAATTGTAAAAGTCGAACACTTGAGAATTACCTGATACTGAAAATGACAAAAGCATCATTAGCCCTGAAGGCTTCAGCTCACAGATGGAGAGAGCTCTGATGCCATCTACAGAGAAAACACAGGAGGGAATGAAATAGGCAGGCATCTTCTGCGTGGTTTCAGGCCAAGCAGCATGAGGTTTGGCCAGGAATCCTTTGGATTTCTGGTATAAACTAGTGAGCCCTCATGTCTGACCCAGTGTGGTCCTGTTGGCAACCTGTAGTCAAATCTGGCATTCAGAAAACTTCCATCTGGTGTCTTCCCTGGAAGAGATGCAATAGTCATTCAAGTATGAATGACACTTGAAGAGACAGATGCCTCTTCCAGAGGCTATGAATGAGCTGCCACAGTACTGCTGCTGCTGCCTCTGGCAGATGAGGGTAGGACACAGAGACAGACCTTCCAGCCATAACTACCTTCTTCCAATTTCTCCTCACTGCCTACAGCAACAGCGGATCTCCTTGAGACAGTCAGGGGGTGCAGCTGTTACTGCTCTTGATGGTAAGAAATTGAGGCAGCAACAGTTTCCAGGAGGTGAGAGTTGCTGGTGAAAAAAATGAAAAGAAGGGTGCCAAAAAAAGTAAGTTATTTTAAAACACCTGAGTGAACACTTTGCCTTATCCCTGTTTAGACACAAGGGCCAGGGCAAGATTTGAGATGTATTTTTAAGCAGAAGGATATATCCCTGGCACCCAGACACTTCTGAAGTGTCTTTACAGAGCTGAAACCCAGTCTTTGGACTGAGGACATGCTCTTTCCTTTGCCTGGACTCTGCTGCTCAGAGACCATCTTGGCTGTGGAGCCAACATACCTCAGCCAGGCACTGCCTGGAGAAATGAAGAACAGAAACAGCTCTGCCCCAGAGCTATGGGGTTAGATAAGAGAGTCTTGATACTAAACAGACTGAGCACAGAGGCAGTATGACACACCCAGATAAATGATAAGGCAGAAACACTGTGATGCAGCTGGCAATGCTGGAGCTACAGGGTACAGTACCAGGAGGAAATGCCAGGACAATCACCAAGGGTCCCTTACAGAAAGCAGGCAGCTTGAAAGGGGTCTGCCTGAAAACAGCCCTGAGCCCAAAAACTGTTCTAAATATTGACAGCCATCTGAGGGCAAAAGGAAGAAAAACTGAAGGGTGTAAGGAACTCTCACTGGTAGGACTGTGTAATTCACTATTCACATATGATCATTATTCAACTCTTCCTAAACTTTCCTCAGGTAATGAAGGTTTTCCTGTCCCCTTAGCAAAGCATTCAGCATTTGTCAGTGATAATGTGTTGTCCATTAAATTTGGCTGGAGAGTCATTTGGCTTTCTCAGGTTTCAGAATAGTTCTTGACTCAGTTTTGGTTTACATGTTTAATGAGGTTTTCAATCCTGCTCTCAGTTTGGTTTTCCAAAGTCTAAGATTGCCGACAATAATTATTCATATCCTTATGTCCTTGTGTTCTTCTTCACACTCCTGGGTATAACTCACAGATTAGTCAGTTGGTCATAAAGTAAGGGACAGAATGGCCCTTTCATACATGCCCCAATGATAAGCAAAAGAATTCCTCTCTAGGTAACTCCTGAAAGGACATTTCATTTGTCTTATTGACACCAAAGAGACAAGGGAAACGGGAAAGACTCACTTTCTGCATTTCTCAGCAAAGCCCCTCACTGGCTGAAGAACAGTTATGTCTGGAGAATTGCTTTTCTAGCCTTGTGTGTGGTCAATGCATCTGACTGCTTCATAAATACTTTTAGGGAACATTCCAACATTTGTGGGAGAAAAAAAAAAACACACAAAAAAAGGCCCACAAAATACCCCAAACAAACAAACAAAGCCCAACAGAATCAAGTGTTTATTTTCTAGAGATATCATGTACTGGAGTTCTTTCATAATGGCTATTTCTGTTGTACCAGATGACTGGTGGAGCATTAATCAGCTTATCTGCTGGCTTCTGTGTGCTAGAGTGGCATTTTCTCATGCTATTACTATTGATCCATTACCATTCCATTAGCTTACAGAACTGACTTATGGAGCACTTTAAAAATAGGAAAAGTAGATACTACATAAAAGTGCCCTCTGTTTTTATTAATACACTAGAGCTAAATTCTCAAGGATTGACACTACTGATGTACAAGCAACTATACCTTGTCTGCCACTTAGCCTTGTAGGTATGTGATTCATCTTATTCTCTGTGGAGATAGTGCTGACCGGATATGGGATGTCCATTGCTTTCAATAATATCTTTTGGTTTAATACTAACAGATAAATTAGCTGTAGGATTACAGAACACATGGAGTCTAATCACACTATATTCTAACTTTAACAATATTTATAGTTTTCAGCAAGCCACTTCCCCTGTCAGTTCCTGCTCTAGCAACCACAATGATAAAAATTATCTAGTGAAGAATTTTTTTACACAGCCTACTATGGACAAATAATTTGGGAAACAAAAAAGTTTTTGAGCCCCAGAAATTTTCCATATGCTAAATTCCACTGATGTCCCAGGAATATGATCAATCCCCACGGTTTACATTTTGACAACAAGGATCTAAATAAGCACCAGCTCATTCATAAGTAGGACTGGCTTTGAAAAGAGGTGAAGTGGATAATTTTAGAAAAATCCACACTGGCTCAGTAACAGTGACAAAGTGGCCCCATTTGCACCGACTGGTTCAGAGAGTAGAGAACAAGTCAGCCCCACAGCCCGTGTAGTACACAGCCTGCACCCCTGCCCGCTCCCGTCTACCTCTGCCCCTTCTGGAGAGAAACCCCACTAGCAGGGCTGGGACACCGTCCCAAGCACAGAGGCGAGAGCAAAGAGGAGACCCCGGGGTGGAGAGCACTACCTTGTCTCACCTTGCCCCTGGTCAGTCGCGTGGTGTCGCCTGGGTAGGGCTTGGCACAGGAGATGGGAGGGAAAAGGGGGGCAGGTACTTACTGCGTACAGGCACGGAGGCAGCAGATGCATGAGATATCCTTGCAGAGAGGGGGATTTGCTCAGCCTCAGGGCTCCCAGCCGGCCAGGGAAGACAACACTTCGGTGAGCAGCTTTGCTGCTGACACAAAATTGATTTTTTTATGACTCAGTAGGAGGACAAAATAATACATTTAATTTTCAGCTATGGGGAAGAAAACCACATTTGCCTGTTTGACAGAGGTCACTGAGCCTACCTTCCTTGCTGAGGCTGTGAGAGAATAAAACTGCTTTGTGCAGTGCGGTGTGACAGAGTGCCAAAGAGATCCCTCTGACAAGAGCAAGGAGGAAGCTCTGTCATGTCTGCCCCAGACACGTGCAGCACATTTGATTCACCCTTTTCCTGCAGCTTAGGCACCCACTGACACCAGTGAGGTTAACTGCTAGCAAGTCAATTTGCATTCATTTCAGACCTGAGAAAAATAATGGGTGTATAGAGCATAGTGGTAGTGAATGCAGCCCAAAAAGATGGGTGACTGACACAGCTGTTAATAAGTTAAATGAAATTGGCTCTACTTAAACTCCACATTCTCTCTCTCAGCCAAATGTGCTTATCACAGGGTATACCTTAGGAAGAGGATATAGTTTGCTTCTTAATTTGTACACAACGTGCCAATATAAAATCTATCAGAACCTTAGTGAGTGTGGTCAGGAGTCACAGGTTTTATGAGCTTCCAAGATAAAGCTTGGTCTCTCTTAAAATGAATAGTGCCAACAAACCGGCTTTATTCTTGACTGTCTTCCTGCACCACTTACCAGCAGTTCTGAATATAACCCTTTATTACTGTAAAAATGACTGCAGATAGCTCCCAGAAATGGACTCTCAGGGGCATGAGGAATGCCTATCCTCCTTTTTAAACTGTATAAGGATCTTCCAGATTTGTAAATTGCTCCAAAAAAAAAAAAAAAAAAAAATCTATCTATCTATAAAATGAGGTAGTCTGGGAAAATAGGCCTGAGACAAATTTGAATGAAAGTGGTTATTAACACTGTGGCTTCAGGGAACAGATAAAGAAAATAGAATGGATTTTGTAAACTCATTATACTTTGTCCATAGCTTTGACAGTGTCTGTTTAATTCCTTGCACACCTGAAGAAACATCTTTACCTCTATGGAGATCATTCATATTAAATGAATAATTAGTTTGTTCTGTTGCTTCAGTTTTTATTTAAAATATAATTCATAGGCAAATTCCATATTCCTGCTAGATTTATGAATTATAAACCATACACTAAATCCATTTTATTTAAACCAACAAATTTTCTCTTTCAAAAGATAGGAGCTCTTCTGCACTATAAGAATACCTTTAGCAATATCTAAGTAGGCAAATGATAATTACTCTGGGTTTTTTTTTGTCAAGCCTGTGAATCTGATGCACACTAATTGGAGTTTTTTGTACAAGTAAGTAAAACTTCATTCTTCAAAGTGCTGAACAGCTTGCCTAACGCCTGGAAGTGGTAAGCCCCACTTCAAGGTGCCCAGATCCTCTAAGAACACTGACGTTTATGGGTCCTCTGTTATAACCCAAGGTTTCTCCAGCTGCCTAACAGAGTTTAGTGCATTCATTATAAATTCTGTCCCAGAGTGAGAAATCCCTTTTTATTTATCTGTCCCATCTTTGTGTTTCACTCTTGGTTAGACATAGTTAACGGAGAACAGTAAGTGTTATCAGACTTCTAGGAATATCAGCTGCGTTTGTAATCATCTTCCCAATTCTTATTTTAAAAATAATATATGTGAGTGTATTAATGCAATGTAATAATAAATATGTCTGAGCAACTGCATACAGTGCAGGAAAGTACTAGACCAAAACCTCACACTCTGAATTCTTTATCTAGCTCAACTCCCTTATGATGTGGCTGAAAATGGAAGTAGGGTTTATTTTTCTTCTGAACAGTAGTTCTCTGTACTCCTGTATTTGCAGTTGCTGTTCCACACCCTGATGCACTGGACAACAAAAACCAGGCAAAAATCACCTGAAAAACTATTAAATTACTATAATGATAACACCAAGGACTCAGGGTTTTTTTTCTAAATTGTTATTGACCTTTTTCATGTCCTTTCTTGTCTTTCTGACATGTGCATAGAAGACATTTTTTGTTCAACATACATGATAAATGCTTGTCAAAAGTTTGTATGCCCAGACAATCAAAATTTCATCTATGTTTTTAACTCTGGCAAGCATTAGTGTAAGTCTCTGTCTTTAAAATACCACCAGTTCAGTCTGTTGGACAGTCTTCCTGACCAAGAAACTTCTGTTGAAGTGTTTCTATTTCCTAAGAATGGCACTATACATCATCTGCATTTCTGCTCCCACGGGAGTTCAATTTCCTAATTACATACATAAACCATTGTATGTTAGGTGTACACTGCGTAATTACAAGAGAAGACCTAAATTTCACAGCTATTTTAATGGTACAGTTTTTTTAAGTAGCATTCTGCTCATTTTTATCATCATACATTACTCAAACTAGAAGAAACTGAAAAATATTATTTTCAATTAAAAGAAGTTTTGAAGACTTCTCTCAAAAATTAGGAGCTGGGGAATAAAATCCATTATTTAATTCTAGTATGATTTTCTGCTCACACCAGTATTGTGCTTCACAAAATACTACCAAAAACTAGCTGAAATTTGCTGTAGCTGTTTCACTAGCTGCAATGAGAATTTTGTACACAGACAAAAAGTAGTTGCTTTCCTGGGTTCTACTGGGCAAGATCTGCCCACTGTTTGAATTGTATTGAGCATCATACAGACGTGTTAGAGTGATATCAGATTTGCCAGCTTTGTCTCTGATGTGTTGGAAGTTGTTCAGACTTTTCCCTCGGCAACATAAAAATTATTTGTTTGAGGAGTATGACCATATTGCCATGAGTTGCTGAGCACTGATTCTTTTTGAAATAAACAGTGCAACACACAATAGTAAAGGGAAAGGTACATTTTGCTCACTCGGAGCAATAAATGAAAAGAACATTTTTCCCACAGTTGTGGTGGTATGACTGCTATTGGAACAGATTCTATGCAGTTGTTCTGCTATGAACATTTGTACTGAGGCAAATACATGGGACACAGACTGGAGGTACAGAATGAAATGTGGAACACAACACACTGGAATGTCTGAAGGTACCTGCACTGAAATGCTGAAAATTCAGAGAGAATTTCTTGCTTCTGGAAAGTTTTGTCATTTATTTCTGTCTCAGAGACATATGTGCTCAGATCCTTCATTAAAAAATAAAGATAATAATAAATGTCCTACACTACCTCCTTAAAATAAAGATCTTTTTCCTTACATCACCTTCTAAATTGATTTACTTTTCTACCTAAAGGTTTGGAATGTTTCACAGTCTTTAAAGTATAAAGGTCACATCTCCTCACATACCACATACCCATTTAAACTTCTTAATAAATATAAAAGATAATAAACTATAAGGAATAGGAATAAAAATCTCTAATTGCTATAAAAAGTTGATTTTAACATCAAATTACAAAAATATTACACAGTTACTCTTCTAAAACAACGGGGTCCCTCCAGATGGGACACCTTTTGCTGTGACTCTCTCAGCTGTTTAAGTGATCTGCTGGGTGAAGCCTCTATGACTAACTGCTCATTCCATTCAGCAGCAGAATACAAATCCTTCAATAAAGTGCAGTTCAGTCACCTGGAATACTGGGGTGGTTTTTTTGCATTCAGATGAATGAATGACTAGTTTTAGAGTAAATGGAATGTCTGATACGAGAAGCTGCGTTCTGCAGGACCAAGGAAACCGAGAACCAAGGATGGGTGAACTTCCTCTTGACAGATAACCTTTGGTTAGGGCTCTCCGCGGGGCTGGGCATTGTCTGAACTCAAAGAGCCATTCTGCTTCGGCACAATTAAACCAACATCATCCAGCGGAGTGATCTAAATCTCCTGAGCACAGGAGTGGCGGGACTTTGCATTTCCAGTCACTTGCCCTTACTCAGCTCAGCTCAACAAGAATAACACTAAATATTCACTGGGGACAAAGGGTCTTGCGTCTCCCTTGCACTTTGTCTGTGTGAGCGGCAGGGGCGGGGTGTTCCGGGGCCGGGCTTGTGGAGTCTGCTGCTGCATGGCCACACTGGATTGGCGATGTGGTAAGAGGCAACACAGGTCACAGTATCAGCTTTGAGGGCAACTCAGTGTGAGCAGAACGATCAGGACTTCAGGTGCAGGTGGGGGACACACGCCATAACTAACCATTCAACTAAGGTAAGAGGATGAATTAGCCCTGAATAGATGAGGATTACAGAAGGACAGAGACACCTGAAGATAATGAAACAACTAAATATACCTGTGCCATCTCGTTGGGGTTAATAGGAGGACAGCAAGTAAACCAGCATGTGGGAGAGAGGAGAGAGCAGGGAAAAAGGAAAGCTTTGATTTCCTTTGTTTTAGGGGTACCAGCAGGAAATAATGCAGTATTCCCTTCTTTTCTCCATGGTCATGAATAGGAGAGAGAAGTGAGAAGTTAAGTTTCAGGCTTGCTCAGCAACAGAATCAGAAGCAAGGAAAGCAACTCTAGCTTTATTCTTTATCAGTTCTCGTGGGGGGAAGAGAGTTGGTGAGGGAGCAGAGCAGATTTGATTTGCATATCAGCTGGAGCAGCAGTGGGCAGAGTGGGAGGACAGTAAAACTTTCTGTACATTTCTGAGATGAAGAGAGCTATGAAAACTTGATACCTAGTTTCACTTCATTTGATCATTATTGTGTGGGGCACAGAATAAAACTAAAATATTCCATTTTATTGGACGAGGGACTTCAAGAGCGCAATGCAGTATTTAATTAATGTTGTCATGTTCTTATGTTAATTGTACTTCCTGTTTTTTTGTATTAGTATTCAATATGAGTATATTACACAACTTGCATTGTGGTTAATGCTGAATAAAATTCTAAGGAAAGGACAGAAATAGGACACTTTTGAGGGGGAGCATGAAATTAGTGACAGGAAATTACTTTTTAATTCCTATTTTTCCTTTTTTTTTTTTTTTTTGAGAGGTTTGAAAAAATTACAGCAGTGGCTTTAGCATGTGTTTTCTATGACAAGACAAATTTCTCCTTATGCTTCATTTAGCCCAGCCCATTTAGGCTGGGGGTAAGAATACATGAAACTTCCCATTTCAGGATCAGTGGGATAAACCATCAGTGGCCACACTGTCTTGTACAGTGGCATTAGAAAATGCCACTCGGAGAAAGCAGAAGAGACCAGTTGCCTACTGTCCACAAGGCTTGGTTAAAAGGTGTCAGAAGGTAATACACATCACTGCCTGTTCCCTTTAAGGAATTTATCTACTCCCTTTTAAGGCTGTGATAGTATCTCCGTTTTGCCTTTTTAAAATTAGCTACACCAAGTGCTCTCTAGCCCTAGCATTGCAAGATGTAGTAAATTTTACTTCTGCATTGACCTTTCCACCACCCTCATAATTTTGTAAATTTTAGTCCTTTTTCCTTTCCCTTTTTTCCTCATTTCCCTTTTGAACAGCTTCAATCTTTTGAATCTTTCCTTAAAAGACTGCTGTGACATCCCCTCAATCATTTTAGCTGCCTTTCTCTGTACCTTGTCTAGCTCCACTGTGTTTTTCTTGAGGACCCAGGAGTTTTAAGCTCGCAAGATGAGAAGTTTACATAGTGGCACAATTATGCTCCTTGTGTTATTTTCAACACCTTTCCTGCCAATGATCTGCATTTTGCTGGCTTTTTAGGGGGCTGATACTGAACACTATGTCAATAATTTTTGTAAAATGACTGTGATATTTCCAAGATCACTTTCCTGAGCTGGAATCCTGAGAGTCCTGAATTCTCCACATAGGTGACTTTTAGATTCTTTTTCTCTAGATGCACTGCTTTTCTTTTAGATTGGTGAAATGAATTAGGTATCTTTTTTCCCATTCAGTTTTGTGAACTTCTGGAATTCCTCACTGCCTATTGTAAGAGCTTGGTATTATTTTGAAATGTGATGATTTTGCTGCATTTCCCTTTCCAGATCACTGGTGAAGAATATGAATAAGTCTAGTCCTCATACTAGTCCCTACTGAAGTCCACTGCCAATATTTTTCCACTTTGTACAGCATTAGCCTTTATTTTCAAACCTTTATCCATCCTCCAATAGACAAAAGGTCATTATCTGTAATCCTATGGCTATGTAAGGTTGGGTTTTTTGTAACCTTTGGCATGTAATCTAGTCAAAGGCTTTTTGGAAATTCAAATGTACTATTCCCTTTGCCCATGATATAATTCCAGCAGGCCAGGGAGATAGGACACCCTTTCACTCCAGCCCTGCTGACACTTTTTCAATAGACAGTGTTTATTCATGTATTCAGCAATCTCTTTCCTTTCTATAGACCTGTTTTACAATTTTCTCATGAGTCATACTCACTGCTCAGTAGCTTCCAGGTTTCCCCTCCAGCGCGTGCTGTGGATAGCCAATAGTTCTGCAGTATTATATCTCATTTCCTTCTGAACTCTTGGGTGAATGTTATCTGGTCCTGGTGACCCATTAACATATTATTCTGATTAGTCTAAGTACTTTGGGTATGCCTACTCCAAATCAAACTATCTCATCTCTCTGCTATAAAAGTTACAGCTTATGGGAATCTTACCAATACTGAAGCCAAGAATCTACTGAGTTTCCTTGTTGGCTCTTTTGCTCCCAGTTGCTCCTTATTTCCACTCCTCAGACAGTCCCACCATTTTCCACCCAGGCTTCTTGCTTGTCTGGATAGGGCTAGTAGACATCCAGGAGTAAGATATACAGCACCTTCTGGGACGCTCTCTTCTCCCTGTAAATGTTCAAGTTTTGGAAACACTGGTATTATCACCTTGGCTGGGGTCTAAGATAATATTCATTTTATACCTATTCACTGTGACACTCATGATTTCATAGGTAACTATCATATCGTCTCTCAGGGGAACTCTCCTGGCTGAATAGCCTTTTCTAGAAAGCAAATCCTTTTCTTTCGTATACTTGAGAGCTCTTATCCTTCTCTGGGCCTTCAGTTGGAGATTTTTGGCTTCCTTATCTATTATGCTTTGCCTGGTTTGAATTGTGTTGTGCAATTTGGGATAATTTTTCTGGAATATAATGTGGAAAGTTGGGCATCCTGCAACCTTGTTTATTTCCCAGAGCTCTAAGTTTGTAACAGACTGGCATGGGCATTTGCAACTCTTTTAAATCATACATACCTGTCCTCATTCCACATTCAAAAAGCATCCTGTATTTTCATTTGGGTTTTCTGGGAACAAAAAATGTGCATGCACACTATGAACACTGCCGATCATGGTTATTTACCCACAGTTAAACTTGCAGCTGAACTAAGTTAGATGTTACCTATCTGTCAGGAAAGAAACTTGTCAGAAAGCTAACTCTGCAAACGAAAAGGGCACAGTTTTTCATTGGATTAAGAAATTTAATCATATTCAAAGTGTATTGTGCTGTGAGGCATGCTGGAGCAAGAGAGTTATGCAGCTGCAAGTGTGGGAAGAAAGGGCAGGAGCAGTCCTCTGGGAGGCAATGAGCCATGGCCAGACTACACCCGACCAGCACACTGACTCACTACAGGTGGGATAGATGCAGTCACAGATTGATTGCAGAGTTGAGCTGGATGAATGCTGAAACCTGGTGCATTTTGGACAACATGGGTTTACTGCACACTTGCACAGCAACTGTCTTGGGTGTCCATGCCCTAGTACTGGCAGCAAGGGGCTGTGAGGGTGGTCTTTTTGAGAAGAAACCAGGACCTGCCCCTGACTGGCCAGACAGTTCCAAATAGTTCCAAAACTGAGGCACCACATGATGCACAGCTGAGCCTGTTAGCCAAGCTGGTGGCACCTCTGTGAAAACATTTAAAAAGGGGTTAGAAACCTGCAGAGCAGCAGAGAGAGAGGATTGAGAAAATGCGAAACAGCCCTGGAGACACCTAGATCAGAAAAGGCGAGGAAGGAGGTGCAGTGATTCCCCTACAGCCCATAGAATATAATGGAACAGATATTCACAGTGCAGCCCATGGCGTTCCCTATGCCACAGCTGGTGAAGAAACCCTTGAAGAAACATGCGGCTCATGGAGAGTCCACACAGGAGCAGACTTCCCAGAAGGAGCTGCAGCACCCATGATGGACCAGTCTGTTTTTGAAGGACTATACCCTATGGGAAGGACTCTCACTGGAGCAACAGGAAAGTGTGAGGAGGAGGAAGAAGCAGCAGAAAAGAGCAGTTGTGCACAGATGGCAACTCCCCCATTCTCCATTCACCTGTCCCACTTGGGGTAGGACGAAGTAGAAGAGTTAGAAGATTTTGGAAAAAAGGATTGAAGTTGAACCTGGGAGGAAGGCCTATAGTGGTGCTTTGGTTTTGTCTTTCTTTCTCATTGCTCTACTTTTTTATTCTTTCTTTTTTAATGGGTAATAAATGAAATCAATCTTCTCCAAATCAAGACTCTTTTGCCTGCGACAGTGACTGCAAGGGATCTCCCTGTCTTTATCCATGAGCTTTCTCGCATTTGCTTCTTCTGTCATGTTGAGGAGGAAGAAGAAGCGAGCAGCTGGGCAGGTGTCTGGCAGCCAGCCAAGGTCAATTATTCAGTTACAGTAATGATATTCCATGAATTACAGAAACAATATTGTGCAAGTAACTCATTGCACGTACAAAGAAGAAGTACAGAGTACTCATTTAGTTGATAAAAAGTTCAAAATGAGCTGGTACTGTGTGCTGACAGCCCAGAAGGGCCATTGTACCCCAGGCTGCATCAACGGAAGCATGGCCAGCAGGTCAGGAGAGGTGATTCTTCCTGCTCTAGTGGAAGGTGTGCCTTCCCAATGCAGAGGGGTTGAAACTAGATGATCTTTAATGACCACTTTCAACCCAAACCATTCTATGATTCTGTGATTTCTCAGGGCTGCCGTCCAGTGTCCAGGAAACAATCAGAGCAGTAGGACCTAGCCACATTTCTAGAAATCTGACAATCAGCAAAAAATATGGTGATGGTGTAAAAAGCACAGAGAAATGCAGCAAGAAATTACAAGAAATATAGAGTTGGTCAGTCTGTATCAGATAACAAACAAGAAGACATAAGGTTTTATTTAGAAAAGAAGGTGATGTAAAGTATCATCCCTAGTCATGGACATGGGAACTGCCAGCAGCAGCACTGTGCACTGCCTCTCTCTTCCCACTCCTTACACTCATACCTGCAGTCAGATTCATCTGCTGGGGCACCTTCCCTGCAGCAGTGATGGACAGGTTTCCCTGGGGAGAACCAGGAATGGGCTGGCAAGTTTATAGGGGTCTGCATCTGATAGATGGACATGGGAGCCCTGGGATGCAGTAAATCCTTGTTCCTGCACGTTGATGTAAGAGTCCCTCTGTAAGTGTTCAGAGGAGAGTGTATCAGACACAGTCCGCATGGCCCTGAAAACACAGAGTAGGAATGTTTGACAAAGAGGTGGGGGTTTTTTTACCTTATAGAGTTCTTTATTCAAGCAATAACTTTATTATTACATGGTTTGCAGACATCTTGGACTCAGTCTGTCACACTTGGCATTTTTCCAACAGAAGGGTTTGTTGCAGTTGTACTTTCCTTGTAGTTGTGGGTATGGTAGGGGCTTGTTAGTTATAAGCCTATGCTGTTTCCCTCTCTTTCAAATTTTCTCTGTGTGCAGCTGTAATAAGAACAACAATGAGCTCCTTGAAAAGCTGCAGTTAGGTCGGGACATTCTCTTCACAATTCTGCAGAGTCTGTTCAGCTACTACAGGACATAGGCTTAAAAATACATGAAAATACAATGGCTGCAAAGCATCACTTCAAACAAACAAATGAAAGAATGATTTAGCTCTGTGAAACTACTGTGTTTAGGACAAAAGAGCTAACAATAGTAATATGAAACTGCAGGTGCTGAATCTGCATTGTTCAGGTGAAATGCCAAAAAACCTTACAGCCATCCAGAGATGCCATTGCACTTGCTGAAGATGGTGAAAAAATTTTCATACATTTCAGTATGAGGTGGATTAGACTTGGCCATGTCAAATATGACAGGTAATTATCACACTGTGCTAAAGAATTAATTTGTAGCCTACTATCCTCTACCATTAATAAAAAGCACTGTGCTTTGAAAATTGTAATTACTTCTTCTCTTTTTACTCATTTGAACATCTGAGTATGCAGCAGTTACTGTAAGATGCAGAAATCACTGTAAGATTATTTAAATTGATGATTGCTTTATTACTAACACTGAAGATCAGTGCAACTTCAGTATTCTGATGATCATGCTCTCTCTGGAAACCTGTTTCAATTTAGCTTCCTTCTTTCTTATACAACCATTGAAAAAAATGAGACAGTAAAGCCAAGCATTCATAAGCTTGTAAGATGTCCCAGTGAGGGGTCTTCATTCAATCTCAGTTTTTTCTTCCTTCTGTGTGTTATGATATCATGTTTAATTTTAGGTTAATAGCAAGATATTCCAGATTCACAAAGGGAATGGATGATGCTCTGGGACAAATCTGGAGCCTGTAAGGGTAGAGACTATAGGCTGCTTCCAAAGACATAAGGAGACATGCATTGGATAAGCCAGGGAAAAGCAGGATGGCAAGTGATGACTTTAAGACTTCATAGTTGAGTGCTTTTCTGGGAAACTGAACCTTCCTCAACTACAGACTGCTTTTGTGATTCTAGACTTTTTTTTACATTTAACCTGTTGTCTTGGCCAATAAGTGAGCCTCATGCTTTGAAAATTTAGGGCCCTGATATTTTTTTTTTTTAATAGAAATTGGCATATATTGTGTATTGATAATTTGGGTTTTCATTTTTCTGCCTCTGCTTATAGAATAAGAATAATGATACTACCTAATGTAATAGTCACTTTGTGGAGGTAACTATAATAGTGCTTTTGAATTAGCTTATTCTATTAACAGCAATCATGAGAATTCTGTAAAGAAAATGCAATTTCTTTTTAATCCAAACCATGGTCTGAGGTGGGAAATTACTGAAAAATATAGCTACAGTTTCATATTATTAAAGACAATCACAATGTCTATACATTGAATTGAGCAAATTAAAATTGCACAGAGATCCTCAATTCTGTCATCCTATAGGTTCCAAATGTGAATTTAAATTATTTTATCTTTTTTAATTCTCCAACTCTAGACCTAATTTTTAACTTTCATTCCTAGTGCTCATTTAATCACTTGAAGCTCTGGAAAAGCAGATAGTAATAATAAGATGCTATGCTAGGAAGAGTCACAAATTTGGAAGTTGTTTTCTGATACCAAGACATGTATGTTAGTTATTGCAATGTCTTTCCTTCTAATTTCTTTTGCCATCCTTCCAATACTTTTCTGCCATTCAGATTATCAATCTTCTACTTTCTAATTCCTTTCTAGCTTCCAAGGACTCTCAGTGAACTTACACACAGCAGCAGTTTGTTTTGCTGCATTACAGAAGAAATGGGGCTTGCAGAGCTAAGAATATTCTGAGATTTAAAAGGCAGTCAATCTTTGGCAAACACAGCAAATGGTGCTTTCCCTACTCCAATTAACTTCCCTGTCAGATTCTTCCCTCATTTAGCCATGTTTCCCAACAAATGCAACCATGAGCCACAAGCAACTAAAATTAAAAAAAAAAAACCACCTGAAAAACCAGTAAAAATGCTGTATAATCTACACAGCTGATACTAGCATCCATGCCTGAAGCCACATGAAATGGCACAAGAAGCTGAAGGAGCTCTGCCTGTTGGGATCCACAGCTGCAGTGGATGCATAGCCCTGCTGAGCTTCTGTCCCCACAGCATGCTGCAAGGAATGCTCCCTCCCTGCACCTGCACAAGTACTGATCTGCTGATGTGCTTGCACCTATGTTCCCCCCTGTCATGCTGCACTAAAGGCATCTGAATGGTTTCAGCCTGTAAGTGGCAGGTAGTGAAATTTTACACAAGAAACATTTGCTTTGGACTTCCGTTGGGACTGGTAACTCCTGAAACCATAATGTTCTAACCTAATCAGTCAAAATATTCTTGAAAAAGAAGCATTTTTATGTAATACTGCTATCCCCTCCTCCCGAGCAGCTAGCCAAAATTGGTGGAGTTATGAGCCATTCTTCGTAGAAGCAAAAGTGGTTGGCAATGTGTTTCTTTGTTATTGTTCTCATTCTTTCCAATCAGGCATCAAGTTCCATATCTTTGTATTGAGGAAGAGGAAAGAAATAGAAATGGGTTATTCATCCATTTTGAGTTTTCTTTTGGTCTACACCCTGCTTCCCTCCCCTCCCCCCCCAAAAGCCCATTCATTTGTTGCTAGCTGAAGTCATGCCCTAGAGCTGGAGTCAACCTTTGGCCTCTGTCAACTTCACAGTTCCACCATATTCCTCCTTCTCTTGAAAAACCACAGCTCCACCAATCTGTCTTCTCTTGATAGCACCCACATGAAATCCTTCTGCTTTCTGCAGTCAGATTTTTGCATTCCAATAAATAAAAGCAATGACAGACAACCTGGTTTTGACTGAGAGCTGACAGAGATTAATCCCCACATCACATAAATTAGCATAAGTGATCTAAAATGTTTCCAAATGTGATATGCCAAGCTTGCATTTATCTTACAGTAAACATAGAAATCATAGCACTAAAAATAAACTTTACTAGCACGGAGGTTTCACTTTTCTCATAGTCATTAGATCATAAAGACACCTCAGTTCCCAAATAACATTACTTTTAAGTTGCAATATCACAGAAGTAACCATTTTTAATAGCTGGTCAAGTAAAAAAAATAGTTTTCCAGAGTAATTAGCCAAGCAGCTACGTCTGAGATGAGAGATTCAATTAGAAATTGAATTATGTGGAGCTTGTTTATACTGATATTAAAAAAAAGGATTCAGTCCAACCTTGGAAGCCTGTGGCTTTTCTTGACATTCCTATCAAGACAACTTCAAGAATAAAGGCTTTCTCTCAAGCAAACAAACAAATCTTTTTCTGAGTAATTATTATCACACTTCAGGTAGTGGAGGTTGTAAGCCACGATTCTGCACGCTAAGTGACTGACTGCTAGAGACAGGAAAGTAGCCTTCAGAAATGCTTTTCCTGGAGTGCTGCTTGGTTTTGAAATCAATGAAGGAGCAGTAATTAAGAGCAAGATCAGGAATTTTTTTTCTCTAGGTATCTGAGAGGGTGAAATGGTATCAGAGGACATCCCTTTTTACTCTGCCTCTGAAATGATTACAGTCCCAGTGTTTGTTACCTCTTGAGAAAGTGATCAGCTCTGTTCTAGCAGGGCAGAACTGGGCACCCCTGCTAGCACACCTTTTGCAATCACAGAAGGATACAGAACAAAAAGAAAAAAATGCCCTGTTCAAGTATAACAGTGCAAATATTTTCTTGGATGTTACAAATTTTGGATGGCCGCTCACACATTTCATCTCAGTTATTTTAGTCTCCTAACTGAAGTGCCTGTTGCTTAGGGTCATTTTACAACAAGAGGGAGAAATATCTTTGAACAGTGATTCAGCCAAGCCAACTGCAAATGCCTATTTCTATTTATTGATTTGAGAAGGTTTGTTGGACAATTCAGCTAAGGGTCCAAAGAAAATTTTTAACACATTTATTATTTCCAGAAGTGTCCCAGGGCTGATGGAACTTCATATTATTCACACAGATAGATGAGGGTTTTGTAAGTACATTGAGCCCTCAAATAATCCGACCACACCTCTTCTTATTATTTTGCATAGTAGCACTTTTCCAAGGATATAGGACAGCCTATTCTTGGTCCTGAAGCAATAATACAAACAAAAATTATTACATTATATTATGTTAATAGTACATAAAACAGATTGACTGTAGCTTTGCTATTCTGTGCTATTTCATCCAGTCTCATAGCACTAAGCATTATTCTTTTAGATGCTGCAACTCTGTGTTAGTTATTTTGTGTAGCAAGTCATATACCCAGAAATTACAGATGCACATAGAATATTGGCATTTTGCTTTAAACTAAAGACAAACATGCTGTGTAAGATTAGTTATCTAAAATACACTCCAGAATCATGCATCATACTGAATATTTAGAAAGTGGTTTGATATTTTCTGGCCATCTGTACAGGACCAAATGCACCACTGGTTCAACTCTGAGTGCTTCATAAGCATTCCATTCATTTGCTTGCAAAATAGTAAATATAGTCAAGGAATTTCAAAAGCTTAAGAGACTACCAGCAAAGCAGGACATGAACTCATTTCATTTCATACCCCTATCTTATATGAAAAATTGACTATGTTCCATAATACAGTTATGATACTCCATGATATGACTTAGTGTGCATAAAAGTTGCCACTAAAAAGTCTTTCTTAGTTTGTAGTTGCTGTTCAATACAATCTCAGAAACCGTAATATCTCCCTCTATTTTAAGGGACAAATTGAAGTGCTGAGGTATTTACTGTGGAAATGAGGTCTTCTTTATTCTGAACTGCGGGAGACAGAGGAGTAGAAACTCCTGCAATTAAAGGAGGCTTTGATTTACAACCCTGGAAGAGACTAGGTCTGGCTTAATTGACAGAGATTTGTGGACTTTAAGCAAAAGGATTACAAACTTGTGTTCCTATCATCATAAGTAAAATTGTACACTGGGTGTTTTGGTGAAGGGTTTTAAAATATAATAGTGTGGTTTTATATAGTTTAAGTTAAGAATGTAGATGGTATAAGAAAGACAACTGTGTGTACGTGACATGAGAAGTTATTGGTCAAGACATGGCTGCATTGCAGTGAGAATTGCCACAGGTGATAGGTCATTAATCTAAAACAAAGTGTCATTTTAAGTATCTATTGGATTAGAAAGTTTTAAATTACGATGTAACCCTAAATCTTGTGACTAGTCGCCATTACTCGGAGGTGATGTAAAACCTCACGCCTCGACTGATGTGTTTGTTATTTTAAACAATAAATTCGTGTAGTTGCATAGTCCCATCCCTTAAAGTTATTTTCCTCCGACACGTGAAAGCGCGAGAAACGGACACTGAACTTTTTGTTATTTTCTTCCTATGGACTGTGTGACACAGATATCTTTTGCACACCTGGAGATTTGCTTGTTCACCATGGCTTTTTGGCAGGCTAAAAGCCTTCACAACTCTAGTAACTAAGAAAATAATAAAAAATAGGAGGCAACACTGTAGTTACAGTAAATCAGTGCATGTACATAGAACTCCTCATCAACTTTGGTGTGAAACAAGAAGGGCAGACCACAATCTAAAACTTTCTGTGGTGTCTGTATATGGAGGAACACAAAGAGAATACTCATCCAAAAGCAATCCAAACTCATCCAAAGAGCAATGGAGAGATGGACAAATCAACTATTGACTCACATAGGCTGCTTCGTGACTGTGGCCATTATCAGTGATGTGCTGGAAGGTCAAGGGCAAGGCAGAACTGATTGCTTCATCCTTTCCAGTACATTGATGGACGTAGGTCTAATAAAAATGTCTAATGATATGCTTTTGCATCTCATACACCATAAAATTTTGTGTTTCTTTTTGGGGAGTTAAATTAGGCAACTAGCTGTTAAAAATCACTATGGCTCAGAAATGGTGCTAAAAGCAAATATAGAAATATACCTATAGGAATAGATATCGCAATGGAACTTCAGAAGTGCAGTTAAGTCTCTCTTTCTTATCTGAATCTCTTGCTCATCTGAGTCAAGTAAGGCTCATAGTGACCAAAAGAGGTTGTAATACAGTCTGCTGAAATTAGTTCTGCAAAATAAGTTAGGTGGATTTCATCCAGCTTCCAAGAGAGACATGTCTTCATCCCAAAATAAAGCTTCTGCAACTAACAAGCATCTGTGCTGGTATTTTCAGCAGAAGAGCTGAAGGCACTGCCAGCAGATAGAGAATGAAATCCTTACTGCTCCTTAGGGCTCTCATTTGGGACAGGCACGAGACATGCTCAGTAGCAGGGAACAAAGAGTGTCTGCATGTGCTGCCTGAGATCCTGCAGCTCACCACTAACTTCACCTTATGGCCTCATGGCTGTCATCTGTCCCTAGACAGCTTTCATCTCTCAATTACTTTGAGCAGAGTGTGTATGTGTTTGCCTCATGTTTTTTGAAGTACCAAAGCATTCCTTCCCTTTTTCTTTCAAATGGATTAAGAAATGAGGTGAACATGCTAAATGACTTACCAGCACATATAAAAAAAGTTATTTTTGCTTCCACCACAGTCACTGGGCACAAAGCCAGTTTCCTGGGACTTGTTTCAGGAATGATTGACTTCCATCTCGGGTGAACAGAGGTCTTCAAATTGCAGACCTGTTGGTGTGATATATTTTATAGATTTGATATTCTGCATGTATTAATTTTTAAGAAAGAATAAGACAGAGTATAAATTGCTTAGTATATTCTAGGCAGGTAGGCAGGAACCTCATTCTACTGTTTAAATATGACAATACCAAGTATGGTACCAATGCTGTCATTATTTGTGATCAGCTTATTGTTCATCCACTTTTTATGCTTTTGATTTCATTCAAGATGACTACAGTCCTTTTAATCAGCCTTTAAATTGGTATTTCTGCCCTTACTAGGAAAATTCATGGGATCGCTAATTAAAATGATTGAATATAATGAACAGAAAATATTTAACTGCTGTCCTCAGAAACAATTAGAGACAGATTTGTGTAGGCTGTCTCTGAGAAGCAGTCTCTGCCAAGGTTCTTCCTCAGAAGCTTAGAGCATTCCTTTCCCAAACCTAGGTATTACTAGGCCTTGCTGCAATCAAAGTTTAAATGCTTCCATATGCTGCAGTAAAATATGGATAGAGAAATGCAGTGTATAACAAATACATAATAAAAAAGAGCTAAAGGTGCTTAGGCAATTTACTTGATTTATCATATTTCTTATTATTTCCAAGGAAAAAATAGCACTTTAATACAAGAACTAGAAGAATAATACTTAAATTGCCATGTTTCTCTACTTGTCAGGGTAAAATTCCGACAGAGACTTAGATCAGCACCAGCTTTTAACTCTCAAAAGCAAAATGACTGAGATGTTTCCTAGTGTAATAGCATCATTGCAAAAAGAAATTATACTGAGGTCATGTACAAAGGACAAAAGAACTGGTATCTTTGTGAGGTTCTCCATCTTTTCATCTGTTTGCCTTTTTTACATCACCATGTTTCAAAAGTAGTCTGCTTTAAAAACACAAGGAGTGTTTTACATACAATCCAACTCCCCCCCCCCCCCCCAGCCAAACCAGTTTGTGTACTAAAGGCACTTATTTTAGTGAGTATACAAACCTTTTCCCCCACAGCAAAAATATGCATTCAAATAAATATCAAAAAATCAAAATCTTGTCTTGGAGACAAAAAATAATGTGCCAACTTTATAATATTTCTTTTATCCATATCCTCATCCTTGTTTTTACAGTATCAGCCTTGTGTTCTCAAAACCAGGTTTCATTTCCACAGATGCTTGTCAAGTATACCATTTCCAGCAATTAAATATTTAATAAGAATGTCAAGGCTAGAGTGTTAAATGTTGTAACCTACTACCACCATATTAATACTCCTTTCATCAAGCAACAGTTGCAAAAAATTAACTAGATATCTTTTTTTTCAAGGTCTTAGCCTGAAGATCTAAAAGGCACAGTATGATTTGAACTAATTTATTTTTTAATCTGTATTTTAAAGTGAAAACTGAGTCAGTTATCTCACACAGGCCTATGTTTACACCACAATAATCATCCAGGCTGACACTTTCAGTTTGGCCCATGCTGGGGATCAGTACAACTTACAAGCTCTACATCCTCCAAGACTGGAGTACTTTGGCAAAACAAAGTGGAAAAACCTGTATATGTATAGACTTTCATATCTCAAGCCACTGCAGTTAGGGTTGAATTGATATTGCTTCATAGTTTTCCTTACAAGTCTAATGGAAAAAATCATGTGGTATTTACCAGTGTTGCAACAGCTATGTCTTGCAACAGAATTTATCTCCAAGTACAAATGTGTGTCAGTAAAAGGGAGAAATAAGCAGTAATTATATTAGTTTCTGGTAAGACCCTCTGATGGACTTTATACAATGACAAGTAGTGATAGGACTAGAGAGAGCAGCTTTATACAGAAAGAGGGTAGGTTTAGGTTAGATATTAGGAAGAAGTAAATTAGTAAAGGATTACTTTCAGGGTGGTGAGATACTGGAACAGGTTGTCCAGACAAGTCTTGGATGCCCAATCCCTGCAAGTGCTCAAGGCCAGGTTGAATGGGGCTTTGAGCCATGTGGTCTAGAGGAAGGTGTCCCTGCCAGTGACAGGGGGGTTAGAATTAGATGAACTTTAAAGGTCCCTGTCAACCCAAACCCAATCCAAACCATTACATGATTCTCCTATTGCTTAGCTTACTCAAAAACTAGCCCTTCTATGCAATGGAAATTATTACAGTAGAAATATACTGTACCATGCTCATACATGTACAGTTTGTTAAAACTGAGGAAGCTCTTGTGGGCAGGTTTGGTGGTTTGCTTGCATATGAAGAAAACAAAATTAGTTTTTAGCAGCTATGGCATCACTAGCTGTCCCTTCATTTCTTTCAGCATTGAAGCCTAATGTTTTGGTTTTGTCTGATATACAGATTTGCATTTTGTTCCTTGCTTTGTGTTGCGTGAGAGAGCTCTCAAAGCACTGGGATAAAAGGACAGCACTGTGTCCTTACAGGAAGCTGAGTCTTACATCTGAGAAAGTGTCCCACACACTGGCTATCAAGCATGTAAGGTGATGTCTCTTCATGCGACACATTCTCTATTCTGATTGTGTGGCAAATGTCCACCTTGGTCACACAGGTTTGAGAGGGAGGTCATGCTGTACTACCTCAGGACTTAGAGAAGCAACAAATCATGCATAGTCATTTATTCTGAATCTGTGATTGCGAAGTGTTACATAGGTTTTACCAGGGTATGAGACTAAGATGAGAATACTTAAGAATAAATAAGAATGAATTCTAAGATGAGAATTTTCCTTAGTGATGAGTACCCTGGCCCTCCGATTTCAAACGATCTTGTAGCCTTTGGGAAAGGATCTACACTGCCTGAAACCAGTGATGTTGCAGGCATGTGTTGGGCAGCATGTCATTCTGCTGGTGAAGTCAAAGAAGTCAGAGGCAGACAGTCATCTTTTCAACCCTGCCTACTAGCCCTGCAATCTTCTTTCAGACTGACACAGATCATATGTATCTGCATATGTATGGAGCTTGATGTACCCCAGGCACAAAAGAGCTGTTTTGCCTGTGCAGAGTGAACTTAAAGGCATGTACTGCAAAACCAGCGCTCAAAATGTGTCTTACTTCCAATGCATGCAAAATCAGTTGCACAGTGGATCCCATATGCTATAAACCTCTCAGGCTGTGCCTACACACTATAGCACAAGTAAGCACTAGGTAAGTGGCTGTATGTCCTGGACGTGTGGACATGAAGACACTGAGATATGTAGAAATCCTTGACAAATGGCAACAACCCCAGTAGTTCAAAAGGTGATTCATAAAAGCAGTAACCAACTGCCAAAGTTGGTAAAGCAAGAGTGTGCAATGCCTGGTAGAGCTGTGCTGCAGACTAGTTTTCCATTGTGGTCCCAATGCAAGTTCAGTCATAATGCCAGACTGCAGTGTAATCAGGGAGTGATAACCATTTACATTACAATCAAACCAATTTAGGTTCTTAGATTATTTAAGAGAGCTTGGAAACAGTTTAAACATTGTATACACTAAACTGAGAATAGGAAGTCTGAGGGGATATATTGGACTGGAAATCCATGTAAGAAATTATGAGGATAGGCACAACTAATCTTCCACTGATATCTCTGACTCATCTGGGTGGGGTTCTCCACTCTGTGCCAAACTGACCTGAACTTAACTTTATACCTATTAAGTGCCTTTTCAGCTGTGTTTTTCTGTCTGGCCAGGTAGTCAATTGAGTGAAGTAGTTGACTTAGGAAAAATAACTCCCTGTCCTGTTCTTGAACCCAGTATTTTCTGTTTGTATCCTGGAGAAGTGTTAAGTTCTAAGACTGAAAAATCCTATCAAAGAGCAAGAAAAGTCACCAGTGAGTTCCCAATCACTGCAACATACAGAGAAATGAGACCTGTTGAAGTAAGCCAAGACAAATTTAGGCAGGAGCCTAAAGACACATACAATTTCAGATTGAGTCAAAACCACACAGAGGTTTTGCTTAACAAATAAACTGGAGTTTTATTTAAAAGCAGCCCATTAAATACAAAATGTTGCAACAGAATAACATGAAAATGTATCCACAGAGGGACTGATTCAGCTTACTTTGAAATCAAAGAGAGGAAAATTAGGGACCCAGTATTTTGGAAAGAAAATCAAGAAATAAGATCATCCTTGAGTGTAGATTAGCCTAAGAATGCTGTAACAGAGAGAAAAGCCTCGGTTTTGAGGTGGGCACAGTCACCAGCTTTTCATCTGCTTCCCAGTCACTCTGTGTTTTCCATCTATGGCACAGTAGTTGTTATCCCATAACATGACTGGATGTTTGACTAAGCAAGAAATAAAGTTTAATCACCACAAAACAGATAATTTGATACTAGATACAGCCAGCAGCTCTTGCTCACATTTGTCAAAATTTCGCCTCATGTGGTTCCTACAGTCGTGTCCATACAAGGTGTTGGGCAATAGAGGGAATGGGAAGTTTGCCATGACTTCAAAGGAGTCAGGATCTCCCCCATATTCATCACGTGGCAGTATATTCGGCATGATAGCAAAAGCAGGGATCCTTTAAAACTCATTTAATATGTGCAAGCAGTATTAGGTCAATGGAGAATCCAACCAATGCCTCATCTTTGCCAGCACATATCTATCCTTCAGAAGGCACACTCTTTCGCTTAGTTTGGTTTCTAAAATGCTCATGCTTCTCTATTTTAGTCAAGTGAGTGGTAAATTAGCATGGTTTTATACTCTCATAAATTGATAGATTAAAACTATATGCTTGAAATGCTGCTCCACTGAAATTGATACAAAAACTTTCCTGGATGTCGAATAGTGCCAGGATTTCATGCTGCCTCAGAGGCAGTATCTGAACATACTGTGTCTATCAGTTGTGACTGTTGACTGGAAGACAGTCAGACTTTTTATTACCTTCAGCAAATGTTTACATTCTACAAATGTGTATGAGCTGTTGTAATTTCCCTTAGGAATCTAGAACCAGTATTTTCCTTAGTAGATAGGTCAATGGTCCCTTTAGCTCTGTATTTGACAGTGGCTAATACTATATATTTGTGAAAAAAGGTCAGGAAAAACCATGACTAGAACAAAACATATTTTTTCATGGTATATCCTCCCATAATATCCTGGTTATTTGCAATAAAGAAACTTCCAGGGTCTTAGTTTCAGCTAGACAATTGTGTTGAATGTTAATCAAATAAAATTTTAGAAAACACAGTTTTAATGGAATCATAGAAATGTGGAGGTTGACTGGTCCATTCCCACTCAACACAGGACTACAGCGTGTCTCACCTTTAAACCCTCTCTCTCTCCCTCATTATACAGGTGAAAACAGCAATTGTATTATTCTCTTGGCTTTTGTTCAGGCTGGACAAACTCCCTGACATGCTCCTACCCCCATCACCACGTTAGTGGCTCATATGCAGCTTCACATTCACTGTGACCTCCATCACAAGCCCTTCCCATCAGTGCTGCTACTCAGCCAGTTAATTCTCAGCACATGGGGTAATCCTGCTCCAAGTGCAGAACTTTGCACCTCGGCTCTTACAACTATATGAAGTTTCTGTTAGCCCAGTCATCAAGCTTCCAAAAGGCATCCTGGACTGAAGCTCTACTCTTTGGTGGGCCACTCGTTACCCTGATTTAGTGGATTGTTAGTAGTTTTCATCACATTTAGTGACTCTAATTGTATATTTGACATTGTGCATCACAAAATGGGTATTGGAGCTTTTCTCAAAACATTTTAGTGTGAGAATGCCAAACAACCATGAAACACATGAAGAGCAAATAGCCTTTTTTTGAAAAATCTGCTGTGGCTTTGAAGTCACTGCCATCTCCATAGCTGTTTGCTACTCTCCTGTTTGTGTAGATCACCAAGACAAAGTAGCATCAGTACATAGGCCATGTTGCCATCTTAGGCCAAGTTTGAGACAGGAGCAATGGCATCACACAGGAATAGAAAAGAAACAGACACATACTTGCTCTGTGAGCTGAGCTGTAAGGGCTGTAAATCCCTTGAGTGCAAGACTAGCATGTGAGAAGTGAAAGCTAAAAAAAGAACAGGCAAGGAAGTTGTTTTCATTGGCTGAAGACAGAATTGGATGATTATCTAAGACTCTTAATAAGACTCTTAATAGAATATGCTGGACTTTGAAATAGTAAACCTAATTATACAAATGTGTTTTGTGGTTCTGAAAAACCAGTAACATTTCCATGTCAGATTTTTGCTTCTAAAATGGAATATCACATATTAGTACTTCGAATATATATTGAAAGAAGTAGTGAGTTGTCAAGTACTGTGAGGAAAGCATTGGCAACAGCAGTGCTATATGACCACATCACCATGGGCACTACTGTCTTATGTTCAGGTGTGGCCTTTGTTATTTACATGCCTATGTATAGCCAGCCTGCCAGAACTTCATTAATATCTGTGTAATTTTATACCACAGCTTGTAATAAATGGATATGCACATACTTACAGGATTAGGCTCTGATCTGGAATATAGACTCATTAGAGTATCAGCAAGAAATACAATTTTTTTTTAACACAATAGAAGATTTTAATATTTCAAAATTTGGAATGAAACCAAGGAGTGTTGAGTCTTTTCATGGCATGATGCCTCAGCTCTGGGGAAGCCTGTCAGCCTCGCCCCCACATGTCTGGGGAATCGGGATTGCCAAGAAGCCACAAAGTGGAGGGTCCTTCCTTCCCAGCTCTCAGCACTCCATCAAAACCGAGGCAAAGCAGTCTGTAAGCTCAAGATGTCCTAGAACCAGCCAAATGGCTGTTAAGAAGAGAACTGGCAGGATCATCTGTCTTGGAAACCCGCCTAGATTCCATTGGAAATTGGTCAAAAATGGAAATTCTTCTGTGGAACATTTTGATTTCAATGAATGGCATACCCTAATGAAGAAGTGTTTCATCAGAAATTTTCTAGCCAGATTGTTCTCTGTTGGAAGTAGATAAAGTTATTTTTTATGGGGGTTTTTTAGATTGTGGTTTGTTTGGTTTTTTCTCCACTCCCACATGGTTTGGTCGGATCAGGTTAATGAGCAAAGCACTCTGAACATTCAGTGGCATTTGATTCTGCGGGTTTGCTCCAGGAACCCCACCCTCTAGCTGAAATCTAAGTTCCAGTTCCATCATTCAGGCTTCAGTTAGGGAAATTGTTACCAAGTGAAGCTGATACCAGAAAGTAATTAATTGCTCTCTACTTCCACATTTCTTATATGTCCACAAATGCTCTTAAGTTCAGAACAATTAATTGAACTGGAAGCCTGCTTCTGATTAAAGACAGGCATTAATACCAGATTAGTCCTAAATACTGGAAAGGGGTATTTCCTATGGAAATCCTGGTATATCTCTCTGTAAGCAGTTTTTTATTCACTTAAACAGCTTCTAATAGTGCTACAAGAAATAAAATCTTGTAGCTCCAAAAGCAGGTTCAAAAAGTGTAGGATTTTCCAGTTATTCCAATTCTAAAATGGTAGTAAGTAAAAAACCACTCTGTGACTGCAAACATATTTTTTGGGTAGGTGGGCAAATGTCAGATTAATGACATTTTTTGCTGTGATATCAATGAGAATTCTGTTAATAAAGAAGAAATGTTTCTTCAAACGCCACAAAGACTAAATATCTTCCCTCAGGTAATCATCAGAGGCCCTATTATGCTAAAGAAAAATAAAATTATTTAGGTGAGTGATCTAACCAAGTAAAGAGGCCATGCAGAAGGAAAAATGCAGTGGCTGTAATATGGTAGGGGGATTGTGGACTCTGCCTTTTTTGAGATTTTCAGGTGCAATCTTGGCACTCAAGACCTGGAAGAAACTTCCATGACATGTATGCAATACTGCTGGAAGAAAAATGCACTCAGCTATGTATTGCCAAAATCCCTGTGCTACTCCCAGTGGTTTATCCTGTCCTGTCCTAGTAAAGAACACTGCTCCCACTGTGATGGAGCATTGAATTGCTAAATAAACAGCTACAACCAATCTGTAGGAGCCTGTGAGGGTTTTAGAGAACAGGAATGTCTTCAGAAAGATCTTGACAGAGAGCAGAAATGATATAAAAAAAGCTACAACTTAGAGTTCAAAAAATCAGCTGCATAAATATAGGACCGGAAACTCTCAGCAGGGTGGCAGATCCACAGGTGAGGATGCAGGGGTCATACACAGCCACAGTCAAGCATCAGTCAAAGAAATTGCTGTGGCAAAAATGGAAGAAAACATCATGTAAGAGTACTGTGTGCCATAGATAATTTTATGTTGGTGATGCCTCAATAGGAGAGGCGTGTTGAGGTTTGGCTACCATGTTACAAAGAAATTGTAATCCAGAGAAGGAGACTGAAAGTCTGTGAAACATGATTGGTGAGTAAGGATTAGAGGGAGTGGGACTGCTTTGTTTAGGGAAGGCTGAGAGAAAACAAAAAAGTCTTCAAACAAGAATAGCACAAACAAAAATAGCACAGGCAAAGCAAATAGGTGGTTCTCTGTACATCATCACTGTAGATGAGAGGAAGAAATGAGCATGCACTACAACAAGGTAGGTTTAGGTCAGATGTTGGGATCATAAGCATAGATAGGTAATGGCATGGGTGATTTACAGAGACTAGACTTTCCCTCACCAGATGGAGTGTAAAAGAAAGTTTTGAGGTTCTGATGGGAAGTAGAAAGGTGAATTAGGAGACCACCAGCTTCTTCCTGACAGCTATGAAAACTATGTGTGTCTTTATCTGATCAACCAGTCAGTTCTAGCAAATTCTAAAAGGAACAGATTTAGGGATAATTTAAGCCATTTTACTCAGAGAAATATCTTCAGTGATTTTTTAACAGAAACACAGCCCTTTGAGAAAGAAAGTACATAAGAAGGATGCTTTGTAACAAAAATCTGTTACAGTAACAACTCTGTCTAGTCTAAGTCATGCGACTTTAAGTTTAATATGTCCTGCCTAGAAACTAACCGTGCAACAGCATAACAGACTTTCACTCCTCCAGTATTTTCCTTTCCTTTATGCTCTGTTTGCAGGATAAAAGACTGATTGCAAGAAACAAAAGTTTAGAATTCAAGTCTTGCCTAGATTACTTTTAAGTAGTTAATAGATTTTCCTTTTGACAAGATTTATTGCTGAAAATTAAAAAAAAAAAAAGAAGAAAAACAAAACAGAACAGAACCCCCCAAACAATCCCACAAACTAACGAACAAAGAAGAAAAAGAAAGACCACATTCAGGCAAATACAAGTGCCAAAACCCAAAATTGCTGGGTTTTTTTAGGAGTGTTTCTAGAAGGGGCTGTTAGCCCTTTATTTAAGAAGTGCAAGATATTTTGTGCACATATGCTGTGAGGCACATGTGCAATGCCACACTCTGTAGAACTAGTGAAATTTCCTACAGAGACACAGGGTCAAAAGACAGGCCGTGGCCTGCTGTGCAGAGCTGATGGAAGAAGTTCATGCTTCTTAGGAGAAGTTTGCCTTCCTCTGGATGTGCACACCCCTGCATTTTGAGGCGGGGCTCTAGGAGATTTTTCCTGTCTGGACAATCTACAAACTAGTATTCAAATTGAAACTTGAACACAAGTTTAACAAACTGGGTGAAAAGACCCAGCAAAAGCACAGCACAAAACACCACAGCACAAAAGGATGCCTGCCTTGGAATAACTTACAAGCTGCATCTTCTTGTACCTTATGAGCTCTTTCTTTCCTTTGATGTTTGTACAGCACATTGCTGCAAAACAAAGCAAACATTCTTCCAGTGTCATTATTTGAACAAAAATAAAAGTCATCTGTAGTTGTATCATATGGGATATATATGTTTTTAAAATTCAGTGAAAGTAACACTATTCTTTTGTCAGAAAATCTGTGGTACTAGGCTTGTACACTATTGAAGCCAGCAGCATGAGAAACAGATAAATGTGTATAAGGAGGGACTGTCCTGCTGCAAAAAGGAGGTGTCAGTTCTGACAAGGTACTGTGCTTAATGAGACTACTATTAAAATTGGCTGGTTCTCATACCATAACACTTTAGCTATTGAGATAAGTCTCCTTCAAAGACATCTGAGTTTAAGTGACCACATCAACGCTGTAGTAGAAGGAAGTAACCAATGAGAAATATTTTTTCCTCCTAAACTGCTGTGCCCAGAAAACCACCATGCCTGTGGTGAATAGAGTCTCAATTGTATTTGTTTTATTGTTCAGAAAGGCTGAACCTCTGTCCCAGGCAGAGGACCTTTTGAGACAGGAGTTGGTCAGCCACAGGCGAAGCCAGAGTCTGCTTGCATTTAACTGTGAAAGTTATTGTGCTACTTAGAGATGCTCAGCAATACCATTGCTACATAGATATATAGAGGCATAACACCAGTGTGAAGATAGCCAGTGAACAGTATCAGAGGGCATATGGGTTAAAAGAGGAGCCGACAACTTCCAAGTCATCCCAGAAGTTCTCACGTTTCTGATTCTTTTGCCCACAACTGCAAAGCAATGCTTTCTAACCTCAGCATCCTAACTGCCATAGCTTCAGTATTTTAGTCTCAGAGTACTGTATCTTCTGGCCCTTGAAGAGATCATTTTTACAGTGTGATCTTATGGCTGGTGAGCCATAAGCTCTGCTGCATCGCCATGTATCTGTTCCTGGAGTTTCCACAGTTGCCAGGGATCCTTTCATTAGATTTGAGCTGCCTGTACTAGCTCGAGCCTAGTCTGGTCTCTAGATAAATCCCTTTGACCTGAAACCTTCTGCATTTTGGTCTGCTGCACCCAAAGTGTGTTTGCTGTCCAAGTTCTCTTTTTCACTTTCAAGGTCAGTCAGATGCCTCCAGTACCAGTTTTGTAACTCTGTGATTAGAGCTAGAATCCCCTTTTCAGGGCTGTGCCTATCTATCCTAGCTAAGGATGCAATTTCTTTTCTGTGGTCTAGCCAAGCATGACAGTAGGGACGGAGTGATCACCACCGCCTCTGCACTTTTTATCTTACTCATCACTTGAAGCTCAGATGGATGAGGTCCAGTCATTCCATCCTGGTGAAAAATGTGTAAGCTGGCAGAATCCTTAGTTATACAGGCTGCTTCCTATTTCTGGATACACAGGATTTAATATTTTTTATTATAGTAACACCTAAAGGCCTAACTGAGTACAGTTTCTACCCTGCAGCTATTTGCTGAGCTGCCCTGTCCTGCTCCATCACACTGAGAGTTTTCTCGGAAGATGGAATACTTTCCTTTCCACTCGAAAAACACAGACATGATAACTACTGACAATGGTTTATATGTTGGTAAGATGGAGGAGTGGTTATCCTGATTAAGCACTAAGATGTGGGTGGACATGGAAAGACTGTCCATCAATTCCTCTCTCATCATTTGTGATGTGTTGTAAAAAACAGAGCACATTCCTCACACATTCACACAGGTGAGGGGAAAGAAGTCTGGAAACTTGTGGCTTCTAGCAACAAGAGGAAGGCTCCCACTCTTATCTGCAGACCTGCTGCTACAAAATACTGAGTGTCCTGGCAGCAGGGTCCAGGAGCTCGGTCCAGGAAAACAGTTGCACCAGCTAAGCCTGAACCTACAACAATACCAGGTGGAACCTGCAAGTGAAAGCAGGGGCAGACTCCCTGCTATGGGGAAGAAGGTCCCCACAGGCTGACCTCACCTGCTGGCAAAGGGCATTTTCTTCTTGCTTGGGCTTGTATCTCAGATACTGAAGAAAGACTTGTGGGGCCTTAGACTATTATCCTTTGTTACTCTTCCGCATGGGCAGTACTGATATTGGCCACGGGAAGCTGTGAACATATTAGGCATAACTCTATGACTCTGGTAGCGAGGGTCAAGGACACAGTGGCCCAAGCAGTTTTCTGATTGATCCTGCCAGAGAAAGGAAAGACAAGTCTTGAGGAGGAGTGGAGAGACACCACAGATCATCAACTGGCATCATGCAACTGGCATCAATAACAGGGATCTAGTTTTTATAAGATCTTATCTGAGTGTCAACAATGGCTAGGAACAAACAGGGTGTTCCTGACAAAGGGGAGATAAAGCAGTTCCGCCATATGACTGGCAAACATAGGAGAGCTGTAATTTAGGAATGACAAACCAACAGGGAGGGAGATAATGGCCTACAATCAAGTAAGGAAGCGGTGTGGGATGAGATGTAATAAACAGAACATGGTGAAAGAGGTCAACTTAAGCAAATACACAGCAATAAGGGAAAACGCCCTCTTATCTTTTTCTTTTTCTGACATCAGCTCAACCTGGTGCCTTATCTGACGTGCTTGTACATGAATGCATGCAGCAGCGAGAATCAGTAGGGGGGATTAGAGGTCTGAATGCAGTTGCAGAGCCACAAAATCTCATTGGGATAGCTGTGATGTCATGGCCTAGTTCACACATGGGGTGGTGCAACTGATGGATACAGGCAGTTTAGCGAGGACTTGGGAGGGAGGGGAGGAACTGAACTTTTGTGAGAGCAGCAGCGATGCATGGAGCTCTGCCTCGGGAAAGGTAGGATCTGGTTAAGAGCCTGTGGATGAGGAAAAATATCCTGCTAAAATGAAACATTAATAAACTTGGAGGCGAACTCCATATGTTTTCTATGACAAAGAGTTACATTTGGAGGAGGTTTATTGCGTGGAAGAATTCTCATGCTGTCACAAGATGTTCAGAGTGGTGCTCGTGACCTTTTACAATGCAGCTCATGAACAGTACAATCTGTAGTCTGTCTGTCCCAGGACATCTACAATTTCCAGCTGGTGATGCTTGTTCTTGATCTCAATGAGTACAAACTCAGTTGGAAATGTTCCTCAGATGCTTCTTATCTAAAACTGGAGCACTGAATTTAATTCCATACTCATTGTTACCCAGATATCTCATATCAGATCTGCTATTTTGGCTGCTTGAAAATTAACTTTTGATTGCAATGGGGTGAGAAGTCACAAAAATATATACTGAATGTATATATTTTAAATTTTAGCACATCATTGGACAAACGCTAAATATTACATTCTCTTTCAGACACACACCCCTACTGCTTATACAAAACTTGATAACACCAATCAGAAAGCCAACAGAGGATGTCATTTTAAGGAAGATTTTTTCATACATGTGCTCACATGTTTGGAAGATGCAGGAGAGAAGAGAGGAATGAGCTTCATGTTGTACTTATACATTTTAGTTTCTATTTACAGTTAAAAGGCTCACAATTTGGTGAAAATCACATTTTCCAATTTCTTCAAGTCAAACTGCCTGCAGCATTCTCTAAGGAACTGTTTTCTCTTTTCTTTCTTTTATTTTCCTCTCTGTAATATTTAAAATATGGCTCGGGGTTGCATCTTATTTATCACAGCACTGTAATACTTGTGTTATAAAATGCAAAGTGTTTCCTATGCCTGGCCTACTGTGTTGAGAAAAGTAACTTCTATGCCACAGATATTCCAAATTTTGGAGAGCTGGGTCACTGCCAGTAATCTGAGGCTGGTTCATTCAAAAGTGCCATGGACAGATTTGCTAGGGCAGAAGTATTAGTTTATAGTATATGAACATGAAGTTTAGGCTTACAGGGAAATAGTACTTTTAAAAGTCACCAGAAATTGCTTTGATACCATGACTGATGACCATCAAGACTGATGACTAATTAGCAGAACATCTATTACCAGAGGCAATAATCAACAGAACAGAGGTAAAGCACCTGAAAGGGTCTGCTTCTGTATTTTATTTTATTTTCATTTATCCCTGTTATCCCTAGGATGCTAAATGAAACACACAGTACATCTAGTTTTCCTGTAACTACATGAAGGAAATGTTTTCATTCTCGATAAAACCCAAAATCATACTACAATGTGATTATTTCACTTAGTAAAATGATGTAGTTATGAGAGAGACAAGAAAGTTCAGGTCAAATGCTAGAGACACTAGCAAAGAAATTTGTCAAAGATGTGAATAAGGCCAGCAAGGTTATCTCTGTTCAGGCCCAATGCGCCCAAATTCTTAGGATACTTTGGTTTCTGATGTTTGCAAAATAAATAGGTATAGTATATATTTTTCCTAAACAGTGTAATAATAAAACCAAGTTATTTTGTTGATTTATTTTTAAATAAATGTAAACATTTTGGAACTAAAATTTGTAAATTTAGAATATGTTACGTCACAATTAAACATTTAGAATATATGTGGCTATGAAACACATTCTGTTTCATGACAAACTTAATCTACAGAAGAAAAAATGATCAGTTCATCATAGACAATAATAAAAAGCAAACTCCTGTAGGTATAGATTTTACTCCTGTAGGTATTTCTTATGGAACACCTTAATGGGCATAGCAATTTTAATATATGAAAAAGGTACAATTACATGACAAATTAGAAAGAAAAAAGGAAAAGAGGACCTGTGAGCCTTCTTGAGATACTGGGAGGGCTGGCATACCCCTTCTCCTTTGGTTCTATCAGCTGCCACGTTTTCAGGGAAGTGTGACTCTACACCTTCTGTGTGTTGTGGCACCTTTTCAGCCAAGTAAATTATCAACGGGATTCAGCTGCAGCCATTCTCAAGTCTAACTTATTTCTTTGACTTTGATACAGATGTATTCTGAGGTGTTGGTTATTGTGCAGATAATATTATTTCTTCTTTTAATAATTTGATACTGCTACTTATGTAATCTTTTAAAAATGTTTGTTTCTATTGCAAACATTTGCTTATCAAAGGAGTCAGCCTCTGTTAGCAAAATGACCTTACTAATCTGTTACTGTAGACAGTGCCACTAACTAGTAATTAGGGGAACATGGTTAAATTTCATATATTAATTATTATATTATATTTCATATATTAATATATTAATATCATGATAACTGTCAAACCAGGATATATCTATACTACCATTTAGAACTAAAAGCTATAAATACCTTCTTTCCTTGTGCAGTGCTCCCACTGGGTACTCCTTTGCTTATTTTGATGTTACAGTATGCCTGAAACCTCATTGTGTTGTGAAAATTTACTAAAGAAATTACTTGATTGATGTTCAAATAACCATCCCATACCAAGGATGTTTCAAAGTACACTATTTTAAAACAAATAAAAGAGAGACCTATTAACCAGAAGTCGTTAAAATAAGACATGGAAACTTCCTTTTGTCTACCTGACACTAGTGATGTGTGATATGCCCTACATTTTGGGTGTGGCTTTGTTCTCTGCTAAGAGCAGTGCCACGCTGATTTTGTAAAAATGCTCTTTTGCTGGTTTGACAATAGTGGAATTTACAGAGCTCTGCTTCCCCAGCACTTTCCATACCCACCCCAGCAATAGTCCAGCGGAGGGAGTTAGGCCAGTAGAAATCTTCCACACAATAAAATGCTGTTCTTCCTGCTTTCGTCCCCACCTACCCCAACTCGTGGCAGGGTTAGAGGAAAATCAGTGCCAAAAAAAAGGACAAAGAGACAGGATTATATTTTCTTCTTATTCAATAACACAGAGTGGCTCAGTCCTGCTAATCATAATGTTTGTAAAAGAAAAAGGTTGGACTTTATTTTAAAACAAAAAATGTCATTTCTGTTCGGTAACAGAAGAGAACTTCTGGTATGTTTGAGTAAAAAAAAATCAAAGGCATGTAAAATATAACAGAAAACAAGCAGAAAGATCTTGGCGCCCAAGTGCCTCCAGGCCCGGGCACCAGCCTGTCTGGGGCACGCTGGCACGCTCAGTGCGGAGACACCGCTCCCGCGCAGGGCAGAGCGCAGCCCCCGCGGCGCTGGCGGGCCGAGTCCCGGGGCGGGGCGGGGCGGGGCGGGGCGGGGCGGGGCGGGGCGGGGCGGGGCGGGGCGGGGCGGGGCGGAGCGGGGCGGCGCGGGGCGGAGCAGCGCGGGGCGGGGCGGGGCGGAGCAGCCCCGGTCCGCCACCGGCAGGGGGCGGGTGTGCCCTCCGCGCCTTCTTCCCTCCGGCTGCGCAGCGGCGGCGGCTCCGCTCGGTTTCTGCTCGGGCCGGGGCAGACTTCGCGGCGGGGTCGCCGAGGGGACGCTGCGCGAGTGTCCGCGCCCTACAGCCCCGGTAGGTGCTCGCGTTCTCCGCGGGGCTGCGCGGGGGCGGCCCCTGCCTCTCCCGCCGGGCATCCCGCCGCTGGCTCCGCCGCCCGGGCGGGCATCTCCCTCCTCTGCGCGGGGCAGCTGCTGGTCGCCAGCCCCTGCCTCTGCTGCTGGCTTTCCCCCGCAGTGCCCTTCCCAGGGCCGCCCGGCCCTTCCCCCATCCCCTCCCGCCCCGGGCGCGGTGAGGCGGGCCGGGGCCGCGGGTCAGAGCCGGGCGGTGCGCTGGGTGGGGGTCTCCCGCCCGTCCTCCGCTCCGCCGCCGTCCTGGCCCGGCAAGGGGGTCAGGACCAGTCTGGAGGCGGCGGTGGGGCAGGGAGCGAGCGCCCGGAGCTGCCGGCGGTGGCCGCGCAGGGGGAGGAGGAGGAAGAGGAGGAGGAGGCTCCGGGTGGCGGCGGTCGGGCCGGCAGGGCGCCCCGGTCCAGGGAAATGCGTGAAACGCTGGCAGCGTGGCAGCCCATTCCTGCTGAAACAAAGTCAGCTCGGTGAAAACGAGATGGTGCTGCTGCTCGGTGGTGGTGCTCCCTTGGCTTTCTCGGTGGAGTACGGGGCCGCGAACCCTGTTGGCAGATGGGTTATAGGGCTCAGCCCTTGTTTAACTAAAGCGCTAAATGCATCGTTACGGAGAGCAGCCATGAACTCCTAAGGAAGTTGAATGTGCTGTTTGCAGAGAGATACTTGTCGAACCAGCCTGTGTGCCTTTGGTTACTGGCTCCTCTGAGTTGCTGAAGTAGGAAAAAATACAGAAATTACATTTACGGTTTTTTCCTCTTAGGTAAATGCTATCTTATGTTAAGCCACGTGTTTGCTTGAGCCACTAAGGGGCTGTGTAACTCACCTGTCTTGTTTATCTTCCCATTTTCTCACATTTAAAAGAGGTTAAATGGCAACGTAATAACTCCAGACTTGAGTGAAGATCTTTGCATATTCCAGATATTTTTAATGTTTTGCATGGCCTATAATGCTGCCCAGGCTTGGAGCCCATGATGGCTTTGCTGGTGAACCCAGCTGACTGCTCCTCTCTTTTATCAAAGTATTAATTTAATACTGATTGGGGAGTTATTTAGAAAAAGAGTCAAAACCACAAACCCACACCAGAAATGGCTAGTTAATGACTGTACAACAGTCGTGTTGTTTTCTCTCTTTTAGAGCTTTTGAAACTTCTCAAGGTGTGAGTGTCTTAATCAGCACATGTTTTCCCAACAGGGTTTCTTTTAAGTATGAAGAAATCTTTTTCAGCTGTTGATTTGCATAGTTGTTTGTGTGGCATAACAAGTTTTGTGACTTGCTTTAAGCCTGCAGGTATGCTGTTCACAAGCTAATAGCTTGCTGTTGTCATGTGATGACATCTAATCACTTCAGGATGGAGGAAGCACCTGTTTGTTGCAGGCCGTTGCTTCCGTCTTTCTGCAGAAGTTCTGACCATTTCACCCAGTAAGAGTGCAGAGTAAATAATAATAGTTGCTTCACGGAACCAGCCTCTCTAAGTGCGGCCCGAGTGCTTCAGGGCATATGTGCTCTACATAGAACCATAGAATGGTTTGGGTTGGAAGGGACCTTAAAGACAATCTATTTCCAGCCCCCGTGCCATGGGCAGGGACACCCTCCACTAGACCAGGTTGCTTAAAGCCCCATCCAGACCTGGCCTTGAGTGCTTCCAGGGGTGGGTTACCTACCACCTCTCTGGCAAACCTGTGTCAGCGTCTAATCACCATCCCAATACCAACCTCTGAGGCACACCACTTGTCACTGCTCTACTCTCTTGGACATTGGGCCACTGGCCACAGCTCTTGAGTGCAGCCATCCACTGACCACCCACATTTAATGTGAACTCTTAGTGCTTTAAGGAGAGAGTGATAATGTAGAAAGAATTTAAAATTTTAGTGGAACTTTGGAAAATTAATATTTAAAAAGTGAATTCCTAAATGTTTAGCTTTCAGGTTTTGGGGAAAAATACTAACATACAAGAAACTGATTTTTTTTTTTTTTTTTAATAAGATCATAAGGTGGATTGGTGCTATGCAAAAATACCTGTCTGCTTACAGATTTTTTTGTAGTGTAAAGATTAGGTGTCCATAAAATGAATCCCCAGCAGACACAGAGAACTTGTTCTTAAAATTTTAAATTGATCAAAGAGAACTTGTTATTCAAATAGAACTTAAGTTCTGGTTTTTGAACCTGTAGTTCCAGTGGAGTCAGGGGGTTGACATGTGAGTGTAACGGCTGCAGGTCTTTCTACTTATATCGGTAATCAGTGTGTCCATGAGTCATATAAGTGATATGTATGTTCAGTTCTGAGTTTTTCACTAAAATTTCCTGAGACTGTGTAGGACTTGAGGCATGATTATTGTAAACCTCTATGTTTTACCTGCCAGTGTCCAGCTGTATAACCCTGTGACAATTGTTTTGCTGTCAACAGTACTGGAAATATTGTAATCGTTTTGCAGTTTGGAAGGATCTTCCTGAGAAGTCTCACATTGGTCTGCAACCAAGATTGTACATAAATTCTTAGAAAATATGTAATTTTTGTTAATGTCAGAAGTCTGATAGTCTTGAAGTGAGACCATGACATGGGTGAGCAAAACTAGCAGCCCAATGCTGCTGTGCTTGGCATCTCAACACTCTTGAAAGTTGTCCTCTAATCTATCATAAGTTACATTCTGTTGCTGCATTACGTTTCCTTAGTGAGCAAAATCACATGGGTTGGAGCAGCCTGGCAGGTGAGCTCACCTATCTCATCAATTTTCAATGCTTCCTAATACTATGTAGGCCTGAGGTAGTGACACGAGAACACAGCAGAAGTGTGACGAGGAAGTGACTTTAAGCTGGTATTGCTGCTTGAAATTTCATTTCTTAGCTTAAGCATCTGTAACCTATAAATAGGTGTTCCTGGCTTCCTGCTTAATCATCTAAAATTCTCTGTCTAACCATGGATTCAAGCATAGCTTCCTAATACTTTTGTTAAGGGTATATGCATCCTGAGAGGAATTTTTTGGTGAAAATAAATAAATATTTTTCTGGGTAATTTGTAGCTCTAATTCCCCCCTATAATTTGTTTCCATCTGCATGCCTTTTGGTGTTATCCACAAATTTAAAAACCTTATCCTTCCTCAGTATTTCATTGATGTTTATAATAAATGGTGGATGACTGTATTAAATGGTATTTCACCCAGGGTTCCTGAAATTCAATCACATTATAGTTTTCACAGGGCATTAACAATAGTTACTCTTTTGGAATTGTTCAACTATTTTTGCTCCCCATATACAGTACTGTATCTTTGTAATACAAAAATAGTTTGTATCTTCATTTGTAGACTGAGCTGCACCTTAGAATTTTCCAGCCTTGGCCTCATATATCCTCAGTGCCAAGAGAGTGTGGAACAGACTTAGTAGAAGAGAGGAGAACTTTGGAAGATTATCAGGACAGGAGGAGCTGCTGGAGTAAACTCTGCGCTGCATTCAATGTGACTGTTGAGTCAGTATTAGTGGCAGAAAGTTTCACAATGTGTTTATGTGTACAAACACATGCTAGTTCTCATGACAGTCCAGTTAACATCTTTACATTGAAATACATGACAGTCTCCCCCCCATTCATAAGACTTGCTTTCTTGTGACTGGCTGGCTTCCTTCCCTTCTCCCACCCTCTCTTCAGCTGTCTTTTGTCTGAGGAGAAAGTAACCATCTCCTAGTAGCAAAAATTTTTTTTATTTTGTTTTTTGTTTTGATATGTTGTGGTATCACCAGTTAGTTGAGCTATCACTTCACAAGTCTTTAACCTGGTGTTTGTTAGTATTGCTGCTGCTAGAAAGCTGCTGACCTGTTCCCAGACACTTGATTCTGCTTTTGGATCAGCCTTGATACTCTTGTACTTTCTAGGGAGGTGGTTGACAGAACTGCCGTGGCTGCTCGTGTGCTTGCTGGTCAGCTGAATATCAGTGGCATGTGAATGGTTTTGGAATTGCATTTGAGTTGATTCAGGCAGAAGTTTATTAAAGGAGTTCCTGTAACAGGGAATTTCTCTTAGAACAGCTTGATTCAGAGGGGATTGCATCAGGAGTTGTTAGAGTATGCAGTGGTTGCATATCAGCATCTTTGTGTCAGCTGTGCATAGAGCCTATCACTGAGGGATGCTGTTCCTCAAAGGAATTTATATGTTCCTGATGTGGCAAATTTCTACATAGGTAATGACATACAGTAAATTCCTATGCAGCATAACTTTAGATTTCCCCATCCATGATGATGCTTAGATTATTACACATCAAAGGATAGAAAATGGCTGTGTTGGATTTTAGTTAGTGGATGTATACCAGTTGTTAACTAAATATTTAAGTGTACCAATTATGTAAATATATAAAATATAAGAAGAATACATTGTCCCGAGATATTTTTTTCTGTGAAATTATTCCTCTCAGATATGGCTTATGGTTTTGATAGTGGTTGCTGTAAGATTGCACCTAGCCAAGATGTAGGTTGTGGATCTTTGTTTTGATATCTTGATGCTCAGAAACCAGTCTAGAAACTACAGGTTTTGGGACTGACTTGTGCATCTTCAGTAGGAAGAAGTGAGTCACTTTAGAGCTGTTGAGAATCATGTCACTGACTGACTTCCTCTCCGTTTTCAAGCGTCTTTCATCTCATCACTCACAAATGATGGCCTGTCCTGTGCTAATATGGACCAGTAGCAATGACTTGCCTGTACCACAGAAGCGCTTTGTTTCTGGGTGCCTCATGCACATGGAGGTTGTCAGGCACCAACAGCAGTCTCATATATGCAGTGTGATCCCATTATCCTGTAGGCATAGCATGGCCCTTCTGTGTGTTGAGCCTGCTGCTGCCCTTCTTCCCAGAGCTGATGTACAGTGCTTTCTCTGCTGGGTGCTCTGCTCAGCCAGTGACATGCTCTTTTAATCCTGCAAAGGGCCAAAGCCTATCCAAATGCTACCTCACATGGGAGATGAGTAGATGACAAGGGGCACTGCAGTGGAGCATAGATTTCAGTGCCCCTAGGAACAAGAGGAACTAGGATGCCAACAGTGCTGTGAGCAGTGTCTGTCACTGGAGAGTACTTTCCCCCAGCTTTGTAGTGAGATCAGCTTGCTACTGAGAAAAGGTTAAAACTCCAACATGCAGCCTCAGATCATGCTGAGCTTTTGATAAAGAAGCTTAAATGCTTGGTAGGTAGTACAGATTTGGTTTTATTTCCAACAGCGTGTGGAGATGTCCCTTGTTACTATTAGTAGTCTTCATCCTCTCTGCCTTGCAAAGTATATACAAACTCCATGGCTTGCCATGTTTGTAGTCTTGGTATGCATCTCTGGGATGAGGTTGTTGTGGTGGTCTGTGCAGTAAATGAATCTCATTCAAAGGATGATCATCTCATTCTGCCACCTTAAAGCTACTATCTAGAGTCTTATTGTGGTTGGGAGAAGAACAGTGCAGAGGAGCCGATCGGTTTTCCTGCAATAAATCTGGAGCTATAGAGGAAGTATTTGTAATGCTTCTTTCCTCTTCTCCTTGCTTGCTTGATAACTTTATTTTAAATGGGCCTCAGTATAAAATGATGTTCTGTAACCATACTCTCGGGTAAATTTATGTGGTGGTCGTATGTTGTTCTATCAAGTCCTCAGTACATGAGATGTATGGAGCTCCTGGGGCAGGTCCAGCAGTGATAGTTAAGGCATGGAGTATCTTTCTTAGAAGGGAAGGCTGAGAGAACTGGGCCTGTTAAGCCTTGAGAAGAGATGGCTGAGAGAGGACCTCATAAATGTCTGTCAGTGTCTGAAGGAAGGGTGTCAAGAGGATGGAGCCAGGCTCTGCTCAGTGGGGCTGAGCAGTAAGACACAAGGCAACGGGCAGCAATTGATGCATGGGAAGTTCCACCTAAATAAAGTTCTTCTGAGGAAGAACTTCTTTGCTGTGCAGTGATAGAGCACTGTAACAGGTCACACAGAGAGGCTGTGGAGTCTCCCTCACTGGAGGTATTCAAGAACTCTCTGGACATGATCCTGTGCAATGTGCTCTGGGATGACCCAGCTCGAGCAAGGAGAGTGGACCAGATGACCCGCTGGAGTCCCTTCCAACCTGAGCCATTCTGTGAAGTCGCAGTAATTATGTGTACATTTATTTTTCTTCATGCACATATCCTTTGCTATGGTAGTTCTGTTGAGAATTGCTCTATAGGGCAGGATAATATTGTTGATAGTGATGCAATATTATAGCAAGAGGCTTGGTATTTTTTATTGATATAAAGATGTGAAAGCTGTCGTATATTTGAAACATCTACTAGATTCTGGTAACACCTTCAAGTGAGACCTGGTGATCCCATAGATAAATATGTTGCAAAGCTTTATTTACTTCCTGTTGTGGAAAAACTGAACAGACTTTGCTGTCTTATGAAGTCAAGGTGGTAATTTGTTTCTTAAAAGTATGACAGAAAACAAATAATTAGTTTTGAACTTTTGAACAGGTGGTAATTACAGCAGTGTTTCATTTACAAAATAGTTTGAGGTACCTCATTCTCTTAAAATCCTTATTGTGAGATTTATGTAGTTTGCTGTGATGAAGTGGGGAAGTAAGTTGATGAATGAGGTTCAGCAATTTGTCCTTGAGGATTTTATCTATCTGATCTGCAATACGTGATATTATCCAACCCCATGAAACACAGAGCTAAGATTCTCTTCAATAGGTATGTCAGCAGCAGTGGTATGATTTACTTTATCATGTATAAATAGTGTGAGTTTTAGGGAGCATTAATCACATTCTTAACTATATGGACCAGTAAATTTTGTGTAATAATTGAGAAGAGTCTTCAAAGTATGGATTGAGTGCTTATAAGACTAAATTCTTTTTGTTGTTGTTGATTGGTTGTGTTGCCTTTTTTTTTTTTTTCTTGGATTGGTTTGGTTTTGTTGTTTTAATTGCAAAAGGAATGTGGGTTGAGTTTCATTCTCTGTAGGAAGAATGAATGCCTTAGTCCTTTTATCTCAGCCTCTCAGAAGTCAGAAGAATTTTTCAGCGTTTGAGACTGGCTGGTTTGTGTGTTGCCTAAGGTGAAAGTACCGGCTTGATGCCACTAGCAAAAGCTTGCATGGTCAGTGATTTGACATGCCATTTGGGAAAGGTTTGTTTTGCACATCAAGTATCAAAACACTGAGGCTCAGTGCTGCTTCTCATTTGTATTTCCTTTCCTAAAAGTGAAACCACATAGTGGTATTCACAACATAGGATATGCAACAGTAACTGAATTATCTATTTTTAATTTTGGAATAAGCTTGGGTTTCATTTCCTAAATTTATCTGCATTTATTTGTTGTAGATATAATTTGATAGAAGTAAAATAAAATCTTGTTTTTACAAGCAAACACTTTGGGTCTGATTCAGTTGTGTGGAATGCCAAGGTGAACCTTAATATGTATATGGAAGAACACAATTTGGGTGTTATCATTTTTATAGAAATTAGTAATTTTACTTCATGGTACCATTTGTCACAAAGGAGAAGAGAAAATATGTATTCCTGAGTCTCTAAATTGTTCTGTGTGGACACACCTTTTGCCTATGTGGATTTCTGCCAGAGCCTCAAAGAATTTATAGGGGTGTAGGAGTGCTGCCTGTAGGGAGCAACTACTGGGGTCATAGCCTGTGTTTCCAGAAGACACAAATGGCACATGATTGTACAATAAAATTGAGTTATACTGTTTACTTTTTTAAAGATATAATTATTTTCTATGTGTGTCCTTCACTAATTTCAAATTAAATTAATTTTGTAAACATGCTGGAAAAACAATTCGTAGCCTAGCAGAAAAGTAAGCAATCATCTGGATAAGAAAATGCATCCTGCATTTTAATGAAACAGTCTTGAATGATTTTGAATGTGTCTGCTGTTTTGTCCATGGCATATAATTCAGGTTGGCACAACCACTGGTTTAAAACCAGAAATCACATAAAAATAGCTAATGCTGTCCTTGACATATCTAATTCACTGTATAATTTTGAGTAAACCACCACTGCTCTGAGCTGCTTTAACACAATGCACTGAAATATCTTATCAATAGAGGCTGGATTAAACACAACGTTGTTTCATTGATTATATTTTACCAGGGATGAAAAGTTAATTTTTTTGTTTGTTTAGAAGATTTTTTGCTGTTCTCTGACAGGAATAAAATGCATCTGCTAATCATTGAGGAATGCAGTTTGTGCTGCCAAAAAAACAAAACAAAAGACAACATCCTAATCTACTAAAGTCTTGGAAATAAAAATAAAAGCTCAAGCCTTTTTCTTTTTTTTTTTTTTTACTAAGTAATTTTGAATACTTGTTTAATTCTAGTACAGTGTATGCTATTCATATTAACAATAACATATATATACAAAAACAGGTATAACATTATTTGACCTTGCTAGAAAGTATACAAACACTTAAGTCCTGGTCTGGGGGAAAAATTTCCCCCTGAATTGAATGCAAAGCATCTCAGGCTGCCACAGATTTAATATTCTATAACCTGGGTACAGATTTGCGTATAATAGTATAGAAATGTGGGCTTAATATTGAGGGGGACATTAGCTCACACCTTGTAGGCTATCTCTGTTAAGAAAAACTGTCTCTGTTTCCAGACTTCTGTGATGGTTTACAGCCTCCTTTTAAATTTTTTGTTTATCCTTGTAACTGGAAGGTTGTTTTTCTTCAATATTATAACTGCAAATAGGTAAGCAGCAGCCAGGGAATACTGAGAATGGTTATTCTCAGCAGTTTTTTAGAAAAAAAAATGTTTTAAAAATACATATTTAAAATAATAATGTATTTAATATATGTTTTAGATTTGTTATAAATAATAGTATTTTTAAAAAATAAAATGTATTTCTAAATAATTTTAAAATGGCACCTTGAAGATAAGAGATAAAGATGTCTGATCCTTACTTCTCTTATTCGCAGTTCCTGCAAATCAGACTTGATTCTTTTATCCCTTGGTTGGTTTATAGGTCATGTAATTCTTATCTAGATTCTTCCATTTGGGGATTATGCATTAAGATAGACTTAGAAAAAAACTGCATGTGGGTCTCAGTTAAAAGTCAAGATAGCAGGGTATTTTTTGTTTATTTAGGCAGAGCAGAGTAATTGCTTTTTTTTTCCGTACACAGCAGTCCTGTCGGTGCAGTTCACAACAGTTACTTTTGTGGCAGTACGACATTGTTGACCCCAATATTAGAGTGCTGCTGTAATCTCTTTCTCCATTTCTGCTGCTTGTTTTGCTGTGCTTGATGTCCATTTTGAAGTGTATTACTTTCTGTTTTATTAAGTGTCGTTGTTGATTTTGGAACCTCCTCCTAATCAGCTAAGGTCAGAATTCAAAATTTTCTTGACCTTCTAAATTCTGGCGTCTCATCTTTGCTTGCTTTTGTGTACCCGTTTTGTAAGTGTAATCCACTCACGTTATCAAGTTGCTAATGGAAATACTATTATCCTGGGAATGAAATAGACTACATGTTTCATTATTATCCTTCGAAACATTAGTTACAATCGTGTTTGAAACCTCTTTTAAACCGAAGTTTGTGGCAAGTGGCCACAGCTTTCTGCACAGTAAATAGGGCAGAGGTTGAACTCCTGCCCTAGTGACGTGTACCCCATGGCACCATTTCTGGACTAGTGTCAAGAAAAGCCTGATAAAGAATTAACCAAATTGAATTGCATTCAGCTTGGGACTGAAATCTGCACTTCATTCACTGTTATGTCAGTGAGGCTGTATTAATAAGAACTGTTAATTTGTCAATTATCTCAGTGCTGTTTCCTCTTGCACAATGATTCTAGGAGGAAAACTTGCTTGATGACCACTCTGTCTAACACATTAATGTAGAAAGAACTCAGTCTTGGTGTGTTAGAAACTTGATATCATCTAACAAAATATGATGATGATTTGCTTGGAAGGATTATAGGCTTGTAATTTTCCTAAATGAAGTCATGTTATAAGCTTCCTCTGGGAAGGACCTAGCAGGGTTCCCTCAAGAGACACATGTTACTTTTAAAAGCAAGGATCTGCTGGTCTACTTACTGAAGTTAGTTTAGGTATGAATAAAAATACATGCAGTAGTTCTGTGGATTAATATATTAAATTTTTTGTATTTGTGTTGAGTATGCCATAGCACACAAGTTAATCAACAAGTGGAGCAGGGTGGAGGAAAGCCCGTTGTTTTTCTCTTACTTTTTTTTTTTTTTAAATTGTAAGATACTGTTTTCTGTGCCCTATGCGGAGCGTTTCAGACTGCTATGGGGGTTGTTTGGGATGCACAAGGATGCAGAAAAGAAGCAACCAGTAACCTCAGCTCCCAACTGTCTTTCCGTATATCCTCTCCCTAGTAGTTTCTATCCAGAATAAATAATCTTTTTTGCACGAATAGATGTGCAACTCCATGCAGGGAACTGGGTAATGACATACCAGCATTCAAGAAGGATTTATAACCTGTAACTTCTTTTCTTCTCCTGTTCAGGTTCTTTCGTGGATAGCTTTTTATTTCAAGGCACTGCTGCACAACAGAATTTCTGGTTTCTTTCTGCTGACCTTGACTGATAAACTTCCTAAGTTTTGTGCTAAGAAAACTCTGAAGTAAAAGAAAATCCGTGTTTGAGTCATATAATGCTTCCCAAACCCAGCCATTTTACTTTGCAACTTGGAGATGTTGATCACTTCTGTTTTGTGTTTTCCTTGGCCTTTGCATCTCTGTAGGGTTCTGCTGTACTCATCGGGACACTGCCTCTCAACCCTGCTATGGGCTGCACCTCCTGCCTCAGCCTCTAATAAGTGATACTTGGGAGCCTTTTTGTACTGCCTGACAGAGAACGATGTAGTAATAAATCATTATTTGCATTACTTGACATTCATAAGTCAGGAGGATACTAAGGTTCTAATTCTGCTGCCTCTGCTTGATGGAATCTTATATCAAAGAAGAGAAAAATAGTGTTTGGGTTATTTTGGCCCATTTCTAAAGCAATCAAATGAAGGTTGTTGGTACTGGTTTTGTGCATCTGAATCTAAGCAAGCTTAGTTGTGGTCCTGTGTTCCTTGTTTGTTTTTAAATGATCCTAAAATGTGCACTATTAAAAATTCCGAATAAATTTTTTAGTCAGTTCTCTAATTTCAGTTACGAGGTTTAATACCAAAGATGTGGAGTAATGGTCTCTAAGCACTCATAAGGGTTCATGGCTTGTCCTGTTTTATTCCTGTTCTGTCTTGAAAGATTTTTTTAAAATAAATCTAAGATAATGCAGTGTAGGAAAAGGACTTGATGTCCATAAATTATTTTCTCGCAGCTGGAAAGCGCTGTGCAAGACTTGTCTGTACTGTAGCACTACTGTATTATTCTGTAAATCAAACCCCATGATTTTTCAGGATATTGTAATTTAGAAAAATAATCACTACATTTTGTAAATTCCTCTCAAGTTGAGGCATAGCACACTCATTTTTCCTTTTTCTAAATAAAACAAACATTCCACACCTAAAAAAGGATGCATACTCTTATTCGTTGATTGCAACAAATAATGTTCCCTGAGATGGGTGAAAGGGGATTTTGGGATAAAAGCAGTCAAGGTTAGATCATACGATTGTTTCACTTAGATTCTTTTTCTGGTTTTGTTCATATTCTTCTTTTCATGCTTTGAATTTGTGGTGTGTTTTTGTTTAGAGTAAAACAAAAAAAGAAACTTCTTTTTTCAGTGCAGACTTAAAAGAAGCTTGTAGTTGTTCCAAGTACAGACAGTGTTTATTGTAACATTGGTATATTTCTGGGTGTGTGGAGAGGAAGAAGCCTAGAATAATTCTGTTCACAGACTTTGAAATAAACTGGGTTTATCTGCCGTAACGAATTCTTTTTTGCCTTTTTACAAGACAGATGAATACTGGCCTTTCACTGAAAGAAGTTATTATATGAGGATATAATATATGTGGCTACAACTAAATGGATATATTATGGTCTATAATATGCTGTGAGATTTCCTTTACAGTACAACATTAGCACTCAGAAACATTTGTCTGCTTTTAAGCTTTGGTGATAAGTATTTTCAAATTCCAATAAATAGAAATAAGTATTTCTGTATTTGCAATTTTTTTCCCTGTTTATTTCTCTGCTGACAATTTTCTTGTAAACTTGAAGGGATAAAGCAGAATGACTGAGTCTTTGGCAAAGAGGATCTGGACACAAATCACTGAACTTGAAGATACTGAACTAAGTGAAGGCAAAAGGTTGTCTACATAATACCAATTTTTTCTCCTTAGCATAGACCATGAGAACTATGTGGGTGTTTTGGTGCTTGTCTCAAAATAATTTGTATTTCTAATAACAGCATTTTTTCTAATAATTCCTAAAGATAATGTTTTTGATGGTTTTCAAAATCATGGCATAGGAGTGCAGAGGGTTAGGGATGCTTTTGTGATGGGGGTCTGGGACAGCTACTTGGATTAGGGTGATAGCTGATTACATGTTTTCAGATGTGGCCTTAGTGTAGATGATTCAACAAGATCCCTGAATCGGGGGAAAGTCATGCCAAATGGCCAGACTCAGTGCAGCATGGGCCCACCAGGACTGAGCATGAGCATGGTGCAGAGCCAGGAGCAGCCCTGGCTCTGCAGGTAGAGGGCAGAAGATTTGGTGTGGCCCCTGGACCCTGCATTGCTTGAGGAGGAGGAGGTGGGAGCTTTTGTGCAGAGCCTGTGGAGTTTGTGGCCCACTTTGACTCTGTGTGGTGAAGCTTGTGGTTGCTTAGGTGCTGCTTGCTTAGAATGGTTTTCAGTTTATTCTGAAATAATTGGAGTATTAGGGTTGGTGCTTCTGTCATTGCTGACCATGTTATTCCTCTGGCTGTACCTGTGAATGACAAATGTGTTGTTACATTTCTGTAATGCATAGGTTAAAGTGTTGACCTTCTTTCAGTTCCATTGAATGCAGTTTACGTAGTATCCTAAAGACCAAAATGCTTAAATCTTTTCTCTCCAAAGCATGGTTGGCTATGCTATGTTGCCAAATAACAACTTGCACCCAGAAGCAGATAGGGTTTTGAAGGAGTGCAGTTGGAGTTGTTGACTTCTACCACATAGCTTTAGGAAACTAAAGACTGCTTAGATAGAACACTGGTAAGTACTTAGGTCACAGATTGAAGGATTGAAAGTTAAACTGAATTTGTAGTGGATTAGATGAAATTAGTATTTTTTCAGAACACTTCTTTGGGGAGAAACAAATGAAAGCAAGACATCAGAAATCTATCTTAAATCTTTCCTTAACTGTGAGCATTAAGAAATAGGTATTCAGAACAATCATCATTAATTTTATTAACTAGAAAATCTATGGGTTTTTTTTATTCATCACAAAAGTGGGGTTTTGGCTGTAATTATGGTGAAGTGGTTCTTAGTTTTTGTTTTGCTTTGTTTTGTTTCTTTCTTCATAGGTGGCTGTTTTAATGCAATAGTGTCATTAGCTGGCTGAAGACTAAACATGAGAATAGCAGGTAAGTATGCTCAGTAAAATCACACGTTGGTCATTTGTGAAACAACTGCTGTAGATAACAATAGCAAGTTGTGACAATAAGGTTTTAAAGTCATAGAATCATAGAATACCAGGTTAAAAGGGATCTGAAGAATCATCTGGTCTGACATTTCTTGGCAGAAGCATGGTCTAGACAAGATGGTTGTCTTGTGAAAAGTGGAGATTTCCTCAAACCTTTGATTTCTGATTAGTCTGTCAGCACGCCAGGAAAGCCAAGGCCCTTGTGCCTAACTAGTCTGTCAGTGTCCTATTATGGGGACCCTTCAATGAACTTCCTGTTCACTGGGTGGATCTTGAATGACTCTAGTAATACATATTTTTGTTACTCATTGGTGGAAAATTGTCTTGCTTCGCTGTTACAGGTATAGTCAATAAAATATAGAGTGCATGCTCAGTGAGGGGTGTTTGTACCTTGGAGGGAGATAACTTTGGAATGATGGTGTGAGTTAATATTACAATTAAGTTACAAAGAACCAAGTTCATCTCAGGAGAGTGATTTCACCACAGTTACTGGTTCAGCAGCAAGATACCTGCTCTTATCTCCCTTGGTTGACAGGTGCTGTGCAGGTTTATCAGCTACAAAATTCCATCTGATTTCAACAGAGCCTGGCCAAGGTGTTTCTACTCTTCTCCACCCTCTGTTCCCCGTTAGCATGTGCTTGAGGTTGCAGACTGTGTGTGGGGAATCATTGTGGGATAGGTTTGGAGTGTGCTCACAGCATTCCATCCAGGGAGTAGCAGCTGTATTTTACCCTATAATTTTTGTGCTGCTATAACTTCCTCTAGTTTGGACCCTAGCCATCTTTATACAATGGCCCAGCATTTTGTCCAGCCAAATTTTAAAATGGCCAGTGTTGGGGAGTCCACCACTTCCCTGGGGAGATTATTCCAATGTCTGATTGTTCTTATTGTGAAAATTTTTCCTTGTCCAACTGGAATCTTCCCCAGAATAACTTGTACCCACTGTGCCTCTTGTTTAGAAAGGCAACCTCCATCCCTTGAAGGGTAGCCACCCTTGAAATACTGGAACATGGTACTAAGTTCTCCTGTAAGTCTTTTCTCAAGGCTAAACAAAGCCAGCAGTCTCAGCCTTTCCTCATCTGGCAGGCTTCCCAGTCCTTTGATCATCTTTGTATTGGACTCTCTCTAGGTTGTCCATGTGTGTCTTTTTTTTTTTTTTTTTTTTTTTCTTTTTTTAATAGCAGGGCCCAAAACTGAAGGGAGTATAACAGGTGTGGCCTGGCAAGTGCTGTGCAGAGAGGTATATGACTTTATCTCTCTGCTGGTGATGCCCTTGTTAATGCAGCTCAGCATCCTGTTGGCTTCTTTGCCGGCACCCTCCATTTGTATTGAGCTTGTTGTCCACCAGGATGCCCTGGTCCCTTTCCACAGAGCTGCTCCCCAGCTGGGTAGATTCCAGTCTGTTCTTTACTCCTGGTGATTTCTGGAGTGGAAGACCTTACACTTGTCCTTGTTGAAGTTCACTATTAGTGTTAGCCCACTCTTCCAGCCTATCCAGGTGTTCCTGCAGGTTGGCTCTCCCTTTAGACGTGTCCACTTCCTCACTCAGTTTGGTATCCTCATCAAGCTTTGTCAGGGTATGCTTCACTTAACTGGCGTAACAGGCACTGCTGTTCTACTTTATTGATGTTTAATGAAACTCATTTTGGAATTTCGGATGGTCAAGGAGCAATCACCTTGTTAAAATGCTGTAGCTGATCTGCAGTGACTGCTTAAGGTGCCATGACTTGACGTATTTCGGCTGCTATTTCTGTAAGATGATGAGGGAATAAGGAGATGGCAAATGGTTGTCTTAAGCCATTTCTTCCCTGCCTTGCACCCTAACTAAAATTGCTATCTGCTGTTTTAAGTGCCTGAAACTTCCTGAATGGTTGCTGGGAGTTTGAAAACTATAAAAGCCTTTTCATAGAGGTAAGTTACTGTGGTACAGGCTTTGAGAAACTAATTCTACTTGACAGAAGGTATAGTGATTGTAAAAATAACATCTTTGCCAATACAACATTAAAAGAAAACATTATTTAGGCATTTTGTCACAGTAGAATAGCCTGTGTAGCAATGGAACAGTTTTGAGTTCAGTTGAGTGCACTGTACTTTTATCGATAGTTGCAGTGTTATTTTGCAGAAGGAGAAATTGTTGCCTCTTCTAGGAGAAAATGACACCTTTTCCAAGACCTTGTTAATGCATGAAATTAGTCAATTTCTGTCACTACTCTTAAATTTGCTTTATTAACTACAGTATGTATAACTGGGAGCAACTTGCTAAAGTAAATCTGATAAAGAACTGGAAAATGCTCCAATTTTTAGGTGCCTGATTCACCTGGAAAATTGTTTTCCAAACATGTTTCGGGGCTTTTTTCCCGTTCTGTCTAACTGGGTTTTTTTTGCTAAAAACCCACAAAGAAGATATGGCAGTTCCTATAGAATGTTTCACCTGTAGCAAACATGCCAGTTTTGGTTCAAATGCTTGGAGAACCTTCTAGGAGATTTCTTACTCTTTCTTTGAAGGGAGCACTTGCCATTCAGTTGGAGAGCTCAGAATAGAGAGTAGAGGGGATGGTTAGTCCTCAGACTGAGTTCTTGTTCATCTCACATACTATATACTAAAACAACATGGTCTCTAAATGCCACTTGCTAGATGACACATTCCAAAAATCTGGTACCATCTTGTGGTTTTAAGCAGTGTTGCTTGGAAAACCTTTACCTCACTTTTTACCATATGTTCAGATCATCTGTTTCTCCAGTGCTAGTGCATGGTTCCCTTTCTTTCAAGTGCAGTGATCTTTGGAGTTCCAGCATAATATTTTTAATTTAAGTTTGCACCTGTGTTTTCTTACATCATAGTATGTATGTGCTCACACATGAAAAAGACCAAACTACAAACAAAAAACCCTTGTGTCTTTCTTCATCTTCCTTTTCTTTTTCTATCCCCTTATCTTTTTTTAGCCTTTTGGGAGGATTGATTAGCATCTCTCATCCTGAAGGCTGAGTAATCTGTCTATTTTAAGATTTTTCTGAACAGCCTATCACAGCAGCCGTCTGAGATCTGCAGGAGTATATAAGTTTGGTTTTTTCTAGAGGATGTATTTGGCTGGCAATCTGAGAAAAAGAAGCATGCTTTAAGGTTGATTCTTCCAACCAGTTTGACATACTGCAATGAGATAGGAAGGCAGGATGTTGATCAGATGCCTCCTCACCCAACTTCTACTCTGTCACTATTTTACCATCAGTTAAGAGTGGAGTATTCTGTAAAAATGTATTGCAAATTGTGCTAAAAAATGGTGAGGTTTGTGGCAGTATCACATGCGTTTCCATTTCAGATGTAAGTTGCTGTGGTTGTGTGCTTACAGCTCTTCTCCCAAGAAGTAGATTGGCCACTCAGCACTGGAGGAACTTAGGCTTGTAAAGCTTCAAGCTACCTGAGACCTCAATATATTAAAAGGGGGAGGGTAGAGGTACTGCTTTTTCTTACTTATTTTAAAATAGCCTTTGAGTCATCAAACTTGCTTTTTGAATGTCATTAATATGAATTTCTTGAAAAGTAGGTGAGAATGCTTGTTTCTGGTTGGCTGGTGGTTGGGGTTTGGGGTTTTTTGTTGTTTGTTTGTTTTTTAATTTAATACTCAGAGCTGACTGACCATAGCAGCCAAGCTGCAGTATATAAACAGATCCCTAATCACTCAGTCTGGGCCATACGTTAAAACAGAGGTAGCTCAAGTTGAGGGCAGGGGGAAACACAGTATTTGTGAACAGTGAGGAACCAGGTCCTCATGGCTAAGAACAGGGAAGTGGCATGGGGAAGGAGGGAATTTTGCTTTTGGACAACAGTCAGGTAGATCATCTTCATTCATTTGGTTAAGCTGGATTTTCATGGAAAAGTCTGGTTTCTCCTGGCTTGCTCAGCTGAGTTGGTGTACTATGGTGTCAGACAAGCATGAAGGTGGAGAAAGTTAAGACCAAAGTGTGCATTTGGTATGATAACCTGATGGATCAGTGCATTACATCCTACATTATAATATCCATCCTACGTTATAATATCCATCCATAATACCGATATCTTTTTCAGATTTGTTCTGTTCAATAAGTCTGCAAATGATCATCCTATTTCTGAGTTCCCCAGAATGTAATCTGATACATTTCGGTTGTTGCTTATTTTGGTAAACTAATGTTACCATTTCCAGATAATTTTTTGAAACTTTTTTTTTGTTTCTTAACAGGTGCTGCAAAGTTGGTAGTAGTCATAGCAATATTTTTATTGACGTTTTATGTCATATCTCAAGTGTTTGAAATAAAAATGGATGCAAACTTAGGACACATATTTGGTAAGTGATGACTTTGTTTCCTCTGGACACCTATTAATATTTACTTGAGCCTTTATCAAAAATATCGCATTTATTTTGCCTTAGGCTCTTCAACCTAAGAATTCTGTGTTTAATATGTGTGCTTGTTATTTTTTATATATAATATGTGTATTAAATTATTTTCTGTATGAAATATTTAACCTACTCTCTTAATGAGTGATTCTTTTGTCTGCCAGAGATACATAGTTTTGCCTGCTTTCTCTTTGTTTACTGGAAATGCATTCTTAGTGTTGAGTAATAAACTAGGCGACTTGAATCGTGTTTCTGGAGGTCTGTGCTCTGCCTTAGTACTGCTAAAGAGATTCAGGATTTGTTTTGGGTGGGCTTTTGCTCGTCTGCGGGGACCATGTTAAGTTGAATGTGCAGTAGTCAAAACATTTCAGATGTGGCTAGGTTCTACACAGAGAAAGATCAGCAGTCAAGGTGTCTCAAAATTCAGAGTCTATTTCGAACCAGAATTGTCTTTCAAGGTGCTTTTCATTACCAAAAAAACCCAACAATTTTTGGTGCATGGGTGGAGTTTGTGTTCTTTAATTCCAGATTACTGCAGTGTGAGCTGCCATCCGAACCAGTCTGCAGAGACATCTTTAGTAATCAGTGAGGAGACAGAGGTGTCATTCAGATGTGGGCATGATGGGGCACTCGCGTCTCTTCGTAGCCCAAAAAAGGGAGTCATGAATGGTTGGGTTGAAGTACACCTGAGCTGCAGGCTTCCAGTTTAGGTGAAAGGAACCCCATCCCAGTGAAGCTGTCAGGAGGGAATTAATTTCACTTTAATGCCCAGAACTCCATAAATTCTCAGAGGTTTTGGATCTCCATGGGTTTTTGACTCTGTGACTCTGAATGACTCTCAGTCATAAATTAAGGCAGTGCTTCTGAGTGGGATTCCTGATCACTTGCATTCTTCTAATGCATAAAAGTTTTTTTTTATTGGACCATGATATTCAGGTGTGTTTGATACTTCATTTCAACCACCCTGTTTATATAGGGGTACAGAAAGATTTTACATTTATAGGATATTATATAGCAAATGACACTTTATTAGTAACATCTTGTAAAACTTTGTTTTCATTTTAGCTAGATCAGCATTAGATGCAGCTGCACACTGTGAGTATTCATATGCATGTATTACTGCTGTGACTTGCTTTTACTAATAACAGACTGATGAATTTTCATAGTTAAGAAAGTCTTAATTACACTTCAAATGCAATCAGAAACTAATTTTCCTCTTCTCCTGATTTTCCTAAATTTCTGGTAAAGTCTGTTTTGTAGTTTTGGCTTGTGGCTTTTGATGACAGTGCCAGAACAAGCAGCAGGGTGACAGCAAGAAGTTGGAATAATGAGGTGCTTCAGGAACTTAGTTTATTTTAAGCTGCTGTGTAACTACAGAGGCGATAGTGTTTGTGTTTGCTCTCTTCCTTGCATTCCTTCAGAAAAGTAACTGATATTTGTCTGTTAGCCTAACTGTGGTGTTCTCTCTAAAATCTTGTTATATTTCCTTTTGCAAGCTACAAAACCTCCAAGATACAAGTGTGGGATCTCTAAAGCTTGTCCTGAAAAGCATTTTGCATTCAAAATGTCAAGTGGAGCAGCAAATGTTGTTGGACCTAAAATTTGTGTAGAGGACAATGTGTAAGTATTTTCACCTGTTATTTCTAAGTGTCTCTTTCAAATACTTAGATCACTTTGCACATAAAATCAGCAGTTTAAATTAGGGGTTTTTTGCAAACAGTTTGACTCCATGAAAAAGTCACGTTGCATTATAACCTTGTCTCTGGGGAAGCACACCTAATGCTCTGCAGTAAATGCAGAAACGTATGTTATTTTAATGCATGCAAGATAGCTTGCACTTTGTTTCAGGTTTACAGACTGAAGGGTTAGTTAGACTTTGTCAAGTCAGATGCACACGTGTCTCTAAGTAACTTGTCCTTGTGCCTCTAGTAGTAATTCAGTGAATAATTGTATTGTCTTTTGCAAGTAATCTTTTAAACTGTATTTCCTCAGTACCAATGTCAGAACATATTTTCTACTTCGAAGGTTGACTTCAAAAGGGAAAAATAGTATTTTAACGATCAGTAGTTATTTAACTGTGCTGGTGGTAACTTAAGTTAATAAACTTCAAATAATTGTGAAATGAGGAAAAGAACTGCTTGAGACACAGTGTGGTTTTAAGTCCTTTTTTTTAATAATAATACTTTTGACACAGTATTATCAATAATACTGTGTGTATTTAACTGAATACTTTTCAGTAATGCCCATAATATTAATATTTTTAGACTCTATTTTTCCTCTTAGGTTTTTCCTGCTCATTGTCACCTAGAGTGTGCAGCTTTCTATAACATAATCTATCCACTTGATTTTGCAGGTGACATGTCAGAAAAGACATAAATGTTAGTATTAGAAGGAGAATGTTTTTAGTATCAGTCACACTTAATGCCTTTGCTTTCCACTTGCATTTAAACTACTCCAGTTCAGCTGTTTCTCAGCTCACACTATATTAGTACAGACAGCACGTACAGCAGCTGGTGCTAATGAATTCTAGAGCCAATGGCAACATCTCTGTGAACAACAGAACCCCACATAATAGAGTAAATAGGATAATTCATGTACAAGAGAAAAAAATGTATTGGTAGCATTTTCCATCACTTTAATTGTAAGACTAGTCTCAAGTGATCTTAAAGAGAAGACTATTTTTAGCACTAACTAGCATTCCTCTGTAAGGCTGGCTTAGCTCAAGCTTGCTGGCTTGTGTGGGAGTCAGTTTGCAGCAGAGCATCCCAGTGTAGTTGGGGAGCATGTGCTCAGCAGGAGCTCACCTTGGCACGTGGGGACTACAGGCTGCTCCTTCCGCTTTCCATTCTTGCTGGTGACTTGCTTGGTGACCTTGGGCAGGCTTATCTAGTCTCTCAGCACGGTGTTTCTGCAGGTGTTCTAAAACGTGCAACTGTCTCATTCTGGTTGCCTAATATTGGAAGCTTAACGTCTGTGAAGACTTAAGCTGATTCAATGATTTAAAGTTTTGGGAATGCAAGTAATATTTTAATTTAAGGATTGTAGGGTTGTTTAGTTTGGGATTTTTGACTGTTTTTTGTTCTTGCTGACTGATTAACTAAGAAGAGTTTTGTTATTTCTGTCCAAAAAAAAAAAGAAAATCCTCTACTAGATATTTTGCTGAAGAAAGTGATGAAAAGAAAGTAGTTGCTGGAAAAAGTCCTCTAAGTGGGCACTTTGGTGCACAGCTATTGGATTCTAAAATCCAGCTTTCCTTGGCAAACATCTTTCTGAATCCCTTCAGAGGGGAACTGGTCATGTCTGTTTAAGTGTCCACCAGAATATTTGATTGATTTTATACGATCTCCTGCTTTGCTCACAAGAGGTTTTATTTCTCTTTCAAAAGCTCTCAACTTGTTGACTATAAATGCTTGGAAGAATTCTAAAACTGATGAAGGGCTGCCCTCCTGTGAGAAGCTGTTGCATTGCAGCCTGTTGTGTTTGTGATGGTGCACAAGCTGTCTCAAGCGTATAAAGTAGAATACCAGTCCTGAAAAAACCTCATTTCCTCTCAAGTAGCTCTTTTTTTAGCGATATTTTGTGAACTCACACCTGAAAAAAAGGTTGATTTTTTGTTTTCTGATTACTCTGTGTTCCTCATACTTCCAAGACAGGACAGCAGGAACAAGTTTTCTTAATTTGTAAATGATATTTACAGAGTAGCGTATTTTTTTTCTTATGTATTAAATGTAAGGATGTCACTTGACTTATGAAAGCACTGAAGGTGCTGATACAATTCAGAATGCAAGTAATTTCTCAATTTTTCTTTTTAATTATATAGATATTTTAATGTGAAACATGATTTCTGCTGTATACAAGTTCATTTGTAGCCTTGCTCTATATTGGGAGGCCATAATCAGAATTAAAAAAGAACCTGCTGGACTTACCATCAAAATATTAAATATTGTAGTTGCTACTTCATGGGCTTTTTAGAAGGGGCTATATTTACTTCTTTGCCAGCAACTTCTCCCTGCGGTTTTACTATATTAAGAAGCCAATTGCATGATTGTGCCACAGTGACCAAATAGCAGAATGTTGTACTACATTCCTTGAGTAACAAGTAATTCTTGTATTCATGGTTGCAGCTTTTGTTATCTGAATCCATTATAACTTTATGCATGTGTGGAATTTCAGTGTCTAGTCATCTCAGTATTAGATATTTTTGGACTGGTATTTATTTACAGATAATTTTGTAGTTAAAATGAAAGGAAGCTCTTACTCTTTTTGGTAAAAGAAATGCTCACTAAATTTTGCAGGAGGAAAGGAATTTGTTCAGAACTTCATTGCCTTTATTCATTTATGTTCCAGTCTTTATTTGCCATATGTTTTTCTTGTTTAGAATGGATGCTCAGACATGACATGACAATCAGATGATCAGAGCAGAAATGATCCTCCAGGGCCTATAATACTTCTAGAGTTCCCTACTAACCAGAACTGAATTCTGCACTTCAGCAGAAAATCTCAAGTATTTTCTTTCAGAATTTACTGATTTAGAGTTTTAATTTAAATCACAGTTTTTGGCAGATAGTATAACTTAAGGGACTAACAGAAGAATATGAACTCTATCATCTCTGATTACTAGTTCTTTAAAACCTTTTAAATTCGCTGTGCCAAGAGTTGCCATTATCTGGTAGTCTTTCATGGCCGCTCTGAATACTGAGTCTTTCTGATACTTGTTTATTCAGTTTGACATTCCTCTAAATGTTGGCTTCTGTCTTCATCCTGGGTGCAAAAGATAGCACCAGAGAGGAAGATTTTTGACATACTTCTATGATAGACCATTTCTTGTTTCTAGCCTATCACTAGGAGGTTGGCATGAGAAAGCTGACATGGAAGCTGTGTGTGTAAAGAGGCATTGCTTAGAACAGCTCTTCAGACATGACCTGAAAATCATATTGCTGCAGAAAAAATGTGAAAAAAGTTTTGAACATAACAGGATTGTACACACGTGCAGCCCCTTCCTAAAGCCAGCTAAAGAGGTTAGAGAAATCCTGATCAGGATGAAATTAAAGCATCTGTTAGAGTATGTTTGTAACTAAGGACATGTGTGCACTTACATGCTTTTGCTCAGATGCTTTCTTTAATCTCAACTGAAGGCTTCTTCATTATCTTAAATTATGTAATTGTTCCAAACTTCTATTTGTCATGTTTATGTTGCCTCTTTTAATCCTAGCTTCAAAGTGTTGATGCTGGGATAGTTGAGGTCTGAAGGCAGAACAGAGTTCTTCACACAGAGCCAGTGAACAGGGATGAGGAGGTCTGGAAGCTTCCTCTCACTGGAGTGGTACAGCCACCATGGTCTAAGGCAGTACAGCATCCTACCTAAATCTTAACGTTCCTGTTACCTCTTCTTTACCTCTCTGAAGGGTTTCCATTTCATAATGGGACTCTTCTTTCCAGCCCCTTTGCCCCTCTTGAGTTTGGTCAATAAATTACTCTCATAGATTGTGACATTTTTTTGGGGATGTGTGATTGTAGTCCAAGACTGTATGCAACTTTTGCTTGAAGTCCCATCAGTGTGCTAACTATTTTTCTTGCGGTTAGACTTCCTGTTGTGTGTATGAATAGCTAAGTGCTTTGCCTTTCTTGTTTCTTCATGTAGATTTTAAGTGCTTCTGTTCAGTTAGCTTTTAAATTTGTTAACACATTTTTGTTCATTGTGTGCTTACAAAAAAAGGCTTAAAATGTTGGTTATGTGACTGTGCTGAGCTTCGCAAATTAATATTTGGTTATTTTTTAATACATTAATAACATAATGACATAACACTATTTTTTGTGACAGTTTTAATATACAGACATACTTTGAAACTCTGATTAAGCAATCAAATTAAATCAATACAACTGGGGATACTTGATGTAGTATTCTTAATTCAGTGGTGCTTTAAGAACACAGATCAAGAAGATTTAATTTAAGTTCTCATGAACATGCAGTCTTTTAACGATATATCTCTTAGAATTTGGTCCTATTAAAAAACCAGAAATATTTCACGTCAGAAGATTGTCCTATTAAAAATAAAAATATTTATTTTGTTTCAGTTTAATGAGTGGAGTTAAAAATAATGTTGGCAGAGGAATAAATGTGGCCTTGGTCAATGGTAAGTGACATTTTAAGTGAACAGATTGTTGTCTTCATTTTCAAATTGTTTCTGAAATTTAAGGTGAAATACTATGGGGTGGTAAAAGGCAAGCACCAAGGAGAAAAGGAAGTATTCAGCTTATTTATACTGAGGTAATGTCAGATATTGGCACTGACACCTTGTTGTTACAAAGTAGGAAAACTCAGTGCATTTTTGTTTCTAAAAATGAGTTGTAAAAATAGTAGTGTGGAGTGCTGTGATGACTGTCTTGTTGATACATCATGTAAATTCCTTATGCACCGAAAAATGGAAAAAGATGAGATGCATGCTACTTCTTTTGACCTTGTGTGTTGCTGCCACTAATTAAACTGTAGACTGTATTCTTCTGTTGCTCTGTTTACAGTGAAACTTTTTTAGCTTCTTTAACAGTTTTGTTAGTATACAGAAAGACCAGTTCATTATTTCCTTGCTTGAATCAGTGTATTTGGTCTATAGATCTTGTCTGTAAATACATCATGTTAGGTAATTGTGTTCAGGGTTTGTAATTTTCATTAAAACCAAACTAATTTAACTGTGTGTTACCTTGAAAGCTGAACTGAATGTAAGCACTGGCACTTTTGTCCTTAATGTGTAGGAAACTATTCCTTGTAGCACTGAGATAGCACTTTGTCATTTCACTGCAATATAAATTCTTGTTTTTTGTGGATTGTACTCAGATTTACATCATCTAAGGCATAACTTGAACAATGCTTCCTAATCCTATGTTGGTTTCCTAAATTGTCTCAATCTGTTCAAAACCAAAATACCTATCTTTGTATTTTATAGCTCCAGTCTTTCTCTCTGTCTTCCAAACTTTAAATGAATGTGTATATTAAAAAAAACTTCACCTTCCATCAAATACTCCTTTGTAGACAGCATAATAAAAAAAGGTAATGAGACATAATATATTGTCCACTTTGTTCTATTTATTCTGGATGTTCAAATCTACTTAAAATTTCCAGTCTATAGCAAAACATGCAGTCTAATTTTAATCTTTCTGATTTTCCATGTGGCACGAAAGGCAGTCTATAGCTGTACTGTCTATTTTTGCAAAACCAGCTTTTGAAAAAGGCAGATATATGAACTGAATACTGTGTTGGTTTTAGAGCCTGTGGGTGTTTTCATTTATTTTAGATTCTCCTTGAAGCAAAATCAGAATTCTGCCTAGAATCATAGAATGGTCTGTGCTTGAAGGAACCTTAAAGATCACCCAGATCCAGCCCTGCTGCCATGGGCAGGGACACCTTGTACTAGACCAGTTTGCTTAAAGCTGCATCCGGCCTGGCCTCCAGCACTTTCATGGATCTTCTCACTTTTTTCTTCTTACCTTTTCCTGCACTTTTTCACAAACCACCACACTGTTTTCATAAAAAAAAAGTTACCATAATTCATTTATCTAGTGTCTTCTGCAGTACTTTGTCTGAAAGAGTGTAAGAGGAATTGGGCATGTTTTCTGTAAAATAATTTTGGCTATATTTGATGGTACCAAATGTTTCTTTTTCTCTTCAGGTAAAACGGGAGAATTTTTAGATACTAAGTTCTTTGACATGTGGGCAGGAGGTAGGTGCATTTACACTGGTCTTTTTTTCTTCTTTCTTGTCCAGACACCCTTTGCTGTGGAGATTTAAGGTGATAGTTAAGGGAGTGCTTCACCTCTACCTTTGTAGTTGTGAGGAGAGTCGAACTTTAAAGAAACACAAGTAGCTGAGGTGGGAGGGAATGGTGTGGTTAATCAAACAGACTTGTTCCCCAGAGTAGTTCTCACTAGTGGTTATGTCTTTACACAATATGGATTAAATTCTCTCTATAAAATAAGAGTTCTCTGATGTGTTTTAGCGTTCTCTCACTCAACATCTTTTTATAAAGATATATTTAAAAATATTATATATTTTTTATATATATAAATATTATATATATATTAGCGTTACAAATATTCTTAAAAATAATGTCATTGCAGAAAGGCATTGGAGATGTTTAAATACAGAATTGTTGCTTATTATTAAACAGTTTTGTGTTCTCTTTTTTCTCAGATGTGGCACCACTTATTGAATTTCTGAAGACCATCCAGGATGGAACGATTGTGTTAATGGCAACATACGATGATGGTGCAACCAAGTATGTAATTGATTGTAAACAGCAAATGTTGCTTAAACTTTTACATGCTGTTGTATACTGAAAAAAATACATTACCACACAATCACTTTTAACAAGGTTTTGTTCTTCCAAGGTGACAGATTTGAAACTATACTTCCAGTTTATTAGTTTTTTAATGCAGATGTGATTTGGGCACAATAAAGATCAAACTAAAACTAAGCAGATATAGGTGTACTGATTTTTCTATTGCTGATAGCTCATTCTGTCTTAGGCTAGTAAGTTCAGATAGGTCCAGACATAGGAACGTGATTGTGAGAACATACTCTGGTGGAAAGTAGTCTGTTCCATCCAGCACTTTCTTCAGATCAACTCTAAGATGGAGTTTGGTGGTTGCAGCATGGCAGAGACCATTCCCAACAAGCCTTGCCTGTATCCTTACATTTAAAGTCTCAGAGGTTACTTGTGTGAGCCTTGTACTTTTTGGCCTCAGTGTTTTACTGTTCCACCCTAAAGCTCTTCAATTTATTAATCTAGATGTAGACTAAGAGGGTTTAGGTCTCTTGAAGCATTATCTTCTAACTTTCACAACTTGGGTCAGTTTCGATAGATACTAAAAATTACTGTAGAATATGTATTGTAATCTACTCCTCACTTAAGTCATCGTATCCAAAGGATTGCTTTTCACAGTGAAAATTGAAACTTCTTTCCTTTTCCTCCATTGTTTTACTAATAATTAACTTTTTTGTTAATGTGGTCTGTACATTTTTTTTTCCTCTTTTGGTTCAATTTGTTATCCTCAACTGATTTGTATTTTTGATATAGAAGCAGCTTCCCTGTGACTAAGTCCTGACTTTGCAGTGTGCAAGCTTTACAGTAAATAGTCGAGTGTGTTTACATTCACTGCTTTTAGGAAAGAAGTAATTTACTGGGGCTTTAACCAAGGTTGGATCTTCTCTCTGTTGTTCTGTTCACTTGTTTTGTTACTTTACATTTTACCCTTTTCCCTTTCTTCTTTGATGTTTTAGATAATAAGTAGGGTTAGTTTTGCTTCAGTAATCTTGTTACAGCTGATGTTTTTGAAAGTTTGTATGTAGATAGAATACAGCTAAACAAGAATTGTATTTGGCCCTCTCATGCTGACAGGAACTATTGCCTGCTGGAAATACTACAACTACCACTGGTAGTTGATTGTAAATATAAAGGCCTGTTCTTGGAAACAAAATTGTGAAGAATCAAGCTGCCCTAATGCTTGAGGAAGTTGGAGTATGGGTTGGGCAAATAACCTCCACAGTATTTAATAATTTTCATAAATTTGGCTAAAGTGTATAGTCATACAGCTATATCTCAATAGGGGGTAGTAATCAGAAGTCTGTGTCTTTGTTTGGTAATCATTTAGTAACTTTGGCACATTTAGTAACTTAAAGGAAGAAATTAAGAGCTGCTATATGGAGATTTTGGAATGATAACTTATCCTACAGAATTGTTTTCCTTTTGATACTAAAATTATCCTACTTGGGTTTACAGGCACTGAACCATGCTGTGAGGCAGCGTTCTGAATTTTGAATTAACTGCCCCAAGCAGATGAGAGCTTCTTTCAGATAGTCATTTCATTCTTCTAATCTAAAATATAGCTTTTACTTTATCTAGACTTCAGCTTGAGCCTGCAAACAAGGTTTACTTAAAGGCTGAGTTTTTTAGTTGCTTGGAGAATTGCTAACAGGACTGGAGATATATGTATAAATTCCCACAGAGGGTTCTTGGCTTTTGTTGATGCAGTGATAGGTTTATATCCTGGTTCCTTGAGATTATAGTATGAAAAGCAGCACTCATTGCATTGGGTGATTTCAGAACTAACCTTACCTGATTCTGAAAGATAGATCTTCCCCAATATTGACTGACTTAAACTATATTAAATAAGATCAAAGCAGACTGGTGCACTGAGCAATGCAAGCTCTTAGGGCATGTATTTTATTGACACACTGAATTTCTCTGGTTTTTCAAGGCTTAATGAGGAAGCACGGAAACTGATCGCTGAATTAGGAAGCACATCCGTTACTAACCTTGGCTTCAGAGACAACTGGGTCTTCTGCGGTGGAAAAGGAATTAAGACCAAAAGTCCATTTGAACAGGTTTGTGATTATGTAGCTTCCTGGAATTTAACAGCTTGCATTAATAGAGGCATAGCATGTTTTATAAATGCCATGCATTTGTTCAAGATGGGTATCTATTGCAGTACTGGCACACAGTTATTTTCAGGCTTTTTCCTTGAGTAGCCTCCTCCTTTTAAACACACAAAGGACTCTTTGGTGACTCATAAATAAGAAAAAAAATCTTATATGGTATAGATCTTATTATGCCCGTAACTAGATAATTTATCTTTTTAATGGATTAAATTAAACTGAAGAATTCAAAACTTTCTCCCCGAGTTGTATTTTAGATGCACTAATAATGGTGAACTTCCAAGACATAAGTGAATAGTTAAGGTGTTCGTGTTCCCAGCTGTTGGCTTTGATCTTCTCTCAAATTGCTGCCATAGCCAAATTTTGAAATAGAATATATTCCCATACTTTAGCTGTTACAATTCAGCATGTGTCAATGTTGCCTTTAATTACTGAGTAAGGAGAGTAAGGAAGATGTGTTTTCTTCGGCCAGCTTTGCAAGGGAGGGGAAACTAAGTGCAGAAACAGTGTCAGACTCTTGGAGGCGATAATGTCTTACCTGACTGCAGATGGTTCCTTGGTGGAAAAATAAAATGTTCCTTAAAATCTCACTATTTGCTTTCATTGCCTTGTAAATTTAGTAGCCTTATTTATTTTTACCTAGTGGTTCATGCTTTAATGCAGTTGGTCATTTCCTTGCTTCTCTCTTCCTAAGCAAACATCCATAATAAAATTTAAAAATTTTTTCCCAGTATGGCGTAACTGTTTTTACCATACACTTGTCTGAGCAAGTTTCTTTAAATGGTGAATACTGACAGATTGTTATATTTGATTCAAAGCACAAGAAGTTAATCATGATGTTTTTTCTTTTTCCATGGCCTGAAAATAAGTACATGTCTTAAACCTGTGAGTTAAAGCAAAAGGATAAAGGACTCCACATTAATGGCAGATTGATATTTTCCATTTATAGCATATAAAGAATAACAAGGACACAAACAAGTATGAAGGCTGGCCAGAAGTTGTTGAGATGGAAGGCTGTATCCCTCAGAAGCAAGACTAAATGAAAACAGAGGAAAAGGAGAAAGAATATGAAAGAAAATGCACTTTCTGCTATTATTAGAGAGAGGGCTATGAAGGAGATTGTACTGTAAAAATTATTTTTGAAGCATGCAGCCATCTTGTCAGTGTGTGCATGAGCACTGACATTTTGAATATTGGGATTATTTATTGCTAACACATAGAAATTCTTTTTGTAAATATGTCCAAAATAAAATAAACATCCAATCGTTTCTACGCCGGTTTCTTAAAAGCACAGTATTTAGTTTGCCTGTGGTAAATGATACTTGTAGATAACTGGCTAATGATTTACGTATGTGGACAATAAACAGATCCTGACAAATGTACTGTCCTCTTAACAGTGCAATGTTGCTGTGACTACGTAAACTTAATGGAATATTGTAGATTTTAGTGATGCGTTAATAAGGAGCTTTAATTTTTTTTTATCCTCTGCCTTTTTAATGGCAGCATCCATTTTTATTAAATCTATTTGGTTATTCTAATACCAAGTGCTCCAAAAATTTATTTTGTAGTCCCCCATCAAAACTGAATAATGATATAACTGAATGAAAGGAAGACATGATAATATGCCATGAAAAGCACAATAGATTTTTTTTTTTTTAATCTTTTGGGGATGAACTGAGATAAATATATGAATAATGTGTGTGATATTTAAAAGCGGCTTGGAAGAACTTGTACTTAACTTGAAAGTGTTCAAAGAAGGGACTTGGCACGTTAAGCAGCAGTACTATGGCTAATATGGCTAATTTCTTCCTTTTTTATTGCAGTTTTTGTACCACTGCTTAACTGTTGATTCTCCCTGTGGCTGTTCATCTGCAGTGGCTGGTCACGCAGTGAATGTGCCTAATGGAAGAGCTTCCTCTTTTAGGTCTAACATCAGGAATAAATTTCTCATCACAAAGAGCCTGTTAGAAAGCAGTCTGCCTTCTAGTGAGGGTTGTTTCAGGGTACACAGTTGTGCACCTTTACTGCAACATTACTTCTCATGAGCCGAGGCAATCTCTTCTTCAGTGGAATGTTAGAGAGAGTGTTGTGTCCTGGGTTATGCAGTGTGTGACTTGTAAACCTAACTGATGATGTTTCCTTCATCCTTTTTATTAATGGGGAAAAAAAAGGACCAAGTTTAAGTGGCCTTATTCTTTAGTTTATATCAGAGCTATGAGAAGACCTTGCTTTATTCCTAAACTTGTATTTCTTCTAAGTAGGGCCAGCTTGAACTTTTCCTGAAACTAAATTAGTATGGTGTAACTGACTGTGTCCATATTCACAAAATTAGGGCTGACATAGAACTGGCTGTAATCTCTTGGAGCTTTGTGTCATGAATTCTGGTATAGTCTTAAAAAACTTCAAGGTAGTACTATGGGGCAAAAGCCAAAAAGGATTTTTCAGGAGCCCACAGTGAGTTTAACACAGAGGTGTTAGGAATGGTATTATTGTTGATGTTTTCTGAGACAAATTCTGTGCACTAAAAATTTCAAGCAATATTGAGAATTACCTTGTTAGGAAAATAAATAATCTCTGATACCAGAGTAAGACTGGATTCTGTGTTGTTCTCTATGTTTAACTAGCTTTTTAAATAATGTGGGTTTCCATCAATATTCATGTAAAACTTCCATAAAATGCACCTGACACAGTGAAACTGCTTTTGTTAAATCTTCCAGATTTTCCTGTGTAGGAGAATGTGTTAAAATTGTATGTATTTTTTCATTGAAGTAAAATCCCCTTTTCTAATCAGTTTGAAATTCTATTTCATTACTTAAGGCTGTTGTGAAAAACTAACAGTGTAAGTCCTGGAATTTTCACAGAAATACAGTTCCGTTGGTGTATATGCCAGTATTGGCTACGCTGCTATCCAGAATAACATCAAAATAATTTTGAAGTTACTCAGCAGGGTCTTAAGAGGAAGAAACCCTATTTGGCTGCATTAGTAGTTTCCCTGGACTACACTTGTCTTCATTCTTTTGGCTTTGAATGCCAATGAATATTTCATCTTCAAATCAAAAAGTTCAGAGTTCCTCTACAAAATTAAATGGAGAATATGTGCCTTTATTAGCTATCCAAGTTGAGTAAATATATCATGATTCTCTTAACCCCTTAAAGTTGCAAAAACCTTTTAAAGTCTGCAAAAAACCTTTTAAACAATTTTAAAACAATAAAATGGTAGGATTATTTTTGTTACATCTTAAATAACTTGATTCTTAAAATTTTTTTGGAAATATTCCTCTTACTCTCTAAGGCATGTCCTCACAGCTGTATGCTATCATATTAAATAGGACTCTGGTCAGATATTTAAAAGTTGTACTGGAATGGCCACACAAATGGGGTATCCTTGCTGTTGTCCATCGTCATGACCTATTCACTTGCTGCAAGATCTGGCCATGCCCTCTCTGCCTTGAGTGGGCAGGTTACAGTATCCTGCTGCTGAGGTGAACTCTCTGAATTTTATCAGCGAGGCTTTCTGGTAATCTATCTGCATTTCATTTGAGTTGCCAAGCACAAAGATGACTATTCTGGCCTCTCCAGCTGGTGGTAGGAAATCAGTTGCAACAATGAAGGTGTTTGTACATGAATACCTGTGTGTGACAAAGCTCCAGGATCCATATTTTCCTATATAAGGTGATGGGAACATTTGTAGCATCTTGCAGACTTGTTAAGAACCGAGCAGCAAGGGAAGGGAAGAGAAAGCTTTACGTTTTGAGGTAGACATACCCCACAACCTGTGAGAAGAGAAGGGGGAAGGACACAAGAAGGTTTCAACTAAATTTTGACCAAGGAACACCCAGCTGGGATTCAAGGCAGCTGAAGATGACTTCGGTGTAAACCACAGCTCTCAACTGCTTTATTAGTGGTGCTTTATATGAATTAACAGGAGTCCTGAGAAAGAAACTGAAGGGGGTCTCTTCAGTTTTTCATGTGTCTTCAGTTTTTCCTAGTGTCTTTCATGATCCAACTTCTTCTTTTTTCCTCTGGAAAAAACAGACCCCTTTACAGCCTTAGTTTCCTGGTTGCCAGTTTGGAAAAAGCTTTTATTTTGCTCAGCATGTTTTGCTTTCCAGAGGTCTTACTGTGGCACTTAGTTTCCTCAAACATTGAAGTGACTGCTAAATGCTTGATGTGTATGTAATGTCTCCTGAACTGTTTGGGTTTTCTGCAGTCTGAGTGTTTTTCAAGAATAGGTGTATTAATAAAATTAGAGGCCAGGTGGGTAATTTCAGAACGGGAAATTGCCATCATAAGTGCTGACTGACTTTCCTGTGTAAGGATGGGAAGGGCTGCAGTCCCTCCCTACCTGACTTGGGTCATGGCTAAGGTGGAGACTAAGCAAAGGACTTTTTATTGATGAAATCCTCTTCAGTTTTAAGGCTGTAAGGCCATAGCCTAATCTTAATACAACTGGCCTGCAAAAGAAACTTGAAGAAACCTTTGAGGCTAGATGGGAACTTTTCCTGCTTCAGCCTCAGGTGTGAGAATAGCTCTTGACCTGTGCAGTGATATCGTGGGGTGTCAGTGGCTCCTGATGCTGTACAAGGAATACAAGGGACCCTGTTTCTCACCCTCTGAGCAACAGGCCAGCAGGGCACAAACACCTGAGCTCAGCTGTGTCCTGCTCCTGCCTCCCTGGGGGTGAAAAAGTGAAGAATGGCAAGAGAGAACATGCTCTACTTGCAATGTTTCTTTGCATTTCTGATAACATTAGTTTAAAGCCACTTTTAATTCCTCCTTTCTGCCTCTGTAGTTAGCCCTTTCAACTTTACAAAGATCTAAGGCATCCCTCATAGACTCAGGTTGAAACAGATTCCTCAGATATCTCTTCCTATGCTTAACTGTCCATCTAGCTAGATTGGCTCATGTGCCATCCAAATCTTCTTAGCTGAAAATTAACAATTACTTTTCTGCAAGTTAAAAATGGATGACTCTCCACTTGGGTATCTTTTTACATTCTTCCTAGCCCTATGTTCCCCTCTCTAGAACATGCAAACCAGTTCATTTAATCTTGCATTTCAATTGCTATAATCTCTAAATCTGTAATCACCTGTTGCCTCAAAGGTCTGTTCCTTTCTTATGGTGTTGTCCATAGCATGATATAGCTACAGGCTCATGCAAAACCATGAAAAAAGGCACTCCAAGCTGAGGAGGAATTGTGTTTCCTCTTTGAGCTTGATGGATGGTAGTGGAAGAGAGTGCTATCTTCTGTGGAACATAGCTTGCAAATGTTTTTTTCCTACCAAATGCTCCAGCAGTCTTCTCTAGTTATCCTTTTCAGCCTTGAATATTTCAGCATTGTTTTTATCAGTACAGCGTCAAGTTCCCAGATCTTGGCAGCTGAATCATCCCATTGAAAAACTTGGTGGAGGTCTTGATTTATTACTTTTATATCTTAGTCCTCATAGATGCCTCAAAAGGACCTAACCCACCATGTAGATAACTGCACCTTGTGTTAAGTTTTGTAGTATATTAGTTAATAAAATTAACACAGTCTCTTTATTATCATTTGAAGAATGCAGATATGAAAACTTTGTTTCAGGGCGTTGGAGAGATCAGTAGGCATCAGTACAGAGCACTGTAATAGTCCAACTAATTGTCTACTATGTAAAATGCACAGAAATCACTCCATCCTCTGGGAAGTTTCTGATCCCTGAAGGCAGCCAAAGCAGCTAATTAATTCTGTTCCTCTTGCTGATCTTGCACTACAGTGCAAGAGGTTTAGAGTGTTTCTTAGCATTGTATTTATGGAACAATCAGCAAACAGGAAAAAAAAACCCAAAAGCCAACAAACTGCTGAGCTCAAGTAATATTTCAAGGTTATTTAAATGGTCAAAATTGTATTATCCCAAGCATGGTCTCAGTATGATACCATTCTGTCTGAACTTAGTGCTGTTTAGTCATCTCCCATCCATGCTGCCAATCAGTCCTGTGGCACAGCCTGAAGAACTTGTAGGTTTACTTTCACTGCTGGAAGACTGAAACAACCTGGGGTCACAACTGTCTCTTCAGGGTTTTCCACCATAATGTGTCCTCCCTATCCAAGTTTTCACAGAGAAGGTGTTGAAACATCCTGTGACAGTGCCTTACTGGCATGCTGAGCACCTTTCCCACAGACAGCAGCTTTTGTGGTCTCAAGGTAATAATTTGGTCAGACCAATGGGTATGGACTGGCCAAATGTGGAGTAAAGGTCCAAATAGAACCAGCAGATAAAGGACTTCATTGTTGCTGAACTGATGTTCCTAAAATAATCCACATAAGGCAGTGAAATACCACAACACAGAAGGTTTTCCTTCTTCCTGACCTACACATTCAATAAAGACAGTTCAGAATCTGGTCACCATCTTTCCTGGGAAAATAATTGACAGCTAGGAAATTGATTCTTCAAAGTAACTTTGAAAGCCTCAGCCAAACTATCCAAGTTTCTAAAAACTGGCTGTTAGTATGGAAGAAGTTAAGGGGTTGCAAACCCTTCCAAGTTCCCTTGATTTCAGTGGGAGTACTTACTGCTGGAGCTGGGATTTCAGTGTTTGTAAAATGCATTTAAGAGAATAATCAAAAAGAAAGTATGCAGAATACTAATTAACTGACCATTTAGAAAATCACAGTAAGTTTCTCATCAGTGTATAGTAACTGCATCAGTTATAACCACCCTGATGGTAAAAAACCCCAACATTTATGCAGTTCTCTGACTAATTTCCCCCAGCACATGCAAATAAAAATCAATTAAAGGCTACTACAATATTAACAAATATCTAACCAACAAATCTCAAGAGCTGTAGTCTTATCACATTAGTTTTGGAAACCTTTAACATAGCTTCCATAATTTAAATATTTACAAAATATAAACTTTCTTGTCTTATCAAAAATAGTTCTTTGCACAATTAAACAACAGTAATCCTTTCACATGATGCTTTTTAAGCCAGGCATTAAATCACTGCATAAAAATAAACAACCTTTCACAGATGTAAAATAAAATCAAGCCAACATATGGAGGCAGAGAAAATGTTATCATTAACAGTTTAAATATTTTAGTGTTGTGAGCCAATCCATAAATTACATTGTGCATTGAACTTACTGAGGATGCAACCTAATGAAAAATTCTAGCTGCTGATTCTATAAAGAAAATATGTTTTAAAAAATCCTTTGCTTTATGGCAGATTCCTTTGGGCTAAATCTCATGTGGTTAATTTTGATAATGATGTTGAACCACCAGTGAGATGGTTGAATGTGGCAGGTTATTGCATAGAATTCAAGAGTGGGGTGATGACCAGCTGACTCACAAAATGTGTGCTCACATACTGAGGAAATGCCTGCAGGGGGTTTTATTTCCTTCAAATATCAAACTCTGTTTCTGTCCCTTCTCAGGCCTGACCCTTGTGTATTTGAAGGACAGCCTGTTAAAAATCCCAAGGTTGCTATTTGGCACCCCATTCACATTCACCAAGCTGTGCTTCTGCCTCTCTCCCCTGGGCACAGCTTGACCTTCCCTTTCCAGGCAGACACTGCTGAGCTCTCTGCAGTCACACACGTTCCTCAGTTCCAGACGCAGATTTCCGAACGCCTGCAAAGCAAATGCTTCGTGGTCAACAGCTGAACTCTTTCCCTATCTTTGTGGGTTTTTCTGAAGTCAGCAGAAATGAACTATCTAGTGGATCCATCTCGTCCCAGTTTTAAAAGCACAGACATAAGGACTATATCTAATGTGTCTTACGGACTCTTTTAACTCTTCAGTCTCTGGCTAATGAGATCTTGAGATTTTTCCACTGTACCTACCCACCACATGGATCTTCAGGATGTTGTGGCTCTTAAATACTTGAAAAGTTTAGCATCTGTCCCTGCTCATGGAGTGACACGTTCAAACATGTCATCAGGAGTCCTTTTTGCTCTTTAAGCTGTCCCCTCATGCAGCCTGATGTTTACTCAGCTGTTGTTTCAGTCGCCGCATGCTTGGACTACCCGTTGTCCAGCAGTACCTGTTCCCCCTGAGGCTGATCCCTCTGAAATCCCACATGGTAACTGTGATTGCTGCGCCTGCGGGAGCTGTGTGCACCACACAGGGTGGATGGTTTGGCCATGTTTCCTGTACTTCATCTTACTTGCAGGTGTGCACATCAGTCATGGTCTCACACCTCCTGCAGCGCACGTAGCAGCACCAGACAAACTTGCACTCGCACCTTTCCACGTGCCTGACAACGTGGGTGTTGTACCCGCGCCCACAGCACAGCAGGTTACAGCCGTCAGGTCCCTGCGAGGTGCGGTTACATTCTCTTCCCTGAGTTCCAGGGATCCCCAATTTTTGGTCTTCGACACAGTAATTGGGTGATTTGTTCACATAAAGCAGGTCCTCTTTCCCAATTGGTATTTTTCTCTGGCTTTTCTCTTTTCTGCGTAGCTTTTTTTTCAGTCTGTCTGATATTTGTATGCTGTTTTCATACTTATCCTTTAAAAACCGGCCAACCTTTTCAAAGGAGGACATGGTTTTCCAACAAGTTTTCACAGCACAGGATCCAGAAACACCATGACAACGGCAATCCACAGACATCAGCTTTGCTACAGCCTGAAAGTAAAGGGAGAACAACATTTGGATGCGGTCTTTCATTCATTAGTAATGCTGCCTGACATCGGTAACACAGAGGTCTCAAAGTATTTGATATTACAGCTGCCATTGCCATTTCCATAACAGGGAAGTCAGAGCACATGTTAGGAACCAGGTTTCCAATCCTGGACCCCCACTACGAGAGGCATGATCTTCAGACGTGCTCTTCATTTGCAGTTTGCAATGGCCATAATGTAGCAACATTGAATCACAACAATGAAAGCTGTGATTTCTGGATGGCTTTTCATTCTGGAGGATCCTAAATACCTGAAGTGACATGTCCTGTGTTGCTCCTCCCACTGCTGGAATGCAGAAGGCTCTTATGGGTGAAAGGGTCTAGCGGGGAATAGCAGAAGGGGAAAGCAGGGATAGGGCAGGTCACGGCACCCCTCCTATGCCGGAAAACACTTACTGGGCAAGTAAGTGCCCAGTTGCGTTGCCTTTTAAGGGTACCTTACAGCTACCAAGAAGACCACTAAACATTCACAACCCAGTTTGTAACTAAGGCCACAGGAATGGCTGAGGTCACACAACAGTGGCTGGGCAACCACTGTGGCTCAGAACCCAAAGCAGCACATCCTGGAGGCACCTCAGGACAAACTCTGTTGGAGGAGCAGGAGGATGGCCACGTCTCTGAGCTTCACAGAAAGTCTGTCAAAAGACCCGCCATGGCTTAGCAGAGGTGTCTTCAACTCAGGTATTCTGTAGTAAATCTTGTGTGCTTCTCACTTATAGTCTTCAGCCCTCTTCTTTTAATTTAGGCATACTAGTTCTAGTATGGGTTCCTAGTGTTTCCAGTTTCATAATGGCTCTATTTAACACAGTTAGATAGTTGCATTCATATTACTTTTATAATTGTCAATGTTTTAGCAAGGTCTCCACAGTCATTACCAACACTAAAATACTTTTAGATGAGTTACTTTTCCATGCCCATGCAGAACCAAGGGCTGGGCTGAACAGTAACTGTCTGACCAACAATGGGAATCTGAAGCCTGTGTTAAGCTTTTGTAACACACAACAATTTTGGCTCAGTTTATAGGAGATCAAGCCTCAAATAACTGAAATCCGAAAACAAGCAGTAACTTTCTTTATCTGAGACTGATTCAAACACTCAGCAATCAGTACAATACTTACTTCTCTAACATGTAATAGTCATAGTATAAAATCATACAATTAGTCTTGTGACAGCTCTCACATTAGAGTTTGAAAAAGGCACTGAAAAATCACACGTGTACAGATGTAGCACAAGGACAAAATATCATAATTTTTGGTTTGTTTTACATTTCCATTACTGTACCTTCTGGAGCCATCCTGTAGACTCATATGGGCCATTGGTTAATAGCGTGGAAAGCCCAAAATCTTCCATTTTACTGACCTTTCCCAAAGGAAAGCAAATCAAAAGCAATTGGGAAATTAAACAGTGAGTGTGGATTTTAATAATAAGTTTGTCTTGAAACTTCTTGTGCATCAAGGCCAATGCATATTCAAATTAATCCTCTTTGGAGGAACAACTATTTAGCAAAACATGGGGAAAACAAAAACCCCCAGCACCCCAATGACACAATATTTGTTAAATTTCATCCTAAACCTTCGCTTATCCCACAGCCTTCACAAATATTAACTGCTGTCAATTTCTGTCTTTCTCAAACTGAATTAAAAAAACAGAAGACAAATCTATCACCCTCCTCTGGTTGCCCCTGAGAAAGTAGTGTCATTTATGCCAGTTCCTAAGATTTGATTCTGCAGTGAGATCTGAGACTGGAAATCCTACCGAGCCCCACTGGCCCTCTGCAGGACCAGAAATAAACTCTAGTCCCAGACTCCATATTGGTAGCTCAGGCAGCACAAATGCTGTCCTCAAAAGTTCCAAAACTAGTCAAGGCACAGGGTAAATCAAATGAGCTATTTCTAACCTATGTGCTAAACTGGGACTTTCCATCGTGGTGACTGTGGTCACCGAAGTTTGGGATGAGTCCAGCATGGTTACTCCATTGATTTCAGTGGGCATTGAGGCCTCCTGGCACATTCTGCCCCAAAACTATTGACACAAGCCTGAGCTGGCATTTGCATAAATCTCTACAAATATTAAACACATGACCAAAATGTTTGCTTGGAGTCACATCTCTGGTGAATAAACAGGACCTATTTGTTGGTGGAGGTTACTAAGGAAGCCAAACACGCAAGACATTCACAAAAAACGTTAGCAATAAAGAGCAGGCATATGCCCTGACCTAGGACAGCCATTAGCCTTTGCAAACTACACCTGGCGAAGAGATGCACCTGCACAGGAGATACTTCCACATGCTGTGGGCTGCTTTTGCAGTTGGAGATTTTTCTGCACTACTGGAAGAAATAAGAACATTGCAACAAGCAAACTCTCACCCCAGAGCACACAGACTCTTTCAATGGCAAATCAACTGCTAGTTAATACTGGTAGATACTTACCATCTCTTCTACACAGACTAGTTTCTCTTTAATAGACAGACTTGACCTTGTGCTCATATCTCAAGAATCTGTCAATAAGGAAATCACTGCATAGTCAGAATATTAATCATTAAGATGTAACAGTGATTGAGGCAGATGAGATTTTAAAATCCAAGGACAGAAAGTCTGTCAGAAGACAGATGACCTAATGAAAATGTGAAGCAAAAGAGAAACACAATATCAAAAGATAAATTTTACACACAACTTAGAGAGAATTTGACAGTATTTTTCCAGTTTTGAATGATTGGCTATTTTCATCAAGTAACTAGAATTTCAAATTAGTTTTAAATCATATCGTGCGTATGTAATCCTTGTTTTCACTGCAGTACAGTAAGGTACTTACTAAGGGCAGAAGGATCCAGAAACTGTCAGAGGAAGCTCTGGACATGTCTGCTAAGGTGCTAAGGGTGAGTTACTTCCATGTGGGCAAGTAGCCCAGCAGATGATACTCAGAGTCTTTCTCTGAGGATGAATTAAACAAAAATAGAGGGAGACAGAGTTTTGAAACAGGAGCAGAAACTGATGTTGAAGTCTTAGACTGATATCAAAATACAAAAATGCAGCATACATTAGCAGTGTACGGATGATCAGATGAATGCAAGAACTACAAATGTGATTCAGTGTGTTGCTTCCCAGCTGCTAGGTTGGGCAAATTTTCAGCCTGGACTCCAATATACTTTGGGTTGCCAGCACAGGGAAGTGAGATTTTGCTTTGTCTGACCATAGAACATGCTGTTGGATCTCAGTCTGCCATGTGAACTTCAATGAAAAAACTCCCATAACTGAACATCTGGCAAAATTTAGGGACTAGGCATCTTCTCCTGATGTTGCAAGGAAACCTAAGATGGTGCCTGTAGAGTCAATGTGGCCTTCTGGTGGGACACAGCTGCAGCACACACCTGTGTCTCAGCAGTGCACAGGGACTGGGGTGCACAGTTACTGGGACCACGACTTCCAGGCTGACTCCACAACCAGTGTTCTGTTTCACACTTTCGATGCATAGGGTGAATCTGTTCAGTTATTCATGAAATAGTGAGAGGATTCTCCCTGTAAAACAAAATTTCATGGAGAACTTCAGAGGAGCACTGTTGCAGAAACCTAGTGGATAGATGTGTCGTTCTGAGCAAGCTGGGACAGGCTTTCTTAGGTGGGTTATAGAACTGACTGATAGCTTGTGAGAAATGATCAGTGTGGAACTGATCTGGGTCCACAAACGCTGTGGTCATCCACAAGTCCATCTGAGCCATTCCTCTTGGCCCTATTGCCACTCAGTCTTGGTGGTACAAGCACAACAAGAGTGCAGGGTTAAGTGATGAACAGGGATGAACACTGCTCTTTTTTAAAAATAAACCTGAGAGAAAGATAATTTTTAAACTGTCTTCCTTTCACTGATCCAATGCAATTAACAGAAAGAGCAGCACAGGGTGGGGATCTGTGGCTACAACAGACAGATGGGCAGAAAGCAGAGACTGATTTGCAGCAAAGAAGAGTGTCAATGGAATCACGGTTTGCATACCCTCTAATGGCAGTTAATGCTTAATATCTCCAATTAAGCTTTCTGTTTGCAGGCACTGTTCTCAGCTGTGAGACAAGGACTGCCAATACTTGTTTTGTAATAGGAACCGATGCGTGTAATCAAACGTCCCAATTTCAGCCACTGGTAGAACTAATGTGATTATTCATGAAGACAAGCATGTCCTACCAGAGGTGCAGCACTTAAGAACAGTTCCAAACTGTTGGTGAGTCTCTTACCAATCCACAAATGTCAGTAAAAACAAACTTTCCAATGAGCCAGGCTTTTTCAATGTGAGAACACAAGTCCCACATCAAATAAATTTCCACAAGTGGAAAAGTGAGCAATTTTTCCAGCAGTAAAATAATACTAATACAATGATAGTGAAACCATAGTGCCTGACTCCCCACATCCTTTTGTATGAGGAGCAGAAGAGCCCAAATCACATATGCACATCTAAGTACTGAAAATTGCTGTGCTAAGATGATGAATGTTTATCTTGTAGCAGAATAAGGATGCAATCTGAATCTTCTGAGAGTCAGATAGGTGGACAACTCAAAAGACACACAGTTTTAAAATTTTTATATGTTGATATGATACGTATGAGATGTGGAAGTGTAAAATAACATTTTGTACTGAAACAGGAGACAAACAAGAGAATTCTGCACATACCAGTTCTGTTACTAACTCCAAACAAACACAGAAGCATTGTCCCTGTTAGACTGCTCTTGCAAGACACCAAATGATACATGATAGTGTTTATTATAAAAGGTCATAAGATATCAAAACATCCTTCTTGTAAGCCCCAAAACATGAAGGTCAACATTTTTCGCATCTCCTAGTTAAAATTTGAAAATACAAAAAGGAAGAGTTATGCTAAAACTTCAGATAATATTGTTTCTAGAAATCCCAAGTACCAACAATAAACATTCTTTTTCATTCTGGACAGTGATCAAAATATTTGCTTTATCCTACATTTTGCCATTAAATTACAAAGTATTTATGCATGGAAGCTGACTATATATTTCTGCCTTAACTATCTCACTCTACAAACATGATAAACAACACTTTGGTCTTTCTTTAAGGAAATAATAATTTAATCTTCTGTTCCTCTTATTAACATTTCCTACTACAAGATACCAGTCACCTTTCCTTGGAGATGATTTAGCTGACTGGCATCTGATTAAACTCACAGTAACTGTTCTCAGCATTTACTTAGGTTTAAAGCTTGCTTCATCTACTTCAGTTATGAAAAGGGTCTATGTCATAGTACCACAGAATCAAGGAATGGTTTGGGTTGGAAGAGATCTGAAAGATTTTCTGCTTTTCCAGTTACTTAGCTTAAAAGAAATAACACATATTACCTGTAAAAATTCAAATTAAAGTAATTTTCAATTATACCAGTATCATTCTTACGATGACTTACTATGGCTATTCCTTGTCTATGCAAATAGGAAAGTTGATTACAGTTAAACCCACTGATGCTGCTTCTAGCTACAGGAAATTTTGGAGTTACAATGGAGTCCATCAATATGTGCAGTCAAAACCAGAGGTTTTCCCTTTCTTTTTTTCCCTTTAGTTAAAGCTGTGTCACTACGTAGAACAGATTAAAAGTATTATGGGCCCAGAGAGAGCCATTAAAGTTAAAATTTCCAAGGTAAAGCAAAGAAAGTTATTTTAAAGGAAAAATCAGAATCCAAATCTCTGCCATTCCAGATGTAAGCTCCAAGCACTAGATTACAGGTTCACATCTCCCTGTATAGGCTATTTCTGCCCCCATTTTAAATCCTCTGCAGGACAGGAAGGAGAATCCAATGCCACACAGCAAAACACACACTTTTCATCAGCAACCCTGGGTTGGAAGTCCTTTGGGCTGAAGAAAAACCATCCAAAGTCAGTCTCCTTTCACTTTGATGCATGTCCTAACCAATGAGCTACTTTGGAGGTGTCATTTCTATCCCATGTTTTTAAAGAAAATATTAACTCTTGATTTCCCCTCTGACAATGTTAAACTTGCGCTCTCAGGTGTGGACTGCAGACTGAGGATAAGTAATGAGGCCTTGTGTCCAGCTGGCCTTCTCCTTTAGTGTTAGAGAGAATTAAAAATGCAGGTCATGATAGTAACAGAATAATCAGTGACAAAAATCATATTGTATTATGCTAATAACAGTACTATTTCAAGTTTGCAACTGAATATCAAATATCTAATTAAGATAAATATATTATTTAAGCACTGTAGATCTATTACTTACTTTGTGGATTTTATTTTAACCTACAGAGATTAGTTGGTTAAAACCAGCTCTGATTCAGAGTTTGCGCATGCTTTCTTTGGTGATGTTACTGCTGTTCTTGCCACTGGCCCCATGAATACCTGCAGCCAAGGACCCGCCTCCTTTGGCTGATGCCATTTTGCCAATGAAGGTGATCAAGCAGCTGCTGCCATATCTGAATGACACCTACCTGCCTCCCAGCCTCGTTGTTGTGCAGGTTCATCGCCACCAGCCCGCTCCCGCTCTTGCCTGTGATGTTCTTGAAAGGCGCGTCCAGGAACTTCCTGCTGAAGGCCATTCCATAGTGGATATCGTCCGAGCAGCCGCCCCAGTGCCAGCCCTCGGTGGCCGAGCCGCCGTGCCGCAGGGTCACATCGCAGGAGCACTCGGTCATGTTGCCCGCGCTGCACGAGCGCGTCACTGAGTGCACGAGCCCCGCCGCCGTCACCGCTGAGATGAACGCGGTCTCCTTCGTGCCTACACAGCAAGGCGTGGGAATGTTACTCCCTAACTCCCTCCGACTACCTTCCTGGGTGGGCCATAGACAGGGACTTTACAAGACAGATGATTATTAAAGGAGAACAGTTACAAGTTTAAAGTCATCACAGCTTAGTCTGTAGCGTTAACTTGTTCAAAGCAGTGAATGTTCACATCCCAAAATGACTTCAGGGCCTCCTCATAAGACCATGCTATTAATGGTGCTGTTTCTTGCTACTTATACCGTGCAATTTTTGGTAACTTCTTTCTAAATCTGATTAGGAACTTTATTTGCCACAGAAATTTTCAAGTCAATTAAGTTTTAGTAACAAATAAAAAAAATCAAATCCCAAACTAACCACATTCCAAACCCCTTACTCTCCACTCTGCTTTTCACTATTAATATTGATTTGAAGAAGAAAAGGTTAGTTTAAATCTCAGAGAAGTTGTCATGATCCCAGGTTACTTTGGTATAGGGCCAAAACTTACCTCATGCTAAATTTAGTAAACATTGATGTTGTTATAATTCACAAAGGTTGCAAAGAGCCCCAAAAATCTTAAGCCAGGCAGAAATCAGGCTAGCACAAAGATTGAGGCCATGTGCTTTTCCTAGAATAAGCTGGCCATGGGAAAGACAGCAGCATGAAAGGCCTTTACTTGTTAGACTATATCTCAGAAGAATCATGGAGGGACCTGCCTGAGCTTCTTACACCTGTCCCATTCTCTGAAACTTCTGGTATAATGTGGCACAGAGCTTTAAACTGTGTTAAGCAAGGCATACTCTAAGAAAATTGAAAGTCAGTGAGTGGTTAATAAATGTAGCTGAATTTTTGCTGAAATGGGCCAATTTTCACTGCTGTGAAAACCATTTCCAGTCTCTCAAGTTCCTGCTCATGAACAGGAAAATTCCTGTTTGTTTCTTAGTCTGTGGTGCTGGTACCATCATAAAAGGCTTCCACAGCACACACTAGTGAAGCTTTGTAGGTCAGCAGTGCCACTCATTTATGGGTCTTCAGGAACAGTCCTTCCTGTTGAACAGAAGGACTAACATACGATACATATAGCTCCATACAGTGGGGAAAACTTCTCTCGTTTTCTTTTTTTCCCTTTCCTTTTTGGATTATGCATCACTTTTTATTCCTTACTTTATCTTTTCACGATTAATGCTTGAGGGTTTTACACTGTTTTAGTACAAAGTGAAGATTGTGTGAACACCAAGTGAAGTACCACAATACTTGAAGTCACATTCATCACACAATCAGTGACCAGGGAGCTAAAATAAAGTTGCAGAATCCTTGCAACTTGCAGGAAAGCTTTTGGTGTGACATTTGATACAAAAAACCCATCCTTGTTTCAGTGGAAATTCCAGCAATTATTCTATGCAAAAAAAGAGCAGCTTTGGTTTTGCTGTGCCGGTCAATACCACGTAAGTTGGCACATATGATACATTTTAAGGCATTTTACATTGTATTTGGTGCCTTGAGCAGACTTTTTTACCTGCAAGTGACCTTTTCGAAATATTATGTTGTAAGCCCACTCATTTAGTAACTATGACACAAGGGCATAAACCCAGCCTAAGTAAGTCTAAGAGCAACATTTCAACATAGTTAAGTGGATCTACCTAGGGCAGTATCATCCACGGACGAACGATGCAAAAATCACAAGAAGCAACAACAACGTTGCAAGCACAAGGGCAGGTTTCGATTGCTGGGTGCGTTCCGTGTGCCTGCGGTACCTCCCAGGACGGCTGCGGTGCCCGCCCGTCCCGGCTGTGCCCGGCTCTGCCGACGGGACGCATGGACGGTGCCCGTCGCCGCCCCGCGGGGCTCCGTGGCCACGCACACCCAGAGCAGCTGGGCAGCCCCGGTCCCCCGCCCCGCCGTGCCGGCAGCGGCCCCGCCGGGGCGGTCACTCACCGCTGCTGAGCTGCTGCCCGAAGGCGGTGGGGGCGGCGGTCCCGCGGCGGGCGGCGGGCGGCGAGCGGCAGTCCCAGCGCTCGTGTCGGAACTGGCTGCGGCACTCCTGGAGGCCCAGGCGCGCTCCCTCCCGGATCGCGGGCACCAGCTCCGGCTTCTGCTCGCACAGGTCCTGCTGCCGGCGGCTCAGCAGAGGGCTGGCGCAGCCCGGCTTCTCGGGCCCGCCGGCCGCGGCGATGCCCAGCCAACTGCAGAGGCAGCCCCCCGTCAGCGCCGGGCCCCGACGGACACGAGGGGACGGGCTCCGCGCAGCCCTCCCACCCCGACCCCGCGCCCGGCTACTCACATCCAGGTGCTGCCGGCGGCGGGGCAGAGGGCGAGCAGCAGCAGTGTCCGCAGCAGGCACGGTCCGAGGGGAGCCCCGCGCCCCATGGCAGCCGCATCAAGCCCCGCCGCGCAGCCGCCCCTGCCCGCGGCCCGGCCCCGGCAGCAGGGACCGAGGGGACTGCACCCCAGCGGCACCCCCCTACTCGGGTTTCCCCCCCTCGAGGGACAGCGGGCAGCTGGCGCGGCGAGCCCGGGCCGTCGGACGGCCCTCCTGGGGAGGCTGGGCTGGCAGGGAGGGCGGCAGGAGGGGACACATCGGGAGCGCTCGGTTCCCTTCAAGGTGAGAAAGTTGGGATTGATGCTTTCCCCGGCTCCTTCCCCGGCCGTGCCTCCCCGCCCGTGCATTGGCCGCCCGGGGGCCGGGGCGGGCCGGGGCGGGCTGGGCGGGGGCGCGGCGGGGGCTCCTCTGCACAAAGCACCCCTCCGCACCGCTCCGCACCGCTCCGCACCGCTCCGCACCCCTCCGCACGGCTCCGCACCCCTCCGCACCCCTCCGCACGGCTCCGCACCGCTCCGCACGGCTCCGCACCCCTCCGCACCGCTGCGCCCGGCCGCGCCCCTGCGGTGCTGCCTCTCGGGCTGTGAGCCACCGAGAGCGGCTGCGAGGGGTGTAGCGGGGTCCGGGTGCGGCAGAGCGGAACTGCGGGCAGAGGAACCCGTAGGTCTGCAGTGATTTAATCCACACAAATGAGAGAAACGATGGTAATAGATCATAACATTCCCCACACTTTTAATTCAAATTTTATCATGCTTTAGCAGTATTAACTGAGTCAGCATCAGTATTCATTAGGACAGCGTTTGTTCATTCCTGTTAACTTCAGTGAGACAGTTTTATCAACTGCTACCTCGATTGTTAGTCGTTAGTTACACATTGAAAGCCAATGAGTCAGCTAGCACCTGATGGAGAGCTGGTGTTGGCACTCTGGACTTTCAAGTCCTCTTTGATCACAATATATCGCTGCTTCCTTCTGTGTAAGCAAAACACCTGCACTAAAAATAATCTGGATAAAAAGGCAGATCTGTAAAACTTTGATTTGACGAAGTTGTAAATTAGTGAAATAGCTCTTGTTGACTGACAATAGCTCCAAGTGAAGAGCACAATAAATCATCTCAATGACAAATGAACATTTTTAAGAGTACAACATGTTGGGAAGTCATCATGTAGATGTGCTGTTCTCCCTGCCTTTCTTCCCCATGAATGTGCTGAGATATTTTAAGAGCACAGTCTGTGGTATATTTAGATCTAAAAATTATGTTTCCTTCCTACTTCATGCTCGTGTATCTGCTCTCAAAGGGTCTCCAAAGCATCACCAACTCTGGTCAGATTGCTAATGACCCCACTAGTTATTTAAACCTTTCAATATAACTTGTTTTCTCTGTTCTGAATTTTAGTTTAGAGAACATCTGCTTGTGGTTGCAGAGGAACTTAAGACCAGAGTGAGGGAAATGGACAAAGGACATTGGAACACAGGGTACCAGCCATGAAACAGGCCTGAACCAGCCAAAATGTGTGGGCTGTGTCAGAGAATTATCTAATTATTCCAGGACACATGGTTCGTTTTATCCTCATTGCTGTTTCCTGCCTCCATCTTCTAAAGTTAATTCAAAGCCTTGGTCTAGCAGACGTGGATTCCTTATGTGCTCCTTTATCTGCTCTATGCATTTATCATCCACTCTGGAGCTGTTTTTTCCTGCAGGTTCTTTAAACTTCTTCTCTGTGTTTGTTTGTTTGTTTTGATTTTGTCGTTGCAGGGGTTTTTTTATTTTTAACTTTTTAAAGTTAATATGGATCTTTTGGTTCTAAATTCTTATATGTGAATTTTTCTATAGTAGATACAGAATCTTATATGCTAATAGCAATGTAAGATTTATACTAGAAAAATATTGATTTCAAAAATTTCAATCCTATTTGTAGCATTTCATGCATAGGGCCATAAATAAATAAATTACCCCTCTGTTGGGTTCCCATGGGGATCTGATTTTGTGTACATTTTTTGGTACAATCATCTTTATCTAGTTAGGGAAACCATTTGATTGCATACACTGTAAGGTGAAGCACTTGCAATTTGCAGGGCTGATGCTAAACAAAAAATAATATTAATTTTAAGGGACTTCTTGAGATCATTCAGTTCAATCTCTAGCAGTGACTGGAAGCAAACTACATTTTTCCATGACCATCTGATTTAAAGAAGTTTGGGTTACTATGTGTTTGAATCCTAATCTCCCATCTGCATTTCTTCCCATCTGTTTCCCTTACAACCTCTCCCCTGTTGCTGTCACAGCCAGATTTCCCACTGGATCCCCATCATCTCCCCTTCTCCTGCCTTTTAGCTTCCTGCCTTCTATTTACACCATCCCTGTGCTTTGTTCCCTCCAGCAATACTATCTTCCCCAGCAAAGGCAGCACATACAGTACTACTTTTGTTAGTCTAGAGCTCTGTGTCTGTGTAGGTCAGTTGGCTACTGAGAATGGAAGGGCAAGCACTTCGCACATTACGTGCTTTACAAACCTGCAAAGGGGAGCAGTTTAGAAATGCCTTGCTGATCTACCAAAATTTATTGTAATTTGGCAAATGTTTCTGAAGTCTGCAATTCTAATTCACTGATGCTTCAGAGCCTTCTGTGCTGGAAGACCATTCACTCCATCACAAACAGCAACATGAGTGGGATTCAGAGACAGTGAAGAGGAATCCAAGCCAAGGTCAAGTGCCGAGCTTCAGTGAACAAAATTTACTATAAATCAGGGAAGATAAATTTGACTTACTGCTTAGATTGCTTTCTTTGGCCATGGTGGGGCTATCTGTGGCCCTTCATACTAAAATGCCCACATTTTTTTATTTTAAAAAGAAGATAATCAAATGTTGACAAAAAAAAAGAAAGAAAGGAAATGTTTCTAAGCAGATTTGTATTTCCTGGCTAGACATTTATTAATTTAATATTTAATGAACATTAATGTGATCCTGACAGAGTCAATTGCATATACATATATATACATATAAAAAAGATGTATGATTCACTGTTACATAAAGAAGTACTCTTGCACAGAATCTGTGTAAGTTTCACTTCACAGATAATGTGCTTCAGAGATAGGCCAATTTTCTCTTTAAAAAGATGGTGGCTCATGCTTTCACTCTAATCAAGGTTTGTAATCTTATTAGATATAAGTACATACAAAGTCAACTTCTCCTAAAGAAATCACCACTTTTGAAAGCTTTGTTCAAAATATTTTCCTTCTCCTGGAACTTCTTATGCCCATCAGAGACATGAGTATGACAGAACAAACTGCACTATCCTACCCGTCCATACAATGGGGTCATTATCCCCTTATCATATAAAAATGAGCAGAAGAAAACCTATATCATGTTATCTCTTCAGCTATGACATTTGTCACATGTGGTGACCAAGCTCAAAATCTGTACTTCTAACACAAAAAGCATGCTTTCAATCCCCCTCAGCTCTTGGCTGCATGATGTGCCATCACTCTGGGAACTGCAGATGTGCCGAGTCTTTGCACTGAAGGAACTGGAACCTTGTTAGCAAAATAGTGGTACCCAAGCAGAGCCATTGCACCACAGGGGTTGTGAGACTACTGTACCCTCAGTGAGAAGGGACATGAGAGATGTGCAGTGACTCCCTGGACTTCGGGGCAGGGGTCCTCATGCTCTTGGTGCAGTGCTGCCTCACAGTGCAGCATCTCTCTGTCAGGGCATGTCTGTAGACAAGTCTCAGGAGTTCAATAAGGTCAGGCTGGAGGTAGAAGGGAAGTTAGGAGAGGAAAACAGAGATGGCCCTTCTCCCCTACATAGCCCTCCAAGACCCCTCTGCCTCTTGTCCAGAGGTTTAACGTTATTGCTGTTATCAGTGTATTATTCATTTTGATACTTATACCTGGAAGTACACACTGCTGCTGATTCAGACCTAGCATGCTGAGTTTACAAATGACTGGGACAGCAGTTGAAGTGCATCCAGTAGCAGCATGATGTCAGATGGAAACTTCACAAACAGACCTCACAAACATGTGATGATTCCAAAGATACCCCTGAATATTGTTTATAGTAACTGCACAACACGTATACAGAACCACATTTTGTATGTGCATGGATATATAAAAAAGAGGGAGTAGTACCCAGAAGGTGAGGAAAAAGCATGCATGCTTCTCACAATCCCTTCTGTCTTTGCCAAAGGATCCAGAAGAAAACTAAGCTTTCTGGAGCCCATAACTCCAGATAGTTGCTGAAACAATTGCTGAGCAGGTCTTCTGGCAATCTACATCTACTGGTGATGTGCTGCCAGAAAGCTGGGGCTTAGAAAGAGAGGACTCAGTCTGACTTCAGTCTGCTGTTTCCTGTGGTCACAAATCTGGAGGTAGTGTCCTAAGCTTACCAAAATTTACACAAGTGCTTGAGAATTGCTCATTTTTGGGGGGATCCTGGAAGCAGGTATGGGTTTCTTCTGAAGTGCTGCTGGCAAATTCTGTTCTCTGACATGGACTAAGTGTAGGTATTTACTAGAGTTACTCCAGAGAAATACTTTCAGTATGCCAGTATTAAGTAAAATTCTTTAAGGGAATGCTGTAAAAACTTCAAAGCCTAGTGTGAAAGACGTGGGAATAAAGTTCACTTATTAATTCTGATTTCACCCAGACCTTACTTACCAGAAAAAGCTAAAATTAGTAGTAAAATTGTATTTGATAACAGTGCACCTTTATGCCATCAATGAATTTCCCTGGTTGTTTTGAGGATGGTGAGAAATACTCTTGGAGACAGGATATAATGAAAAAAAGGAATTTTTCACTGACTTAAAATTTGCTTAATGTTTTCTTCATACTGAAAGCAAAATCATTTAAAATTTTTATTTTTTGTTTTTTAGATAAAGTGTATGAGATTAGAGTTGGTGCTGCTGGCTGGTGTTACAGAACTTCTAGGAGGTAATTGTGGAGTTTGGTGAAAAGACTAGCTCAAGTGCATGGAAGAATCCAAATTACTTCAGTGCAGAGGGGACATCTGGAGATATTCCTTATTTAGTTTTAAATCACACTCCCCTGAGGATGTAACACCACTGCTTTGTTGATGTATGTGTAAGCTTTATACAGAAGTTCGTGGGATAAGCAGGATAAGATGCTGTTTGTGTGCCCATGCGTGTCCCTGGTGTGCACAGAAGCAGCATGCTTGCTCCCACGGAGGTCGCGGAATTGTAGGTATAGTACAGGTAGAGGAAGGAGGGGGAACTGCTCCCCTAGGAGCAGTGCTGTCTACAACACAATTTGTATTCCTGCCCCAACTGATAATTTGCATTAACACTTTCCACAGGAGTCTTTCATAGACAATGTTATTACATCTCCTAATAGACGTGATTCACATGCACAGAACTGTTGCCATCCTGTGATGAGACAACTGAAATTCAGAGACCTATTTAATTTTCTGGTGTCAGATGGGGCATCATCATCAAAACTGTGATCAGGTCCTTGGTTTCTCATTGCTAATTCAATTTCTAATGAGCTGCTTGTCATTTGAGTGACGATAATGATAGAAACAGAAGAATCTATTCTGTAACTGTCATAATACAAAGCTGTATTTGTTATCTTCTCATTAATCGAGGTATGGATGTGTGCCTAATTTGCAAAGCATTTGGTCCAGTGATCAGACTAGCACCACACATATGGATTTACCTCCAAGGCCAGTTTAAACAGAGGAAGTTTAGGAAGAAATGTGAAAGAATGGTATTGTGTCAACAGTCACAGAAGTCATCCCTTTCTACCCGTGGTGTGGTGGTAATGGGAAAAAATAAATTGCCTACTTTTTCAAGTTAAGATCCATTTAAGTTATAGGACAACATTTAAAACATTCCAAATTCAAATAATTCATTAAACGCTTCCCCCGCCCCCAATTTCAATGATCTCTCCCATTTCAGTGCATCAACTTAATCTTTTGTGTCTCATCTTTTTTTCTTTATATCCCCAATAATCCTTGCTTCACGTCTTGCCCCATTCCCACTTAGCACTTTTTGATTGATAAAAAGGAAAAATATTAAAAAATTAAAAACTTATATGGCTACATTGTGGATAATCCAAGGCCCATGTAAAATTATATCTCTTCACTGGTAATGAGTACAACAGATCTTAAAAATCAAGATGCAAGAAACTCCCTAGTAAGAAGGCAATCTGCCCCTTCATAAATGTTCATTTTAATGTCAAATGACTACAGGATGCCTTGCACTAGCAGGTTTTATAAGACAGTCAAAAAGTTTGATTGGGTTAGATGATAAACATCAAATCCTTCTTTGAATCTTACTATATCTTGCTAAGTCAGTGTTACATGTTACCTGTTTCCTGAGCCACTTCCTTATTTCCTCTCCTCAGTGATTGCTTTCTTCTCTCTTTCTAACAATTTTTTTTTTGACTGGGCCTGGCACTGGAGTATCTGAACCCACTTAAACTTTTTAACACCGTTGTCAAAGCAAGTCTTTCAGCTTTGGAAACCCTACCCTTATTATATTCCTGCAGCTGTGATATTTCTCCACTGTTGCATAAGGCAGCGTGGTTTAAAATGTGGTTTAAAATGTGTGTAGCCGTGGGCAAGATGCCAAAATCTACAGGGTTTAGGCTGTCCCCAGCTAATTGAACTCTGCTAAACTGGCAAGTTATCAGAGTAACTGGGGTTTGACATCTCAGCAACCTCGTAATAGCATTGATGTAAATCATGCGAAAGTTAAGGCCATGGGCATAAAAGGGAATAGTTTTGAGTTATTTGGGGATTTTTTTTGTATTTTTATGCCTTTCCCACTGGTAGTTTCCTATTGTGCTTATAATTACTTGTTCGAAAACTTCCTTTTACTGCTGTGTTCTGAGATGTTTGAGCAGCTCAACAACCACAAAAACCTCCAGTGACCACCAGTGAAAGTGAGGTCAGTGTGGAGCTTGAGCATCTACAATTTCCCCTACTCCTGTGAGGAGAGACCAGTATTCCTTAGTATGGCACAGGCAGTATAATCATACCTTGGGATTCATCCTGCAGAGTGGGGCAAGGCAGTCTCCACTCCAACCCTTTTCAGGAGATAGTACAGCCAGGTAGTCTTTGCTGGAAGAGGCAGGTGGGAGGTACCTGACCCAGTATTTTCCTGGAGAATCCAGGTGATGCCAGGACTCCATAAACACCTCTGATGGAAGCATCTCAGTGCCTTAAAAGTGCAGCGGTTAATCCTGACTCTGAGAGAGGAGCTGGGCCATTTATCACTCCCTCTGCCTTTCCTCACCGTCCTGCAGAGACAGGGCTGCTGCCCAGATGCCTGGAATCTCTTGCTTGTTGCAGTTCCTAGGGTATGTGAAAGATTCCCCAGACAAAGTGTAAAGGAGCTCACAAACACAGCTGTAAAATAAAGTGCCACGGTGCCATAAATATCTGTTTTTAATAGTGCACACAGTATTAAGTTTCTGTCCTGAATGAACCAATTATTTACAGCCTCAAAACCAAGTTAATGACATCTTCTGTCTAGAAATAAGCATATTTCTATAGTTTCAATACACTCACAGCAAATGTTTTTAACCTTTGTTATTGCTCAGAAAATTTAATTATGTTGTGATTCAAAATTTTTGTCCCTTTTAGGTAGTGAAGGACAACAGGCAGGACTATCAAGTCCTTTAATTTCTCATTTTTTAAAATATAATCTGTTTTATTTTGTAATTATCCTCAGCAATGGCATTAGAATGTGCTCAGGATCATCACTCTGCCCCAGCTGTGCTTGGTACTTTTGCATGTGAGAGTCTGACAGGTGCTTCGTTGCTGTCACTGATTTTGTTTTTTAGTATCTGTGGCTATTTCTACAGAAGTGATTAGGAAATATTTTTGGATAATGAACTTGGAGTGTAAGCTATATGTTACTCCTCAAAATTGTTTTCCAGTGCCAGACATCCCATTATCTGTGTTTTAATGGAACATACATCCTCTTCAGCTGCACTCTGGGAGGTGTTATCTGCAAGGATCCAAGAGAGTCCATTTGGTCATGGACAAACATCATGATGATATACAGCAGGCCTGGTCCACACCAAAAAAAAGGAATAATAAGCCTGTTTTCCAGAAATGGATATCTTTAGATCTTTACATCATCTTGTGTTTTCCAAGGCTTGTTACACTTCAATATCTGTTGGAACAAAGGGGAAGAAAGCCATAGGGGCTTTCTATTTTTATTATCGCACAGATGACTTGGTTAGCATGCAAATCCAGTATCTCTGTGCACTTCCTGTTTACCTCATCCTCAGGCTATACAGGGTATCACAGCATGCTGGCCAATAATGTAGGGGATTCAACAGGAAAGATTTTTAGACTGACTTGGTGATACTTGACTTGTACTTTGAAGTACAACTTAATGGGCACATGTGATTAAAAGCTTTCATGATTGTAGATGGAGCTTGAGTGTGTGATTCAGGTGCAAAAATACATGAAAGAGAACCCAATATAAATTGTTTTATTGCAGCTGTCACAAATTTTATATTATCACAGTTATGAAGAACTTGATGTACTATTTTTATTTTTACATTTGAGATTGAAGATGATACTGTTAGCAGTGTCAACACTAATGTCTCCTTATGGTAAATGCAGAAATTGAGAGTTAAAAATATACTGAGAAGGCAAAACAAAAATATAAGCTGAACTTAAGGACAGAGAGTAAATAGTGATCACTTACCTTTACCAATTAGAATTACTTGTACTGTTATGAACAAGTACTGTGGTGGCAAAAACTAATGCAGCATAGCTCAAAGGGAAGACTAAATACAAAATGTTAAGTGAATCATATGTATTAAAAATGGAAAGAAACATATTCTCACATCTGATGATAAAAATCTTCAGAGCTTGCAAACATTCCAAATGATCTCTATTTTGTATCTGTTGCTACCTTCAAGGAATAAATGGCACTATGTGTACAGTATAAATAAAGCAGAAAAATAAATGTCTGCTGAATCAAGCTGTATCAGACTGTATTTACATCATATAAACTTAACAGTAAGTGTCTACTGGATCAGTTCCCTGCTGTAATTTTGGAGGACAAGGATTCATTGTATTACTTGTGGCTATAGAAGGGCTGTATATTAACTTTGAATTTACCTGCCTTACAAAAATAAGCAAATGAGCTTAAAAAATATATATATATATATATAATCGGATGTAAAACTACTCCCTAGCTGCAGAATCTGTCACTTTCAGAAAGTGGCCAGGAACTATGGAAACAACTTTTTTATAGAGGTAAGCTTTAAGACCCTTAAAGCTGTATGCTGAGGTGATGTGTTACAAGGGGGACTGCTTTACAGTATGACTCTTGAGACCACTTATGCATGTGTGAGTGTGAGAGTTGGTGCAATTTACTGACCAAATCCCAAATCTGCCATGTTACGGGAATACAGCTCCACCTATTTAAATCAGGGGTCTCCACCTCAACAAAACAAAACTTTCCTTCCTTTATTACACTGTCCCTGTATTAGAACCAGCTAAAAAGGAGGACATGGCTGTGTAAATACACCGTTTAATTTTGCTTATACAAGCGCAGGGGGAGGAAGATAAATAGGTGGGACACATTTCTGTGAAAATAGGAATTTGATGAAATTAATTCGCTGGAGAATAAAATGAGGGAGATGAAGGAAGAGATGGATCTCGTAAGAGAAAATGAAAAACTGAAATGCATTCCCACCTTATTTTAATTTTTGACTTCTTGTAACTTTTACTTCTAACAGGTTTTAGTTATGCAGTGGGCCTGTATAAACATAGGCACGTTGTCTTGTTCACAAAGCCTTCACCACTTGCCCAAAATAAAGCTGAGAACTGGACACTAGTCAGCAGGCTAAGGTGATGTGTGGAGATTGGAAAAATGAAGTCGGTCACTTGTTCATAGGCAGGGGAGGTGGAAGGGGAGATGAAGAAGTAAGGAAAAATGATGGAAGTGGAAAAGAAAGGCTGGAAGATTTTAGTAAGGAATATTCAAAGAAAGGCAGGAAAAGGAAAAGACTGGGATTGTTTTTGGAAGAGGATGACAATCACTTGTTTGCAGGACTTGTCAAGATGTGCCAGGAGAACCCAAGAATTCCTTGCATGCAGTCATGTTCATAAAGCATGTGCGCCTAGCTAAAGCACGAGAAAATCTGGAGAACTTTGGGCTTCAGAGGCTTGTCATTTTCTGGCCATCTGGAGGACCTTTTTGGGGATCTTTTCAAACAAAAATGTAACCAGTTGGAGAAAGGAGTCTAGACATGAGAAGGTCCACATATGGTACCTATGTGCAAGACACAGCATTATCTGCATCCTTGGCTAGATGGCTGTAAATTATCCATGGATCCAGGAAGCAGATGCATTGATTGTAGTTGGATATGTGACTGTAACAGGGCATTTTCTTAGGTACTTTTATAGCAGTTGTCTCTAAATCTGTCAAAAATAACCTGGAAGGATACTGAGAATTTCTGCTGGGTATCTGTATTTTCTTCAAAAGTAGTAAGATATCATGCATGAACAAGCCAGGATTGGATTTTAGATTCCTATTTCAGCTTGCACTGCCATCAATATTGTTGTGTGGTGAGAAAAAAACCACAAATATCCCATCTGAAACAACAACAAAAAAGTCCAGGTCCTTCAATGTTACTTGGTGAAAAATTTGAAGACACAAATCGCTATTTGAAATCCACTAGTGTTGTGTCATAACATTTTTACCAGAGCCCTTGTAAATCAGGCCTTGATTTTTCTTTCATTTTATAGTGCAGTGTGCTGCCACTTGGACATTAGCCGTACTTTTCACTTCAGCAACTTGACTGTGGCTGAATTACTGTCAAACCCTTAAATGTTCCATAGGACTTTTCTCCTCAGATCTTCTATGCTCTTTGTAGAAAGCCTTTGCTCAGCAGAGGCAACAGCGACCTTGAACCAGGCAACAAATAATCAGTGTGGTGTTTTCACTTACAAATATCCCAGAAAATGTGTGGTCAGGATGATGGAGAGGGACAGGATGATCCCAGTTTCCCCAAGCCCCAAAAGGGGCACAGACCTCGTTATGGCTGACAGAGCAAGGCTAGATCTTACATTCCCAGGTGGAATAAACTGAAGCAAATCTACGTCAGGTAGCATCTCTTTGAACAAGAGAAGTCTTGCTAGATGTACAAGTGCTGCCCTTGTCTGGCATATGGCAGTCACTTTGCTTGCCAAAAATTGGACTGTGCTACTGCACTGACTCTCTTCCAGTATCTGCAGGACCATATTCTGTAGTGTGGAGATGGTGGTGCTGTTATTTGGGGATTGAGAGCTTACAGGCAGCTCTGAACCACAGTCAGACCTCTCCACAATCAAATTATTGTCTAGAGTTTGTCTAGTCAAAACTAGAAATGACTGTGAACCTGAGGGCTGATATTCAGTCCTTCACACCCTAGGAAATAACTCAAGTGCCCAGGCTGGAGGAGCATGGAAGATGGCATACCAGATACAAAATGTGGTAATTGCAGCATTGTCTAGACAGATGCTCTGCTCCAGACTGGCTCCTGTGGAGTGACAGATCACTCATTTCAATTACTTGCATCTCTACTGAGTTTTAATTAACAGAAGTGTGAGGAGCAGGTGTTAACTTGTTTTATAGATTCATTATAGTCCCTCGGGCTCCCTAGACACAGTTAGATATAGTTACCAAACATTTAGAAGTTCCTGCTTCTTACCCTTTTCATCTCATTTACGTAGTTGTACTTGTAGCAGGTATTTATTCACATTAGGGATATTACTTTGAAGCCAGGCATTTAAACTGCAGGAGCTGAGGACAAGTTCACCAACAGCACTTCAGTGGGGAAGGATGTGGTTTGTCTGCATCTAACTTGTGGAGGTGTTGCCAGCTCCCTCCTGGCTCCAGCTCTCCATTTGCTTTTCCCCTCTATGTCTTCAAGGATGCTACCACTCACCCCCTGTCATAACTGCTATCTCACAGCTACCCCACTCAAACCATCTGAAATTGCACAAGTTAGTTTACATGCTACAATTCACAGAGGTCTCTTCTATACTGTTTTGTTTTGAACTAAGTGAGGTAGAGAGCAATTACACGAACAGCTGTAAGCCACGCACAGAGCGGTAGCGTTGGGGGTGTATTTGTGTGTGAGGTGCAGAGAGATGCTCAGGGCACTAAATCCTGCATAGAGCCAAAATTGGGAATGTAGCCAAGGTTAGACTAATTTTTTGATGCCTATTAGACATTTTTCCTGCATAGAGGTCAGCAGTTCCTACGTTACTTGGGTTCGCCATGCACTTCTTGTACAGAAGTAAGTGCTAGAAGCTGGGGCCCTCAAACACCAGCCAGGTACCTATCTCTGATATGACCTCTAAACTTGAAAAAGAATCTCTATTGTTTTCTACTGTTTTTTGGTGCCTCTCAGCTTGGCTTTTCTCACAGAAACAGAGGCATTCACCTAGCCCTCTTGTAAGGCAACAGGTGGAGATTTGTTCTTCATTTACCCAGATGAAGGGTCTTAAACCTGTATATCCTATACTACCATGAAGTGTTCTGCTCACCTGCAGGACTGGCTTCCCTCTGACCCAGTGCACTGTTAAACGCACAAGCAGCTCCAGGAACAGATGCTGAGAATGGTTCACATTATCCATGCTGGAAAGCATGTCCTGGTGATGGTAACGGTGGCCTTGTGATCAAGATCCTGCAGTGAAGGAGTAGGAGGGAGATGTAAAAACCTCTCTTACCTGCATAATGAATCCCACAGCCACATCTCTGTGGAACACTGACATTCTTCTCTCAAAATTTTATGTACCAATCAGAAAAATCTGAGTTGCTTTCGGTTCCCTTTACAGAAAGCAATATTGTAGAAATAATAGACACCTCTAGAGAAAAATTCAGATTTTGGTCTTTCTGTGATGATTACAAAGAACCCTAGTACGACCACAATCATAATTACAATGCCTCTGTTAAATATGTAGAGTTAAGGAGGAAACCAGGTCTTGGTGCCTGAAAACAGTCTCTAGAAGCTGTTGACCTTGACTTTCAGGCTGGCCTTGATCTAACAGGCGAGCTTTGAGTATGTCTGCAGGCTCTGCTGTATGCATTTCACAGCTGAAGGTGTGTTATTTTGATAACTCCATCAGAGCTACAGCGCTGAACTGTTCTAGGGACTGAGGAGGCATGCATTAAGAGGTTACTAGACCCTGATTCCTTGTTATTGCACAGAAATGATGCAATGTAGAATTTAGGGAACAGTAATGGGTGGAGCAGTAAGACCTGTTACGATTTAACCTTTTACCATCAACAGCAAATCCCCTTGTATGTATGGGTTTTATAAGAACTGGGCAGGACGCAGTGTCAAAGGATGTTGAAACAGGATTTTACAGTAGCTAATAGATACCATTTGCTGTAAAGAGAGCTCAACAAAGGCCCTGAGCTGAAAAAAACCACACCTATCAGTCCACACAAATCATGTTTAAATTGTAATCACCCCAGTGAAAACTTTAGTAGAACACAACTGTGATTCTTTATTTCAAAGGAAGCCATTTGTGGGCTAGATCATGCTGGGTGCTGCATTGTCTAATGGCTTGCAAGGTCAGGTTTTCACGGCTTAAAGTGTTTTCCATCCTGTTAAGATAAATAGGGGTTGGCAGGTTTCTTTGAATACATTGAAGGTATTAGAGCTATCATACCTAAAGCTTTCTGTAAATGTAAAGAAACTTTGGAGCTGGCATATGGAAGTAAAGGAAAAATACCATTCAGAAGTAATAAAACTCTGTTAGATGATCTGTTAGATGATTTGACAGCTGTCTGGGGAGGCTACACAATCATTATCAGGCAGAGTAGAAATACTACTTCAAACTTCTTAGTCCCACAGTATAAAAACAGAAATATGGAAGTTGATAATGACAAGAACAAAAGAAAATACAGAATATGTTTTTGAAACATGGCAAGTGAGAAACTCTGCCAAAGACAGATCTGGTCTTCAAACCCTGACAATAACCCATATAATTTATTAACTTTAAAGGGCTCCTGATGACTTTAATTGCACCTGCTTGATCTGCAGTGAGCTCTTCATAACCGCCCTTTGTCCAGAGGTCTGAGTAATTTTTATTCCTCACTCAAGGATTTTAGTTCTGCAGTTCTTGTCTTCACCCAGAATCTACCCAGCATCCTTAGAGCAGCACTGGGGCAGGTGGTGCTGGCAGACACTGAGCTGTCTGTTTGAACCACATAGACTGTCACTGCTCAAAACAGATAAAAAAGTCACAATATTGAAAACACCTTCTGCTGTGGAAATGTTGTCCCCACAGTGAGGTATGGGAGGGAAATGCCCACTGCAGTGACTGTGTGAACACACCTCACTGTGTTAGGCAGGAGCATGCAGAGCAGTTCCCTCCCTTCATTTCATGCCAGCAAGCAGTGGGAAAAGTTTGTCAAAAGCTGGGAAAACGTCTTTGTACTTGAGTTTCAGCTGAAAGGGAGTGAATCCTGCTCCTCATTAGGGAAGTTCAGTACTAGAGGAAATGAAGGTGATGCTTAGTAGATGCTGTGTTTCATAAAGACCTTAGTTCAGATTTCATTTAAACATATGCTTGATTTTCAGTTCAGGGCTGCTTAATGTGGTGTCACTTGCCAAGGCTGTTGAACATGCTTGAGGGATTGCAGGAAGGGCTGCCCACAGGTGCTGAGAGCTGGCCAAACAGTCAGATGGAAAAACACAGAAAAGGGAGAAGTCCATCACAACAGAAACTTGTGCTGCAGAAGACTCTGTTATGACCCTACAGGCTCAACTTGACCATTGAAGTTAATGACTTGAGTAGTTTTCTAGAATGCTTAGCTCCAGGTTCTGGTCTAGGCTGAGATGTAGCACTATTTTTAGTACAATCTAATCACAGGTGAGTAAGCCTAAAATGCACAGTGTCTTTTTATTGTGTAGTCAGAGATTTTCTGTTCAATGGATAGTGTGAAGGCACCAGTAAATACTTCAGTTTATGTACCAGCACCAATAAATAGGTATGCCTGCATTTTACACAGACTGGTCTGGTGTTTTGAAAATTTACACAGGTAAAGATGGCAGTGGAGTTTGAAAGATGGATTTTTGCTTGGTAAAGGCAAGCTCCATGAAGAGCTAAGTGCTAATGCAAACTAACTGCTTAACACAACACAGCTGTTTTAAATTCATCAGAGAAAATCACTGCCCTAGGTAAGAGGCTTGTTCTACCCCTGCTGCGCGCTGTTGGGATTGACAAAAACATGTTTTCAAGACTCAGACTGAATTTGCAACAATTATGTCTCAGATTTCCAGGAGCTGCTAGTCTGAAAAAACACAAATTTCTAAGGTCATCTGAAAGAAAGGGTGATGTGGAGTAGAGCAGGTACAGATAGGGAGGTAAAACAAGCCAGATGCAAAGCGAGCAGGCAAACAAGAAGGTAACACCATATTTTTCATGTGACCCTACAGAGACTTGTTCAGCAGTTTGAGTCTACAGCAAATAGTTCACTGCACCTCTAAAAATTGCTTTACTCTAAAAGAATAATCTGAAAGATCCCTGGACTGCAGTCAACTTAATATCACACATATCTGCATCTTCAAAGCATTCTCTTTGGCTCAACATAGCAACAGAAGCATAACTATTAGTGGTTGTTTCAACCTTGAGGTAATTTGATGCCTCGCTAACCCACCCACTAAGCAAATAAAGTTACTTTGATGTCCCTTTAATGTGTCACAGAAGAGAAAAATAAAGGCTTTGTATTTAACAGTGTGAAAGAGATTATTCTAAAGATTATCATTTTCAAATTAATACTAAGACTAAATATTGTATTTGTAGTCCATTCTTTCAGCACCCTGAAATCTGGCAACTCTGATGACAAAGATGACTTATCAAGGCCTTTCCCTACAAAAAGGGAAATATTTTTTATTCCAAAGTCAGTCACTTATTCTGAAGATATTTTTTAGGACGGACTTGGTTATGGTGGCCAGGTGCCAATTCACTAACCCAATTCACTGTTCAACATCTATAGAGTTACATGAGAGGTGAGGAGTTGCAACTCATTGGACACTGTAAATTGTGCTCCAGCTTCAGCTAAAGGGATGCAAGAATAACTGAGACTACTGCTCTGTGTATCAGAGTATTTATTTTGCAACACAGTCCCATTCTTTCTCTACCTGTAGCTTAAAGTATACCCTAGTTCTGTTCTAAGCTCCATATGCCGCCGGGCAGACATTGAGCAGGAAACTCCACTTCTCAGAGTACTTGTTTCCCAGCCTGAATATTTCAATCCTACCACTAATTCCAGGGCCACTCATGTCTGTATTACGAGGTGGAACTTAACTTGACAACTCAGTCCTTGGCTATTTTAATGGTAAGTTGTTGCTGCCTGTTCTGATCTTCCCTTCCCCCCTCCCAAAGACATGTGCTCGAAGCTCCTTTGTTCCAAGCGCGGGCAAAGCCAAATGTAACTCAGACTCTTCAGCAGTGTCTGATTGGCTGCTCACCCCGGGTCCGCCCCCAGTCCTCCCCTTTCCCCTTCTCCTAATAAAGATGGTTGAGGGAGGCAAAGGCTCTCTCAGCTCAGCTCCTTTCCTGTAAACATCTCTGGTCGTCTGTCTCATTTGAAGGCTTCTAACTGCAGGGAATTGAGCGGGCAGGGAGCTATATTTCTCCCTCTTTGCTTCTGCTGATGGTATTTGCTCTGCAGCTGATTCAGGTACCGATTTTAGAGCTACTAAAGTGCTAGATCGCCCTTGCTACCTCTCAAGGCTGCTCGAGGCTTTCTAAGGCATTGAAATACAAGCGCTAGCCGGTATAAAGCTGAAAAGATACCTTCCACAGTAAGTAATGGGACTAAGGTAAATATATGGACTACAGGAACACTTTAATATTTATTCAGGCAAAATGTCACAGCAGATACAATAATTCTGGAGTAAACTGTAGATAGCAACACATGTGCTCTCACTGGAATTCAAACACAGTAATTCTTTTATTGTCTCAATCCATAAATCTTAATGCATATGAACAAGCAATCCTTGCATGTCAATCTAAACTCTTGCCTTTCACATACCTAGATACTAGATATATTTTAAAGTTAAATAACAAAAATGTAGCTTAGTATTCTTTGTTTATTCCTAAGACTACATGTATCATACATAGTGTTGGAGAAAGCTTATTCAAAGAATTCATTTAAATAAAAATCAATTTGCAAATTGTACCAATGACTTTGTACAGACATATTAATGTACATAGACACGTAAAAAATAGAAAACACACAGGAAATATACACTTAATACATTTGAAAAATATTAAGGTTTGGAAAACATTAAGACATCTGGGTGTACAGCACATGTAAACCATTTCATGGTGAAACCAGAACTGATGAATTGCACATTCACTGATATCCACTACAGTATAACAAAGTCAGCTCTTTCCTTTTCATCACTAAACTGATGCTTCAGCAATAGGTTTTGGCTAAAAAACCCAAACATAAAAACCCAGTTAATGCCTTAAAAACATTTGTGTATGAAACAATAACAGTAACAGCATGTGGATTTAAACGAGCTACAAAAAAATCTTATCAAAAGCAGAACTGTAATACACCTCTCATCGATCATCTTAATACCAAAGACATCTGGCTGTGTTTTGCATCTGCTAGTATTAATGATGATATTCTATCCTTCAGCTTTAAGGTTGTGCAGCCCTGGATTTCCAGACCCAAGAGAATATATCATTTGTATACAATTATATTCTTTAGATAATCATATTGCTCAAAACCAAATGCTGATATTTTCAGTATTTATGCACAGCTCCTGACCCATCTTTCATGTAGATCTCCATGCCAGGGAAAATCTTACACTGAAATTTGGGGATATTTGCTGTACGCAACCAGCAGCATACTATACAGAAACAGAGGTAATCATACCATCTCACTAATTTTAAGTCACTGTTTAAATCCAGAACTTTTTCAACATAGTGAAAGGTGTCTTAAATTAGGTATGCCAGATCCTATTTTGGAGGATACTCTCTATCACCTAGAATGCCAAACTCCATATTGCATGACAAATTCCTGTTATATCTTTACATATTTTACCTGAAGGAGCACAAATTCACAAAACTATAGCTGGGCATACAGACTGTTAAGGATCTTAGGCAAATACTAAATGTTGTGTCATGAATTTCTAGCCCGACTTCTATATAGAGTACCCCCTCTGTGTGCTACTAAGGCCAATAAGATGATGATTAGTTCCTTGCTATAATTTGTTTATTCCCTGACATTGTTTGTGGCTTCCTTTAACGAAGCAGAAGCTAGTGGAGGATTGTATGTAAAATTGTGACAGGGAAGCATGACACAGAACTCAGCAGACCCTTTGTTAGACTTGCACTTGCCCGGTTAAAACTCCCTTCTCTAATGCATGGTGGGAGAGTGGCCTTGATTGCCTGCTGCATGACTGGATGAATAAAAATCTGTAACTGGGTAATTTGTAGGGACAACAGTCTTACGGGTTGCCACTAACCTGTCACCCAGCTGCTAATCCTGGACCATGTGTGGTTTCCCATCGGGCACCACAGCTGTGAAAGAGTGGGCTGCCAGCACTGTGGCAGGGCACCAACACACAGCCTCTCCCTGGGGTGTCACCCACAGAAGGTCTGCAAACCCTGGGGATGTAGCTGGGTGACAGCATGAAACTGCAGCTCAGAGAAGGTTTGAACTGAAACTGGCACTCAGAGAAGGTCTTCTCCCTGCCAAGCAAGAGATGGTGGCAGTATATTCTGCTGCCATCACATCACATCACATCATCACATCACATCACACTTCCTATGACAGATTAATTATCAGATCCTGAAATCCTTATGTGTGCTTGCAAGAGGGGTTTTTCTTATGTTTGTGGTACTGACTTCACACACTGGCAAGTATTTTATAAAAAATTATGACAGAAACGGCACTTCCATCCAGGAAGAATACTTGCTTGGCTTACAGGCCAAGGTAGACACTGAAGTGCTTATCTAAGCATTCTTCCTGCATATGGGCACTCTCCTAAACTGGGACCATAAATAAAGTTATGTTAACAAATTCACTATATTTACATGTTACACTGAGACATTTACAGTCTCAAGTGTAGGTAACCTATCTCCCTATTACCTTCAGAACATGCAAAAAAATAGAGTAGGTATATAAAAAAATAGAGAAGAGATGTGTTTTCACTAAAACCACTAGAGTCCAAAACTCGACGTCACCAGTAAAATGCTAATAGACATTTTCAGATTCTATAAACCAAGTGTCTAAACAGAAAAGGTTTGATATGGAAGAGAAACCTGTCCACATAAATTAAACTCTTTAAAATGGAATGTAGTCAGTTTCTAAATACATTCAAATAGTACAGTGTCTCTATAAATAGAAAACTAGATAGTGCTGAAGACCTAAAGCAGCCCTTTCCAAATGTTCAAGTGAATATATAGGTCTCTTTTTGCTATCAATAATACACACTTGCTTGAACTACAGCTGTTCTAGTCTTTGGCAACAGTTCAAGTAACTTCCCCTCTTCTCTCCTTTGCAACCCTCCATCTTCCACTTTCACACAGCAGGGTCACCAGGGCATAACTTAATTTCATAAGGTATTTGGAAAAACACCACATGTCCCAAACTCTCTTTGTGTGCGTGCAATCAATCAAGGAAGCATATCACAAATCCACCATGATCCTTCAATTGTCACTCAGGCAGTGGCACTTCTCTAGTCTCAGTGCTATATCCAAGAGAGGCTATGTGCTGACAACCTCCCTCTTACTTGCACAGAGCCTGCTGAGAAGGATTTCAGAATAAACTTGATTTATTGGACCTCGGACATGATACGGAGACCGAGAATTTGTTGCATAGTCCTGCAGTTGTGATGGTTTGCTTTGACTGCCAAAATATTTCCCCCGTGTATAGCGCCTCGATAACGTCATTGTTATGTGTGGCCTTTCTTCAGAGGGATTGGATTTCACCACCTGCAAAAGAAATGACATATGTGAGTGCTTTCTGCCTGCACCTAGAAAGACAGATACACAGCTGTGTGTGCAGAAATGCTGAGGCAGTTGTCCATGACACAGGTACTGATACTCTTACCTTGAGGTGCAAGTTGCTCATAAACAGTATTTTAATAGCAAACTTGTTATGTTACAAATTAAAGTGCAAGAACATAAGTTTTGAAATCTACATGCATAGGCCCATTATACTCGGTTGCTTGACTCTGTAATGCCTTTGTGTATTAGACTCTGTTCTCTTCACTAGAGACAATTTACCTTAAACAATAAAATTCATACTCAACAGCTTGTCCCTGTATTTTTAGCATGTGAAAAAACAAACTCATGACTGCTTCAAATTGCAGAAAGGTTTAAATCTTGCTCTGATACCAAGCACTTGAGGCACATATAACATGTCTCAGCTATGAGCCCAGTGAGAATGCCTCACTCTGAGGCCTTGATGCAAACCTGGCCCAGCCCCATGTTGAGATGAAAACCCTCATGTGTTGTGTTTCTCCAAGAAGGGAGTGACGGTGCAATTTAACATCCCTCTCCCCAGGACACCACACTGACATAAACACAACATGATTCAGTAACTTAGTGCCAAAGAATGCTCCACCTTGGCCCCTGAAATATGTATAAAGCTCTGGGATTATCGTGTTCAACTCGTATGGAAAAATACCATGCTCATGGGACTAACAAGTGAGAAAGTGAAAGGTATGGTTGTCAGGAACTTAATAACTGGGGGGTGGGGGGGTGGGTGGTCTCCTGTGAAATGCTGAAGGTCTTGTCTCAGTGAATACTCAATCACTGATGAATAATGAAGCAGCTTTGGGAGAGACAAAACTTTAGAACCTTGCATATATGCAGGACAGAGGACCTCAGCCCAGGCAGTGGCAAACCCAGAGAAAGCAGAAAAGGCGGTTAACTTATTTCGAAAATAGTATATATATGCTGACTTGATAGTTCTGATGCCCATTAGTTATCCTGCTATATCAATCACAGCAGACACTTGAAAATGCAGAATTCATTTACTGATGCACATATTTATGCAGAAGCATGTTAGCTTTTAAAAATATAATGTATATTTACTGTCACCGAACAATCAGAATAAATGTTCATATGCAGCGAAGCTCATAATAAATGAAATAAATCATATAAAATTAAATGTGAGTGAAGAAATAACATGTGCAAAGGCTTGAAAGACTGAGCAGAGAGACTATGAGGGAGCTGGCTGAACTGAAAACAGACTAGGAATTACCCATGTAGAAAATTAATATATCCTCTGATCAATTTCATACAGCTAAGCCAAGGGCTATTATTTGTTTTCATGCAATTACTGTAGGTTCATTTTTCTTAATTAGTGTCTTAGATCTTACAACTATTTCAAAATGATGCCACCTTGAACCAATCACCCAAACTGCATTCCTGTTAGGCATAATCTCCCAGGAATGCAATCTAATGTTCGCCCAGCAGCCAGCCACTGATTAAGATACAAAAATCCCAGGATTGCTCATTCCTATGATGTGATTATGATTTCACTGCCATTAAAATATGAAATAAATCTGAATTAAAAAATGGCTTCTATAATAATTTTATAGTGCTGAACAATCTCCATAAGCATTTTCAAAGAACGAGGTAAATAAAAAATCAAACTTCATGTGTACATAAAACCAGAAATATGTTTGGGCACTAAGTGCCAGGGTTATGCAAGATATTTTGTCCTAGCTCAGTATAATCCCTTTGAAAGTCCAGATTCCTCAGAATTCTGAGCAAAGATTGTAGAGTCTACAGAGGTAGAGATTTCTATGCTATCAGGGTCACCTGAGACCCTCTGAAATGAGTTGGTGGGAACTCAATTTTTCAGGCCATTCAGGGGAAATAGCTTTCTCTTCAGCCAGCTAGTGGGAACTAAATGAGAACTGCTCAAGGCATTTCTGTTCTTGTTTCCTGACTGCACAGAATGGCCAGTCCTCCATTCCTGCACAGCCGTACTTGAGCTCAGATGGCATTTACAGAGGGGTGCCATCTTCTGAGACTTTGGGAATGTCAGTTTTTAAGAGAAAGAAAGTGAAAGCACAAAGCACAAGATTTAATCTGTCTCGTCTGGTTTCAGAAAACATGAAAAGTGCTGGGGTTTTACACAGTGTTCTTGGCTCTGTCCGTGGGGGCAAAATGCCATTTTCCTGGTGCAAACTGCTTCAGCACCTAATGAAACTCCACTTGCCAGGATGCAGAAATAAGCTGATGACAAAACTATTAAAACTAATGAAGTATCAAAAGAACTCAAGAACTTTCTTTTTGCTTTCCTCAAGGATCAAGTCTGATTTTTGGTGCATGATGGATTCTACTGGGCATATCTATGGCTCTTTCAGGCACAATGACCTCTCAAGCCTCATTAATAACAGCTCTGTGAGCCAAATTCTCCCCTGATCCTCCCCAGAAACACAGATTCTGTTGAGATTCCTTGGGCAGAGAAGCAAGACCAAATGTGCACATGAGCTCATAGAAAATAATGGAGGAGTACATGAAAAATGCTGATGACCGATCACGCCCTGTTTTTCCACCCAGTTCCATAAAAAACATTTGAAATATTCAATTTCGACACTCACGGCTTCACTCAAAAGATCTGTGGAAATTGCAACCATCAGCAATGACCCACAGAAACACCAGCATCTGGGTTCTAGATAAAAAAGGATCAATACAGCTGTCTGGGTAAAATGGACGGAGGCATTTGCTCCATGGGACTATTTATCAATCACATAAATTTCTACTCTGTGACTTACTCCCTCTTTTCTGGCTTCATTTGGACTGAGCTGTGTTTGTGCCTCTCAAGTATTGAGCAGAGTAGATTAAAGGACTGGTTAACTAACCACACCTGCTGATGTTGGCCCCAAAGCAGGATAGAGGCCCTGGCACGGGCCTGAAAACATGTGAGCTGCTGTGGAGCCTGAGGTGGAAACCAGCTGGGAGGTTGACGCATGGCACGTGAGCTCATGTGAGTCTGATAACAATCCCAAGAAAATTCTGTAGGTTTTAGTCAAGAAAGCAGGACTACAGGTGTGAGCGGGAATCAGCAATTTACACTTCTGTTTGTACAGTGGATCACTGTAACTATTCCAGATTATTTTTTCTCAGACATAAGAAAACAGATACATAGCATTAAGATAGGTCCTTCAATTTTAAGCTCCATTTTAATTGTACTTATGGTTTGATGTGAGTGTGCTGAGCTGCTCAGTTATGGAGGCATCAGTCAAAAACCTGTGAGACTGAGTAAAAAGAGACACTGAGTCCATGCAGAAGCAGCAGAGATACATAACACGTAATAAATAAAACAAGAACCTGGAAACTGTGCAACATCGTTTTACATGAGTTACCTTTGCAGAAGGGCACGTTTATTTTTATTTCAAGGTATCACCAGGCCAGCAGTTCAGCATGTCCTTGGGTGGCCTTGCACTCTGAGCAGTGAGGGACAAGTGCCACCGTACAAACTGCTTTCCCCACGATTTGTATTCAGGCCTAACTTAGAGTGACAGATGCTAACCTCACCACATGCCTTTTTGTTTCTAAGACCTGAAAGTCAAAATTTCTTAAATACCTGGGAATGATATAAGTGTAAACCATTACCTCATGGAAATGGCAGCCACACTTCCCTTGCAGGAATTCTTTGTAACGTCCCATGGTGATGACAAAGGTGTCAACCACTTCATAGCCCAAATTTTTTGCTGTATCCAGAATAACCAAGTTTTCATTCCACAAGTTTTGCACTTCTGCCTGCATTCCAGATAAAATGTTGCAATGTCTTGTCAGAAGGACTGTTTAAAGGTTACTGTGTCATGAAAATAAATAGCAAAACTGCATTTTGAATAAGCAATTATGTTATACTACAGACATGAATTACTATAAATTCACTCTTAAAAATAGCTACTACTCCAAGACTGATATAGGGTTTCTTCAGAAATTATAATTACTTTTCAGTACACGTGCAGCTTCCTTTATAGGAAGATTTCATGATAGTTTAAAATATAATTCCTGGGTAATGGTTTTTAACTTGTATTTAGCTAATGAGGTGTAATCCAGAAAAAAATTCCAATTATAAAGTTGTCTGTAACAAATAGTGAAACTGCTCCTTTAAAGAAAAACTCAGCTTCTAATCAAATTCATTGAGGCAGCTATTCAAAAGGGAGTACAGGACCATGGGTATCTTAAATATGGTTATACTGAAGAACAGATTATTGTTTCTGAATATACTTCAGGAAGACCAAGAATAGAAAAAAAGTTAGCTATAAAGTTGGCAAGGCAGTGGATTCGACACAGCAGATGAAAGGCCTGTGAGAGTAGCTGGGGTAATCCTGAAGCATACAAACCACACGGGTAATTTGGCATATGATTCCAATATTGAAAGGGAAATGAATGTTGGTTATGCACTGTAGTTGATTTCTGGAGCTTTTAAAATTTATTAAATAAGAAAAAGAAAAAGGTAAACCTGGGAAGCCTTTAATACTTTATCCTTGCCTCACGTACTCTGGATTGAAGTTCTTCATTCTAGGACTGAATTTTGCTGAAAACTATGACAGGAGCTATGAAAATGATTCTTCATGTTGATGACAACAGTTTCCTTAATTCATTCTATTTAGGTCATGCAGGTAAATTAAGAAAATGGTTTGAATCAATAAGGAGACATTCAATAGAGACAAGGCAGATAGGCAGTACTAACTTAGAAGAATGGGCAAAATCAGACAGGGCAGTCTCTGTAGCAAAGGGAAGGGTGAGAGTAGCAGGAAGCCACATGCTGAATACAGCAGTGTGTTATGGTTGCAAAAAGACGTGGGCGCCAGTCCCCAGTGCACAGGGAGTGCTGTACATAATCTGTGAAAGGTAATAATTTTCTCTTTTCAACACCTGGCAATAGCTGGAGCATGACACACAGCACTGGTAGGCATCATTTACTCCATTCTGCCTTCCAGTGCTTCTCATCCATGCATTTTATGTGTGTTCAATAGCGAATCACTGTCCAAATTGTAAATAAAAATAGTGAATTGAGTGAATTACACAGCGCATTGAAATGAGCACATTTGTTACTCTGAGAGGCTTGGATATGATTTAAACCGACTGTAACATCCGATTAACATGCAAATAACAGGCTGGATTCATCAGTACATTCCAGCTGCTCTGTAATGTTCTGGCTTCATAGGTGGGTTAAGATGGATTTATTGAGTTGTGCAAGCCAGACGAGTGAGTCAGATCCAGCAGTAACCGTGGAGGAAGCCTGGGGAGCGCCTATGCGCAGTGTGGCATGAGGAGCAATCTGCTCATCCCCAGCACGATCTCTCAATTTTGGCAGCTGGATTAATATTGGAGCTTCTTCTGGTTCTTGGGACAGCTGACCAAGTATGGCATCTCAAATGGCTCTCTGATTGCAGCAGAATCCATGAAATAAGGAAATTGGTTTGAATCCCTATTAGTAAGCAGTATAAGCACATACAAACATTAACCTTCCTGGATCCACTTAAAATGTGCTCAGCAGAGGTTGTAACATATTTTGACCAGACAGCAAATTAGTGCTGAAATTACAAGTCTTCCATGAAAATGCACTCAAAATGTACTGTATCTTACCTGTGACAGAGAATGGATTCCATCCACTGGAAGGTGAAAGCCCATCCCTATGGATTTGACAATTACCAGGATATTTGATAAATTCTCCCTGTTTTGCAAATTGAAAAAAAGAACAAGGACACACTTTTTTCTTAACAGACACATCAAAAGACAATGCATACTTTATTTTTTTCAAAGTCATTTAAGTACACGTCTATGAAAAAAACAAATTAAAAGTTTGTATTTTTATAATTTTTTGTTGTTTCTCATAGTTTATCATATCAAAAACTGGAATAACACCAAGTACATAACATTACCTGTTCAACACCTTTTGGATAATTAGCAGGTGATTGGAATTAAGCCACTGAACACCACCTACAATTAATACGGTCTGGTCTGTGTTCTCCAGGGGACGTGACCTGAAACCCAGAAAAGAAAAACAACACACGTTGCTTTAAACAGATGGCAAACATTTTAACTACACTGCTTTGCATTTCACTGAACTGTATCTGGCACCCTGATCAGAGGCCTGATGTAATTTTCAGCTATTTTTTAACCACACAATATGGTCTGTGCAGGTTATGTTTTATTGTTTACTGATTTTAATTGTAAAATGTGTTAAACACATTTGGGAATAGAATGATGATACAAACAAGGGAGATACAAAGTTTGTACCATACCTCTGCAGCAGCTGTTCCAGTGCTTTTTCAAAAGTCGGTCTCTGGTTTGCATTCATCCAGAACTGGGGGTAGTAGGAGTAACTGATAAATGTTTTCCCCTCGTTGATATTGTGATAACATTTAACATCATGGGTCTTCTGCCATTCCTGAAGAGTCTTATTCACTCTTTCTATTAGATAATACATCATCCCTCTGTTAGTTGAGTCACCTATAAAAAGAATCTTCAGATGGAAAAAAAAGATATGACTTAGAAGTACAATCCAGAAACCAAAGCTAAGAAAAGCATACGGCTAGTTGGGAGGTTTTTAAATGCTTCTCATAATGTTCCAGAAATATCTTTATGAACCGCCAGTACCCTGGCATCTTAATACTAAATTTCTCTTTTAGCAAAATCTGTGTCATTTGATTAATAAAAAGCTGTTTTGTATTTTTTGAAGGCAAAAAGTACAGGTTATAGATAGCCCTGCATTTTCCATCCTTGGTGATAATTTCGTCTGCTTAAGCTTATATTTACTTCCATTTTCTAGTACACACTTGCTCTCATGATTGCTTGCAGCTTCCTGCAGTTTTTCCTTCAGTTTTTCATGTGGTTTGTTCCTACACAGCATGTATTGCTCTTAAACAAATGGGATTCATTAGAATTTACACCAAAGTAACACACACACACACACGCACACACAACCCCCATGAAGGATGCAGCTGCTGCCTTATTTGTAGAGAGATGGCCTTTCTGCAGTTTCAGAGGGGAAAGAAAAGGGTCTTATTTGGGTGGAGGATAATCTGAATAGAGTCCTGTTGTGTGTGATGTGACCACCAGGAAGCACCATGGCCTGAAAGGAGTTAGAAACCCTCCCAGGATGACAAAAATGCTGTAAGCATAGCAGTCTCTGCTGGGCTACCCTGAACTTGAAAATGAATAAAGTAAATTTGGGTTTGCTCCTACTCATTCCGTAGATTCCTCTGAAAAAACAGACATCTCTGTATGGGGAGACTACAGAACTTAAAGTGTTGTGGGATTTTTTAAAATGTTATTGCCCTATTTTGAGTGAATAGGACTAGCATTTCCTTCTGATGAAGCACGTAATAGAAGAAAAGTCCAAAGAGTAGGAGAATCCAGTTCACTGTGGTTTGCCAGTGAAACTGTGTGCAGAATCCATTACCCCAATCACCTCAGCCAGCAATCCGCAATGAGGAGCAAAAATGTAAAACTGGGATTAAGAAACCCATAGAGCCATTACACAGTAACAGCCCTGTTCTCTGCACAGAAATACTCAGCTTCTCCTACCTCTTCTGGCACTCAGGGTAGTTGGCATCCTGTAAACTGGGATTTTGTTGTTTCATTTCTTAATTTGATTTGGAGTTTGATGTTTTACCACTTCCACCTTGAATATTTGATGATGCAAATAAAATTTAAACTTCACAAGATGATATGTTTAAGGATATATTTCCAAAGCTTTTCTTAGAGATTTTATGTGGTAGAGGCATTTTGGACTACACTCATCTAACACATCTATTTATCTATTTATCTGTTTGTCTATTCCCGTCAGGAATGTCACAGTTTTGAAAATTGATTCCACTTCTCACTTTTAACCCATTGTGATTAAAAATAAGCCACAACAGTGTACCAATGATACTTTCCACAGGAGAGAAGGAATTTCAAATGAGCATACCCTTATCCCTCTTGGTTAGGGCCAAAAACGGGCATGACAATGCCTTTAACTTCCTATGCCTTGCCCGTTGTGGGCTGCAGAGAAGCCCTTGATAGATTATGTATGGTAGCAAACAAATTTCAACTAGCACTGAGCCCACAGAGGCTCTTCTAACTCCTGTCCTGGACTCCTCAAAGCTGCTTCATTGAGGAAATTCTTTAACAGCTGTTGTTCATGCTTGTATTGCATAAGCATTTCTCTCACACGCAAGGGGGTTTCCAGCTTTTCACATCGTGTCAAAAGAAACCTCTTTAAATCAAGCATAACATGACTCACAGAAGTCAAGGATCCTTGGATCCATGGAAGGACTGGTTGCATATTCTTTCTCTCTTTCCCTCTCTGACAGACACACACATTATTTACAATTAGGAAGACAGTTCATGCTTAGAATACGTCCTAATTTTAAAATAGGTTAACTTGAGGTTTTATGCAACAATTCTTTTAGGTTGCAAAATCTCTTAATCTCTCCAGCCTGTCTATATCCTTGTCTCTTTAATCTCCATTTCATAAGCCCATCACTGTAGTATCTTGATGCATATGTATTTAAAAAGCAGTTCTCAGATATTCACAGACAAGGCCATCATTAGCTTCTAATGTGGGTGAGAACACTTCTGTAAAAACCTAACACATTATTAGCAGAATAACAAACAGGCCCTACCGAGTTACACACGTACAGCAGTTGGTAGAAAATACAGACTGCTTCTTGTCTACTTCTAGTAACATATGACACCATTTTGTTATCACAGCACATGGGAATTGCTAAGGAGAATATTCAGCTATTAATTACACTAATTTGGCAGATGGGACGTTTTTATCTCATTCTAGTGTGACTAGAATTCTCATAGCTGTTTTCTCCTAACTATATTTGATCTAATCTCATCTACTACTGATTTCAAATAGCAGGACAACAACTTCCATGGGAAAAAAGGAGAAAAGAACCATGTCCAATGCCAATGAACATGATGCACAGATGTCTTTTTTGCCAACACTTTGCATTCACCAGCGATTTAGGTCTGAAGAATCATGCAAACATGTCCAAAGTCTCAAAGACTGCAGAGCACCAAAGATTAAGATCTCTTTCCCATGTTTTTGTTATGTCAAAATTAGAGCAAAACACATACACACACCCCAATCTACATCGTTAAACGATTTAGCATTTTAGGGCTTTGCAATTTTTCTATACCTACACAGGTACATACACATAAACAGTGGACCCGTGACAGAATTTTCAAGTCTGCCCTGGGGTACCTTGCTGGCCAGGTCTGGAGATGGAGGGGAACTATGTGCAGTCATTTAGTAAACCCCTATCAGAAGAAAGAAGTTAGATATGATCATGTCTTAAAGTGGCAGCTCTAGTCTGGAAATGCCATGATGCTGGGTGCCATATGAAAATATCAGGTGGGCCTTAGCATACTCCTATTGTTTTTGTCCTGATGTTCGGAAAATGTGAAGTAGCTGACAGGAGTCAGAGCAGATTCCTTTAGAGCAATCAGCATCATGAAACAGGCAACTGTTAAGGCCCTGACATACTTCTTCAAATACTATCACAAGACCGATGAGACTGCGCTCAGCCCATTTCCAAATCAGGAATGAGAAAGATAGCAACATCACACTGGGGAAGAATACATGTTGTTCCTCTAGGGAAATTAACATAGACTTTTAGAAACAGGTCTGCTAAGAGAATAGTCAAGGCTTGCTGCAAGTGGGAAAGAAAGAAATGGGCCAAAGTGGACTTTTGGTTGTACAGAAAGATCAAAAGGGGAGGTTATTCTTAAAGGTGTCAGTCAATTATAGTACCCATATTAGCGTTCAGTCAAGAAATCTTTGATTGTTCAAGTAGGTATGAGCCACATCAGGACTGTATCACTGGAATCAGACAAATTTGTTTAACTTTGTTTTTGTCTTCCACAGTGAAATCATGGCTTTGTTGAAAGGTATGAAAACTAGGACTGCAGTATGTGAAACCTATGGCTCCTGCTCTCTAGCTCTCAGAGGGAGCTCTAAAGTCTGTTTGCAGTCATCACGGGACAGTATCAGCAGTCACCCTCTGGAGACTGTGTGCTGGGATTTTGAAGGGAATGCTCTCTCATACGTCTGAAGAAGATCTCAGATAGCAAGATAGGTGTGCATTTCTTGTAATTTGATGCACCCCAGGCTGGTGGATGCTTAGCACATCACCAACACATCTGCACACACACATCCATTCATTAAGATCTTGTCTGCATCCAACAATCTGCTTCAAACCATTGGTTCAACCATGATGTGAGACATGTAAATCCTGGAAAAAAAACCCAAATTCTTCTTTTTCTTCTCCTCGAAAGAAAAAAAAATTGAAGCGGAGGAAGAGGATATCTGTAGGTATCCTACCCTCTTTTCAAACTGCCCTTGTGGAGAGTTGGCCAAACACATTTTGTTGTGGTATGCAAGCCATCAGAAAGCATCTTTCAAAGTCCACCTTTTGCAAGTCAGCTTCATTTTCAGCAAATGCTTGGAGGACTCAAATGTTAAAATAAGTGGTGTTTAGCCCCAGGAAGAAAACCTATGTCCTTCAACTAACCCAAGAGTTCTAATGAATGAAAATAATCTTTCAGTGTAATTGAATGTATGGTAACTATAGACACATTTATTTCTATACAATTAGATGAACTCATTGTAGTTGCATGTGCCATGTAGTATTTAATATGATTTGAACAAAAGGCTCCAGGGATGATTCTGTATTTATCTCTATGAAATAATGAGGAACATGATGGCTTAGGTGTGTAGAGTAAAACATACCTCATTTTTTTTACAAGTCTGGCACAAGACTTAGTCATATACTGTTCAAGTTGATGGGGCATTTGTCTGCAGGATGACTAAACAATCAGACATACACGGATTATAATTTTACCAGACAAAGAACAACGCTTCCACACAGACAGATGTTTTCACTGTCTTCTGTTGCAAATATTTTGTGTGAAAAATTCCATTATCGCTTAAAGGCTTTGAAAGATTGTGTAAGCATAGAGGAATTCACTTCTTAACAAGACCTATCATTAAAAATTAACCACACTTGGGAAATTTAAACACCTGAAAGTTCAAAACACTACTTAACTCTAAAATATTACTAAGAAATTATAAGTTAAAATTCCTGTTTTAACAGCTGAATTTTAAGTACTTCAGCAAATATTACCTTTTAATATTTCCTGCTCTTAATTACACATGACTCAATGGTACCTTATTATACGACTAAACTCTGGGTAGTATTTCTCAATGATAAGCAAAATATATATCCCTCCTGCTATTGAGGCCAACTTTCTATATACTGCTAATTGGATAAATAACAACCTGCTAGAACCCTTTTCCCTTCACCCATTTTTAAAAGTAAAAAATCAATCTTGTACAAAAATCAAAGAATTGTCTTAATACATTTGTGTATGTCTTACTGTAAAAAGTCATTAACCACAGCTACAGAGAATTTTGTTGAGCCAACATAATAGAGATATAGTATTTTATTATGATGAAAAATTTATTTGATTCAATTAGGACATATATATGGAGCTGCCTAAGAATGAGACAGTCTGCATCTCATTTCCCTTAAAGTGGAGAAAAAAGCCTGCTGATATTATAAGTGGACTGAAAGAAAATCTACTCAGCCAGAAAAACCTTAACCTCAGCACTTCAAAATTTTCCTGTTTACTGTGTATGAAATACAAACATATGACTGACTATTCTTGCTAACACATCATAAAGCAAAATAAGGCCTCATAAAACTGTTTTTGTGCATGTACATACATTCTCATGTCTCCACCAGCTTGAGTGTTATTGTTTCACTACAGGTGGTCTTATGTTTTTATGAAACCAAGTGTCCTGGTTTTGGGTGGGATAGAATTAATTTTCTTCCTAGTAGATGGTACAGTGCTGTGGTTTGGGTTCAGGATAAGAATAATATTGGTAACACACTGGTTACCAATATTATCGTAACTGATGGTTTCATTGTTGCTGAGCAGCACTCACACTAAGTCAAGGACTTTTTAGCTTCTCCTTCCTCCGTGCCAGAGAGAATGATGGCACAAGAAGCTGAGTGGACACAGCCATGACAGCTGACCCCAACTGGCCAGAGGGATATGTCAAACCATATGGCATCATGCTAAACAATAAAAGTGGGGGGAATTGGTTGGGGGGCAGCGGCTGCTGCTCTGGGATGGGATTGGCATCAGTCAGTGGGTGTTGAGAAATTGCATTGTGCATTACTTCCTTTGTATACTTCTTCTTCTTCTTCTTCTTCTTCTTCTTCTTCTTCTTCTTCTTCTTCTTCTTCTTATTTTCCCTTCCTCTTCCATTCTGCTAAACTGTCTTTTTCTGAACCCACAAGTTTTACCTATTTTCTGATTCTTTCCCTCATCCCTGTGGGCGAGTGAATGGCTGTGTGGTGTTCAGCTGCCTGCCAGGTTAAACCACAACACACAGAAACAACTTAATTCAAACAGTTTTATATGGACACAAACTAATATAGCAGTTAATGATGATGTGAAATCAATTGGAACTCAGCCAGGGAAATGGATTTCTCTTATAGAGAAAGATTATAATTTTACAGATGTGCTTTGGAAAACAAATCAATTTTAATGTAAGAAATAAAAGTAGCCTGGAGTCAGAAAGCAAATTAGAAAGCATTTTTGAAAGCTTAATTATGATGCAGGCAGGAAAAAAGTGCTCTGTTTGGGTGACCACAAATATATTTCAGAAGCACTGACAAATGAATACAAGTTAGTGACCAAGAGATATCTGCTGCATTTTGCCATTGTTCTATGAAACTCGAGAACAATAGAAGGATTGCACTTATAAACACAGTTCATCTTCCATGCGCTGCATTTCAGCCAAAAAGAGCATTCACTTTACATCTCAATTCATCACTTGCTGAAGTGAACACAAATCAGGGACACAGCACAGCACTGGTTAATTGTTGCATGTCTCCCTTCACATTCATTAAAAGTAGAAAGATAAGTAGGGTTTTTTTATCTCTTTTTTTTTTCCCCATATAAAACTAATAGAGAAGCACATGAAAACAGCCTCCAGCTACCAAAGTTGAAATCTGACAGTGGTATAGAGATTAACACCTCCTATTCAAATTAAAAGATGTAATCACACACATATGCTGTTTATGTCTTAGCATGATCATAGAATCATGGAATGGTTTGTGTTGGAAGGGACCTTAAAGATCATTTGGTTCCAACCCCCTGTCATGGGCAGGGAACCTTTCACTAGTCCAGGTTGCTCAGAGCCCCATCCAGCCCGGTCTTGAAGACCTGTAAGGATGGCAAGTTCACAACTGCTCTGGGTAACCTCTGCCAGAGCTTCACAATCCTTAAAGATTTCTTCCTAATATTTAAACCTACCCTCTTTCTGGCCATTCCCCCTTGTCCTATCACTACATGCCCTGGTAAAAAGTCCCTCTCAATCTCTCTCGTAGACCCCCTTCAGATACTGGAAGATTGCCCTAAGGTCTCCCCAAAACCTTCTGTACTCCAGACTAAACAGGCCCAATTTTTGGAGCCTGTCTTCATAGGAGAGGTGCCCCAGCCCAGTGACCACTCACAGGCCCTCCTCTGGACTCATTCCAACAGTCAGCATTTTTTCTTTTGCTGAGGACCCCAGAGCTGGACACAGTACTCCAGCCAGAGCAGAGGGAGAAAATCACTTCCTTCAGCCTGCTGCCCACACTGCTTCTGATGTAGCCCAGGGTGTGGCTGGCTTTTTGTACTGTGAGTGCACACTGCTGGCTCCCGTTGAGCTTTTTGTCCACAAACACCCCCAAGTCCCTCTCACTGCTTTCAGTCCATTCTCTGCCCAGCCTGAATTTGTGATTGGGATTCCCCTAACAGAGGTGCAGGACATTGCACTTGGCCTTTTGAACTTCTTGAGGTTCACAGAGGCTCATCTTCCAAGCCTGTCAAGGTCCCTCTGGATGGCATCCCTTCCCTTCAGCAAGTCAACTGCACCACACAGGTTGGTGTTGCCAGCAAACTTGCCTAGGGTGCACTCAATTCCTCTGTCCATGTCAACAGCAAAGATGTCCTTTGTAAGGGATTTTGAACTCCAGAGACCAAAGTTACACAAGCTGAATATTCGAAACCCCTGCATAGAGTGGCACCCAGGTTAGTTGAGCCCATTTTGAGTGGACACATGAATGAAGTTCTTAGTGAACTTCAGCAAACAAAAATGTAAATCAAACAGCATTCCAGATCACCTCAGTGTCCTCACTTGGGTTGATGACTTTTTCCCTTTCATTTGGCACTCATGCTATTTTTTGACATCTGCTTTTGTTTCCAGCATTGAAACCTCCTGCTTATTTTATTAAGGAAATTATGATATCTTCAGTTTGAGATGTCAGTGATCTCTGTAGTACTTAGAGACAAGGTATATAATAAATCAAAACTAAAATCACAATTGAGGAAATATAAACATTTATAGATGGTTATCAAAATCTCTTTTGAAATAAACATGTATTTGTTCACAAGAATTATATCTTCCTGCTTCTCAATAGCTCCTTTATAAAAAGTCCAGGTTGCTTAAACCTAAATAACGCAGACAAAAGTCTTTTTCAGTAAGCAAATGAAAAAAAATTCTTTTTCTACTACATCGCTTGGACAGTGTAAAGTAATTTCAACGTTTGACTTATCAAAGGCAGAATCAGGATCTTATCAGCCAAGAAGGGAACCATTTTTTTTCATCTGACTTTGGTATGAAGAAAGTCACTCTTAGTTCTTAAGTTGCATTGACACAAAGGAGTTGATCCAATTTATTTATTTATTTGGTAAAAGAAGTAAAAATGCAATTGCAAAACATCACACAAAATTAAAATCACTACAAAGTTATGATAAAATAACATCTGAAGGAAAGAGATAGGAGAAATATACTAAAAGGGGAGCATGCTTTAGAGTGATGACTTTAAAAGAATAAACCAGGTAAATGAACATCTGTGCAAAGGTAACAGGAGTAATTCAGCAGATTTCCACAGAGCAGCAAAGGTTATCAGACAATGTCAGGAGACTCCTGTAAAAGGTGCAGAATGGGAAACAAGTGCTATTAGTTTTACAGAGATTTTTCTCTCAAGGTGTTAATGTAGGTCCCATAGGATCTGGCTGTCATCTGACACTAGAATAGATCAGCGACCTCAGAGTTAGAATATGATGGAATTTGAATTACAAAATTAAGCTTCACAGACACTCATTTCATACACTTGGTTTTAATGGAGCCTTTACAAATGCTGTCCTGTTTTTGACACTCATGAATGAGAGTGGTCAGATATGGGATGTGGAAATGTCAGCAAATCCTCTCAGCAATTCCCTGGCAATCCACTTCCATAGTGGCATACTGTTCCTCCACTGTCCTTCAATTGCCTGACCAAAGGGTGGTTTCTTGTCAAAGCAGCCTTATGACCATGGAAATCAAAGACCAAAGCAAAGCAATCATATTCTTGAATATTTTTCTCTGTGGTCAATCCAGAAGAGCTTGCTTTGTACATGAGAAGCAAATCAAGCTTCTCCTCAGTCATAAAAAGCAATATTTTTTTTTTTTTTTAATATTCTAGGAGTAACCTACAGCTCTATAGTAACAGAGAAAACCACTGGCAGAAATAAAGCAAAATTGCAATAAAGTCCTTTGTGCAGGGCAAGAAATTTATCAGAAATGAAGGAGAAAATATTAATTGAAAGACTATTATTTTTGTATTTGTCTATATGGAAATGCTCTTGGATTTTATCAAAATGCCACTTTTAGTTACTATTTTCTTACCTAGGCAATACACTTTAAAGAGCTTTATAACAATTAATTACTTACTTTCTGGATATTTGTATCCTCAGTAAGGTACCTGAGCCTCAGATCAGAGCTCTCTCTCAACAGTTTAACAGTCATAGCATGCTTATTAAGGAGACCTTGTGTTTCCAAGCAATCACTTTAGAAGCTTCACTAAAAGAAAAGAATGTGCAAGAAGACTTGGTAAGATTAGTGTGCACAAGCAATGCCATGCATTAGGTATGCAGCAGAAGAAAACCAACTTGCATGTGAGACAAAACTGGTACAACAATGCAAATATGTCCTCCATTCGCTGTCCTTGTGTACTCACTGCACGTCAGACTGACAACCACATACACCATAAGTCTTGAAACTCCAGTGCTGTGACCTAAGATCCTCTGTGAAACAGCAGCAGACAACTGTGTCTGCATATGAGGCTAAATTACAGACAGCGGTTGGTTTTCATCCCTGTGAATTTTTCACCCAAATATTTTTCTAGTTACAATAAAAAGGGATTTTTCTCACATATCAATCTTAAAAATATTTTGAAAGCTTCAGGACACTAAATATCCAGGTAAATAAGAATGAATTAAAATGTAAAGCCTTTTACATACCCTTCTGCCCTCCACACAGCGCTGGAGCTCGGGCTTGGCCAGCACAGAGTATTGGCAGCCATGGGGCTGCCATGTTATTTCTCTCCAGTCGCAGGTTCTGTTGTCAGAGCAGCTGAGGCAAGGGACAATCCATTGCCCTGGAAAACAGCAATGAATGTCAGCACCTCCTCTGTATTCTTCTGAGTAGTTTTATTACACAGGAAGTGAGTAAGATATTTTTGAGTATTTTATTCACATATGAGTAAAAAAACCTCATATGGGAGTTTCCTGTAAATTAAATGCCCTCCAATCCTTTGAAGAGACTATTTCGTTTCACTGTGTTATGCCCTTTTCCTTTAGCTAGGGTGGGAGTTTCTTCCTTTCCTGAAAGAGCTGCGAATGCTCAAATTTGACAGCCAGTTGTGGGTTCATTTCTCAGTCCATGTTGCCTTTCTTGTAGCAGCTTATCCTTTCTCAACAGAAGGGGTATGCGAAAGAGAAAACGGGTGAGGAGGTTGGATGCAAAAAGAAAATATGCACATTCAGACATGTCTGAACATTCATTCTCATCTACAATGAAACATCTAAAGGTTGGGTGTACAGTTGAGAGCACTTGATATAAAAATGAAGCAAGATTAAGACTTTCCTTCCAAAACACTATTTTTTTTAACTTGTGAGAATTCAGAGGATTGTCCCAGACTGCACAAATACACTTCAGAAGATGACAGTAAAGTGAAATGAATAATATACGTGACTTATGAGAGCCTGATCTTATTTACAAAAATTATTTTGAAGATTAGGAGCATAAAGTAGGATTACTAAAAATCAGTGGGTTTTAGTAATCCCTTATCTAAGGTTAAATGGTTTTGTTATTTTGATTTTCTAAAACTATTCCTTTCCAAAATCCTACTGGAAACTTGAGGGATTTAATTTCTGAAAGAAGACAGAAAACTTTTGAGTTGCCTTTGTATTCGGATGAACAAAAGAAACTTTTTCTTGCTGTTAGAAGTACACGGTGCTGACAGTATCTCCCAGTGCCTATGTAACTGCCAGCAAAACCTACTTCTGTTCTTATTGAAGGCATTACACAAAGAAGGGCACAGAGGCCTGACATCCTTGTGTCAGTGTTATTGGGCCTTGCTACCACAGATGAGTTTCTCACCAAAGCCCAGAAAACAGAGCCAAAGTCAAATGCCTGGAGATCAGCCTTAGAGTTTGTCCCCACCACTGCTGCCAGGCAGCAGCTCAGCAGCCAGCTGTGTGTGATGGATTGCTGCTGCACAGGAAGCAACAACAAAAGGTACAATACTGCCTTTTGATATTTCATCTGGCCAGGGACTGAGGGGGAGGCTGAGTGAAGAAACCCTGCAAGATCCCAGCGGCCTTGGGAGAGTCAGCTGCTACCTCAGGAGCGAGGGAGTTTCCAGGGAGGCAGTTTGTGCTTGCACTTAGGCAAAAGTCCAAGTGACTGTGTTTTGGTAAGTAGCAGGGTGAGTTGTCTTAGTAGATAAAGAAGTCCTTCTAAATAAAAGCATCAAGAATTTTTTGTATGGGAGCCCACACAGGTACATCTAAAGGACGAATACATCCCACAGTGCTATGACCATGCAGTACCAGTGGCTGCGTACACTGCACAGCCGCCCTTCTTTCTGCCCCGTGCAGAACATGCTCACACCACCCTCAGAAGCACTTGTAGATGATTTGGAGCAAATTATAGCAGACTGAACCTAAACAAAACCTTGGACTCTGGCTTTGAGCACAGTGTGGTTCAGTGAGCATAACCCAACTTCCCCTGTTCCCATGGGCATGGGTGCCTCATGGAAGCTGTGCTGGGCAAGCAGCCCAGTTCACAGCATGGACGGAGGAAGGAGAGAAGGAGGGAAACTCAGGACCATGGTGGGAGGGTGCAAACAGAAAGACAGAGATACCCCACGCTTCTTGCTCAGAGGAGTTTCAAACTTGCATTTTCTGCATCCTAATCACTCAGCAGTTAGGAGAAATATTCCCCACTCAGTTAAGGACCACTCTAAAGTTCAAAATTCATTAGGACAGGCAAACAGCATGCTTGTAACCTGGTAATTTTTTGTGAAAAGAGAGATCTGAACTTTGATCCCTGAGCAAGATCCTATGTAGAATTTTTATCAAGGGGTTAAATTGAATCTTTATCAAGTTACAAAGGGGATAATCAGGTTCTAGAGCAGGGAGTCCTCTTCCCAATGAATACCCTGCTCAGCTGGGACACCAGAGGCTGAATTTCGACTTTTTCTCTTACTGTAGCCTCCCAGCGCTGCCTGTTGTGAATCCCTTACTCATGCTGGCCCTCCCTTGGCTTTGTGGTGCCCTGTTCCAGGCTGTGGTCCCGTGGCCATCACTGGGGCCAGGAATACTTTGACCCTCCAAGATTTCTATTGCCACTTGTGGATCTTGCCATTGGCTCCCACTTTGCAATCTATGACTAAATGGTCATTCCCAGGTTCACAGCCTTCTCTTGAGGAGATTGAAAATGCCAGGACTCTCATAACCCAGCAATAGGTGCCATGCAAACACCTTTTACTGCTTTGTACCTTTTGAGAGCAGGGACAGAATGGTTGGTTGGTTTGAAGTCTGGACTCAGACCCTGCCACTGCTATAGAGGTCTTAATAAATGACCCAAGAGGTGTTTCAGGCAGTGACCTATATTTTAAAATTATATGAAAACTCAGTATTTTTTTCCTGATGTTGTAATTTTTCTTTCAACCCAAATACATAAAAGTTCTGGCAATGTCTACAACATACGAGATCCCTCATTTCATGGAATTTTCTTTTTAACATCCCATACTTTTATGAGCTGATCTGGTCTTATGTAATAAACTAGAAAAGTAGAACTATATAAAATGAATATTGAGGAGCCAAAATATCTGAAAAATAAAAGTTTAAACTTTGGCAACTGAAAGTGATAAGTAACTTTTGACTAGCTTCTTTTAAATAGTTTGGTTTATGTTCAATAATTCCCTAGGCATATTAATGAAAAAAAAGATCAATTTCTGGCATATGTTAAAGGTTAGTGGCAAATGTAAAAAGATTTGAGAACACACATATATGGAGATAAATTCATATTTATAGGAAGCACTAAACATTTAATGCTAACAGAATACTTCCTGGTTTTATATTTACATAGAGTTTTTAAATGATGCGTGTAAGTTTATGCATTTTAAATCCAACTATTGTGAACTTTTCCTGTTGCAATTTCACAACAATTGGTCAATGAATTCTTAACCTTCAGAAATAGGATTGTGCTAAAAGATAAAATGAATCTCACAAAAAAGAAGACAACAGTGAAAAATTGCAAACATTATTAGCTTGGAAATTAGGCTTATATTCTATGGCAATTTTAAGTTGCTCTTCCCTCACTTATATAAGTTAGCAGCACATAATCCAGCTTTCAGCACCATTTCAATCAGGCAGCATTTTGTGGTGCTTCAGGCAAAAGCACTAACATTGGCTCTACCAGGAACGGGCAAGTTTACCAATAATTAAGTGAATGAGAGCAAGAAAGAAAGACACACTGTTAGTTTCTTCACAAAATAAAAATTGGCATAATCAAAGTTTTATGAAAACCAGTAAGCAGGAGGTTTCCACAGGAAGAGCGAAAGCTGGATTTTTGGCTCATTAGGGTAGTTATCAGTTGCATACATAAATCTTCTGCTGAAGATACGAGATAAAACATTGCCAGTACTCCTTAATACTGTTCTCATAAAATCACATGAAAATAAACAGACTTTCAAAATAATTAGTTGGGATTGTTTACTTTCTATTTAAAAAATATTAGCCTAAAATTGAAAGTTTTAACCAATAACGGCTGTACACTTGATAGTTTTGCTTTTTCTTTCAGTCTCTTTTATTTTTATTCATCCTTTTACATTGTCATAGTCACAATTACACATATTTTGCTTTCAAATTTAAAATCAAGGTTTTTCTATAGTGCTGAACAATCATCCATAGAAAGAGAAAATATTATTCTAGCTTGATAATTCAAAATCTAAATGTTTAACCTACACTGATGTTAATTTGTTAATTTATTACTAGTTTACTTTTGCATTTGGTCTTTATTTGGTACCCTAAGGCCTTTAGAAAGGTTTCTCTCTGTGAATAGGCTATGGAAATATTTTTCTTTTCATTCGAGCTGCATCTATGAAAAACAAAAGTAAAAACTGTTTTTAAAAGGACATGATTTACTACAGAATAAATAGCCTTAGGCCTATGGACTTATGTCCAAACTGAGATTTACTCCTTGTAACCAAAGGACACATTCATTTTGTTGGACTTCAATTTATGTCTCTGCTGGATCCAGATTCAGACAGCTGTTGAATGCAGAGAGAGACCACACAGAATTATTTTAGACTGGGTACAGTTGTAGGAAGAATAGAAAGTGGGATATAACTAAAACATACATGTCACAGCAACAGAAAATTAAAAGGGAATTTGTGATATCTTACCCACCAGATTTTGTAATTGTCTACAAACCACATTTCTACAGACTGCAGCAATCTAATCCACCTGCAGGAATTTAGCACAAGTTCTCATGGTGTCTTTCAGTTCTCTCTCCCTCTCTCCTTCTTAGAAGCCAAACACACAGTTAATATTTGCTTACTTCTGTATTATTGATAATACAAAAATGAACAACGAGTTAATTTTCATATGATAGCCTGGCTCAAACCACATGAATCAAAGGAGAACTTCTGAAAGAAAAAGATTTTTTTGGTAGAAAAATTGTAATTTCATTCCACGATGTAAACACAAAGGAAAGAAACTTCCCTGTTGTATATTTGCATTTATTGATTAAAAGAGGGATGGAGAGAGAGAGAGAGAGAGAGAAATAGTGCAAATTAAGTGTATATTTGGAAAAGTGTTGAATTTCCTTCAAAGAATAGTGCCAGGGTGACTAGGAGAAGAGGAAGTCACTTCTGTCACGGTTAGACCCTGAATTACTGCCTCTGCTCTACCTCAAAAGGTTAGAAATGAGTTGTGAAATCCTGGTTGTACTGAGCTATAAAGCAGCCTTCTAAATTCTACCATTAATGTCAGAAGAAGTAAGGTTTCATCTCTATCTCTGATGCTCCACCTCAGCCTCTGTCTGTGAACGCTCAAACACAAGCTTTTCTCAGCACAGATATATTTTACTGTAGTAGTACCTCAGTATCCCTATGAAACTGTTTCCTAGCATGAGAACAGTGTATGACACCACCTTACCTCTGCAGAAGTTTTGAGTTGATTTCTGAGGGGAAATGACATTGCTTGGCTTCTCTGAAAAATTAACTTATTTAAGAGATGTTCCTGCTTTAGCAGGGAATTTGCCATTTGCCATTGTTCATTGCCAGGATTGGTATATCATTTGTTGGTTACGAATTTGGAATGATGCTTTCCAGTTCCAGGTGGGAGCTGAGAGACACATTAACTCTATACAGTCTCTTGCTGCCAGATACTGCAAACCCCACTTCTAGGCTCACTAAACACCTGTTGGCAATATTCACTTTATAAGCACAAACTATTCTTCCCTGTTTAATATACTTGTCCTTTGAGTATACATCTCCTGAAGTTTGTTTGAACTTTAATTTTGTATATTATTCACAATATGGCTGCAAAAGATATTATATGCAGCCTCACTTAGCTAGATTCAGTATTCAAAAAGAGTATGTTGTATATCAGGAGAAGGAGATGGTCTGCCTGAGAAAGGACTCAGTGGATTTGGTTTGGGCTTTCTAGTGTCGAACTTTATGTCCTGATATTGTTGCATAGAATGATTCACAATTTGTGTGATTAAAATATGCTGCTAGGAACAGCAGTGTCTCTTTTGTGCATTCGCTCCATATAACACAAATTTATTACATGCCTCTGTTTCACATGAAGTGATGCATTCAGGCAGTTCCCACATTCCTGTTACTTTTTATTGATTATTCAACGAGTTTGTGCAAATTTACTGCTGTGGGGGGCTGCTCCTGTCTATGGCAAGATAAAGAATACAGTTGTGTCAGTAGACCACAGAGGACTGTTGGTTTATTTTTCATTTCTCTAACCAAGAACCGAACAGAATTACTTACTGTCTAATACAGCAACAACTTAAATATGAAAAAGACCCCATGCCTGAGTAGTTAAAGTACACTGGAATAAATCTTCATGAAGCTGTGACTTTCACATGAGTACCTGTTTGACAATCTGTTGTAATCTGAGTTCTCACTAAACCAAAGACATGTCTGGATTGTATTGGTTATTGTATAATTCTTTATTTGTCCCCCTTGTTTTTTAAGGTATAAATATATGTAAAATTAAAAACTAGTTTTGGGTTTCTAATATAGCAGTGGAAATATAAAATCCAAATGGATCTAAGTGTTGTGTTCCTCTTCTAGAGTTAATTTTTATTTGGAGTAGAAAAACCCTTCTATTTAGGATAAAGCATTTTTATTTTAAGTGGTTTTGATGGAATATTTCAATGCATTTTAAAGACTATATGAAAATAGCACATGCAGTGGTGGTCACTGATTAGAAAATTATTAAACAAAAAATTCTCACATAAACAAATTAGCCTGATTTTAAAAATCAGTAACTATTACAAGTGATTAGTTCCATTTATGGTGCATAGGTTAGTGCATGTCTATAGCAAAGAGTTAATAGTGTTTCTAGTTTTTCTTTGAAGAGGTGAATGAGTTAATTTTCAGAAAAAAGGGGGATAAAGTACAAACCTTTTGTGTCTCCAGCTTCACAGGTCTTAAACACTGTCTGTGAAATTGCTGAGAGGTATTCATGAGAGAGAGGCTGCAAGCCACAGGACTCCTCTGGGTGAATTTTGGAACCACAGTCCTGAATTAAAATAGAGTCTGTGAAAATGACATCACTGCACCCATCCACATCACCTTGAAATCCTCTTCAAGAGTAAAAAAGTTATTTGGGGTGGTTCTGCAATTAATTCGCCCTTAGCTCTTCAATATATAGTTTAATATGAAATTTAGAATCCTTTTTCCATTCAGACAAAGGTTTTGCAATAAATTATCCCAGTCCACAGTAAACATACAAGATACTACATTTGCTAAAGATATAAGAAAATTTATTAAGGCTAACATATATAACATTCATGTAACATCATGAGGTCTCTACATATTGTATAATCTCTTACCTATTTGCCCTTAGGAATTTTGTATCCCTATTTGTAGTCATATGGGATCCATTTCTGTGATGAAATGCCCCAAATTAGCTTCAGGAGATACAGGTGCTTAAAGGAAAAAAATTTCTATTTTTTAAAATGATATTAAAATTAATTTCACCACTGTTATATAATATCATTCACTGTTGCCATGAGATTATGCTACATCTAGGACGCTATGCTTAAATTGCACCAATGAGCAAAAGACAATTAAGTCCTAACAGGGTCAAGGTGCTGACAGTTAATAGAATATGTGCCACTGATGTGGATAGCAATATGAACACATCTTGGAATTTTGTCAATACTGGTGGTTCTTGATTATGCAATCAAAAAGCAAAGTGAAACCATTGTCTCACAATTACTCTGATCTCATTAAACTCCATGGTGGTGAAAAAAAAACCTAAAAAAAAAAAATCTTCCCAGTGACTTCAAAGGGTTATGATAATATCTGTGCATAAATAGGCAACAAAACAGTGGTTATGTGTGGGTTGTCCTGTTCTCTGCTTAATCTGTCTACCTAGGGAAAACTGTTATGACAAAATGAATGGCACAGTATCTTCTAGTATTAAATGGTGTTTGGAGTCTCTTGGTCTGGACACACTGTACAGCTATTTGACAGTATAACTTCAACTAACATCAACATCAGAAAGTTCCTACCCTGCAGTAAAACAATTTGCACAGGACTTCACAAGAAAGCCCCAAATTCCTGAATGTGCTGCCATTGCCCTCAACACAGTGCCATAAAATAACTCACCAGGGATTTTCTTGTTCATTCTGCCCAGGGTATGTGTTTAAGCAAACAAAATTTTATTTTAATCACATTTCTTGGGCAAAACCATTAACAACAATTTCATGTTTCTGGTTTATTATTAATTACAACCAATATGCAGGGAACTATGTAACTGATTCCCTTTGCCTTTGTTGTGTTTCCAAAGTAAAGGACACTGCTTGCATTTAATTTGTAATTCACATCTAAACTATCATGTCATGAGAGGTTGTGAATCCCTGAACAAGATTTATTTGTTTCCTTTTTACCTTTGTAGGAGACCAATCCTTTACCATCCTTGACATATTGAATATAATATGCAAAATGAATCTGTGGCAGCTACAGATTTACTGCAGTTCCATAAATGTATGGCACATTGAGGGTTTTTCTAACTGCATGTAGATTTTTTATTGTTTTCTTCAGGTGCCATGGTGACATGACATCCTCTTTGCCTTGCCCAAAGATGAAACATCTTGTGATCTTAAGCATCTTTACAAAAGATCACTCATGGCAAAGATGAGAGCCAGACATGTAAACTTAAATGATAGTTGATGCTCTGTGTCTGTTCTTCCTGCAAACCTTCATTTTTAGAAGGGAGACATAAAAAGGCCCTTGTAATGTCTGAATTAGAATCAAAAGAAAATTTCCCCTGCATTTAGCATTGACTATAAGATTGGTGAGGTATTTTGCTAGTAAACTTTTATCTTTATGGAAGATTTTCTGGACACTAGCAAATAAAAGAGGAATAAAGCTGTCTTCTGTATATCTACCTAGCTTTTAATCAACATCAGTTGATACTTAGAGAGTGAACATTCCTGGAGTCCATCTGCTATGTGAAATGACAATTTCCTTGTCTCTTTCAGATCACACTATAGTGAACCTGATTCTTCATAACATTTAAGCCTTTAAGAGATGAAACAGATTTTCAAGTCTGTTACTTTAGTAAGTTTTCTTAATGATTACCTTAAAAATATTTGGGGCTATTAGTTCATGATATTTTGTTTATTTATAGTCTGGGTGCCTAATTTAATAAGAATGTTGCTTGTTTAGTTCACCTTTCAATAACCACACTATATTTCCTCTCAATTATATACTTATGCATATACATATACATACATAGTTTCACTCAGATATATATAAATAGCAAAAAAAAAAATTACAACCAGTTTTAAAATCTCACAGGTGGAGACAGAGAGAGAGAGAGACAAACAAAGCATTACACACATAACACACTCATGCAGCTGATGTCACGGGATGAATGTCATATAGCAAAGACCATTGTAGATGCAGTGATGCTTTTGATTAAGGAGTCTAACAACTATGGACGGATTTTTTAAATGGATTTTTTATTGTTGTTGTACCTTTTCACCGCCTCCACCCTAATGAAAAAATGATCACTGTGAAATTGCAGCAAAAGGAAAGAAGGTAAGAAGCCCTTGACTTTCCTGGGAGAAGTCATCCCAATAGGGAAAAAATGTCCATCTGTGTTCATTTTAACACTTGGTGCTCCAGCAGTGACACAACACCAAAACAAAAATCAAGTTACTTTTAACATCTACAGCTGCGGCTACCTATCAGCTCAAAAAGGCATTTTCAAATAGAAAGGAATGATTTTCAGTATTTTTCTGGAATAACCCAACTCTGTTCATTCAAAGCTGCGGCTAAAGCCATAATTTTTGGTGGAAGTAGACTTATGTTAATGAATTGAATGCTTTGGAAACTCCCATCCAGGATGCCTGTATACAGGCTCTACAGTCAGCTTGCTCAGTAAAAGTCCTTCTTGTATTTATATGAAAACCTCTAACAGTCGATGGGAGTGGTGGGCTCAACACTGAAAAACAGGCAATTTCTGCTTCAGTACTCATTTCTGAAATTATATCCAGCCCAATTCACTGAAGACTACCCCTACCAGTCTAATAAAGGATCAGAATGTTTTAAACTAAATAACAAGAGAAATATAATTAAGATCACAGGAATTCCTTTTAGTGTTGCATACAACCAACACGGAGGCAAAATTCTGCATCCTTTTAACATCCAGAACCCATGCATGGCTGAGAACTAGTGGATGAGATAAACCCCACTGAGCATTCTTGGTAAAGAAGGCAGGAGACCCCTCCCCCTGCCAGCTCTGACCCTGTGGTCCCTTGGCCAGCACTGCCCATCAGCCTGGCAGGTCACCCAGCCACCTCCTCCAGGCACTGCAGCCCTGCCTCCTCTCATGGTGCTGCCAGGGCTGTCTTATTCCTTCTGACTGCACTTTAGACATGACAGAATAAAGCTTCATGTGAAAGAGGTAATTTAGAACACTTTTCTGTTGGTCTTTGTAGGCTCACTGACTGAACTTTATTTGATCTGGTTCTATTTAAGCTGACCTGAGTTTCTCATTAAATACTTTCACGTCTCTTTAGTCCATCTTTTTCTTCTATTTTATACATAACTAAAACTGCATGAAAAGTGATTAAAAATGATGCTATGGAAGGACTTCTAATAAAATTAGTCAAAGAGTGAGCTCATGAAATAGTGAAACTGTATATTATTGCTAGGTAATAAATTATGAGCAGATGGATTAGCTCCACTCTATCAACTTTCTTAATATGGCAGGGATAAATGAAGGAACAGCTGGCATATTGACCTCATTTCAACTGTCTCCCTCTGTCCAGCTGCAGTATTCAGTGATAGATGAACCTCTGAAGATCCAGAGGTTCAGGCCAGTTCAGTTCAGCACCCAAATTGACTAGATTGAAATGAAACATGTGTGTGTACAAAATAAGTATGGAGACCTGCCATAAGGAGAGGCATTCGCCCAAGAAATTTCAGTTTGCTACTGCTGTTGGATGGGAAACAACGACTATTATTAGCCATCAAGCACTGTCGAAGGCATAGATAAAACATTGTCTACACCAAAAGACACACAAAGCCATTAAACAGAGAATATAGGAGTAACGGGATGAACTGATGGAGTAATGTGTCCTTGTGCAGCAGCTATGTTTTAAAGGAAACTGTCACCACAGTATCTTTTAAGAAACCTAGTAAGATCTACCGGCAAATATGGGATAATAGTTCCCCAACAACCCCAAAGACTGTCACAAATAACACATTAAAAGACTGTGAGATGTTCCACACAGATCTAGTAGGGACCATAAAAACACTTTAGAAAAGGAGTCTGGGCACTCCTGGGTTGGAAAACGCAACACCCAGACATCAGTAAGAGACTGGGAATGATATGAAAAGCTGAGATACTGATCATGTTGTCAGGGTAGAACAGTTTGGTATGTGGACAAAGTACAGCCATCAGTCTAAATTGCTTTTAAGTTCTTAATTGTGCTAATCATGTTCTTGCTATAATTAATATTACTGTTTCTTAAGAATAGAAGCATACCTGAAATTGCATGATTTTTCCCAATCACAAATTTATGCATATAAAATTTATTTGAGAATAATGTCACATGCTTTAACCAGTGACTGAAGATTGTCATAAATATACAGTACCTTTACCAACTGCTAAAGAACTTTTGAAAATCCCAGTAGGTGCCGCTCCACAAAGAGAGCATTAAAGCACTTACTGTTTATATGGACAAATAAATTTCATCCCAACATTACAGCAGATGCTGTGTCTTCCTCTGCACTGAGAATGCTAACCTCACAGAAAGCTATGAAACTGTTTTGAGAAAATATTACAAGTTTCATAACACTAGTTTAGTATCTTTTATGTGCATGGGGAATATAAAATAATCCTTTTAATCTATGAATGATTTTGATTCAATTCCATTTTATATGCACACGACATCAGTTAGACACTATCTGCCTTCCTGCTCCCAAACAGTTCAAAGTGCTGCATTTGTGAGCCATGGAACAAAAATACTCATGAGACCTAAAATGTATGACTCTTAATCTAGCAAAGTCTTGTGAATTATCATTCTGAACAGCTCAGAGATCCAGCAGAATTAGTTGAACAAAGACAATTGAATGTGAAGTCCAACTCCAACTCCACTAAGAACAGAATATTATAAGCATAAATTTTGGAAAACATTTCAAAATGTACCTAATGGTAATTACAGAAGGGGTTTTTTCAGTATTTGTAGCTAACATCTCTATGAATTTTTCACATGCTTTCTTAGCAAACATGTTTTCCTCATGAAGCTAATGATATTTCTCCCAAGCAAGAACAGTGACGATTTCCAGCTCATATGCTTTATAAACAAAGTACACAAGGAAGAAAAAAAAAAGGAATTAAAAGAATTTAGTATTTCTTCCTCCCTAAAAAGGAAGATAAAACAGGAACAAGGAATAGCAGATAAAGAGGAGCATTTTGCTGTTTATGTTCTGGTGTTTTTTAGTTTAAAAAGTGATACGGTAATGTTGACCTGGAGACTCTAATAAAGAGCTGCTTCAGTTTTCTATTCCTATTTAGTCCTCTTCTTTACATCCTTCGTTTTAAGTGCAAGCTCTGAATGTGAACTGACTCGAATTTTGCCAAGTCCACTATCTGAAAATAGAGAATAGCTTGAGAAAACCATGTGCTTTGACAGTGCAAAAAGTAAATGTTTTAAGGAATAAACAGAGGAATTATTACATATTTATGGTTCTCTCAATAAAGTGCTGATGTGACCCTGACTGTTTTCCCTGGTAATTAGATAAAAAAAATGTCCTATACTAGCTGGGAAATCCCACAGCCTCATGACTTTTCTTAAGGAGCATTTATTTCTACTCTCCCATGCTCAGGGTATATGATATTCACAGATCACACTGCAGAGAGATCTATACCCTAAGCCTCCTGTGTGCAAGAGGCACTCAAGCTCTAGCCCTGTCCCTTTGCTTTTAGGCTGAGACCTTTATATCACAGCCATGACAAGCACAGCAGAACTTCTCTGACAAACACAGCAGAACTTCTCAGACTGCACAATTACCACTGCATTCAGAAAGTATGAAGAGGGATGAGAGAAAGAATGAGTTGAAAAGCATTACTGTTCCTTCATGAATTCTGAAACTGAAATACTCTGACAGTGAATGCAATGCATTGAAAAAACATGATAGCCAAGGACCTAGTCCAATGAGCTATACATCTGCCAACACTACTGTTAAAACTGCTTTTCACAGTAAGCAAGGCTTGAAAAACACTCTGTGTTTTGGGGTATACCATACCAAAAACACTTCTTTCTCTTTCTAGAACAAAATCCTTTAGATGATGAAATATATCTCTTAACTTTTTATTTAGGGGCTGGGGCATATTGAGGGTTAGGATTCCAATGAGAGATTTAGGATGTTTGAGCCCAATTCACAACTCTGCCTCTTATTTTCTGTATGTTGGAGCTCCATCCAACACTATTCATCCTCATCTCAAAACTCTCACTCCGTTACCACCATCCTCCTAAGCGCCTAATTTTCTAGTATTGAGCATAGGCAAAGCCACCCATAGCTCATGCAATATGTAAGTCAGCCCCTTCAGCAGTAACAGAGTTTAAAAATCGCTTTGCCAATAATGCTTGGTCTAATAGCTGTTCTCAGGACATATTACTGGGAGTGTGCAGTGCATCAATAGGTATTTCCCTGGTAGAACATTTCCTTGTGATACAACAAACACAGTTTAAAGTTTAGAGATTTTCTTTGGTAAGCCATCTCATCCACTACTGCTTCTCATCCAAAAGGTGCCAAGAAGAAAAGAGGCACCTGAAATAGATGTGTGCTCATTGCAATGCCCCTACTCTGGACAGGGGTGATCCCTGTATCTTGAGCTTTCCCAGAAGCTCTGTGGGAGGCAGGTCATAGTGCCTGGCAGTCTTGCAAGCAGCTGACTTACCCTTCTGTATTTGGCTCTGTTTTTAAAGTGACCTTCAACAAAGGATCCATCTCTGATAAAGAATCAATCTCTGAGGCTTTTCTGGCCAAAGATCAGACCCTTCTCTTATTACAACATTAGGCCGTTTGCTTAAGTGAGTCAAGAGACCTTGAGAAAGTATATTTTTAGACAGAGTGCATTTACACAAATCTTTCTAACTGTAACCAGCAAATACATTATGAGAAACCTATTACTGATGTAAAGTTCAGAGTGTTGTTGCCTACACAACAAAATGTGAGGGCTAAAACTAAGAATGTGTAAATGACACTAGAGAAAGTATCTATGCAAATGTCCAGGACACATGGGCAGTGCATGGATAGGTCTCCATTCAACACTATCCATAACTCCAGCCACAGCTACTTATATTCAGGATGTGCTGTATAAGCCCATGGTAGTACAGAAAGGATGACAGTGACTTTATATATGAAAGAGAGTCATAAATGGGAAGATTTAAGAAGTGATGGGGTTTTTTTCTCCTTTCTTTCTCTTCAGTTAAAAGCTTTGATAAAAATAAAATTACTCAAAAGGAAAGAAATTGACATCATTTGAGACTAAAGTTTCTTGGAAAACACTCATAATGGAGACTGTATCAAAACAAAAAAGATAAATACATTTACAGACAGAATCTGGTTATCATTTATGCTTCCCTTACACCGCACTGTGGCTAACCATTAAAAAAATGATGTAATGAAGGACTGATTTGACTTTCAAAATCATTACGTATTTCATTCAAAAGACCCTTTGAGTTAGAATATTTTCATTGACGTCTAATAGCTATGAGCAGCACTAAATTTCACATATCCCCAGATACTCATTTAATATGAGGAGACAGGAGTAAGACGAGTAAGTTTGTTTTCCTAGAACACCTAAAAATCTAGCCACGTAGTGATTTATTTTCTAAACTATAATGGGGTCGAAATTGACTCTAGTGAATTTGCAGCACACTGGCTGCTAGAATCACAGAAGTGAACTTAACTGATTTTTACTAACCATGATCTCTTTCAAAAGATACTGATTAAAGGTTTGCCTCCTGGTGCACAGCAGACTGAAAATGCAGGCTTACAGCTTGATGGCTCACTGAACAGCAGACTGTGTGCAGGTAGCTCTCACACATGGACAGAAACAGATTGCATGCAGTTAGCACCAAATGAGCAGGCTGAAGTAAGAATTTGCCCTGCTTTCTCCAACATCCTTCTCGCAGTAATTTACTACTTGTACTTTTCATTTGGGTAAAGTAATCAAGCAGCCACTAGTCGAACAAGGCCTTCCTCAAAAAACCCCAACTATTTCTGAAAACCAAATAATGTGCTTAATGACTATATTTATAGGCAAGGCATGGTAAGTGACGCTGAGCTGAAGTCTTGTTTTGATAAATATTGAGATCACATTAGCCCAGAGAAGGGACATAGTGGGAATAGAAAAAAAACCCCTTAAAAATCAAAATTTAGGCTTCCTCAGCGAGGTATTAAGGCAGTTAATTACATCTTATTAGACACTGAATTTCCCCCGACCTACATAAATACTTCCATACAGAAATTCTCTCTCCCTTATAGGAAGACATCTGGAAGATTTCTGTGATTTACTTCAGGTCTGGGGAGCAAAGAGGAGGCAGAAAATGCAGCCAGTGTAGCACAACAAACATAATTAAATCAAAGTGACTCAGGTTGTTTCCACTGAAATGTCAGAAACATGTTAACTACTGTTTTTCTTGTAAGGACAGAGGCTACACTTGGATCTGGGCAATGTTCCCAGGCCAGGTGAAACCAAGATACAGCATTTCAAAGAAATAATTCTCTGTAGACCTAGGGACTCCTCTACCTTTCATATGTATTTTGAGTCAGCCTGTGAGGTGTTTAGTATTTAACTTTCTTGTGTCCACTAATAAAACTAATTACTGTAAATTCAAGTTTCTGGAAACATGGAACAAGTTTTTTTTCAGCAGAATAGGCACGGATATATTCACATCTTGTAGCAAACTCTCACACATTATGACTCACATTGTGTTTCTGACTGAAAGGATTTTTTGATTACAAGCAATGCTCCCTGAAGCAGCTCTAAAATAATGGATTGAATATTATTGTCTCAATCTTTTTGCCTTAGACAGACAGTCTGGCTGAGGCATCTCCCTCAACCTGCCCATGCTCTTAGTTCTTAACCATCTATTTTTCATCTTCCTACTCTTCCTCAGGAAGATACTGGCTACCTTGAACAGGAATTTTATTCAGAGTGTCTGCCCAGTAGTAAAAAGGCTCTACAAAAAGCCCTACAAATCTTGAACCAATCCCACAGACCAGATTGTCTCCAGTTCTAGCTCTTTTCCATGTGGCAAAGAGCTGCAAGAACTTACTGTGGACATTGAGACCCTGGCCTTGCAGCAGACTAAGCTATTGCAGAAAACTGAAATATTTCAAGTTTGAATCAGAGGATTTACCACAGACAAAAGGACTGAGATAATGGAAAGTATCTATTCTAGCAAATATTAGATTACAGTGTATTATGATAAAGCATACATTAGATTCCATTATGTACTGTATACTGTAATCTGTATTAGATACATGATAGTAATTTAAGAAAAGTTAAATTAAGTATTAGCACAAGGATGTTGTCATCTTGCTATTACTTCATTTTAATTCCTTCCTTCCACATCCTTTTTACAGCCTTTTTATCATCTGACAACAGTAGAGATTGTATAAAATTTACAGTCTTTTTTTATAGGAATACACAGATGTGGAGTAATTTTGCTGTGCTGATCCTCCCCCAATCTGTTAATAACCCTTTCTCTCATAAAAATGGCAGCTCTGCATGACTGAATCAGAGGAGGATACTTACAGAAAAGTATTAAAGTTTGAGAAATTCTTGTCTCTGCCCAATAATTTTTTCATATTACCAACATGAGAAAGACAATAAGAAATCTTGAGGGAAGGCCAGAAAGGGGAAAGATGAAAGAGAAGGATATGGCCTAAATAAACCGTAAATTGTTTTCTTAGGACACACAGCTGTCTAGATGTGCCGTGCTATGGCAATTGAACAGAATTGCTTAAATAATTATTTGCAATTCCTAAAAAATATTTGGAAATGATGCCTCTATTTTTCAATATTAAACCTACTATCCTACTGTGTTGAAAGAATAATGTAGGAGGAAACAGCTCAAGATTGGCTGCTAGTCTGAAAGCACTGCATTACTATTTTCATACTAAAGAGTAAACTTTATATATATATATATACATATATAAAAGAAAACATGTAGTAGATAAAATCTAGCTTACCATTTTGCACTACAAAATGTCCATATAAAAACTGATATTAATAGAACACCCCACAGTGATTATGTGATTAAATAAGCTCCTTCTAGGTTGATAAACTTAATCATCTAGCATAGTGGGGAATGGAAATGTACACAGATCCAACAAAGGACTTCAATGCAGCTATGAAATCCCAGACATGCAGAGGCTCCAAATGGCCTTCACATTGCCAAGTTCAATGATCCCACTTCCTCCTGGTAAAACAGCATAAACCCCTTCACTGTATCAGAATGCAAAACCATAATGAAGGTTGGATTTGATGATCTTGGAGATCTTTTTCTACCTTAATGGTTCTACGATTAAATGAATCTTGAATGTGCTGTAAGGCATTTAATGTAAAGCAAAAATAGCTCTTTCAGTCCTGTTCTGCCTTTCTCACCCTCCAGTAATTGACTGAAGCTGTGCAGTTAGTTCTGAGTTAAAGTCAAACAAAAGCTGTGCTATCATTATTTATGAGTGCTGGTGGTCCACTGGCAGTGTGCTGCTCATAACCAGTTTTTACAAGAAGTTGGACATTTCCCAAGATATTTTTTCCCTGTCTTCTGATTGACCTCAGTGTCAGCTGTTGAGTGCAATTATTTCAAAAGTCCACAAGACTAATGAGTACCTCTCCACAGCAAATATAGCAAGTTACAAAAGTAATTTTGATTGTTTCACCGTGCTTAATAGTGAATGTCACAAATGCCAGGAGCTAAAGCAAAGTGTAAATTCCCCAAATACTTACATTTGCACCCTACTAGATACAACTCATATATAGGTTTTTTTCCAACAGAGCAGCTCTTCAGGTCTGCTTGTCCTTCTTTTCTGAAGTACAAGGTCCTTAATACGAAGCTTTCCTCATACAGATGTAATGGTATAAAAAAATCAAAACGTGTCAAATCGTGATACACTGTCAGAAAAATGAAAAAGTGGAAGCATGCCAATCACAGCTTTATCATGATTTTATCTGGAATAACTTGCTGCCTGCAACCCCCACATGTGCAGTGTTTAAGGGCCTGTCTAACCACATATTTTTGCTCCACATCTGTAAGCTAGGAGTAGAGATCTGTTTGCACAGTGTAGCACTCTGGAAAACTATGATACTTCCACAAGTATTTCTGGCTTATAAAGCAAGAAATGGGTTACCTTGAGGCTGTGATATGTTCATCTGTGTTTTATATGTTACAGTTGTAACACTCTTCATATTTTATACATTATATTATGTACTTCAAATGTCAAATCATAGAATTTCAAAATGAAAAGGCACTTCTAATCATTAATAAAAGCAAACATATATAGCTTTGAATCTTTCACATCACAACAATTTGCTACAGTCAAAGAGCATATCGGATTTGTTTTACATCCCTCAAAAATGTGCTTCCTTCATACAGTTAAGGGATCACTGACTCACAAAATCATTCCACTTGGAAAGAACCTCAGGAGGTCTCTAATCTAACCTCCTGCTTCATGCAGACTCAGCTATTAAATCAGACCAGGTTGTTCAGATTGCTTTGCTATTCTGGTCTTGAAAACCTCCAAGAATGGAGCCTGCCCAACCCCCCTGGGAAGCCTGAATCACAAAGAAAGAAATGTTCCCTTACATGCTTCCAGGCAGAAACTGCCCTGTTTCAATTCATGACTATCAGCTTTTATTCTGCTGTGAACCTCTTCCATAAAGAGCCTGGCTCCCTCTTGTCAACCTCTTCTTGCACAGGAAAGCTGCTATGAACTCTCACAGAAACCTTGTGTATTCTAGCTTAAAATAGACCATCTCCCTCAGCCTTCCCTCCTAAGGCAACTGCTGCAGGCCAGAAGTGCCCTGAGGGCTTCCTATGGTGCAGCTTGTCATTCACACAGCCATTGGAGACCTGATGGTGCTGAGATTCAAGTTAGAAGCAGGCCAGGCGTTCCTCTAGTTTTGTCAGGAAAGGCTGATTAGTAAATAACCTGGGAACGGATATACCAGACCATGTCCAGTAGAAAACACAACTAAAACACCTCTGTAATCTCTAAGAGCCTAATGGAAATGGGCTCAAGTTGCACCAGGGAAGGTTCAGATTAGGTATTAGGAAACATTTCTTCACAGAACGAGTTGCCAAACATTGGAGCAGGCTGCCCAGGGAAGTGATGGAGTCACCATCCCTGGAAGTGTTCAAAGAAATGTGTGCATATGGCACTGGAGGGCACAGTTTATTGGTGAGCATAGTGGTGATGCTAGGTTGATAGCTGGACTTGATAATCTTAGAGGTCTGTTCCAAATTTAATAATGCAATGGTTCTATAATTCTCATGAGAAGTGCTGTGATGTAGGAGATGCAAGTTCAAATCCTTTATGTACTGATTGATGTGAGTTCAGTTAGTGGTTTAAGTAAAAATCTCCAATGGGATAAGAAGTGACTAACTCTAAGGTAGGGGTCCATCTGGGAATTCTGCTCCACTTTAGGTTTCATATATTTAAAAAACCCAAACACAAAACAATAAAAATATTTTTTCTATGAGATGAAAATCGCACCCCTAGTTTAATCAGCTACACTATACTTGTTGCAATGAAGTTTTATTTGAGTGATTGAAAGATTGTCAAGTCCTCTATTTGTTGTTACTACTATTTTAGATCCTACTTAGATGCAGCTTCAACTGAAAAAGGAGCTGTAACTCAGCACTTGGAGTTCACAATTAACTGGTTATCAGTCACTGGTTATCTGGTCTAGTTTTTAAAGACAAGATATTTTCAGCAATACAAAGCTCAAAATATGTATTCATTTATATCAGCTCCTGTTTGCATCATTAGGGGAATGGACATAGTTTCCCATTCACATTTTCCTGATTAAGGTCACATGATTGAGGTTGAGCACTCATATTAGTACTTTGCTGGGCTAAGAACAAAATACTGAGCACTTCATAGGAATGACTGCTACAGTTCCTGGTTACAGGAGATGGTGTTACAGGCACAGAGCCTTCTTTCTGTAGCATCTTCATTGTAAGAGTCCCCAGATAGCATGCAGGAAACTCACAGGTCTTTTCTGAAGCTGCAAGACGGTTCGCAAAAATTATGGAAAGGCAGAGTACAAGCTCAGTGAATGTCTTTTTTACCACCATCACCTAAACTATAATTCTGGCTTAAAAAGTGATCCTTATCTCTGATCTTTGAGAAGGACAAGGATAGGGTTGCTACTGACTTAAGAGCTGTTTTCTGTAATGTTGTGATAGCATCTGTTAGGTTCTTCAACTCACTCCCTGAAGGATAATTTTCTCCATTTGCTTTACTGGGTGGGCTGAGAGGACTCTGAAGGATAAATGCTCTGGCTCAGGCATCTGAAAGAGATGCTCAGATTTAAACAGCGATAAACACCTCCATTTTCTTCAGGGGGTTTTCAAACACAGAAGAGACATAGGGAATTGAAGCAAATCTGGAAATGTTTAGGATGGTTATGAAACCCCAAGTTGTCTTAATTTTTTAACTATAATATTTTATGACAGAGATAAGCTATCGACACAAGAGCATTGTATCATTCATATCTTGGCATGTGAGTTGATTCTTTGATTCTGGCTTAACGATGTTCTGTAAGTTATGACACAACAGCTGAAGCCATTTTGAGTCAAAGAACAGAGAGTAGTAGCTTCAGAAGTTGATTAGGATTGTGCCAAAATTAATAGCCTTCTGGAGGAACCAGGATAGTGCCCATCTGCTACAGAGGGAACTTACTTACTGTAAGTATGCCCCTAACAGAAATGCTCCCATGAAGAGCTGATGCAAAAAGAATGCTTCTATCAAGAGGAATGAACTTGATCCAGGTGCTTATTACTATAAATTAAGTTTCCAAGCTTCTTAAAGTCCAACATTTGCTCAGCAAGTGAGAGGGTCAAAACCACATCCCAAATATGGTATATGATGTGCTCTTTTCATCTTGACAGATATCTACACCAAGACTTAGACACCATACATTTCTTTGTTCTTCCCACAAAAGAGACTTTCCATATGGTCCTTACTACCTCTAGGTTGTTATTTAAGATTAAGGGACACTTTTGAAGGAGCCTTTTTGGCAGGCTGGAACTTAAAATCTCAAAAGAATAAAAACTGCATTTTTGAACTTGTATGCTGTATGTTAATTTGCTGTGCTGTTCATATTATTCTATTGCAAAATAATAAGAGCAAATAATATTTACAGGTCAGATTTTATATTTCAACAGCTTTTGACAACTAATAATGACTTTCACACCTAAAGGTAGGGAACAATCACAAAAGTATGTGACTGGAGCAAAGCTTCATAACTTTATAAGGTGAGAAATGAACAATTTGAATTTTTATTTCATAGAGACAGAGCCTTCATTCTTATCACTAGCGGGTTCATTTTTCTATCATTTATTTAAATTATACATTAAATTCATAACAGATGATAAAACCCTGGATGAAGGGTAAAACCTCAAGCCCTATAAAGAAAAAGTTAAAAAAGGTTATGAAATTATACTTTCAAATAAAATGATTACGGGAAAAGTGGTTTCTCTGCTCAATTTCCTCCATCACCAGTCCCTTCCCACTCCCTGCCCCATTTTCTCTTCTTTCACTTCCTTTTCCAAAACAAACCTCATGCAAAAATAATGTTACCTCTATAATGACTTGACCCTAAGAGTTTTAGGAATTTTCAGTGGGTGAAGAGCCAGATCCAAGACAGGTCCAATCTCTTAGGATCAAATGCTTTCATTCTGCTCAAGTACATGTATACAGACTATTCAGCACCCCACAAGTCTTCAAGCCCTGGATATCCATCATCAGATACTCACTAGTCACAAAGTGGTACCACGAGTTACAATATCAGGTTTGAATTACAGGAATTTCATGTGCTAGTGAATGCAACCAACATCCTGCTAAAGGAGTTTGTACCACATTCCCTACCTCCTCTGCACAGGAGACTCATGTAACTTTGCTTGCATGACTTGTTTTAGTCAAACATATTTTATCCAGATTGCTCAGGATATAAGTTACAGAAGATAGGTTTAATCTGATCAGATACTAGGAGATGAAACACAGACACTACAACTGTATAGCTAAGTCACTCAGACAACTAAAATAGATATTCAAAAAGATCAGCTGAACTGTGCCTTAAAACTGGAATTCACCCAGGCATCCAAAGGAACTAGGTCTCATTGTTGAAAACAGAAGTCAGGTAAGACGGATCCCATGCACAGTGCACAGACTGAAAAAATACTTGGGCCACAGAAGACTTTCGCTTCCATCCCACTGTCCTATTTTCATTTCTGCACAGAGCAGGGACCAAGCAAAATATCTGGTACAGAAGGTCAGTGTAAGCTGTCAGCTACAACAGCAGCTATCAGAAATGCCCATGGCAGCTCTGCAGGTACCATGTCAGTTCTCTGGTAACTCATCATCAAACAAATGCCTTTTAAGGCTTCTACAAAGCACAGAGGAAACCCACACATCCGTCTCCATCTTTCCCACTGTAAGAAGAGTAGTCAGCAGAACATACTGTTAATATTTTTTTCTATAGCAATACAAATATAAAACTTAATGCTCCACAACAGGCAGAAATTTCTTTCACAATCTGTAGGAGAAGGAGTCAAAGGACACAAGAGCTTCTAACGGGCTTTGGAAACAGCTAATAGTGGGCAATAAGCCACAATAATGAAAAACAGGGCTTTGAAGCTAAGCTATTTTCAATATCTTGCTTTCAGAGGGAACAATGAAATGCATTTTGAGGAGAAAATACACTTTCACATTTCTTTTTTGGTGGATTTACACATTTTTCTGTGCTTCTGTCTAAAGTTTATGATTATTAGTTTAATTTCTTGTAAAACAGAAAAATTATATTCCTACAGAGTTTTTTGATCCACGACTCAGTTTTCCATCTGCTCTTCGCTGAAAACAGCTACGAAACACAGAATTATTGAAGTAGAACAAAACAATTCCAATACTCCATTTTCTTTTTCTGAAACAGTATTTTTTCTATCAGAGGCCTCTGTTTTTATTGATTAACCTTTCAGACAGAGCCTGGTCTAAAATGCCTCATCTTAATTTGGCCAGTCAGGCATTCAAACTCTGTCAAATCTAAACAACAGGGAATAAAGAATTTATTTAACATAATTTAACATTTAACATAATACCCGGTGGAAAAAATTAATAAAGAAGGTGTGGATGATGTATTGACTCTGCTTTTCTGGGTTTGTGCCTAGAAGAGATCATTGAAAATGTCCCTTGGCTAAGGACATCACAATTTCACCTGCCTGGACCAAACACCAAATTTACACAATAAAGCTTACAGCTATTTTTTCCTTCCATACTGTTATCCAGCAGAATCTACCCACACAGAGGGACAAAGTTAACATTTTTAGATTTCTATGGCTATTTCTCCAGTCTTATCTAGGATTAAAATATGGCACATGCCAATTTTTGTAATTAAAGTCAGCATTTTTGCTGGACAGATTAAGAATAATCTCAATAGTTGAGATGGTTTGTTCTTTCCCTTATTGAAAATATGGAAGCCTCGAGCCTTCCTTCACTGGATTAAAGCATCAGTAGAGTGGAGTGTGTTTAGGTAAAATCTGTAACACAGTGTTATGAGGAAAAAAGGCAGCTTAACCTACTCCTGCTTAATGATGTGTACACAATCACAGTCCAAATTTTATTTTCAGAAACACCCAGACAGATCCCACAGCTAATAAATCATTATACTTTTTGACAAGATATGTTCAGCTCTTCTGCTATCTAAGTGTAGCATTGTTAAAATTTTTTAAAAAGTCATTATTTCAGTATTTGCAGGTGACCACGGGTCTTCTTTTTGCAGCTGTTTTTTTCACTGTTTCATTTCTGTCCTATTTGTGTCCTGCTTTTTCAAAATAATGGGATTTTAGATACTCTGGCTTTGTTCAGAACACTAGAACTTAGTATAAGTTTAACAAATGTAACACAGTTGACGCTAATAGACACAAATGTCTCCTAAAGTAGTTTTCCATATTTATGTTGGAACAGATGTTTTACGTCTTTTTGTGTCCTTGGACACTGGCCATTCCACAGCACTCTAACAGGAGATACAATAGGAACTGTGTGGTTAAAACATGGTTTGTTTAGCAAATGCATCTTCCTTTCATTTGAAATTACCACCAATATCAGAGGACAAAATAGGGAAAATATTAATGATTTTTCTCACTTGTGCACAGTTGACCAGAAATGCAGAAAAAAATGTTAAAAGTTTCCTTTGATTATGCTGTAAAAATGATGTTGTATTAGAACTTTACATCTTGTGACCATATATCGCTTCTCATAATTGTGCAAAGCTGCTTTCTTCAGATAAAAAAAGGCATTTCAAACAAAACGATTTTGTCTACCTTTTCAATTTGGTTTTATGAAGCCAATATGTAGAAAAAGTTTTCTGAAAAATTCAATTATTAGTGATTAGGCTGAATTTCTGGAAAAGCATTAGATCAGCAATATATAGTTGGAGATTGCTAGCAAGTAAAACATGTCTGAAAATGTCTTTGTTTTCTACTACATCACAGTTTATTAATTTAAACTAGGTAGACATAATAGCTTGCTTTGAACAATGGACTAAAGTAATTGCTTTGCTTTTATACTTTTATGTAAATCATAACACCACAGTTCTGTTGACCTCCAACAACCTCATAAGTCTTCAGTAATCATAAATGAAGTCTTTATTCTCAACCCCAGCTTGAATTTGAGTTGAAATCTGTATCATCATAAGTTTACCTTCAATTCAGAGATTTATTTTTTCAAACTCTTCTTTCATTTCCCTAATGTCCATATGTATGGTTACATAGCTTCATAACAGAATGTTTACTGGGTCAAAAACAAGGGAAAAATCTCATTGTTCCAATGATGGCATCCATCCCAAACCATATTAGCTACAAGTAATTGCTTCCTAAATTGCACTGTTGGCAAGGAACATCCTGGTTTAAAACCCTCTCGAACTTTAATTTACAGAGCAAAGCATTGTGAGCAAGATTTCTGCCAATAAGAAGTCTCTAAATTATACTGCTCTCTTGTTTCACTTCTTTAAAACTGAATGGAAAGAGAAGTTCTTAAGCTCAGATATGAGAAATAGAAATGGATAAAATCATTGGCAGTTCTACTTTATTTCCAGTTTAGACTAACTAAATGTAGCATAGCACAGCTTTTTTTAAAAAAAATCTGAGTTGTGAGAATCCTGGACACATAAAGCAGGATAGAAACCCCTCAGCAAAGAAATCCACAGGGTCATTTAGTTCATCCTCCCATACTGAGGCAAGATCAAATGTACCAGAAGTTTTACTAAGCTCACCTAAAGTCTTCCAGTAAAGGGCATTCCACAACATAGCTAAAATGTCTGTGAGAAGCCACATAATCTATCACTCATGAAATGCTGAGAAAAAGCAATTGGCAAAAGGAATAAGCAGTAATGTTCTTTGCCAAATATCTGTTTTACATCTATTATTTCTTCTTTATAGGACCTTCCCTCGTTTCATAGATGAATCTTTAACTAACCATTAGTAGAGAGGAATTAATTCACAGGACAAAAAGCAATTCTCTAGAGACTTGCAACTACAAAGTTAATTTAAAACAGTGCAATATAGAAGAGACTCTGGTATGAACAAATTTTCCTTCGAGCACAAGAAGGATTCAGAAAAAAGTGAATCCAGAGCTCTAAAACAAAAAAGTATTTAACCAGAAGACCTTCTAACAGAAAACTCCAGGTTATTTATGCTCATTTCAGTTAAAAATATTAAAAATATGAATTCATCTAAGATACTAATTACTAACCCTGGTTACTTTTATGTGAATATGATCAAGAGACAAATTCTTCTGAGTGGAATTTTTGATTAAATGTGACATGAAGGAGCGCATTGCATCCTTTGGACCTTAACTCTCTCCTTCAAAATGTCAGAGTAATACTAGAGAAAAAAGATTAGGGTTTTTTTTTATTTGAATGTGATGAAAATAAACAGTGGTTTGCAAAACTCTAAGTATGACTGTGGAGAAAAACAATATTGGTGAATGTGCTCTCCTTTCTCAAGTGGACTAACTTGTATGAGAGTACTAGGACATGTCTCAGCTTCAGAGTAGGCAATTTTGCACAGCTTCTAACTTGCTGAGTGGGGAGTTGCAGTCTGACTTGGCAGACGATGCTCCTGCCTTACATTGCCAAAGGTCCAGAGGTTGGAATCTAGTTGCAACTATGTGTGGGATATGTACACTGCAAGTCCAATCTCCAAATAGAACCAGTCCCTGCTAATGAGTTCTATCCACTTGTAGGTCTGATTGCCAGCTGGCAAGCACACAGTCTTATTTGTGGGATTTAGCAAATTGGAAGGGCTACAGTCAACTCAGACCTTCAAAGATAGGTGAATTTTTGCTAGATGCAGTGGAAATATTCTGTTTTCCTTCATGGGACACATATACAAAGGAGGTGAGGAAAGCTCACCTGTGATTCCTGTGTACAGGAATTACAGAAAAGACATTATACTATGGGATAGAGTTACTATTACTGTGAAGTAATCCATGGAGCTGAGGCATTCCCAACAGTCTTCACACTCAACTAATTTTCATGGACTCTCAGACTCGTAGAATAATTTAGGTTGAAACAGACTTTATGAGGCTGAAAGCAGGCAGAAATGTGATAACTCATTTATTGAGGGCTCCAAAGTATTTCAACTTCCACATACTTCAGTCTAGCAAACCCGGTTAATTTTATTTTGAAACAGTGTAGGAGAATTTCTACAAGAAGTGACTGCATGTTTGCTGAGGAAGCAGTACCAAACAGCTGACCAGCAGCAACTGAAAGCAATACAACAGAAACCTGGTGGATCCCATCAGTTGGTTAACAAACCTCTAGCCAAAGATGTCCCAGTCAAAGGTTTTAACCTATTCCAGAATGAACCTTCTCAATCCAGTTTTGCTTATGCTCCTTCTTGGAGTCTCAATCTGAATTGCCATAGAACCATAAAAACATAGAATACCAGGTTGCAAGGGACCTCAAGAATAATCCGGTCCAACTCCTTTGTCAAAAGCATAGCGTAGACATAATGACCCAGTGCCCTGTCCACTGAAGCTTAGGTGTCCAACGTTGGGTAATCCACCACTTTTCTTTGCAGTTTGTTTCAATGGCTGACATAATAGGGAAAAATTTTCCTTCTGTGTCCAACTGGAATCTCCCCCAGAGTAACTTATATCATTACCCCTCATCTTTTCCATGTAACTCCTTGTAAAAAGGGAGCTTCCATCTTCTTTGCAGCCACCCTTCAAATACTGTAACACGGCCCTAAAGTCTCCCCAAAGTCTTCTTTTCTCAAGACTCAACAAAGCCAGCAGTCTCAGCCTTTCCTCATCTGGCTGGCTTCCCAGTCCTTTGATCATCTTTGTGCGGGACCCTCTCCAGCCTCTCCATGTCCTTTCTCGTGTAGTGGGGACCAAAACACAACCTTCCAGGTGCAAATATTTCGTCTTGGATAAAATCCCAAATGAGTGGATTTTTTTCTTGATTGAAAAATTAGGTTTGCATGGTATTTAAGGTGACAGAGAACCATCTTTTTGTACATCAATCCATCATCAAGCTATATAAGAGATCAAACTGTGGAAACAGTTGCCTTAGGACAACTATACTGATATGGAACTGTGGAGAATTCCATAAACCAGTAACAGAAAGCTTCTCTGAAAACTGACTAGTCAGACATTTTAATCCAGGATGATCACTGGAATATGATTCAGAAGGAACCATTAAGACCACCAGCAGGACAATTATTTAAGGTGCTGTCACACTTCTTATAAAGGACAAAGCCAGTCAAGAGGAGGGCACAGCAGTACTCATCTTGCATTCCTCTGAACCTCATCTCAGTAATGACATATCACCAATGAAACTATTGGCCAGGAAACAGATTATTCTCTGCCATCAGAGAAAAGAGCTTTCTGAGAAATAATTTACCTACTTTGTTATATACACAGAAGAACCTGGAGCAGATTGAGAACAACTGGAGGAGGTCATTAAGAATGAGGAAGACAGGACACAACTGAGCTGGAGGCAGAAGAAAAATAGACTAGGAGCTATGTTCTTTTTTATTTTGGGGTAAAACTGGAGGAAGCAGAAGGATGTTCTGCATTGAAAGTTTGTTTTAGGAAAAACTCACCAAATTGCTTCAATTCCAATATGCTGAACCAGCCTTCAAAAGAAACCTATTTGGACATCAGATGATCAAAGCAGGGGTAGAAAAACTGAAAGCCTGAACAGACAATGCATCAGTATTTCTGAACCTAATTAACACATGCATCAACTAACTTCCAAAGGGATTATTCCCATTTTATTGTAGAACTTTCCAAGATGATAACAAAAGTATTTTCATGCTTCTATTGAACGACTTACGCTTTAGCCAATTCTTTAAAATAGAATGTTTAGTTATATGCAATAATTCAAAGGTGAAATTTGATTATTTCTGAAACCCTAAGTACAAAAACTCACCTGTCAAATTAAAATAAATGATCCTGTCTCAGACCTAGGGTTAGCACTGCAAATATCCAAAGCAGCAAATATCTGTTAAGTTTCTTTATACTCCTAAAGACAGCCAGAGGTATAAATAAAGTAATTCAACTTGTTTCATTCCATTTTTCTGAGTGCTCATTTCAAACGGGAACTCTGATGTTCCCAGGCAAATTATATTATTAAGGGGACTATATCAGTCTTTCAGACAGTGAATGAATGGTTTGGTCCTTCATGTCATTTTCTGATTTAAGGTCATATTTGTTATGATGCCCTCAGTCCTGTCTTGGAAGCTGGCTCAGATACCCAAACTGTTTATGTAAGGTGCTAAAAGTTTGTCATGTTCAAGCACTAGATTCAAACAAATACATCTTAGCCGGTCTCCAATAAAACACCCTTACCCAAGCAAGCAATGAACAAAAGTTAGGGACAAAAACGTATCAGTTCCCAGAGGTTTGCATTTAAAAGACTGCTGTTAAGAAAATGGGATATTGTATGTCATAAAATCATCACATAATGAAAGTAATAACCATGAGTTATGGGTTTGGCTCTGGTCCACCAAAGTTTCCAGATGCTTTGCAAAATGTACAAACCTACAGTCTGGACTCAGTTACAAAGCTTCAGTTACTTTGGTGGGGTTATGCCAGGCTGGCACAGCAACAGCTGAATGCAGGCTCAGTCCTCATTTGCTACAATAAAATGCAAAAAATATAACACAGCTTAAGAAAAAAATCCAAGTTTATTATGGATTACAGTAAACTGCTTCATAATGTCAACATAAAATATGCAATATATCTGAAAAGAAATGCATGAATGTAAGTAAAATAAAGAGAATAATCTTTCCCTTTTACACAAAACAATTTCATGCAGTTAATGTTGACTTCTCTGCTGGACATTTGAAGACCCTGGGTCTCACAGCTTGAATTTGCTTTCAGGTCATTTTGAATATGTGTTAGTCATCACACATAATTTAGAAGACTTCTGAATATTTATTATTAGTTTTGAAAATGCATCCTAGTCATGTGTCCAAATCTTGAAATGTGTGGCCAAAGCTGTGTGCACAATTGAGATCAGTATGTGCAGAAGTGTATTTTTCATCACAGAACTAAAGATGGCTGGGGTTCTGTGAGCCAGGAACCTTTGCATCCCTTGGCAAAAATCAAAAATTCCTTAAAATAAATAAAAAGAAAGGTGCCCATTTTATCTTTATTACTGCAAGTTAAGAACTGCTAATAGTGAGACATAATGCAAGTTTCTCCCACTGTGATCTACAATGGTTTTTAGCTGTTTACATGATGCCTTTATTAGGGATGTCTTTTCTTCTTAAAGGTTTTTTGCCGGGTAGCATTGCTTATCACACTAACTGTATGTAAGTGTTGGCAATACTGGGAATTGCCATTTATAAAAGCCTACAGTCCACTTTCTCTATCAGGAAACAGTGGGCCTGAGCCTTAGCATCCTGCCAAATAAACTGTGGAGAAGCCTTCCCTGGGGTCAGGTAAAAAGAAACAGAGTGGCTCCTTCTGAGTATTTTCTACATCATCCAGAAAACTGGGCAGCTAATGTATCTGCTCAGCCAAGGATTCACAGACCATGTCCTTACATCCTGGATCTCAAAGTACTGTTCACCAACAGCCTCTAAAGTGCTCAGTGATTTGGTGCAATATTTAAGAGGGCTGAACCCTGTTTGCATTTTTCATAAATATCAAAGCACGTCACCATGCAAAAGAGCAAAAAGATTTAGAAGACAAAGGTCAGGAGCACTGATAGACACTACAAATATTCTTCTGTTTTAGGAGTAAATAAATAATGACCGTCCTGGACAAATGTGAACGTGGATAAAACTATACACATCCCAGACCTAATAAATACATCTTAGGACTTCGGGCCTGAAAAGATGGAGACATATGGTATTATTCAGAACAAGTTATCCCACTGACTTCAGTGGAAATGTCCAATGTGGGAAGTCAAGCACGCATACAACTTTGAGGAAAAATGCACTAGATCTTCATGTTCTCCCTCTGAAACCTCAACAAGCCATGGGGATTAGAGGTCTCTGAAGTATTTTCTGTCTTTTTGCTGTTACTATATTGTTGTTTAGTTCACACGTTCTATATAGTGTTCCCTTTTGTCTAGAATTTGCTCGGCAGCTCGTAGAGATTTTTGTTACTATCATAACCAATTTCCAGCACATCCACACTCTCTCACAATAAAATTCTGAAGTCTTAAACATCTGCCTCAAAAAAAGCCCCCCAAAAGTACCACTAAATTAAAATTGTGCAACTTTTCTGCCAAGTATTTCATCTCTTGAAAAAGATATTATGGCATATTGCACAAAAAATTTACTTAGGAATGTTTTAATTTTGATTAAAAGAAGACAATCGCTCAAGAAGTTTTTTTCCAATATCTTTTTTTGATTTTTATCTGTAGCTCAATATTATGAAAAACACTAGGCTATTGGATCAGGAAAGGTATAGCACAATGGTGACAGTTATCAGGAGTATCAGGAGGGTTTTTGAGTTGTAACAACATACTTCCTAGAAAAAAAATCATATAGCAACAAGAGGTCATGGAAATTACCTCATCTGATCAGGTGACCAGCCAGCAACATTCAGGGAATTCGGGGTTTGGTACAGGTACTGAAACACAGGTATCTAGGGCCGCTTGGATGCATCAAGGTGCAGTATGCACAGTCCCAGTCTCTTTGGGATCAGCAGCTTGAAGGAAGGTGTGATACTGAGCTTCTGATGTGATAAGAAGTTAATATTGAGGCAATTGATACCTGCTCCCTTTCTCTTTGTATCCTTTTCATGTGGCAGTTCCTAGTAGGTTCCTTGATCCTTTTCTAAAGTGATTTCATTGCTAAAGATGCAGTAGTTGGGAACTTCCCTGCTGAAGTTTTTCCTTTCCTTGGAGGAACTCAAACTAAGAGGTCAGAGTGAGTGGAAGCATTCCTCAGCTATTCTCCCAGCAGAGCCTGGTATGGCCAGGAAAAGGCTTGTGCCTTTGTACCCCACTGAGGTCAATAAAGAGAAAGCTGACTAAGGGGTAGGGACCACCTTGAGATATCAAGACAGCCACTTATTTAAATTTTTAAGCCTTTTCAGGTTCTTCTTAGGTTTTGGTTTTTTGGGGTTTTTTTTTGCTGTTGTATGTGCCATCCATGAAGAAAACAGAGCCTCACAGGGAATGTCTGAAGGAAGAAGAAAATAATGGGAAATCCCTAAAACACAGGAGGAATGATTCCAGAGGGAAGCACAGGCACTATTTTTATTACAATCTATTAGTGGTATGAACTGAAGATGTTGCAGCTGTCCCAAGGAATTTTATAAATCAAGGCATCCTACAGGACTGTAGTGAGTTTGCATTTCAAAGTTTTAGTACTGGGGGGAGCTATAGGGATGGTTTCTGTGAGATGCTGCCAGAAGGTTCCTCCATGTCCAACAGAACCAATGCCAGCCAGATCCAAGATGGACCAGCCACTGGTCAAGACTGAACCAATCAGAGATGGTGGTAGTGCCTCTGGGATAACAGGGTAAAGAAGAATTTAAAAAACTTATTGTGCAGAAGTAATTGTGACCAGAGAAGAGCAGAGTGAGAATATGTGAGATGAACAACTGTGCAGACACCAACGTCAGTGCAGAAGGAGGGAGAGAAGGTGCTCCAGGTGCTAGAGCAGAGATTCCCATGCACACCATGGTGCAGACCATGGTGTGACAGGCTGTGCCCCTGCAGACTATGGAGGTCCATGGTGGAGCAGATATCCATCCACAGCCCATGGGGGAACCCCATGCTGGAGCAGCTGGACACCTGAGAGGAGGCTGTGAAACCATGGGAAGCTTGTGCTGGAACAGGCTTCTGGCAGGACCTGCGAACCTCTGGAGAGGAGAGTCCGTGTGGGAGTAGGTTGTTGGCAGGACTTGTGACTCCACAGGCGACCCACACTGGAGCAGTCTGTTCTGGAAGGATTGCACCCTGTGGAAAGGGGCGCATGCCAGAGCAGTTAACAAAAAACTGCAGTCTGGGGAAGGACTCACACTGGAGAAGTTTGATGATGACTGTCTCCTGTGGGAGAGATGTCATGCTGGAGCAGTAATAAGGACTCCTCTCCCTGAAGAGGAAGCAGTAGCAGAAATAACATGTGATGAACTGGAAGAAACTCCCATTCCCCATCTCCATGCACCACTGGGGAGGAGGTAGAAAATCAAGAACAAAGTTAAACCCAGGGAAGGAGGGAAGAATGGGAGGAAGTGTGTTTTTAAGGTTTATTTTACTTATTATCCTACTCTGATTTTGATTGGTAATAAATTCAACTAATTTCCCTAAGTCAAGTCTGTTTTGCCAATGGCAGTTATCAGCGAGTGACCTCTCCCTGACCTTATCTTGACCCACAAGCCTTTCATTAGACTTTTTTCTCCCCTGCCAAATTGAGGAGGGGAGTGATAGGGTGGCTTTGGTGGGCCTGGGTCAACCCACCACAAAGACATACGAGGAGCAGACATAAATAAAATAGACAATTCTAATGGAAAATAAGACAGTTTCTCACATCTGGAACAGAGATAACAGTTTCATTCAGAAACTCTCAAATCATAGATTCATAGAATGTCCAGAGTTGGAAGATACACATAAGGATTATCAAGTTCAGCTACTGGCACAGGACAGCCCCAAGAGTCACACCATACGTCTGAGAGCATCATCCAAACACTCCTTGAACTCCGTCAGGCTGGTGCTGTGACCACTTCCCCAGGGAGCCTGCTCCAGTGACCAACCACCCCCTGGGTGAAAAACCTGTTCCTAATATCTAGCCCAAATCCTGTCTGACACAGCTTCATGTCATCAAAGGAAAAATGCTGGCCAGAACACTGGCCACAGGCTAAGTGAATTACACATAATCACAGACCTTTAAACCAAATGCCCTAGAGAAGACAGCATCTCTTCATCAGGCTCAACATTGTGTAAGGGAAGGTGGCTCATTCTGCAATGACTTTCAGAATTTCCCCCCTTTTAATGGGATTAGACAGAGGAGGCAATGCATTCCTTAGAGACAAAGGAATAACAGAATGACAGGCTGAGACTACAGTCCACCTGTACCACATATTACTCAAATTCTCTACTGAAGTCCACAGGACTTCTGCATATGGTGGCTCATTGTCATGGCTGTTTCACTTTTCATGCCATGCTCAGACACTAAGCCACTCACAACTGCTCCTTCTTAAATAAACTCCAGAAGCCTTTGATCTGTTTTCTACAAGGCTTCCCAGCAGATATTGGCATCTACTTTATTTTTCAGCCAACACCAATGGAATGAGATTTATGAATAACTTCTGTCTGAAGCATTCTGGTTGCAAACAGCTGAGTACATGCCACTCAATGGAAGACTTATGATCAGCAACAGAAGTTTGTTTCTCTCCTAAAACTTCTATATTTTTCAAGGTGAGAATCACTGCTAATGTGACCAACACATGAAGACTGACAGTTTTACACTGAAGATCCAACTGTGGTTGACACTAATTTGGAAAATTTTTGACCAGATTAATGTGCAACGCATCTTCAGGTGATGCTTAAAGAGGAGTTTTAAAATTTATGCATTTTATTACAAAGTACAGGCATTAGCTTCAGAGCATCAGGTATCTGAGTTTGCAGTATCAGTCACAAAAAGAAAAATACTAAAAGCACCAGGGGAAAAATCTCAGGTTGTAAAATGAAAAGCTACAGCACTGAATACTGCCAGTAAGTAACATATTGCTGCACTTCATACAGAGCAGTACGTGTAAATGAACAGATAACTGAGATAACTGGAAAATATGCTTAATTTAACAGAATTAAATGAGAAACAGAACTATGTTTAATCATAACTATATGAACAAAAATCTAAGTAAATAAATATACCAAAAGTATTGCAAAATAGACCACAATAATTCTTTATAAAGAGATCTAATACTGCAAAATCTAGGAATCCAGACATAGCATGAGAGAAATGGTTTTGTCTTCTTTGATACACAGTGAAATATGCTCCTAACCAATGTTTCTCAGCAAATAAGTTGACTGTCTTTAGCAAAAAGGCAAGGACTCATTTCAAGAGTGGTAGTATATGTAAAAGCAGGTAAATGACCGTCAAGACTCCATTTAAAGTTCAAGCTCATTTTCTTCCAGTAACTAGTCAGACCCCAGGACACCCTTGCTGAGGTACTCATGTATTCCATCCTGTTTTCTGCAATGCATCCCACCTTTTCTCTATGAATTCAGCTTTAACTGGTCACCATTTTCATTGCAACATCCTGCAACTAATTTAGGCAGATTATTATAAATGTTTATACTTACTTCAATTTGATAAAAAAAAAATAGATCACTGGGTAAGATTTTCATTCATAATTCCTAAGTTAACAAGCATATGTAATGGCTGGAGGTTCTTATCCTAAAAGGAACAAGGCTGGACTTGATGCTGACCTGACTGCAACTACTCTGATGAGACTCATTTAAATTCCTTCCTTGTTTATATCTACACAGTCTAGCCCTGAACAAAATCAGAAACACTTATTGTCCACCAACATTCCACACTCTTTTATGTTGCATTATGTTTAGTAAACACCTAACTTGACAACATTCATCACACAGGCAGTTTGTTTTATTTGTGCAGCTAAACAAAATAGGTTGAAAGCACAAACACACAAGTATTAAATGGCCTGGATTCCAGATGGCTTGCTTTCTCCATAAAGTAACAGTATCTGCTGAGATGATCATGGTACTGTAGTTCTTTCTCTTTACCAAATGCATGCAGTAGGAAGTTTTCCTCTGCTCTTTTGTCATCTTCTTTGCTGCTCTCTTATTTCATGACCTCTGAGTTAATCCTTCTATTCTTCCTATTAGCGAGTTTAAGCAGGCAAACTTCAAACAGACTAGTGATGGGTCACAAGGTTTAATGGGCATGTAGATAATCATCTAAATTACGTTTCTGCAGCTGATGGGCCAGACAGGCTTAGAGAGTAACTTTACCAGCTTTCACTGTTAATCAGCAAGGATTGTGTGTCTCAGTATGTATCTGCCTTTGCCTGCCTCCCCGAGGGCCTGGGTCATACTGACTGATTAACAAAGGCAGCTGCATTAGCTTTCTTCTCGTGAAAAGTGTGGCATGGAGGCCCAAATGACTTGAAAGGCAAATGTGACCACAGCTCAAACACCAAGCACTCTCTTCTCATCACAGTGGAATTGCTGGCCCTCCTCTTGCAGGTTATGATACTCGGCACAACAGTTGTTGCCAATTTTCATGATCTGTTAACACTTAGGAAGCCTTATGCTCGAGGCTCTTCTTTCAAATCCATTGTGGTATCATCAAGGGGAAAGTTCAACAGGCTATTTCACATTTTCAGATGAATTTGAGAGCAGTGTATGAGGTGAACCAAAAAGAATACACCAATTGAACTGTCAGTAATGAATGCCCTGGATTTCAGCTTTGAAACACAAACTGTAGAGGGCCAGGTAAAGAGAATAACAGTTCTCTGTAGGATACAGACAATTTTACAACCACAGAAATAGCAACGGATCTATACTGTGAACCTGCTTTTCTCAGCAAAGAAAAGTATATAAAATCTGAGTCTCTTCTTTGTCATATATTGGAGATTGTGTTTTATATAAGTGATTGTGTTTTATACCTACCCTGATTCCAAAAGGAACAAGAGCAGTGGTGGATTGGCTTCCTGACTTTGGCAGAAGTTTTTCCTTCAGGTGTTGGACTTATCTTACATAGTAAATACTTTTCAACGACTCATTTTACTGCTCTTTATCAAGTTGTTAAATAAGCACAAAATCAGACCAATTAAACTATTATTATCCCTGCAAGAAACTTGTACCATCTTACTTGGGAGGAACACAGGCCAAAACCAGCAGTCTTTAGAACAGTAGAACCTTCTTCATACATTTACAGCTCTATACGGAAAAGAATCTGACAAACCAGCTAGGATTCTATTTTGGATCTCAATTAAGAACATTCTACAAGAAGAAACTACTGAGGAACAAAGTAAAATAATGTAGAACACTGACTTCCTTATTTATCTCTTGAACTTTAAGAAAAGAAGTTGGATTCTGAGTTTCCGTTAAGTTTTTCGAGATGAAACTACAAAGCATCTAGATTTCTGTGACCTAGGTATAACCACTTCTAACTGATGTTAGAGACATACACGAATTAAGCTAAATACTTCTATAATTCTACAGTCCATGAAGTATGCCATTTCTCAAACTTCTTAACAAGGGTGACCAAATTTCCCACTTTTATCACAGACAGGCCTAGAAGTCAAGGACTGCCCCATATTGCGATAAAATCTTCAGGTTTGTATTCAGTTTTGTATTCACTGAGATATGGAATTATCCCATTTCCTATCTTTTGTGTGGTAGCCTGAGTAAGTTACTGACTCCTAGAGCCACAGGATCCACAGCTCTTTCAAAGAGAACAAAAATGGTCAAACCTCTATACCAGATCATGAGACCCACAGCAGGATTTTGGTCATGTCACATCTTCTTTACCAAAATAGCACACAGGGAAAACAATCTGCATTTCAAATATGCATTGTGACTGTATAGCTGGAAGAGGTGACAGCCTTTATGCCGTGCAGCAATAAATCACTTCACTCTTCATTGTTCTATTGCACCATTTGGCTGAATTGCAGAATTATCCTTTTGCTTAACTTTACCAAATTAGAATTTTAAGACTGTCATTAAAAGTCCAGACAAATTGCTATGAAGACTTATGATGTCATTACTATGACTCATTAGACTTCCTTTTATATCTTCATAACAACCTATACCCTCTACTTCACTTTACAGATTTTCAATGTCTAAATGCCACCAATAATTTCCACTAGCACCAAAAACTGAGATCATCAAAGACCAGCTATTGTTTCTGGAGATGCAATAGGAGGCATACTCTTTTCTGCAGACTTATTTTTTGATCCTATATCTGAAGATAAGTCTAGTTAGGTTAGATAAAAATCACATGGAAGTCAAAGGGAGTCTTTTCCCGGTTCAATGGGCTTGAATTAAGGATATTTTTCTCTACTGTTATACACACCACAAAATTGGGCACAGAAGCTTTTACTAAATCCAAATGACAGTCTACTTGGAGAGTCCCAGAACTGGAAGAGCTGAGGTGTACAACTGTATAACTAAGGAACATGCAACTTCTGCGTGCCCCAAACGTGACTCTAGACAGTTTTACCGTACACCCCTCATGATATGTCTATGAGCATGACTGAAAGCCTTGCAGAGTAATAAGCTCATGTACCAGAAACTGTGATATTCCATTAACACGTTGCTGGAATGGCCTGGGTGCCATGTAGCAGAGGCACCTTGTTTGCTCCTTGTACTTAGACCAGCTTGCACACAGTCAGCACAAACAGCCCCTTCACTCTACTGTCACACTAGCCTTTTAACAAGTGCCACCATTCACCAAAAAATGTTAACAAGGCACCACAGAGCCCTGGTGTATCACACAAACCTATTGAAGTTTAACCTTAACAATAACTTTTGCTTCAGTAAAAACTGCAGTGACCACTTATGAAAACCCCACAGATTTACCCTCAACATACTTTGCAAATACTTCACCCACATGCCTGTACTGATTCGTCTGTGATTTATAAACTGCCAGTCTGATCATGGTTGCAATACTTTGTGTGCTGTCATACAGTGCAAGTTATTTCTAATTAATGAACTTTCTCTTCATGAATCAGGTACATTGACAGAACGCAAACACTGACACAGCTATTTACCCAAAACATAAACTAAATATTTCAGTGAGGCTTCAGAAACTTTGGTTGACCCCTTCTTCTTCCCCTCCCTCTTCAATTATTGTACTTTTAATTGTTATTGGATTTTCTGGAACTTGTAAAGGAGAACTGCTTAACTCAAACTTTGACGTTTTCATACTTACGTGGTTCATTCAAAGACCTGTAAGGCTTTATGCTTTACTGAGGAGTTAATTTTTAAATCCTGACATTGTATAGTTGAAAATGGAAGCATCAAAAAATTATGGGCTTCACCCTACCTTGTTAATTTAGCCTAGTTAATGTAGGCAACGCAAATCCTGACCCAGCATGGTGATTGAGACAGCTAAGCTAGGTTCCCTGTGTAATCATGGAAAAACAACAGCTGGTAGAGGGAGGCAGAGTCCTCAAGTACATCTTCTGTTCCTCTCCAGAGATCTCAGATGCCTTCACAAGGTAGTATCATCAGTACAACAGAGGGTACGACTCAAGAGGACCTGCCGCTGCCTGCCCAGCACCCAGCTCCAGCAGTGCCCTTCTGTAGGTAGGAGCAGCCAGAAGGAAGCAACTCATCTAGTCAGGCTGGGCCAGGAACCCTCGAACACCTTCTCTCTTGGCTGGCCTTAGGCTGAGGTGATTCGAGCGTGTGGCTCCCTCCTTCCCCTAAAGGACCATCAAGCTGTAGCTCTCTGCCTGAACTGCACCACAGTGCAGCAATGCATGGAGGAATTACTGTGTAGGGCAGAGAGAGTAAGCAAGAATAAGCAGAAAAAAAGTCTATGCTATGAGGAATCTTTTGCAAAAGTTACTGCTACCAGTTCTCTAGCAAAATGTAATTGATTCCAGTGGTGTTACTGGACCTGTATTATCTTAAAAACATCAAAAATAAGAGCAAAGAAGGACATAACTGAAAATCTAAATATGTGGGATGATTGCCTGATAACTTAGCACAAACAAAAAACCACATAGCTGACACAAATTATATAAAATAGGTTTTCTGATAAACTTTTCCAGAGAACAGTGTTCTCCCAGGAGCAGAATTGCCTACCCAGCATTTACTGTCATCTGTCTCCTTTCACAGCCACCCACAATGATTTGCTGCTATTATTTAAAAAGACATTTTAATCCTTTAGTTAAAGGCAAGGAATCAGAAAAACCTGGATCTCTTCCAGTCTGTACTAACAGTCTGTCATGGGCTCAGAGATAGCAGTGTATCTACAGAATCTGCACCCACAGCACTGTATCTGCCTCAGTATCTCCCTGTCCTGCAGCACAGCAGGGAGCAGCTGAATGTCCAACCATACACCCCAATAGCACCAGTGGGATTTTGTTCACCATTTGCAATCATACAGGTCACAATTTAATTCCCTGACCTTTTTAGTCATGCAATTATGAGTTTCTCCTTGGAGAGTTTATGGGCAGCTCTTCATCTTCTCTATCTTTCATGTGTCATGCACACTCATGGGATGACATCAGTAATTGTATGAAAGGGGAGAATGACCTGAGCACACAAAAGAATGGAATTGCTCTGTCAGGTGATTGAATTTTATCTTTTACGGTTTTGTTCATCACATAATTATATACTAATGACATTTTTCTGTGGCAGCATAATAGCAAAATCTCCATTCAAGTCAGGAGTCACATAACTGAGTATCTAGGAGGGTGGGATATTCCTAGTAAGACTGTGCTAAATTGCAAACACATAAAAGAAGAAAAGAATGGTAGGAGATACTAAATTTTCCACTGCTGAGGTAAGAGATGCTACAAACAACTCTAGTTCTGTCAATAAATTCAGTGGTGCTGAAGAATGATATCACTCCTGACTTAAAAAGTTCTTATCCACAAGAGTACCAAGCAAGGAAAGAAAGCTGCCTATAAAATTCTCAATCCTCAAGGGCTAATTATTATAGCAACTTAAAACTTCTTCTGGCTAATGATTATGAACCAAATTTGTTTGTTGGTGTCATCCCAGTCACTATTGGCTTATAACTGTTGAATCTTTGACTCAGTATTCATATGGATTCAAAGCACTGGTGACAATTTATCTGCCGGTGATCTGTGTCACACACAATTTCCTAAGTACAGTGCATCGTAATAATGACAAATGTAGCTGCTGCTACATGGAAACATCCGCTCTCTTCAGTCTCTGCCTGAAACTTCTGGAAACATTTCCTGGAGGATATCTGGTATTAATCTTGAATCATATGCTTAACAGGAAACTTAGCTACATAGAGAAGACTAAGCACAACTAATATAAAATCAGCAAAGCTTAAGCAAAATACTGTAAACTGGAAGACTATAAACTTTTCTCTGGGCAGCTGGAGCCAACATGAACTTGATCCTTAAAGTTTGGGCTCTGTAATGTGGCATCCCCAAAGTATTGGAGAGTAGGATGATGGTCCTAGTCAGGCACAGCCTACTGGAGATAGAGAATAAAATGATAAATTTTTATTCCATGCTCAGAGCACGAGATGCCTAAATAGAAGCACACAAAAACTCATTGTTTTGCTGTTTCTTCCCATTTTATGCTGTAGTTGTGCCCATTTGCTCTCTGTGGCCTCTTCAGAGTCCAGCAGATGTCTCACAGTGAGCACTGATAGGAACTCATGACCACCAGATGATAGTGCAGACTGTCTATGAAGTTAACTTTGTAGGTGAAAGATGGGCCTGACTTCTATAGAAAGCCCAGAGCATTATACTACTTCCTTCAAATGATGGATCTATGCTCTGCTGAATTTTTGAGAGCTTTCCTTAAAGCAGCAGATACTGGCCACTGATGAAGATGTCAGCCTAGCAGCCACATCCTGATTCTGAGATCCAAAAGGAGGTCAGCACAGAACTGCATAAATATAAAGAATATCCATCACAATGGTTAATTGTTCCTCTGACTCATCTACAGAGCAACGCTTTAAATCGTCACAAAAATCTTTGGTATAATTAAGAAAATGTGGTAAGCTTTCTCTTCCCAGTCGTATAGATGTTGACAAAGACAGAACATGCTGACTCTACAAAGTTTTCTCTGAGATCACACACAAATTAACCCTCTACTTGAAAATTAGCTAAGCATATTTATTATACCTCTCTCCCTTCTATATCATCTTAAATATACTTTTTTAGAAGCACCAAGTTGTGTTATTCAACTTAGGTGTTTGTTCAGTTTATACTTACAGTGAATGGTGATCATACATCCCTTGATTTTTAAATACTTTAAAGCACCTTCAAGCAGTTTTTTAGATTATCCTAAGATGTTGTTTAACCCAGATGTTTAGGAAAATTACTAACAAATTCAGCAGTTTTATGCAAGTGAATTCATAAGCATTGCCTGGCATATATAATGAAAGAGAATTCATCTGTAAGAATCTGTCAGGAGAGGTACTCAATCTCTATAATCTGGAATTGCTCCCCTGAAATTAATTGAACCATGCTGACATACAGCAGGTGAAGATGTAAGACCTCAACCTTCTTTTTATGGCAGTCTCTCTCTCCTAGCTCTCTATTTTGTGGTTTTCACCTGAACTGCTGACAATTTAACATGTGTTCAGTTTGCTACATATTTGTTCCTCAAGGCTATGCGAGCCTCGCTTTGTTTTTCCTGGGAAGTGGGTTGCAGTCACACAGAACCAAAATAATTTATAGATTAATAGCAATGCAAAGTACTTCTAGTGTTTTTTGTGTGTTTCCACCCATAAATCACTTCTACAATTTTTGAACATGAAGCTCCTGCTCATTCAAAACCAGCCAAGAGCTTTAAACCCAATTTCAATGTGAATTTCTTTCATGAAGAAAGAAAAAGCTGCCTGAAACAGCACCCACTAACCATCCTTCTGTGCTCAGCTGCTCATTTCTGCCCCTGCACTTACCCACTCCCTTGTGCTGACACAGAGAGAATGAGAACCTTATCCCAGAGACTAGTTTGTTTAAAAAAAAGGGTTTTCCCATCTGGTTCATGAGTAGCTGCAGGCAGGGAAAGGGATGCTTAAGTTGGCATTGCTCCTGGAAAACATGATTGTCATACTGTGCTCTCACCAGTGTTTCTGAGGAAAATTTAGATTTGGCTCTTTCAAATAGAATGAGTGAGCTTTTTGGTTGTCCCAGCCACTCCCTTCTTGAAATGAGTTATCATTCTGGACTGCACAATAGTCAAAATATCTAACAGTTATACCAATACAAATTTCAAATGCTAAAATCTTTAAATCAAATAGTCCTCACTGAATCAAAACTTCCTCTTCTGAATAACAACAGCAACAATAACAAAAAAGAACTCGAACTATTTTTTTGAAGTCTGGGGGATTTTTATGTTTTTTTCTGAAAAATTCAAAACCACTGAAAAAAATTCTCACCAGCTCTATATCTGAGAAGGTGGAAGAATGCAATGCATGATTGCTCCTATAATGGATATTCTTTTTTTTTCTCTGAAAGGGAAGTAAGCTAACTTTGAAAATAAGATACAGTCTGGTTGCTGATATAATTAGAATGTATATTCAGTTCCAGATATGCACTTGCCATGCCTTTTGAAGCAAGACACTCAAGCTCAGAACTGCCAAAAGGGTCAGTTGCTGCTACAATAACCACTGCAAAACCTAGGAGTCTTTCACAGCATCCACAATGTCCTTAGGACAGAAGAGATGGGTGGTTTGTAATAGGGTCACACTGAATCTAATAAAGCTAATGAGAAATCCAGAAGAGACTAATGTACTTCCAGCTTGTCCTACTACAGGACAAGTTCTTTGTTTTTCTCCTAAGTTGTTGGGGGGTTTTCTTGACATTATTTAATATTTGTGAGGTTCTTAGAAATCTTTGCATGAAAGTACTAGGCAAAGACTTAATACCCGTTTCTAATAACTGACAGTTTTTACTTCTACTGTCTGGTATGAAAAGCTTTGCAATGGCAACAGCACACAGATTAAAATGAAGTAAAACCATTTTATTTTCCTTTGGAAATGTGTAACTTGAGCTGAAAAAAAAAAATAAGTATTCTCATATCTTCCTGAGGATATGAATGAAATTACTTCCTTTTTTTTTTTTTTTTTTTTTTTTTTTTAAGGCTTCTTCCTTTTGAAAGAGTTTTTTCATCTCTACCCCAAAAAGTCTATAGTAAAGTTAAATACAGTTAATAAGCTAGGCTTAGGTCATAATTGCTTTTCAATCAATGGAAGTTGAGTGGACAGAGAAATCAACATGTTGTTGCTGGCATCTTGATTCCAGCTGCATTGTGGCCATTTAGTGTTACACAGTCAGCAATGCAATGCCAGTATCTCATCTCATCTCATAAGCTCTCTTGGGCTTCTTAAGCTATCTGGGCTCTAGGAAAAGAATATGATAAAAGGATTTGCAAAAATACAAGAGATAATAGTACATAAGAATAAGATGTTCTACAAAAATCAGGAAAAGTTCATTCTCTCAGACATCAGAAAGGTATAGGACAGCCTGAACATCAGCCCATTGCACTGCACTGATTTTGGAATCAAATGTACAAATGCACAAAAGAAAATGACAGAGAATGAAACACACTATGCTATAAAAATAGCATTAGCTGTCCATTGTTCACAATATAAATGCAAACCCAAATAAATAACTGTATTATTAAAACACAACATCAACAACAAACCAAACCCAAACCCAAACCCACCCACAACCAACCAACCAACCAACAACCAACCAACCAGCCAAACAAAACAAGCCATGTGGCAACAGGACACTGTAGGTACAAACAGGTACAGAAGTCCACAGGGTCAAAAGGTTCCCTAAGCACATCAGCAGTTACTCTCCATGATTGCAACTAGGTAAATATTAACAATCAAAGAGGTAGCATCCACACATTTCAAGTGAGTCATAGATAAATCTGTTTGCATTTTAAAGATAATGGGCAGTGTAAGAATGTATAAAATATTTTGTCCTTTACACTAGTATGTACATAGTCTGGGATCTTTCACTTGACAGTGATGCTGATAACTGTCTTAAGAGCTCACTGTTTTTTCTGCTGACTGCCTTGGATTCTGACTATCTTCATATCACAGCTTCAGAGGTGATAATGAAATGGCACCACTTCTTTCAAGGATACTTAATTTGAATATTGTCAGCAATTGCACAAAATTAAGTTCAAGCACAAATCAATAACCTCTCCATTTGCAGTCCAAACAATACTGCAAAATGTGGAACACAGAATGGAAGGCAACGAAATCTGCTGAAGGTGCTATTGTGAGATGGCAGTTTATCCTATACTAATTTGGTTTTAATGGGGATATTATACCTGGTATCAAAAAGTACAGGAGACAATATTTTTTCCCTTTTTAGGGCTTGCAAGGCTTGGAACCACACACTTCTCAACTCAATACCTTGAAATTAATCCAGGATTATTCAACTTCATGAGAATTGTTAGACTGCTGGAAACCACATCCCACACTCTTTCTTTTTATTGTAAGCTTCCTTATAGTATCATCTTGCAGTGAAACCTGAATATCCTACTGGGATTAAACATAAAAGAAAGTTGGGAAAAAAAGTTGCTGGATTAGAATTTTAACTGAAGCCTTCTATGAGAAAGACCACACCACTATCAGTGGCCTTGCTCTCCTTGTGTGTGATCCCACTTGTGCCTAGTCAAGTGTCCAAAGTAGTCTCCATCAGTTCACGCTGTATTTATCCTTTTGCTCCTAAAACAGGTGTCTCATTACTAAGAGAACAAGTATTCATGCCACTGATGGGAGTGTATCAACTCACTCTGCAAGAGTGCATAATTTTTCTGGTATGAAGAGCAAAATGTAATGATGTTGTTTAAGACCTGAGTTTTGTATTGATAAAAAACATAATTCTAAGCAAAAGACAACACATTCTATTCTAGCAAATAGGAAAAAATTCAAGCTTCTAAATGTTTTAGAATGCCATTTCTATCTCCAGCTCCAGCCTTTGTTTGTTTTTTAAAGGCACTCTCTGATAAGTTTGCCTCTAACATATCTAAAACTTGTTTTAGAATCTCACACTGTATCTTCACAGCACTTATTAGATACCACAAGAATGCTTTTCATCTCATTTTTACTCTGAACTCCCTAAGTCATCCCTAGCTCTGAACAACTGTATTAATTAGAGAGCAGTTATTCACAGAGGAGCAGAAAACCAAGCTCAATCAAAAGAAATTTCTAAATCACTTTTCATTTTTATCAGTCTAGATCTCTTTGCCTTCACAGTGCTTCAAAGATTCATACTCAGTCTCATAAATGCTATCATAAAACATTAACAACAGTGTAAACTCTGGTGTGGGAAGACATTTTTGAGGTTGAATTCCTGTTCCTACACTCACATACATGCCCCAAATAAGGAAACAAAAAGAGCTTTTCTCACATCATTCCAGCCAGTGTATTCCAGTAATATAACTCTAGTTCAACTTACTGCTGTTCTCCTTTTCATATTAAGTCATACTTAAGATGTCAAGCAGGTTGCTGTACACCTGAACCGAAATCTCAGGTATTAAATGTGTTTATTTTTATTTTACTGTAGCAACTACTAGATGTAGTGTTGAGTCAGTACAAATAGTAAGAATATGGTCCTTGACCTTTTGAGCTTGTAAGAGAAGTCTAAGAGAAGAGAAAGACTAGGTGGTGGGCCAGACAACACCATAATCAGGTACTCAGGTCAGCAGTCAGTACACTATGACTACTACATACATTTTTTCTGGCAGTCCTGATTTGAAGATTGAGATAATTTTTGTCAACACCGAATTTGCTATCAACACTTATAATCTCTTTGGCTCCTGTTTTAAGCTCTAGTGCTCATATCTCCGCAAGAAAAACAAAATCCCTCTTGATATTCCCCATCATATAAAATGCTCTGCCTTCTATGATCCTGGTCTCCTGACCTCTTCTGCACTACATAGAAACCAGGGAAAGGAAGCAAGTTTTGCTAAAGGATGAATTAAGATCTTCATAAAGAAGATAAATAAAGATAGGATTAGATATTTGACATGAACATGGATGACAGTTTCAACACAATAGTTTTGAAAATTCTGCTTCCTGGTTGTAGAATTGTGACAAAATATATTACTCCCGGATGCTCTGGAATGAACCCACCAATCCTTTTAATCTGCCTAAAATTCCACAGATAAAAGCACTGCCCATGATTACCATTTACAATGTCACTTCCTTCTTTGAACTGGCTGGCTTATCTTTGCCCACCATATCAAGTAGCAACCAACATTTAGTTGAAATGACAAACTTTTGAATACAAGTAATTCTGATCCAGCATGTGTACCAGGTTTTCTCTCTCATGCATAATATTTTTATCATTATAGTTTCACTAACTGAAATCTACACTGTTAATTTCATTACCTTTCCTCCATTTCTGTGTCTAATTTAGTCTGAGCTCCCCTTTCCCAGCCCTTATTAAGCCCTATTGGACAGACTCTGGTCCTTTTTTCATTCAACAGACCCACTCCTTCCTAAGGATTGCTATTTGCTGGGAGTAAATTACATGCATTCTCAAATTTGTATTTGGATAAATGTGATGTAAGCAACAATAATCCCTTCCTTTGGAATTATGAGTGAGTCTTTTTTATTGTGTTTATTGATCTAGAATAAACAGTTTTCATTAATAAATTATGTAGCAGCATCTGTCTTGAACACTGATAAATAGACTGTCATCATAAATATCTTCCCTGGTAAAAGGAATTCCATGGCTCCAGTGTCAGAGAGAGACACTTATGAAAAGTTTTGAGAAGGTTTAGCTGACCAAGGTAAGGATTAATTAACCTGGAGCTCTCAAATACATGGTAACAGGTACTTATGCTGGACTTACCTTTTATATCCAAAATGTTGCGTAAATGCTCTATTTCATACAATTAAAGTGCTTAGAACTCAGATTCTAATCTCAACAAAAACTGGCTCTACATGGCTCATGTACCCTAATTTATACCACTGAATGAACAGAAACCAGCTATTCCTATTAATGTGTATAGCAAAAAAATGAAGAGACAATACCTGCACAAACCCACACATCATATAGTCATCAAACAAAGGGAGACTGGGGCGGTCCTCTCGATAAATTGTGATTTTGTAGCTGCTCACGACCTCAGGGCTGGGCTGCGAATCATCCGTTAAGAGAATGATGACTTTGTTCAATCCAAGGCCAAGGGGATAGTTAGCAATGCTGCATGACAAAATAGGAAAGAAGTGGAATAAACACTAAAGACACAAAGATTTACACTCCTTTATCTATGGCTGCTGAATTCCGCTTGCTCCTAGAGGTTGCTATTTCTAACATTCTCTTTGTATTACAAAATACATGAGATTTTAAATAAAAACAGTGTAAAATAAGATTTGTAAGTATTTGTAGTTCTTTCAAGAAGAAAAAATACTGAGAGTAAACCTTAGTGAAAGCAGTGGCAGTGGCAAATATTCTGACATGAAATCTGTGAATGGAATCATTAGGGACAATAATTCCCAGCAGGCCCAAATTTGTGATGAAGTAATCAGGGAGATAAATACAATCAGAAGTGTAGTTAGCTGCTGAAATTGTCCACTAGCCAAATGTGATGGATTCCCAGTCAAACTACTCAGAGTGACAAACCAGAGAAAAGCTGAGTTGTGCTCTTCTTCCTTCAGCAGGGAAATAAATGCTGAAAGGCACAGAACCTGCACATGCAGGGCTTTTACTTTTCAGTGCTAAGACCATCTTGCTATTCTTTTTCATTCTACAAGGAAGCAATCTTTGAGGTTTTCACATATATCCATGCTGACTGCCAAGGCAGCTAACACTGAAACACCAAAATATTGGGTGGAAGAATTTAATGACAGTTTCTTTTGAAATGATAAATTGAGACTGCTTTTTTATTGAAAAAACAGGGAAACATATTGGGCATTAGATCAATAACAACTGCACAGACTTTCTGGTTAGTAACAGACATTCTAGTTCAAAGCATCTGCTTCACAGTCAGTCAAAAGATGCTAGGTTTGCTAAGCACTTCATGTCATGAAGCAAAGTTACCTCTGAAATAGTTAAGAATTTTTCTTCCCAAGTAAATCACTGTCCCTGTTCTCCCTTTTATCCACTCACTAATGGCTAGTATGCAAATAGGCCAGTTCTCTGGTTCTGAGATACCTGACCCAGATAAATAAACACTTTTTGTCCTTCCCAACATTAAAAACTAGGCCATACCCAAAATACCTATTGGTTTTGTCCCTGGTACATGCTGTTTTCTCAGAGCTGGTTGGGAAAGCCAAAAGTGTGCCAGGGATCACAGTAGCAATTAAACATCATGGTTTATTGTGGGTCAGTGCTCAAACATGATGTTTAGTGATGACTCTGCTCTCTCCTCTATCGTTCAGCTTTATAGTTCTCTAAGAGATCAGATAAGCTGGGACTCTTGTGGATGACAAGGTGACCCACTTAGTGGATGAGAGAAAGGCTGTGATTGTTGCCTACCTAGACTTTAATGAAGCCTTTGGCACTGTTTCCCACAGCATTCTTCTGGAGAAACTGGCTGCTCACACCTTACATTCACATACATTTTGCTGGGTAAAAAACTGGCTGGATGGCCAGGGCAATGATCTGGACATGGAGATTGAGGGCACCCTCAGTCTGTTTGCAGATAACAGGAGGTTGTAGCAAGGTAGGGGTCAGTCTCTTCTCCCAAGTGACAGGACAAACGGAAATGGCTTTAAGTTTCATCAGGGGAGGTTTAGGTTGGATATTGGGAAGAATGTCTTCACTGAAACGGTTGTCAGGTATTGGAACAGGCTGCCCAGGGAAGTGGTGAGTCACCATGCCTGGAGGTATTTAAAAGTTGTGTAGATGTGCTGCTTAGGGATGTGGTTTAGTGGTGGACTTGGCAATGCTGGGTTAACAGTTGGACTTGATGACCTTAAGGGTCTTTTTCAATGTGACTTATTCTATGATTCTACGACAATTCCTTATAATACAACTATGACAAAAATGGATTATTCTCAGTTAGTAAACTTGAACTTACTTCTTCCTTTGAAGACAGCTGCCCTACTCTGACCCATGTAAGCAGACCAAGTCCAGCAGGGCAGAAGATTAGGGCACTGTGCAAAATTAACACCTGGATACAAAAGCTCAAATTCTCTGTCATCTTCTGTGTGCAGTGTAGTGATGGTCTGTTCCCACCCAGCTTTGATGTTGTCAGTGACTGCAGAAGATGGGTGAGATACTGCAATTGTACACTCCATTAAGCTAGAGTTAATTATGGCTTGAGAACAACATACAGACCATTGCCTTCAGGATACTGAAAATAAACAGAAGTTTCTCAGCATTGAACTCCCTCTGATGTTCCCATGACTAATCTATTTGTGTCCTGGGTTTTTGGAAACAAAAAAAAATGTGGAACATGATGACATATTTCCAAAATTAAGTTTTTACACTCATATTTTTTTTCTCGTACCTTGGCCCTTTCTTGTCATCGAGGTGTACGTGGCACTGACAGTTAGAGGGTTCTGCTCCTATTTTCACTGTCACCATGTCGAATGGCACTTCTGCATAGTATTCTCTGATCTTTGGGTTAAACTGAGGATTCAAGTCCAGCTGTGGACTGGTGAAGAGCTGTCTGATATGAGATAGGGTATCTTTATCTGTTCCAAGAAGGCATCAAAGAAAAAAAACTATGAAATGTATGAACATTTTGGAACTACATGCAACTTCTGGCAGATTGATAACATGTACAGTGGCAAGATATTTAATGCCTAGTGACTCAGAGACTCATAATCCTGCTGCAAAATTTTAATGGAGTTTGTAATGGCACTTGAGAAATTTGTAGGCCTTGGAGGGATTTTAAACATTCAGTGTCCAATCACTTTAGTCCTAGTCACAAAACTCAAAGCCTGTGTAAGCCTTTGAAAATGGAAGGATTAAGTCTGGGAGATCTGTCTCTAGTTAGTTAACTGAAACCTAAAGAAGAGGTAGGCCAAAATTCATAACCTACTTAGGTACCAGGCTGTGTACAGGGTTTATGCACAAGTGTAATTTCCAATAAAAATCAAAATAAGTTAGACATACTCTTACTGTTCATAAGAACAAGTCACGTGGAGATATCAAGACCCATGGGGTCATTTGCAGTACAGCTGGAAGAATGTTTTATTAAAATTCCTATATCAACAAATTCCAGCTCCTTTCCTGTGTATGAAATCTCCACAATCAAATCCTATTTGCTCAAATGTGTCCTTTATTTCATAGTGTTTGCCAAATTACTCATGAGAATAATTATTTGTTGGCAACCTACTTATGACAAATATTTTAATCCAGCCTATTGGATTCAGATTTACAGTATAATTACACATTCAAAACTGCTTTACACATATATTCACTAGTACATGTTTTAAACTGGGTACTTCAGAAAATATTCCAGATAGGAAACTCTTTTACTATAGTATCTGAAAAATCTTGTGGCTTAAAAGGGTCAAAAATTATGCAAATACTTTTATGTGAACCTTTTCTACCTTGAAACATCTGCCCTGAGAAACAAAACAGGGCAATGTCAGAACTCTCTTGCATGGATTAAAATTAAGGGAAAATATTCCAGTGGAAGAACAGAATTTGGGCTACATTTGTAGGGGAATAGAGTCTTACACACAGACACACAGAAGGTATTAAAAAACCCCTGAGAGATGAATATAAACACTTCTCCATATCCTGTATGACTTAGAAATGTTTTCTTACTACTAGCTTAAAAATGAGGAGGAATTTCAAAATAACATTAATCGAGGTATTTTTAAAATAAAATATCATGCAGTTAGAATGGTGATGCCCATCAGCCAGCCCACGAGTATCTCCGGCCTCTATCTGACACAAGAATTGCTCCTGGAGGCAGCACGAGATCATCAACAGAGGGGACATGAGGCTCAATGTGTAACAAAGCCTATCCACCATGGAGCAATGGCTTCATGTTTACAAATGGGCCCCTCAGATAATTTGGGAATGAGGAAGGCAGCAAAAAACATTGCTACCACCAAAGAAAAACATATTTTACATCTTTACAGATCTTTAAAAATACTTTAAATATTCCTGTAAGCATATATTTTAGAAAAACTCCTCATCTCTTAAACAGCTCCTCAATACTTCATTATTGAGCTGAAGACAAAGCTTTAAACAAAGCTGATTAAACTCCAAACAAGTTTAAAGGTTTTTCCACAAGAACAAATGTATGCTGAGGTTATTGGAAAAAGGGGGGCAAAAGTCTGTTGAAGTGTGACAAGGGATCAATGGGTGCTGGAATACTCACATTAATATGCACATACAGCAAAGTTTAATTTTGGTTTTGAGCTTATTTAACATAATAGCCCATTTACTGAGTGTTTAATAAACGTTCTTGCTACTGAAAAATCCTTTTTTTTTTTTAGTAAAAGCCTGCAGATTCTCTTCGCTTAGAGGTTATGTAGAGAAACCCAAGAAAAATTTTCAAGAAATCTTTCTTCATCCCCCTCCGTGATCTAGAAAGACCTTGACTTACCATAACTGCATTGTCTTTCTTCAGTCTTACTGGAATAATGCAATGCTGAAAGATAAACAGAAACAGCTAATAATTCTCTACTCTAAGCCTGATTACAGTCCCATTGGAGAAGGAACCATCTTTTACTTATAAGAGACGCATTGTACTTTTATTCTTTACAGTGTGAAATCTTTCCTTTAGGCTTGTGAATGCTGCTCATGGGCTCAGTGTAGCAACTTACATAAGATAAAGAAGTAATTAGTCTTTTATATGGAGTAAGCTTTTTCAGTTGGAATGCAAGACAATGCAATCTAAATCCACATGTTATCAGAAATAATACAAATAGGAAAAACATACTGTATATAAAAGATCTTACTCTGAACCCTTACCTCCATGATTCTTCCTGAAGTCAGAAGGAACATTCTGCTTTGGATTCATATTTTCTTGAGAAGGTTTCCTGTCAATTCAATAGCAGACATATTTCTACATGAATGGAAGGAACAGAAACAATGAAATATTTTGCAAAAATTTCTATATGGTATCCCAGGGCACATGGTATTTTAGTATTTTCTGTGGAAAGATGAACCTCCTGCATTCATATTCCCAGCATTAGCAATATTACCTGAGTGAACATAACAGAAAACACAAATAATACATGGCAGCACATCACAGCAACAGAAAAAAAAAGAAATAAATTCCAAAACATAGTTGCATTGCTAGGAAAAGGAAGGGTGGATATAGCCAAGAACGAAATAACCCACACTATATCTCTTAACTGCTTCTATGATGGGTTTTTTTGCATATACTTGAGATTAAAGTTAGACTTCGTTCAAAAACATTTAAATAAAAATGAAGGCATGCCTCCAGAGGAATATCTGTACTGAGATTATCACGAATTCCTAAAATGGAACTTCTATGTGTTTTGCTTTGTTTGCAAATTAAAAACAAATCCAGAGAGTGGATATATATGCATATATATATATATATATATATATATGTAAAATCTCTGTGAAAAAAAGACAAGTCAATTGTGACAATTAATCAACATGTCAGTGGTGTCCATATTGTGAACTCTGCAGATTTTTTCTTTCAAGTAGAATTTTGGTAGCATGGTAGAAAAAAAGGGAGTAGGCTTCTCTTCAATCCAACCCTCTGGCTGATAAGACCTTTTTGGAGGTCCATTAGCATTTCTTGAAGCTTTCACTGGTTTTCCTCCTAGTGTTTCCTTTAGAAGTTCTTATAACACAACTTCTTCCTGGATACTGCAGTTTGGGTTTTGAAGGACATAAAGTCACTCTCTGTGCCAAGGAAGGGAGGTGGCAATATTGCTCTGTGCAAGCATCCATCACTGATGTTTCAAGAGTAGCTTCTGAAAGCAGTATTGAGGTCAATCATGGGAAAAGGTAAACTGCCCAGTGATAAAAAACTGTCCAGTGATAAAACAGATTTCTGCATTAACTCAATGAGATAAGGAAAGAAGCAGCTGGCAGATCTGTGTGTCTTTGCGTGCGCAGGAAATCGTAGTTCTGAGCTTGCAGTGTCTAGACACCACCCTAATTTTATTCACATTCATGACCTACTTCAAAGGAGGCACTTAACACACTATTGGAGTTTGCTTTCCAAGTTGTAAGTTATTTTGCACCCTTCTTTCTGCTTGTCAAGGAAGTAACAGCTAACATCTGTCAAATATACTTTTTCTCTCCGCTGTTCCTATTTGCTTGCCTGGTCCCAAACCCTGTTTTAAGGTGGAAGCAACATGTCTTAACTCTATAAAATGACAGACTTTTGTTTAGTCAGAGAACACGTGAGGAGTGCAACAACACCACAACTGCAAGGTCCCTGCTCACAAAGGAACAGCATGACCTGTATGAATTTCAAATCTGTAGAGACTGCAATTAACATCAGACAGCATTAAGAGACATATAATAACTATATCTGATTATTTAGAAATCATATTAGAGAAAAATACTCAGATTACAATATGGCCAGCAGGACTGGGGCAGTGATTGTCCCCCTGCACACAGCACTGGTGAGGCCACACCTTGAATCTTGTGTTCAGTTTTGGCTTCTCACTACATGAAAGACATTGAGGTGCTGGAGCATGTCCAGAGAAGGGTAATGAAGCTGGGGAAGGGGCTGGAGCACAAGCCTTATGAGAAGTGGCTCAGAGAGCTGGGGGTATTTAGTCTGGAGAAAAGGAGGCTCAGGGGAGACCTTATCGCTCTCTACAAGTCAGTGAAATGAGGCTGTAGCCAGGTGGAGTCATTCTCCCATGTAATAAGTGATAGGATGAGAGGAACCTTTCCAACATAAATGACTCTATGGTTCAATGATTTATCTCTGCTGCAGCCTGAGCTTTTTAATCATCAGCACCATGAAGCTTTCCTTTGTTCAAGCTCCTTGCAATAAGCAGACTGAGGTAACAATGCAGTTATGAAGCTCTTCCTAATACAGAGCACTCTGCACATCCCTTTCCTCAAGAAAGGACCTCCATCTGTTTGAGTGGCCTCCTACTTACTTAAATATCTTGGAGGTGTCTAGTACAGATGTGCACTTTGCCTACACAGTTTGCAGTTTCTAATGAAACTAATGGCTGTATGTCAGCACCCTTGATGAGTGCATGCTTGTGAATGAACCTTTCAAAAGATTCCCAATGTGTACATCACAAACTATTGACTATGAACCTGTCCTTTAGGAATCTCTCTGATTCAGCAAACAAGAAAAGCAAAGGATTGACAGCAGCAATAATAATATAGCTCTGATGGTCTATGCAATAAGACATAAGCGATTAAGGACATGTAGAAATAGAATATTTCGTAAACTAAAACATAAAAACGAAAAAACTAGTCTCTTTTGGTGTCTCTGATGAATATATTAGTTGTGAATGGTGCAACTTTTAACAGGTCATAAACTAAACATTGAGACCATATTTCAATATTCAGTAGAGTTATGAATTTTCTTTCTTTAGATGATGTTATGTAGGTCTCTCTTCAAAATAAGCTCTCTATTTTGTAGAGTGTTTGTTTGGCTTCAGTCACAGAGTTTCCATGGGGGCATTTGGCTCCTTAAATGAAATACCTTGCACTGATCTTCAGAAGTGAAATAAAAAAGTTCAGACTCAAGAGTGGGATTAATTTCCTGGCACTTAATCCCAACTGTCTCTCTCCTTTCCTCCTTCCTTCTGTCTCTCACTCCTCCCATTCCAGGCCAGTGATCTTATCCTTGTCTTCCTTGTCATTGCTTTTTTCTGTCCCATAGTCCAAAACCTGTTAATTTCTCAGACTTTCCAGGTAATTGACATGACCAAGTTAAATTCCAAGAAAGTATTTTCAGCCCAGATTCAGTCTGAGGGCTGATGCTTCTAGTTTGAACTAAAAAAGGGCTTGCATATGAGAAGCTAAAACCACTTTCCCAAATACATCAGTTGATTTCAAAAAACATTTGCAGCTTTTAGACCTGCTTAGGCTTCTATCTTTTACAGATACAGAAGCATTAGCTTTACTCACTAATCTGATTCTTCCATGCTGTCTGACATAGCCAAATATACTTTCCATGACACTTCATAGCCCCTAATCTAGAAGACAGTGGTTATGTATGTCCTAGTCATATCATGAGTATAAACTTCATAGAGCTGAAAAAAGTTCATAAAAAATCCCAAAAATTTTTTTCAGAGTACATGTTAGGTGTAATATTTTATACCCATACATCTGAAGTGGTCATTTTCACCTAGGCTGTAATTCTTTCATTATAGTTTGAGATGAGTTTCTAGAGTTCTTCTTATTTCTTGTGTGGAAGGAATTCAGGGAGTTCACTAATACCATTTAAGGTTTCAACACTAGTCATATAGATGAAATGAGTTAAAATACGTAGACTAGGAAACATCTTTATATCCTGTCTTCATCCTACGGAGTCATGATCAGTGAACAAAGTAACTGCACAAGACCTCAGTCAAAAGTCACTATTTCTCCCATAAATTTCTTGTCTGCTTGGACAGTCAGTTATGCAATCACTAGATCTGATAAATGGAAATACCAGTTTTCCACAGTCAGAGAAATAAAAACTGTTAAATAAATCGACTGAACAACCTGGCCTTAACTGAAGAAATTCAGGAAAAGTGTTCTGATACACAAACTCATCAAAGCTGGGAGAAAAAAAAAGATTAATCAAAGCTCAAAGAGAATGCATACTTGAGTTATTTGGGGAGTAAATACAGCTAAGCTCTTTCTTCCTTGCAATTAAGTATAATTACATGCATATCTGACACATACATCACCATCACATGCATGTAGCTAAAGGAGTGGAAGATTCTGATTTAGCAATGTCAAAGGACATGGTTTTTTATACACTGAATGAAGAGAATGGTGTTATTAGCTTAGCCACTGCAGAAAAATACAGTGCAAAGAAGCAGACTGGCCTATGCCCTGGAGAAAGGTCATGGTACTTCCACATATTTATACACATACAGTAATGTTGAGCTTGAAGGAAAAGAAGAGGCCAAGGGGCTTGCTCAAAATGAGTGAGTGGCACAGCTTAGATTAGAACAGAAAGCTGCTAAAGGCTGGTATGCTTTGATATGCAAACCTAAATATTTCTGCAAAAGGGCAAGGGCTTACATATGAATGCAAGCAGCTGCATCTTTGAATCACTTCTCATGGAGGGATCAGAGTGGTCGGCAGTAACAACAATAACTTAGCACTTTCATGGAACTGTGTATTTTCAAAACACTAATAAACAGTTACCTAGTACAGTGATAAAGTATAAGCTCCCCTTTACAGTAAAGCAAAGATACAGATAATTATTGATTTGCTGAAAGCCACGCCCAGTTCAATGAGGAACAAAATTAAAACTTAAGAAATCTTACAGATGCCTCATACACTGACTACAGCATTCTCCCAGAAAAATGTACAAAATAATATCATTTACACATTCATCTTGAGACTCAGTGGAATAGAGCATACACATTGTCTAATGTGCCTGTTCCCAAGTCCTTGTTTGTAAAATCACAAATGTCAGTAGTCAGTATGGCACACATATATGAAACATCATTAACTAAGAGATAATGAAAACAGAAACCACATTTTAACAAATTTTATAGAAAACATACAGTATACTATAAGTTTTCTCCTTCCTTCCTTCCTTGCTTGCTTCCTTACTTCCTCTCCCTCCCTCCCTCCCTTGTTCTGTCCTTCCTTTCCTCTTCCTCTCTTTGTGAAAGTTAAAACTTCTTGCCAAAAGTTCAATGCATCTACCCTTAACATTGCAGCATTTTCCCCATATTTTCACAAACAGTTAAAATGAGGTTCTCAGAGTATTATGCTCTCTGACCTGTATTTGTTGGACAGAAAACTTGGAGCCAACCAAAATTATTAATTCTTTTGGAAAAATCTTCACCTGAAATTTTATATCTTCTTTACAGTTTTGCTTTTAATTGGTACATAAATTAAGACAGTCTTAACCCTGGGAAATGCTACTAATTCAGAGTTTACAGTTGTTTAGAAAAAAACCTACCTAATAAATCTTTCTTAAAAAAATTTACTGTAGTTCCAATTAATTTTTAATCCAGAGTCCTTCACATTAGACAGAGAAGCAAAACCTGTTCTATTTAGAAACCTAGCTACAGTTCCAATGGCAGAATGACTGACAGGGCTTCATATGGGATGACAGACCTTCACCTCAAGCATTGCAAGTCCACCTACATCTACTGAAGGATTAAGTTTTATGATGCTCACTGGACATATTGCAATTATATAATTTGAGAAACTACCCTCAACATATATAAAGAGTTATCTTACCACTCAAAAAGATTTGTATGTGCCTCTTTATTCATGAACTGGAATTGTTGAAGTAAACTGGAAAGCAACCAATGCACAGTCAGGACTGAACTAAGACGCCTCATTGGGTCTACCATTCGATAAAGGTCACGCAGCAACATTTGGATCTTGGGTGCAGAAGAAGGGAAAAGCTGAGAAGAGAGACACTGATTAGAGATAACACAGTATGATATCTGTAGAGTGCAAAGACATGAGAAATTATCAGAAGACAGTATGTACAGCATAGGGCTGGTTATATATTAATGCTCTTTCCCACATGCTTACAAACTGAGTATCATGCCCAGCCTTGTGAATCATGATTACCAGTACTGATGTGGAAGTTGATCTCCTTTGCCCCTGACTTGACCCTGAGATTAGCTCAGTTGGTCAGAGCATGGAGCTAATAATGCTGAGGTTACAGGTTCAACCCCTGTATTGGCCAAGAGTTGGACTTGATGATCCTTCTGGACCAATTCCAACTCAGACAACTCTGTGAATTCCAGATGTATTAGACTCAATGCTTCTTCAGAAAGTGTCATCAGTCTCCATCCCTAATACTCATCCAGGGAGTCTCAAAGAAATCCTGATATCATGCAGACTTTCTGAACAACAGATTTAGTTGCAGATCCTTTATCTTCCCAACACTCACCATTTCCCTCACTAACTATGCCTACTCACAGACAGTGATTGTTATTCCTCCATCTGTGTTCTTCTCCAAAAATGAATTCAAAGCATGAAGAAACATAACATATTCCACCTGCCTTTTTTTTTTTTTTGCCACTTTTTAATCTATTTCTACACTCTGGTCATGATCTCAGTGTTGTACTTTGTCTAGTCCTTCCACTCACTCCTGCTTTGCTTTGTTATCATTCTATTTCCTTACCACCTCATTAGTCACTTATGTTATTTTCCTTCTTTTCCTTTCCTTCTATTTTCATGTCTCTGTTTCTGCTTTAGCTGTCCTTTTCAGTGGAAACTCATCTCAAATTCTCTGGTGTATTTCTTTCTCTCTTTTAAAATAAACTCAAATGATCCACCAAAATAAAATCAGTGTTACCTCTATCTCCTTGCTTCCCTGCCCATCCAGCCTAATTACGTATGCCAGAGACAGCAGAGAATGGTAATGAAGGAGAAATGTTAAGAGTTACATAAAATATATATGCAATGAAACAAAACCCTATTTATTTTACCAGCTCAAATTGTCCAAGATTCTTCAGCTCCTTTATGAAAGTAATCATTGAATTTATCTCTTCTAAAGAGAAACATTGCTCTTCTTCTCTGTTGTATGTTCCATCCTGTGAAGGAAACAGCAGCATGTTCTGGTGAAATCACATGGAAAGCAGTGTGCTTTCAGTAGACCCCAATCCCTTCACTGATCATAGGAACAAGTTACAGCAGCTCTCAACTAGCTGTTACCTCAGCCAGCCAGCTCCTTGACAGCTCATCCTGTTTTTCAGTCTAGAATAAAGCACACTATGCATTAGCTTTGTGTGGAGACAAACCCATAGAAACTACGGGTCTCTGGAGCATGGGCTGGGTAATCATATCACTACATGTCTGTATGTCTACAGCTTCTACTTCATCCTGTCATAAATTTAGAACCCATGACTCTGTTTTAGCCACATCTGTCCGAGAGGCAGAAGTTACCTGGATAAATTAGTCCCTGTAAGTCTTTCAAGAAGGGGACTCCTCAGAAATGAGTTCTTAAAAGTGCCCGGGCTGAGAGAAATACTGCTAAATGAGATCTCAGCTTGTCAGAAATGGTTTTCACTAGTGAAGCAAAATTTATACAGATTCTATAAATGCAAAAAGAATATTGGAACTGGATCTTGCATTGAGAATAAGACACAAAGTTGTAAGAACCAAAATTTAATTTTGATGCTCATGGATCTCCATGCACAAGTTTATCAATTCTGGATGAAATTGTGAAAACACTCAGATCTGTATATCAAGAAAAGACCATTTAAAGAACAGTGGGAAAATTACTTCGTTAAAACTTTAAATATGTCTTTCAAGTATTTTGGAAAATGAAATAATTTGAGAGAGGAATTTTTACAAAAGAATATTCAATTGTTTAATATAATTACAGTTTTATTCCCCAGCATACAATAAAAGATTGTTTTTAAATAAATCCTTCATTCTATAAGTTGGCACCAAGAATTTCAGAAGCATACAATTTAAAATTAAGTATTTTCAAATAGTTAATAATAAGAAAAGGTTGGAATGAACTACCTTGCTCACAGATGATCCATATATTTTTTGCAGAGCTTCTATAAAACTGGATGTTGAGGATTCATTAGATAAGAGAAATTTAAATGTATCTTCCAAAAGAAGTTCTTTCGAAATTTGGTCCTGAATAGTCAATTCATTCTCATCTTGAAAGTCAAAGTGTTCATGCACCTGTTGGAAAATAATATAAGAATGTATAGTTTGAATAACTACAGAAGAATTCCAGTCTTCTCATAGCAATAAATACTAAACTGGAACTTTAAAAAAGGTAATAATAACACAAACTGACAGGATTATAAAACAACAAATGCTGTGCCACATTTTCTGTCACAAGTCCATACCACAATGTTTGCTGTCCTCCAGTGGACAGAGTGCAGTATTGCAGACACAAGTGAAAGCTTTTTTTTCCATGCTTGATTTGAAATTTGATTTAAAAAATATTATGCCACAGTCTATGTTAATACAGCTCTTGCAAAACTCATGTGTTTAGAGTTAATACAGAACATCTGTTACTACAGATGAATGTGTAAGTTTTACAGTATATAAACACAATGAACAAATTCATGGCTATAAAATTTGACTAAATCATTATTTTAACATAAACACAAATATAGCATCAACATGAATAGGTTGTGTGCATGCTACAGTTTCCAAGTGATAATATTCAAATTCAATGTTGCATTAATTATCAACTGCTATTTTTTAGAGCCATTTATTTTTTCATACTGTAAATTTATGGATAATGGCTAATGGTTGAAACTTCTATACAGGCAGGTAAACATTTTGTTTTACGTTTAGCTTTTTAAGCACTTCTGAGATAATTTTTTTACAGTCTGATGTACAATTATTGAATTGTTATGACATACCACATTTCTTATAGTAGCTAAATAAGTCTTCTCAGACTAATTAAGGATATGGTCTTCATGGACTTTTTCAATTGTGCAAACTTCCTTTCATACGTGCATTTTTCCTATGTTTAAAGGATTTTTATTCTGAAAGATGGAGAGATTGACTGCACTGTTGTTACTAGAAACTTGAACAGATTTTAAGTGGGGATATATTAGCTAATTATTGTTAATATTTGTATATCATAAATATGAAGAAACGTTTTATATACCTATTTATATGCATGCACATGAGGTAATGAGAACAGCTGGAAAGCAGTACAATATTTGTTTCAGGACAGACTGTTCTGAGGCAGGAGTGGTACAAAAACTGGCACAGCTCCCATTTCCATGGTTTTAAGGGCCTTGTGGATCATCCAGGAAGAAGGCAGCACAGTGGAGGTCAAAGCAGATAATGAAATGAAGAAGTACAATCCAATTTATGGAGAACTTTAATTTGTATTTAAAGCCAATTGCGGTTTCTTAACTTCCTCCCTTCATCTTTGTTCTGCCACATTTAAAACCTAACTCCACTTTCATGCAATGCTTCCTATGGATTTTGTTCCACTGATATTCATTTGAGGTAATAGCTAGCCTTTTAATATAAACTGAAAAGTTTGCACACTTTAATGGTGTGGTGAACTTCATCACAGTAACTCAGACTCTTAAAAACGGGTTTCTTTTACAGCAAATCTCCACAATCAGGCAAAATTAATATTAGAGTATTGGTACACTTAGAGATTTGAGGGTACCTATCGAAGAGAGTTTCCTGCTGTGTTCTTCTTGGTGTAATTTTTTTGACTCAAGCAATAATTTGTGCAATTTTCTCACCTTAAGAACTACTGGGTGTATGGACATGCCAAATCCAATGTCAAAGGTTAGCATTTGAAAACACTGGCTGCATCTGAAACACAATATAAAAGGAATCAGTTTCAGTGAGGTTAGGTACTGTTGTGAAATATAGAATCATAGAATAATTTAGGTTGGAAAAGACCCTTAAGATCATTGTGCCCAATCATAAACCTAGCACTGCCAAGTCCACCACTGAACCACGTCCCTGTATACAGTAAAATTCCATACACACACAGGTCCAGAGAACACATGCAAGAAAACATACACACACAGGCCAAGAGACAACATGTGATACAGACTAAATAAATTTCTAGGAAGAGCCAGCAGCATTAAACATGGAAGGAGTCAGATGGTGAGGTGATGAAAATAGTGCTATATAAACGTGTTTTTAATGCTTGACAGAGAGGGAGGTGAATTATGCTGAAGGAAGAAATGCCTTTTGAAGAGAATGAATGAGGCCTGGCAAAAGCTTTGAAGACATTTGGAGGGCAAGAGATGGTGAAAGGCTCCAGACTCACTGAAGCCAAAGAGCTCTGTTGCAGCTATGGGTATGTTTGGAGGCACGAGTCAGGAGTTATAAGCAAGCCTTGTGTTACACAAACAAGAGACTCCATTTCATTGGTAAAAAAGAGCGTTTGGACCACTGTCAAAATAGCTTCATCCCCATTACACTCCTCCCCTCCTTGCTACCCTCTCCACTCACAATATAAGCTTTATTCCCAACTTGTGTAAGTCAAATAATGAGCTTTACATTACTGCTACTAAAACACCTGGTTCTCAAAATAGCTTTATAAAACACATAAATGTAATAAATAGTAACTTATTTAGTACTTATCATAAAAATGTCAGGGATGGGGCATAACATATATAGAACAAATATTAATTTTATTTAGTAAAAATATTACATGATAAAGGTTGATTTATGTGTAAGAACTATAACATTAATAGAAGTGATTACACACAGAAATGTGACTGTTGGTGCCTAGGTATATTTCATAATGTACATTTCATAAAGAGTTTTACAGTGTCTCTTGTTCAGATTGCCTACCAGAACCAGCTCTGAACAATCTGGGCTACTCTAGCATTAAATATTTGACATATGACAGAATACTCACTGAAAGGAAATACAGCTTTATATATGTTAGGACTAGCCCAATCGTGAGTGATTTCTGTTCATTTGTGCTGCCTGAAACACTTCATTAGGAATTAGCATCTGGTCCTAAATATTCATCAAAACCTTTTCACAAACCAGAAACCCTGTGGATAATGAAGAGTTGTACTCCTTAAATGCAGTATGTCCTTACTTTATAAAGAAGTGTGAAATAGATGGGAATTTTTTATTTTAAGAATCTTGTATCCTCTACAATTTTTATTCTGTTTTAAGGAGCTGTCTTGACACTAGCATTACAATGACTACTGCAAGTCACTTACTGATTGAAAGAACTTGGTCCTGAGGCGGATGATTTGCTGAAGACCTCAGTTATAAGTAGAAGTTTGTTTATAGCCTCCTTCATGTTGTTGAAGGCTTGTTGGGGAGAACTGTTTCTGAAGAATATCTCAAAAAACTTTTGCAGCTGTGAAAGAGAATACATTTATTTTTGAGCATTTACAGTAAATCAGTGCTTAAAATCATAAATTAAAAGGCTGGTAGAAATAAAAATTGCTTTGGAATATCAACTTCAGTTCTTATTCATTTGTACAATAAAGTGGAATGAAAAGCTTCAGACAGCATACTAATAGAGAACGACTTTTTATTTACAAATAAGTATATCGAAACCAAAATCTGTATTAACAGTTTTAAAAAATATTGCTCAGAATCTAAGCTTACTTTGATAAAGCCTTTTGCTGTCACTGGTTCTAGGCAAACAAACTCACAAATGCTTCTATTTTCATCAGTGGGTAATAGCACACTCTCTTTTCTTAACATACTGTGCCAAGGGCTATCCCACTTGACCTTGACTACAATTCCTTACCCTGGTCAACAAGCTTTAAATAGAATAAAAAAGAAAGATGTTGGAAAAATGATCAGCCACAGCCTGTGTTTTTACCGAACTCTGCATATTCTGTGGCTTTCAGACTCGTGAATCCTCCCAGCGGCATATTTACTGGCCTGCACAACACTGTCCTCAAGTGCTTTCATCGCTCACGCAAATTCACCCCATCGTCACTTCAGACAGAGATTCAGTGAAACAACTGGAGCAATACAGAGACCCAGTGAAGAGTGGAACGTAGGCAGGTTTTGTAATATGAGTCCCTTGTACTAAGAAAGGGGCTGCCTTTGAACCATATTTCCATTAGAGTTATCATACAGCACAGAACCCAGTTAAGGTCTGAACCATGCAAAACTGTTAGATAATTTAGTAGCACTGTATCACCAAAGAGACACTTTTACATGGCAAAAAAATGCTATCTTTGGAAATAAAGCAGGTACAGTACATGTAGAACACATTTTGCATTAACATTAAGAAAGGAAAATTTTCTCATTATTTCTGGGAATTTTTCTACTGCAATTATTACCAGCACCTCTGCCAGATTCAGTACACAACTTCCGTTTCTGCTACTCTGGCTTGCACCTTTTCTCTAACTTCCTAAATCTCCAGTGCATATTGAAGGACTAAGCGAGGAGATGTGCTATTTTGCTGCACAGGGAACATAAGGAGTTGAAGAGTTTTATAAGGAGAGATGGGGATTACTGGGAGGAAAAGCAAGAGCACCATTAGCTCATCTTCTCCCTCACCATCAATCAATTCCCAAGCACTTTAATACAAAGGATACATAATGCATACATTTCTAGTAACAATTGATGAAAGACAGGCTGGTTTGCCCTACTGGTACTCAGAGCATGCTGTTGGCTATACTAGTCAACTGCTGCCATCAGAACAGGCATTAAAATAATACTGGCATCTCCAAGAAACTGCATTTTAGTTACAGCTCTCCTTAGCCAGCCTAGAAAAGAAACATTGCTCAACAGGTTCTCATTGGAGGATATCAGGTTTTAGACCAATGTTTATTCTAAGCCAATAGCTGAAAATAAATATTTAGTCAGGCTGGTTCAGGACCAATGGAGATGAGATGAGTACTTCAGCTTAAATTTCAATTCATAAAAAAAAATCCTATTTAAAGAAGTTCAGGTTAGGTTTGACTCCAACAGATTCCACAGGATTTACAGCAACAGATAGGAAAAATTTAAACTGTATGGATTAAGGGTGATAAAGTGTGAAAATCTCCAGAAACCTCAGGTTCTTCTGAGTGAATAAAAGTATACAGATATCTGTGTTCAACTGCAAGATACTAAAGAGATGAAGGTTTCTTCAAGTGACCACCACTGATGCTGATCCTCTCACCTTCAGAGGAAACAAACTGTCTGTCCAGCAAAATGCAACCTCACCATTGATTGAGTGCGATTAACAGAAGCATTGAACAATTTAAAGAGGACAGAGTAGGAACTACTGCTGGCAGTTACAGGAATCTATTCTGGGAGAAAGCTGACCTCTAGCTGGTGATTTTTTAAGCAGAGGAATAGGGATTAAATTTTAGTAGGCTGTAAGACTTAATGCAGCCATGTACATATATTTTATACAATGATGCCATTATACAGAGAATTGCAAGGCTTCTCAGAAGCATGAAGGTGTTCATCCAAATGCTGGACTCATACAGTTGGAGGTATGTTCCAAATATTTATGTAATGCCTTAGAGAAGTGTGCAAATGCAGTCAGGTTACATGGATCAAGCACACATTTTCTGTAAAGGCAGAATGAACAAGAAATACTCTTTCAATTAATTTAAACTCATTGACCTTTCACTCCCCAATAACTTCTCTTTGCTTTAGGAAAAGCCACTGGGAAAAAAAGGCCAAGTCAATATTACTTTTATGATGCTTTTTCTTCACCCATTTTGACATCCAGTTTTTAAAATCTGCAGTCATTAAAATTAGCTTTATAATCTCAATGACATGGATCCCTCTGGCTCCTCAAAAATACACTGAGTCATCACGTAAAGGTCTGACACATAGAAAAAATGCAATTTAATTGACAAAGGAATTCTGATTTTCAGACTTCATGCACAGAGTCATGGAGCCTGAAGAAGAGTGGAAGAGTGTGGCACTCACAGGGCTGGATGTTATGATGACTGTAGTAATTCCCTCAGGATTTTCCTTGGGCAATTTTTCTGCAAATTAATTTCTCAGAAGAGCTGCTGGGGCAGCCTGGGGCAGCTAGCTGAGTGGTCAGCTGAGGATTGCCCTGGGAAAGAGTATAAAATCAAAATGTAGTGATCTTTCTGAGACTGCCTTTAGCTCAATCCTAGAAAATCTTGCCTCCTGATGAAACAAACAAGAAAGATTTTCCTTAGCTAACTTTGGGAATGGCAATAAATGCTAACTTAGAACACATTCCTTCACTGACTGCACTGATTAGCTCTCTGTTGATTGTAACAGATGTTCAGAGACACAGCTCTCATGAAGACTATTCACTCGGGTGCCAATATTGTAGAGGAATCCCACACCACAAGACATCATGGCTTATGTCTATGTACAAGTTAAACATCTAGGTTCCCTTTACACCACACTGCAGAGCACAGATGCTTGACAGAGCATAATTTATGCTATCCTAAAGTAGATGTCTCAAAACAGTGACATTAATTGCGATCTAAAATTGTTTGGTTCACCTGGGGAATCTAAGTGAGACACTGAAGACAGGTAGGAGATCTATCACTGGAATGCTCATACAGCCTGCCCACAGACAACACCCCCTGTGTGCCTGGAATATGCAGAACTGTCTGGGATGATGTTTGACCAAACTTACCCTGATAAAGAGGAATGCAACCATCAGCAAGGTTAAACAGTAACCAGGAAATTGCAAAGTGACTTTTGAAACAAAGAAGTAGTCAGCTTGGGAAATAATAGAAAAGCAGCAGGGGAGAGACTTTGGGTGGAGAAAGCAGCAGCCAAAACCTGGTCAGGCACTGCCACAAGTCAGCCTGCTGGCACCACAGCTCCTGCCTAGATTTCAGGGAATACTGGGATGTAAGGATGGACACAGGTCCTGTATGGGTATGTGTGAAACAGGCACACACAGACCAGGGGCCCCCACTTCTCCAAGTAGAGGTGCATGGAAGAAGAGCAGGACTGTGTTTGTAACCTGTGTTGCCTTTGAGATAGAGGCTGGATAAACATGGGTGAATAAGCAGATGTCACTAGAGTTTCAGAGGGTATTTATAGAAGGATGTTTAGAAATGTGCAATGTTCATTTAAGTGTTTCAAGTGTCTGGTATCATGATTTATCACTTCTGTTACTGAAATTGATAGAAGGTATATTATAATTACCCATTGCCAGTTGATTGTATATCATCAGTTAGACACTTCTGGGTTTGGTTAAACAAGGTGAACTCCTACGTTTTTTCCTGTAACAGTAACTCCTTCGGAGGCATAGATGAGCTCTGAATCTACCTCAGAAGCAAGGAGGTAGAAGAAAAGAGACCACTGAGGCTACTGAGTAATTCAGTGCAATTTTGAAGCTTACATTTTGGGATTTAGAACATCCTACTTTACAGTTTTGTATGAATCGATTTTGAAAGACGATACTCGTTCCCAGTAGTAGCCTTCAAAATGACACAGTTATCAGGATAAGAGTTGAAAGTAAGGTTTATGGCTGAGGAATGAAAGCATGACCTTTGGTTTCAAGAAATTACCCTTTTTGAAGTAGCAAAGGGCATCCTCTCCAGATTGTTCTGCTATGCACTGGAGCTGTTGCACTCCTTCTGATCATCTGGATCTGCAGGGTCTCAAAGACTAACAGTAATTGCCTCTTCTTGAAAATAGCTTGAATAAATTCAATCAATCTTTAAAAACTTTCAGCATAGGCTCTATTCTCTCAGTTCACTTTTGTACATTCATTCTTCTTACTGGATGTCTTTGGTGAAATTTCTTCACCAGGTCCAAATACTTTTGGGCATAAGTAGTTGTTTTTAGGTACAAAAATATGTTTTACACAAAACCAAGAATTTCTTTGATTATATGTATGGAAGTATCTAAAGAGCTAACATGTCTGCAAGAATAAAAACTAATTCCACACATAAGGCCAGGAGGAAACATACTTAGCAAGGAATCTATTTTCCATATTTTCTGCTAGCACAGGTGGACCTTTCCACTGATTGGAGTATATAGAAATAGTCAAAGGCCATGTAATGGGAGAAAAATGTAGCCATGAATCATGTAACATTAGTTCCAGAATAAAACACAGAGAAAACAGTTCAGCAGTTTATCATAAGTTTATTGCATTAGCTTCAGGTAGATCTGTTTATTCCACTCCTGATTTAGTGTTATGATGTGCCCTTTCTCTGCAGATCTAACATAGCACTAGATGAAAGGGGAAATTACATTAGTACTCAACTTTTTTTTACAGTAAATGTCCCACTTCTGTATATATTTTTCATTACATAAGATTTTTAAAAAGATGAAATTAAATTGTTCAGAAAAAGAGTTGTTCACAAAACACCCCAACATCTTGTCCCTTAACACTTTCATAACTTAATTACACGGAGGAGAAAAAGCCATCTGAGTAGGCCTTTTCTTTCCTGTAAAGCTCCTTGCTCTTAAGACTAAGTCCAAAAGCAAAAAGCCACTCACCAGCTTCAGCAACCACAAAATTAGGCCTTTTGAAGAGACTGAACTAAGAGTGGTTTCCCAACTCAGCACTGACTTCTTAGTGGGAAATTAAAGGTGATTTACTAACAGCATTTCCCAGGTTGCTGTGAGAAACAAAAATGTATCAGTTTGACTAAGGGAAGCCGGAAATCAAAAAAAGGAAAGATGAGAAGAATCAGGATAATGGGAGGCAGGTCTAGGAAAGCTGGAAGCCACAGAAGGGCATGCTTACAGAGCTGACTGGATTCAACAGCCTAAGCAAGAGCACCAATGAACTAGAAAAAAAACAGAGAGCTAAGGGCCAGAGTAATTGTATAAAACCTATGGCATATTCACATGTTGTAGAGAACAATCAGTCTGAACTCTTGCTTAGCTAAATAAGGATGTTCAGAATGAGAAAAGCAGAAAAGAACTTCAGAAAGGATTTTATTTGTGCACTGCATGACAGGTTGACATAGATGAAGAAGACAAATAAGGAAGGATTTCTTATTCTTCCTTTTAAGATAATAATTAAGGATATGAAATCAAGCTATATTTGATTTTGCTGAGGTTTTAAAGCAAACGAATACTCTCAAGCAACAAGTAAGTAATCTGTATAGTATCATTGCTCAAAGACATTGGTAAGACCAAAAGCACTCATGAATTTAAAAATCTATGAGACAATTTCATGCATAAAAGCCCACTGGAGCTTATTAAACATCAAGACATATATTCCACTCCCAGTTTTGTGTTTCTAACCCTGCAGGTTACCAGAAATAGATACAGCCTGCCTAGGGACCTGTCATAGGTTAGCAAGCATAGTCCCGGAAGGGACGTCCTTGCTAAGGGGTGCTTACAGTTTCCTCTGGGAACTGATAGAACCTATCAGCTGGCCAGTTTGAATATGGACAATTCTCTAAGCCACTTAAAGTTGTGATCACCTCTGTGATCCACATTTAAGAATAGACAAACTCCCCCTCCAAGCTCTCTCTCGTTTCCGGCGCTGGGACAGGTGGCTGCGGGGCCCGAGCAGGGCCCAGTGGGCCCGGCCAGGCCCTGCTTGGGCCAGGCCAGGCCGGGCCACGGCCATCCTGGGTCGATGGACCTGTTCCAGCCGTGGAACCCCCCCCCACTGCCTTGCCGTGGGCAGCCGGAGCGGCTCGGCTCTCCCCCCTCTCCACTGCGATAAGAAACATTCAACATTCCAGCTGCAAAGCTGCAAGGCCGAGGTGAGATTAACCCTTTTTATTGCTGTGAAGAGCTGAAAACCTGAGGGAAGAGAGAGAGGAGATGCTTAAAGCTGAAAATCTGTTGTGAAGCTATGATATATCAGAGTATCCTGTTGTAATTTCATGAAGATATGGGGGGTGGAGCGTTCAACTCGTGAGCAGAAGCACCTGCGCTGAGATAGGCAGATGCTGACGCAGCTGTAATTCCATGAGAAGTTTGGACAGGGAGAGATGAACCAGATGAGGACTTTTGCTCCGAACGGGAAAGGAGAAAACCTCAGTCCCTAGAGATGCTCCCAGAGATAGTCCTAACGATGAAGATGATGAAGACCCTTTGCTCCCAGGGAAGGAGAAGGGCCTCTGTTTTTGTTTCTGAACGGCTCAACCTTAAAATTGTACCCCAAAAAACTTCAAGAGTGGACCCTCGAAAGCAGTTGCGGGAAAAGCTGCAAGTCGGGGGAAAGGACTCACACGCAGGCAGAGAGACTCCTCTTCCTAAATGGACTGAACAATATTTGGAAGTGGGCGGCTGTCTCGTTGTGATAATGTTTTCATAGCATGAGCAAGAAGAGACTTCTCTTTCTAAATGGACTGAACAAGGTTATTATGGAAGTGGTAAACAGACTGAACATCTTAAGGGTTGTCTTTGAACATTGTCAGTGGGAGAAGGGAGGAAGGTGGGGGGAGGAGGAGAGTTCTGAAGGTGGTATAATTTTTTTTTTTCTTCTTTTAGGTCTGTTAATAAACTTCTTTATATTCTTTCAAGTTTAGTGCCTGTTTTGCATTTCTCCTAATTCTTATCTCACAGCAGATAAACAGTAATGAGTATTTTGGACCAAACCACTACACTAAATTGGTGTTTCCGCCCGGTTACAAACCGAACCCGCAACAGGACCACTACTGCTTTATGTTTGTCCTGTTGCACAGTTTCATGATGCTCTCTTGCCTGGTTGCTGCCACAAATGAGTGTCACACTAAGCATGTCTTTGATCTCCCCGAGCCTAGAAGTTCTGTTCTTATATCAGTGAAAAAAGAAATTATAGGGCTCTAGATACCACAAGGAAAGAAAACAGAGATGGCATTTATATTATGCTCATTCTCACAGAAAGAAGAGCATTACAGCATTCTAACAGAACCTAATGAACAAATATAATTTTAGTCCCAAATAACCCTGCAATCTAATTGATTAAGAATTGATGGTAATTTTTCTTTTGTGTTTTTTTGTCCTGTAAGTGTCAGGGCAACAATATTAAATTAAAAACAAAAACAAAAACAAACCAAGTAAACGTAAAACAAAGGAAAAAAATCCCAAGCCTTTCTGCTGTTTGCAACACTTTGCTCTGTATCTGTATGTACGTTTGCATTCCATCTCACTTTAAATACGTGTGGCTAATACTTCAAGTGGTACCAAAACTGGCCACTTGAGGGCAATACTGCAACCTAGTTTCCACCATGCTCGGCTATAAACCAGACCGCCACGTCATATTAAAATATGGATTTCCTGTATAGGTGAGGGTCCAGATTTATTTGCATGTATGTTAAGTAGAAAAAAAAATAAAAATTCCTTTACTCAAGTTTCCAAATGCTTAATACACAGGCAGAGTTTCAGCGACATTTTTAGTGACTCACACCACAGCAAGCTTAACAGCAAACTGCTTTAATATATTATAAGTACTTCACTTCACAACTGGAAAATCACTTAAGAACAGAGTTTCATCTGAGCATCAAGGGTTACACAAGAACACCAGTCAAGGAATTCAAGTCCAGGAGGCACCTGTCTATTTTGGATGAGCAAAAGGATGATGAGCCACAGCAGGGGCCACGGGAAGTTGCTGACAGCACAGAAGAGCCTCCCCTGATGATGCAGGATGTGGCACTTCTGTCTACAAAAGTGTATCCCTTCATAAAGAACTGGGATCAGGTTGGGAAAGGTTAATGGCAGGGCAAAGGAAGCAGTTCACAGTGTGTTAAGCCTTGAAATAATTAATCATAAATTACTGGTTTGCACACTGGTTTCTATAAAACAGAAAATTATTCAGGGGTCAGCATTCTTCTCAATGCACATGCATAATGTCGATTTACACAAAAGGAATTATTGCATACATTGCCAGAGACCCTTCCCTTAATTGCTACAATATGCAAAATAGAAAGCTTCTATTTTATTAATAACTTTTGCACACACAGATGGACTAAATAAGCAGTTTCCAGCCCTCCTCAAAGAAATAGGGCTATTAAACAAGCCTCATATCTAAACATCTGTGTGGCAGAAAGCCATTCTCTCCCCTGCATCTCTTGCATCTTCCCATGCTGGGCCCAAATCTGGAGTCGCACTTTTTTACCCCTTGACTGCACACAAAATCCTCATGCCAGCTCAGGATTTACCTTCTTTTGCTTTCTGAAATGAAATACTAAAATATGTATAATCCAGAGAAAACCTGGCAGCTGGTGAGCAAAACACACTTGAACTCTTCCTGAACTGCCATTTGACCAATATTCAAGGAATCATTCTGAAGCCATGCCACTATGACTATAAAAAGCAAATATGCATTGCAAAACTCATTTACAATAGTTTACTAACAAAAAGGCAGTGAGGAATGCAGTATTATTTAATTAATGAAACTCCTGTTTTTTCTTTACACAATTTCTCTTAATCATTGATATCATATATCTACCCCATCTCCACTTTTTTAATAAGGCATTGTTATTGTTGTACATGGGAGATCAAATTTTAAATGTACTTAACATACTGAATTTGTGATAGCAAAACTAAGTTGACCACAAATGTGGATGAATTTCTCATTAAAAATGTTGTAATTATACTGGTATGAGAAAAAATGTCTTGACCGGAGGTCTGTACTCACTGAGGAGGTCTCTAAATTATGGTATAACATTACTGAAAGAAGATAATCAAAATGATTCTCATCGCTTCATAAAAAAAAATAAAAAATAAAACTCAGTCACCTGCTCTTGGGGAAAAACACTGGCAAATTTTTCCAGACCAAAATCTCCCCTCTAGGCATGTTGAGTCCCCAGTGGGCATTCTGGCAATCAGTGGAAAAACAGGTCTTGGAGATTCTCTGTATAGACTATTGACCGGTTGAAGCTTCAAAACGTGACGATTTCCATCCTGCACAATAGAGCTGGCAGAAACTTAAAGCTTAGGAGCTTTCTGGACTAGGCTCCTTGGCTGGTACAAGCATGTATAGCTCTACTGGCTACTTTGGGAGAGATGACTCTCCTGGCCTTGGATGTCTCACTGGCAACTGATGGAGGGCTACATGAAGTTTTTAAGAAACTTGAAAAAAATCTCTTAACAAAGGATATCAGTGGTTGAATTCATACCTTCTCCCAAGTATTTTCTGATGGGTGACCTGCCTGTTGCCTCTGCATCAAGCACAGACCCTCTATATGATTTTCCTAGCAGCGCTTTCTAGCCACTCTATGAATTCCCAGTGTCTCACTTCTCCTGGAAGCTCCCTGCCCCCTTCCATATTCTTTACAGGGCACACTGTGCTGAGAGGCAGCCTTACACACACCATTTTTCATCATTTTCTTAATTTGCATTTCAATCTACATCACTACAAATGTGCTTTCTTTCACAAAACGTGCCTATCTTTTGTGTCTTTTTCACTATTTTGATGAGTTTGTCTAAAGCTATGGAAGGCATAACACCACAACAACAGTAAACAGACTGGAACCACTGTAGATGTGCTGCTGCTTCCATCTATCATTTTTATTGCTTCTTCAGCTGCCAAAGTGCTCTGTAAATGGTGGCTGGCACCCTGTTCAGCAGACTTCCCTCAGTGGGAATTGTTTTACAGAGCCATATCAAAATTACTAATGACTACTAGCCTTTAAAGTAGTCCCTACTTCAGCTGCAACATCGATGCTGCTGGATATTGTGTTATTTTAATAAACATAAACAAAAACTGTATCCCAGGGTTTGAAAGTGAGTGACCATCACTCTTCATAAATGAAAATGGAGGAAAATACATAGCAAAGTAATATATCTTCATGGGCTTCCATAGCTTATGTGGGGGGAAGGGAGAAGTAGATTCAGCTCACCTAATTTTGGCAATCCAGAATTTGACATGTTCTCTAAGAAAGTCATAGCCCATAGAAGGAAGCAAACACTTTTACCAGGAAACTTATTCCAAAACTGGTGTCTAAATTAGGTGGCATGATTTGTTCTCTAGAGGTGTCTGTTTCTCCAATGACTAGAATTAGATAATGAGCTTAAACTAGGCACTGCACTTGGTGAGGGCTAAAATTGTAGAACGTACCAAATAGCTGACATCATCTACAGTCCTGACAGTGACACCACAACTCTCAGACTGATCCAAAGCCGAGACCTGCTCCTACCCCGAGAAGGTTACATGGGCAAAGTGCACCCATCCTCTAACAGCTCCTGCAGGAGCTGAGCTGTGACCTCAAGAAACCACTGTCACATTGTGACCTTAATTCTTCAAAAGGGAAGAAGCAGAGGCACAACTGTAGCTTCTTCACAATGAGCTGATGTATTGCAAGCACAGTCACCTGCTAGGAGAAGAAAGGAATGGCAAGGCATATTTGCAAATCCATGGGACTGCTGAGCAAGAAAGATGTGGAGAGAGGGGTATCTCCAGGCACTTGGAGATGTCCAGAATTAATCTAAGGCACATATGAAACATCCTTCTTCAAAAAATTGAGACCATGGGGGGCCCACTCTATCCATGGTATACTTCCTTCCCCTTATTTAGAAGTGCCCTGACCCTCCTCTAGTCTGCTTTAGTGTACCTAAAAAGGAAATCTAAATAAGCTGTTTTAAATATTTACTTTCCTTTTTCACAACACTATCAATATCCCAGCAAAAGTTGCTACTGCATGGCAGCACTCACACTTTAGAGAAAACTCTGACCTTGCAATTGCTGTCAAATGTCACCAATAAAAATGGGCTTGGAGACATGCAAATCCCAGGCCCCCAGTGCACAGGGCAAGGCTTTCCTTCTTCATGAAGCAAACCCTGCTTGTTCTGAGAAATGAAAACTGTACATTAGGAGAATATTCACTGTAGGCTGTGGACTGCTAATAAGTAAGGGGTAAAAGAGAAGGAAGATATTCTCCAGTTTTCTGTCTATGTACTTTGCCTGAAAGATGGAAAACTGAGGAAATGAAATGTTTTACCTTTATGGTAAAATGCTTCTTCTTGGGTGGATGCCAGACAGTGGTGGTTGAATGAACGAATGCCCGCAGGGGTGTTAAGGATGTCACAAGCACATATGCTTTGATAATGACAGAAAGGTCTTGAGCTTTAAGGACGTCCTTGTGGTCTGACAAAGTTGATACTTGATTCCTGGAATGTAATAATATGTAGCATTAATGCAGTTCTTCTGCAAATGAGCTATAAAAAACAGTGAAATTAGCGGAAATAGTAAATTAGCCTCTTTTCCCCCAAGTTAAGCAGCACAGTAGATTAAACCAAGTAAACAAAGCTTTGCATCGTCATATTATTGCTTTCAGCATTTTTAACTCTTAATTACCAAACACAGGAAGCAACTATATTTGGAGGGAGTAATGTTTGAGAGTACATATGGGTAAATGCATTGTGGGAATAATGTGAGTGTTAGAAATCCAGGACATTCAGAGTGAAAGATTAGATCAAGATTAAATTAAACATTAAAGAAATCCAAGCATCTTAAATAACAGAAATGCATAGCCAAGGTACCCTATTTAACACTGATTTGCAGTGAATTCAGAAAAACACCCCCACCCAACCCTATGGAAAAGCTGCACTATTGTTAGCACTTTCTTCTGTAATAAAGGGACAGAAACATGTGGTGCTGCATACTTCCCCTAATGAAAGCCATATACAATCATTCCAAATATTATGAAAGACTAGGATACCTAGAAATAACCCATAATAAATCAGTTAAATCTAAGAATTCTGCAAGCTAGCTTTGTTTAAGAAGTGACACAGCTCTCTAAAACTGGCCTACAGCTGCCATAGTACACACAAAAAGAGTCAGCCATAGAAGCAGAACAGAAAAAAAGCAAACCCAAGAAAAAAACCTATTATTTAAAAGCTCATTACTTGGGGAAATCTGAGCTATACTTGTGCATATTCACAATGGTGTTATTAATCAGTCCGTTAAAAATCTCTTGAGTATCAATTTACCTCATAGAAAATTCAATGGGAAGATGATGATAGAAATTGTGGATCTCTAAGAATGATTACTGGTAAAAGACAAGGGGCTCTCCTTCCATTTCTGTGTAATTTTTGGTAATATGTGGCCTTTCCAGACCTCAATTTTGCTACCTGTTAAGTAAGTCTAACAACATCTATTTTACAGAGAACTTTTTCTCCACTCTGCAGAAAGTGTCCTCAGAACATAAAATTTGTGATATACTGTGATGGAGGAAACAGCACTTGATAACAGACAAATTATCAAGAACTTCTTGGTTCTTCACTTAAGGGAGGACCTCTGTGCAAATGACTACTATGTGTGTCTGTGGTAGGGGCAAGGCAGGGATGGAGTGTGGTGATCTGCCTAGCATTACAACAATGGAGCAGGAAACAGCTCAGCCACCATGAGACCTAAAGGTTCAGGGGTGTCTCTGGGTCTGTATTTATCTGTCTAAGTGCTTCACTGCCCCAACATAAAGACTTAGACGTTTATACTCAAAACGTGCAAACTTGGCTAATACAGAAACAAATATAATGCAAGTATGAGATGCAATACATCCAAGTGCTCCATCTGCTGTGGTCTTCTCTTTTGCTGCATTCTGCATCCTTGACTCCCAAATAACTGCATGCTGAAGCACTGGCAGTTTCTGAGGGTGGGTTATCATTAACTTACAGCTGTGTGCTCGTGCTCTGCTTCCACCAGTGCTGCACATGGGAGGCACGTGCCTGCCCAGTGATTGCGCTGCCCTGGGACACATTTCTTGGGGCGCTGGCCCTTGACAGTCCAGGCTGGCCAGAACAGTCTGGGGTGACAAGTGGGAGCTGCAGGTCTGAAAAAGTACCAAGAGGATGAGAAAGGAAGTCAGCAGAGCATTGAAAGCAGGTGTGGACTACTGCTGCTAAGGACAAAATGTATAAAACACAACACCAACATCAGATGAAAATGTAAAATAATAAATGCTGAGACAATAAACCTTTTTGGATCTGCTAGCAGAGATTTTCACCTCCACCAAGCACCCCCTTCCAGCTGCAAGCTGCAGGCTGAAAGGCTTAGCTGCAACTTCCACTTCAGAGGTGAGTGCAGGAATATTGCTTACAAAAAGCATCCCCTTCTTCCTTCCTAAAAATTGAAATCCTTGATTTATAAATATAGAATACCAAAACTTAGTTTCTCATGGAGCACTAATTACAATTAATGGGGATAAAGAATTTATTTGTCTAAGGACCAAGGGACTTTGCCACTGTAATAATAGCTCAATTAACAAGCACATATCCTTGTTTCTATGTTCACCATTTAAGGCTACAATTTGCAGGTACTGAAATCTATGGGAGGCTTAGTTCTGCCACCAAACACAGTGGGAGCAGGACTGATGTGCCACAGCTCTCAAAATTATTGAGGCATGTGACTATTAATAGTAATCAAAATATTGTGATGAGAGATCAGTCAAGGGATGGCATGTATTTTCTGCTTTTACTATGCTTGGTAAAAAAGGCACAAAGCCCTTATGTTGTGTCATTATTTCATGTAGGGTAGTTTTCATTAACTCTAATACGCCTCACATTTTGAGTTCTTAAGTAATGGTCAGGAAAAATCAAGTTGTTTGCATTATTCCCAAACCTTATTACTTTTCTTTTTAATGACATACAGCATTGTGTTATGTTATGAATTTATTGGTAGAGCATCTTTTTTAAAGCATGCACTCTCAACTTTGGTACATGAAACGAAAAATAAAACTGATGTTGTGTTCCTGTTGATGAGCTGTAAACAGATATTTAAGGAAAAAAACTATCCATTTTCCCAGACATCCTATTAAAATGACATTGTGATTGTCTGTGTTTATTGGCTGTTCATTAGATCAGCTTGGTTCAGCCTTCCAGTCTCCTGGGTCTAGAATTAATCTGGTCCTCTGCCTTACATGCACCATTTAGCAGACTAAAGGCTCTAATAACCAAAACCAGGCCATTATTTAATAGAGCACGTCATGCTCAAGTTACATTCACACTGACATATTTCCGTTGTGTTATGCTTTATAACTGATTTGAACTTTGTAAGTGACTACCTGCTTTTTGAAGTACAGTGACAAAAGCAGACTGCTCCGCCTAATTGACTGTGTAGTGACAACAGGAGTAAGCCAATAAACTCCCATTAAGTCATTCATTGAGCAGACTTGCTTCTGAATATGCACAGGAACCAGATCTGCACAATCAAGTTGTATTTTTTTCCATATCTGACTTGATGTAAAGACACAAGGGCATTTTACTATGGCAACTTCTACCCTGTAGAAGGCCAATAGCATTTCACCATGGCAATTAACAGTGGTCCCATGTAACTACTCCTACGCATCACTTTAGCTATTTAAAAGAAAGTAAACATTTTACTGAAAATAAGAACAGCAGCGAAGGGCTGTACAGATCATTACTTAAGAGAAAGCAATGTGTCTTTTCCTTTTAAAAACATGTTTCTAATTGTGTTGCTAAAGCAACAAGTAACCAGTATCGTATTAAGTAACAAGACAGAGTTTGAAAATAATGAGATGAAGTTTGTGTACCTGTATTTATCCCTCTTAAATGAGAGTTTTAGCTGTTTCAGGGAAAGGAAAAAGATTACTTTGACATTAATTCATTTATTACTACCCAGTGGACCATTTACTGGAGCTGGATATAACAAAGTAAAACAATTGAGTAGGGACAGATGAAAAACAGAAATGTCCTGGAATTCTCAAACTACTGGGTAGAAGATCCTTAGTATTGCCTTAAGTCATTGCAAAATGCCTCAACTTAAAACAAAACAAAACAAAACAAAACAAAAAGACCCAAACAAAAAAACAACAAACCACAAAACAAAACAAAAAAAACCCAAACAAAAACACCCCTCCAAAAAAACCAACTGCCACATCTCAAGGAAGAGAAGGTTAAACAAATTTCAGGGTGCTGATGATTAGCATTGAAAACTAAAAAAGGGCAATGCTCATAAATTAGGCCTCATTCTATAGAGCATCCTGTTTGTACAGTGCCTTACACGCCTTTATTGGATTTGTGTTGGCATGCCCCTGGGAGAGAGCCCATCACAAGGGGGCTGTAAGAAGTGAGACTGTCGCTAGGTGCTTACTCCTTTGAGATGACACAGAGAATGTACACCATCAGGCAGAGCTCAGAGGGAGTGACAGTCCCTCACTATGGTAAATCTACTGCTAGTAATCAATGAACACAATAATCATAATAATGAAGAGACATCATTAGTGCTGAACTGAGCACACTCAGCTTCTTCAGTTCTTGTGGCAACTCTTCACCTGCTCCTGCACTCAAAAGCAGTAACAGTGTTTATTAGATCTGTGTATTTGTTAATCAACTTTATCATCAATGAAAATTAGCCTTCAGAGCCTTTACTGTTTGCAGTAATTCCCATGTTTTTCCATCTTGAAATCACTCTACAAACTCTTGTTAATTAACCCGTCCTCTTGGAGTACGTAAACAACATCAACATTTTATAGTGGAAGAGGTGAAGCAGGCTCAGCAGTTGATGTGTCAGACAGCTTGGGAAACCAAGTTAGAAAGAGTCCCAGCATCCTAATAGCATGTCCAGACTACATCCCCTCTTTAAAAAATCCAAATCTTAATATTTGTAATTTGTAAATCGTAATTTTTGTAGCAGACTCTAAAGATCAAAGGAAAAAAAATTAAACACAAAAAGATCATTTTTCTTTTTATAGTGACTATGTAGTAATGGAAATGTTACACGAAGTGCTGTTTTTCCTAAGGAGTGGCTGCAGGCTTTGCCACAAGTACTTTTAGCTGCTGCCATTTTTGATGCTAGAGTGTAAAGCAAATATGGCTCGATACCTGCTTTCACTTTGAAAAAACCACAAAGCTTCATTTCCTTGAAATTCTGGCTTGAAGAAGGTTTCTGATGCTGACATCTCTGGAATAGTACCATTGAAAACACCGACAAACAACACACTTTACCTCTGCCTAGGGTGTTCACATGAGGCCATGCTGATGAGCAAGGAGGCCATTATATGTTCTTACTTGAATTCACACATTAACCACAGCAACAGGTAAAACACAGACCTGAGACTTAAGAGCAGCTGCATGGCACATGTGAAGAGGAGGTATAAAATCCATCAAAGCAAGTCAACACCTCTAGATCAAAAAAATTAAGCACCTCTTTGTCACACAAACACGTGGCAGATACTGTTCTGTCAACTGCTATCTCTCAAAGTACAACAGTCAAACAGATCAGTTGACAGTGACAACTGATACCTAATGCAGCAGCCTCGCTGACATCTAATGAGGCCTTTCAAGTGTTTTACACAGCTATGACTTCTTGTTCCTTCTCCCCCCATTTTCAGCTCACAAGTTATTTACTTGTCTTTGGCTCAGAGTTCTGAAGTGTAACATGAGATTCAACACATACACAATAAAGATTAGCTGATTTAAGAGTTACAACGTGTGGCTGAGCAAAAAGGTTTACCAATAGCTAGAAGTACATTTGGACAAATTAAGAACTCCTGGAGAAAATCCAGGTTGCGGCCACCTGGACTGGTGGTAAAGGAACACTTAGGTTAACAAGAACATCTGGAGATCTGCAAAGGCAAGGAATTCAGCAGGAGAATACCCTACTGGTTGACCTAAATAACATTTGGTTGAAAGAAAAGGAAACAGAAGATGAATGAGGATGTGCCCTCTTCTTTATCTTTTCTTCTACAGTATCCTTTGATGTTACAAGGAAGGTTATGATGTGGGTTTGTTAGTTGATTTCTTACTTTGTGCAAGATCAAATAGAATATATTTTACACACTTCAAACATGGAGCAAGGAACAATTAAGACTATTGTCTGTGAGAAAAAAGTCATTTTGTTTCTAAAGTGCCCATCAACTGTCAGATCTGTTACAAACATTTCAAGACTGATTGAGTCACCTTGAGAGCCCCTGGTTGTTTAATGAAGCACAAAGCTAGAGATGGAATGAAATGTCACTGAAGTGCTGTGTTTTGTTCTGAGCCCAGCACATTGTTAATTTCTTTCATGAAATGAAATTGTAAGCTCAGCACATTTGTACTTGCAAGGTCTTCCTCCAATTGCTTTTCTTTTTAGCAGGAAAAACATTACTTTAGAACATTAAAGTACATTAATCCTGGAACTGTACATCAGCCTTTCCATCTGCTTAGAAGCCTTATGAACGTCTTCCTAGATTTTCATAGTGGTAGTCTGTTTCTAGCAGGAGTCTGAATTCTCTCGCATGAAAAAAAAAACCAAAAAAAAAAAGAAAATGATAGGCACCTCATGTCATTTATTAGCATTTTCTACAGTACAATATTCAGGAACTACTGATAACAGATCCTCTCTGTCAGCCTTGCAGGTTTGTGTTCTGACAGGGCACCTAAATGAGTTAGAACTCCATACTGCATCCTGTTCTGGGATCATCCATTTTCCTTACTGGTATGGGCTGCTGGAGCACAAAGAGCTAATTTGTGATACCGACCAGGCAAATTGTATTGCTACGACCTGGTCCTCTTCTAGAATTTACAGCTGGGCAATTTTGAGCCTCCGTAGGTTGGAAAGGTGTGTTTAACAGCTGCAAAGATTGCTTCACAGCAGGAGATGCCTACAAAGATTTCATAGATTCTTAGGCAGACTTCTGAGTCCTCCAGGACAAGGAGTTTTGATCAAAATAAAGCCTAGTAACCTTTGGTTCAATCAGTTATAGCAGCCTGCTCTAAGCTGCATAACTGTGAAAGCAATAAGCATTGAAAGTACAATTTTTTTCCACTTTTTGGTGTTGATTTTGGAGGATGGACAATTTCACTTGAACTACTGCCACTTCATGCCTTGAGATTTGTCACAGAAAGCAGATCTATCCCATTTAATCACTTGCTGTTACCCATTTGACTTTTGGATGAAAAGACTCTGAAACAAGGATTGGTAATGTACTATGGCTTACACATTATGCCCTGAGGTTGCTAAAGAAAAGAGAGAACCTTTAGCACTCAATTTTATAACCTATGCATTTAGAAAAGCGTGGCTGAGAAACTCAAAGTAGATGATGAATATTTGAAAGAAACTAGAAAAACTAGGGGCAATCCTGGCCCTCAGTGAAGTCCTGGAAAAATTTCCATTGATTTCACTGGAATATGGTTTCTTGCTTGAGATTTAATATGTGATGGCCTTGATGTGCATTACAAGCTTTATTTGTGATGTCAACATTGCTGCAAGCCCAATATTCCACCCACTGCTGACTACTGATTCAGCTGTCCTTAAAAGAACACATTAAAAAATACAGTGATCCCACACGCTGTAATACACTTAATCTCAAAGCAACACACCCTGGATATTTAGACTGGAGAAATGTCAAACTACTTGTCATTTCTGGAAGTTTAAATTGTCCTAAATAATTATAGTATTAAAAACCAAACATCTTTATAGTAAAACAGATCTAGAGGTAAATTAATTTATACTGTGGGTGGAAATGCACTGAAATTCATTGTGAAGTTTCAGAGTTAAAAAGATAAAATTATGACAGTGCATCATTTGTATGATGATGTTTATTTTTCCCTTTAGAAACATCAGCAAATACAGCTTCAGTTTAGATTAATCACGTACCATGTTTTTTGACTCTCTGTTTTGGCAGGTGCATAAAAAACAGTATTTATGGTGTTAAGTACAGTGTTTGTGTCTTCATTCCTAAAGCATCCTAAGAGTTAAAAGTTAGAGGTGTGGGGTTTTTTCCAGTATTTTTCAGAAGGGCTGCTTCTTTTGTATGCACCCTTCATACTAGAACTTAATTACACAGATAAGCTATAAAACTTTGGAAAAAGAAACTCAGTGAAAATGCTGGCTGACTGTTCATGATTAGAGCCACAATTCTGTACTAGTGACAGGGTAGAATATAGAAGAGTATAAGCCAAGTAATTAAATTAATTTAGCTGCTTTACTTCTTTTCAAACTACTAATAATTGCTGTTATGTTGCTGCTCTTATCCTAGCTGAGATTTGACACTGTTGTAAAACCAATGAAATTCCTGCCCCACATAGTTTATAATAAAATTAACTGTAAAAAATCAGATGCTGGTTTTATTGGCCACTCTTGAGGCTCTTAGTAACTTCAGTAGCAGAAAGGCAATAGGCACAAACCTGATCAAAACTGGTGTGCAAATATTTGTAAGGGCCAGCTGGCAAAAGAAATGCATCCCCCTATAAAAAATCAAGTTCTTATCTCAGAGATACTGAATTGCTACAACAGAAAAGAAATTTAATCTGTAATTTCTGTCTTCCACAGGTGGCTCCACTGAGTCTTGCTTCCTACCCTCAGATCATAACCTCTCATATTGACTCCAGAGTAACTCAAGGACACTGGGGATAGGCAGCAGAGAAGAAAGCTAGCACGGGGTTAGCACCAGACAATAAACATATCACCGAGTGGAAGCACAGTCACACAGCTGGACTATTTTGGCTCTCCCTCCTGAACAATTTCATTAGGCTCATGCCTATCCCAAGACCTTCTGTGTGATTAACGCTGCTGGCCAGCCCAGCAGGAGATCACGGGTGCACACAAGGCTGGCAGACACTCATAAAGTCTCTGCACTAGTGGCACCAATAAACTGAAACACAGAAGCAAGGCATACAGCACAAGTATTACTTAAAAAAAGGATCAGTGATCTGCATGGGTAGAGAAAACTGCTATGCATGGCACAGGCTGGGCTCTGGAAGTAGTGAAGTGAGACAAATGCTTACATGGAAAGACAGACTAGTTTGGATTTCGTAGAGAATAGGAAAATTAGGGAGGCAATGCTAGAAGCAGTTCCACCACTTTCCCAGGCAAAACCTGTAAAATATAGTATTTGTTGTGCATGCATCAGGATGCCTTTCCTGTGCCCTGTACTGAAGCTGGGCAACTCTGCTCACATTGTGGACCTTAGTACTCTCCATCTCTTGGCTGGGAGTAGTAGTTCCAGGAGGAACTGGCCCAATATTTTGTACAAATAATTTTCTTTCCTGTATAACAGGCATGTGAGAATGGGCATGCTGTCTTAAATACAAAGCCTAGCAGTTTAAGAGTTGCACAACAAATAAAATAACATTAAAAAAACCCAAACCGCTTTACCACTGCTTATCAACATCAACACTGTCATAGGCATAGTAAATCCAGTAATCCCATTTTCTCAGCCTTGTTGCCTGATGTTTCTTCCTACAACTTACTACGTCTTTAATTAGAAAACATAATTCTTTGTGTTTTCACTTTTACAGGAAATTGCTTGGCTCCTTGGAGGCTGACTAAATGACAGTAATAACAAACCAACTGATCCTCTCTTACAGGAATTGCAGAGAAATCCTGTTGACTCAAAGACACAAGAGTGAAAGTACGTAGACTGATTTGAAAGGAAACAAACTGCTCTGTGAAGGAAACACTGATGAGAATTGTTCTTTCTCTGAATAATTTTAAAATTGAGGATCAAAAAATTGGCAACTCTGCTGTTGTTGGAAAGAGAGATCTATTGGAGAATGCAAGCAAAAGAAAGTGGAAAGAGCTGGCTTTATCAGATGAATGGAAGGGGGAGTAACTGAAGTCCCATTTTAGACTACTTTGCTCTAACTTACACCTTTTTGTCCACTGAACCTGAAATCAAATAATTTACCCTTCTGATTCTAATTTCACTTTTTATGGACAAGTTCCACTCATTGTAAATAACATGTCACATACCCAGTGATACTGAATGGGATTAATTCACGGGTTGAAACACTTTGAGGTCTGGTCTATACAGAGATGACCCCACTGTGTACCACAGTCTAAGTTTCCATTCCTGTCAGTGTACATCAGTGTAGTCCGTACAAGTCAGTACAGAGCAATTCAGCTAACCCTGAATTATGCTGAAAATAAATGCTCTTTTGGGCTTGCTCACTCTAAATACCAAGTGTTAAATTCAGTGTCCACAAATAGACATCTGTTGCCACCTAGGATACCACAGGATATCCCTCTGAACCTCTAGCTGCTCGACCAAAAGGACAGAGGTCCTGTGCCGAATCTGCCTATTCTACTGGGCATGCTGGACTCTCCATGGCATCTTAAATGTCATGAGAACCTTGTTTTGAAATAGCTATCTCAGCCCTAGGCTACATGCTGATTTGGAGATACCTAGATTTAAGAGATGGAATTTTTAAATTTTTACTTTAAAACACTTCAGCTAGTTTAGGTTTCTTATTGGTAACAGAAGAGTGAGGGGTGGCCTTTTTCTGTATGACAGTTCTTCAGCAGAGTGCCAGAATAATCCTCCTTTGCTGTGTGGGTAAGGTTCAGAGCCCTGCTGCAAAGCACATGTATTACCTCAATTTCAATGCGATTTCAACATCAGTCACAAGGCCTTTTCTCTTTGCCAGAAAAGCACTAAAAATAGAAGTAAGGAATAAGATGCTTTCAAATGGCCCTTCCCTGAAGACAAGATGTGGTGGGTTATATGCCAGGTGCCCATCAAAGCCTCTCTATCACTCAGCTGGATAGGCAAGAGAGACTGTTATGAAATGCTTGTGAGTCAAGATAAAGACAGGGAGAGATCACTCATTAATTACCATCATGGGCAAAAAATTGTGTAGATATTAACTGAATTTATTACCAATCAAATCAGAGTAGGATAGTAAGAAACCAAATCTTAAACACTTTCCCTCCATTCCTCCCTTCTTACCAGGCACAATTTGACTCCTGAATCAATACCTCCTTCCTTCAGTGATGAAGGGAGATGGGAATGGGAGCTGTGGTCAGTTCATCACACATTGCCTCTGCAGCCTCTTCCTCCTCAGGGGGAGGACTTTTGAAATTCCAGCATGGGAGTCTCCTGGGTTCCCTTCCCCCAGGAGACAACCCTCTGTGAATTTCTCCAAGGACAGTCCTTCCCACAGACTGCAGTTCTTCATGAACTGCTCCAGCGTGAGTCCCTCCCATGGGGTGCAGTCCTTCAGGAACAGACTGCTCCAGCATGGGCTCCTTTCTCCACAGGTCCTGCCAGGAGCCTTCTCAGAGGGTCAGAGCTTCCTTGAGGCATCCACCTCTGCTGGCACTGGGTGCTCCATGGGTTGCAGGTGGATCTCTGCTCTACCATGTACTTCCATGGGCCACAGGGGCACAGCTGTCACACCATGGGTTGCACCATGGGCTACTGGAAAATCTCTGCTCTGGTGCCTGGAGAACCTCCTCCCCCCTCCTTCTTCACTAATCTGTCCAGCTGCTGTTGTGCAATTGTTTTATTTCCCTTTTTATATATGTTATCCCAGAGGTGCTACCACCACTGTTGATGGGCTCGGCCTTAGCCAGCAGCAAATCCATCTTGGAGCTGGCTGGCATTGGCTCTGCTGGATTTATGGGAAGCTTCTGGCAGCTTCTCACAAAAGCCACTCCTGTGGCCCCCCACTACCAAAAGCTTGCCATGCAAATCCAGTACAGGAGAAAACCCTGAGCAGCTAAATAAAAGTGTCATATAGGAAGTGGCTTGTGCCATGTTTACAGACAGCAGTGAAAACATGCATGTTTTAAAGAGGAAGTTCTGTGTGTAGTAAGTGCCTCTTGTGTTTGTGGTTTTGTGGTAGTAAAATAATAAAACCACTGCAACTGACCTTTCTTCGAGTAGCAGGGCAAACCAATGTTTTTAAAGGCAATCTGTTACAATATGAGTAGGACTGACCCATTCCTCAAGGCAGTGGTGAGACATAATTGGGTAGCAAGTACCTGCACAGACTAATTCAACACATCTATTTTAAATACATGTTTTAGGATAAAAAGAAGTAGCATTTGTAGGTATGCCTCTCTCTCCACTGACTTAAATGGAAGACCAGAATACTGCTTTCAGAAGATACCTAACTCCTAAATGGTTAAATGAGATGTAATGAATCCTTTCCTTTTGTGTTAGACTTAGCATATATATATACAAGTGAAAAGAGAGGGAGGTTTAAATAGACCTAATACAGTGCACAACAGTTTCTTTCCAGTTTCTATTCAAAGCTGAATTTTACCCATGGTAAATTAGAATTCTTTGGAAACTTGCCCATAACCTTTAAACTTTTCTGGTAGATGATCTTAATACACAAAGGCTTTTTATCAGTTAATTATGTCTGGATGGGAACCAAACTCTGACTCCTACTCCTTCTCCATGCCACAACATTTTTGTAAAGCTGAACAAACATATTACACCAAACCCAGGGCACAGAAGTGTAAACACCAATACACTATATTAACACAAAACAGTCCAAAAATAAGGCACTTCTAGACAAATTATTTCTGCAATACGCAACAGCTAAACAATGCAATATTTTTACCTGGAAAGATATTGTATAATTGTAATCTATATTTAAGTGTGTCTAAAATGGATTATCAATCTTTCATTTTTCCCCTCTATGCATTCATGACTAAAAATAAAATGGAATTGTAAGCTTGACAGTCTCATTTCAGAAACTTCCTGTGACAACTATTAAAAGAACATCATCACATACGCAGATTTGAAGGGGTTAGATTACCTGAAAAGGCTTTTGTTATCTGGCATAATCCCTCTTTTCTGCAAAGAAAATGCTGGATTTCTGGAAGCAGGTTTACCTGTACATAAAAAAAGAAGCTTTAATGATTTCATTCAAAAAAATATTCTTTTTTCTTCAATGGAAAACACCTTCAATTGGTTTGTGCTCAATTTATCAGAGACACCTCCTGTGCAAAACTCCCGTCACAGTCTAGAGGAAATGACAACTTTGCTCTCGTTGCAGCGTGGGGATAATGAAGTTAAGGTGTGGACTCTTCCTCTGTGTCCATAAAATCTAAAATTTTAGGCCTATATCTCTCCTCCTGGCTGCTGAGTCTTGACTCGTTCCCTGTCCCCTTTTCAGTCTCTGCAGCTTCTCTATTCTGTCCAGTTACCAACTACTGTCTCTCCCTGCATGGAAATACCCATTGCTTCTTGAATTGCTGTGCTTGGGATCAGTAGTAAGTTAATGTAGCTAAATCACAGGCAGGTTCTGCAGCAAAACACTGTGTTGCACTGTGGTATGGACATGCCAGCAGCAAGCAATGTTACTTCAATATTTAAAGTTTTCCAGAGGAATGGGCCATCTGGTTTAAGTCCCTGCTCTGCTGTAGACTTCCTGAGAGAACTTGGACAATTCTTTTGATCACCTTGTGTGACACATCTGGACATTGCAGCATACTGTAAGGATTATTATATTGCACAGCATTAGAGGCTCAGAATGAGCAAAAGCAGTTTGCAGAAACATGGGATGTTCTATTATCTGAGCATATTCAAAGCATGTATATTTCTAGCAAACTATATCTGCCATGAAAATTTCACTTTGAATACACTCAGATATGGCATCTTGTCCCAGGCAACCCCAGTACATGCTCCTAGTGCCAACTTCCATGGACACCAATGATTTTTTTGTATCACCTTTTAAAAGCAGCTCCATTTCTCTCAGACCCTCAAGCTGGATTCTATAATTTAGAGTCTTTCCATAATTACCTGTGCTATTTTACTTGAAATAGAAGTCAAACTGTACCCGCAGCTTGGTCACATTTTATCAAAGACTTCAGTTTATACCACTTAAATATTTTTATCAACAGGTCAGGTGTTTACATAGACGTTACATATCTAAGTAACCTAAACTGTGCCCATAACATGCTCAAGTGAAAAAAAAAAAACCCAAAAAGCAATCCTGAAAATACCAAGATAATTTGCACTATTGATGCCTTGGACCATGAGTAAGCAGCTTGCAGTGCCAGAGCAAAGAACTCCCTTGAAGGCCCTGATCCAGATTACACATTATCGATTGTAGGACCACTACCACTGTTTGGAGAAGTGCCTAAATTATGTTTACAAAGGAGGAATTACATTAGGTGAAACTCAGTAGTAATATAAGACGTGAAGCCTAAATTCTTTCATCTTTATCTTCTGCCCATACTGCATGCATTTTCTAATTGTTTCTCACCATTTCTAAATTATCTTTTCCGATGGGGTAAACTGCTTAAGTTTCCCTTGAAGACACTTTTGCAGCCAGACATGCTGGTAAGGGTCACCAAGAATGCAAAAGTTCAAGCTAAAGAAGAGAAAAGGGAAATCTGACACTGGTTTGTAACAGTTTTCAGTATTTACACTGAAATACTTACATCTGAACTAACATACTATGTTCAAATGAGAAATTGCTTTTGATAACTGGGTGTGATATAGAGAAGAATGAAATGTTGTTACTTGACAAGTATTTTTCAGTAAATAGAAAACATGAACAAACTTCATTCCTGCTAAACTATGCTGCTGCAGTAGAGAATAAACATTAGATACTTTTCCTTTTATGAGTGAGGGCTGAAAATCTGGGCTAGCCTGTCCTTTCATTCCCACAAAGCATAACACAATAATCTCATACCTTCTGGAAAAGCTCTAGATTATGCAAATCTTCTGTTTGAAAGCAGCCAGTACCACCATTTTTTCTGGAAGATAAGCAGATCAAAAGATCCCAAGGGTTCATTCCACCTATCCGGAAAGAAAAGAAGCACTTTGAGAAAGAAAATATCATGCCATTCTTATTTGCATAAAAAGTACTTAGAGTGAAATCCTGAAGAACAGCAAACTGTTGGAGAGCTAATTACATGAACAGCTACAGGTGGCAGAAGGATGAAAGACATATTTGCTATCACAGTTCATGCTTTGGAACTATATTTAGGTGTTTCACAGTTGGGATTGCCTGCTGTTGTCCGAACCCTGCTGTTTGACCTGTTTAACACTCAGAAATTAAAAAGTTCACTAACAGGATGCTGCTTTACATTGTTCCTTTATTTCTGAACTCCTCAACATGAACGCTTATAACACGTATCCAGTACATGCAGTGTGATCTTCTGAGGTGTTTCTTTAATGAGAAGCAAATTTTACAGGAAGTATTACTGGTCATGCTATTGAATACAGCAGGAATTTTGGTGTAGTGGATTCCTAAATATTAGACACCAGACTGCCAGATCTAGAACTGGTGTACAAATGGGAATTAGATTGCTAGCTTTCGAGCTAATGTGATGCTTCCTTCCTGGGGCAAAGTGACCTGAAGATACAAATAGGTCTTGAAGTTGCCCACATCTCAGCATGTGATGTGGTGCAGAAATGCCAGTGTTGCTTCAAGTAACCTTGGTCAGCTCCCTCACGTGGTCATTTTCTTTCTTCTGTATACAGCCTTTGCTATCTGGACCAGTTAGAGATAGTGTCAGTCTACAACAGAAATATTACATCTGTTGAGGACACCATGAATATGTTCAATAAAGGGTAAATTATTTCCTTGACAGGAAGACAACCAGTAATAATGAACTTCAAACAGAAAGGGCAGTCATAGAAGCTGTACAGCATCCAAGGCAGGGTATAGAATCAGGTCTCAAAGCTACCTGCAGAACAGCCATTTCAGGGACTGGTTGGTTCTTTTTCCCAAGGTTGGGAAGATTACATGTATTCTGTTCCATTCTGTACTATCCATCTGTGATACCATCTTAATTTTTTTAGATTACCCCCTTAATTTAGTCCCACTGATGGCCCACAGAGGTATTTATTTTATTTATTTCCTTTCTTTCTTTCTCCAGAATGTATTTTTTTCCTATCCCAATCATGATTACAAATGTCAAGCAGGGTAAAGATTCCACTTAAGGAGATTTAACACTCAATTTACGTTAAGTACAGTAATGAACTGATTGTGTAGAATGGATCCAGGACTACGAAAGTAACTATCACTTTTTTATGTTTATTAGCAATGTGACAAAGCTGTAGAGATCAATTTTCAGTTATACTGCATTTACTACTGTAAAAAGTTTTTCAATTTCACATTATGAGAACCAGCATTATGGTATAAAAGTAATTAGGGTATATGAAATTTAGGCAAGACATTCACTACATGCTTCTTTGTGGAAGAAAACAAAAAAAACCCTGCAGGTAGATAAAAATGCCACAGATAACAAACAAACGAAGCATTAAAGAAATGTACAAACAAATACCTCATTTTAGCGCAAAAATTTGGCAGTGCTAACAACCTCCTCAATGTCCTCACCAGCTATGTAATTATCAGATAAGCAAGAGGTTATGCCTCTGACTAGTAAACACCTTTGAATAAATCATTATAATTACATATAAATCACAATGCCTAGTTGTGTGCAAATTGAAAGGGAGCTGGAGGGAACTCCATTTCTCAGAAACAGTTCATTTCCTTCCCTTTATTGTGACACATCCTGCCCTGGGAAGAATTTGATCCCTGACTCCAGAGGATATGCAGCACTCTGTATTTGCCTTTAGGATACATCAGAGTGATCAATATGAATGTACCTAAGAGAAGAAAAGGAAAATGTACCCTCAGGTCTGATGGGCTTCTGAGCCAGTGCCCAGGAAGTAGAACAGCTCAGGAGAGCTTGAATGCCTGCCATTACTTGTGTTTACTATTCAGAGTAATTAAACCTCTAGCCAGTTATTTCAGTACAGAACAATCAGAACTGAAACATGTCTATTTATAGAAGTCAGGAGATTTCCTATTAGAAAAACAGCGTGCACCTAGTGCTGTCTCTCAGATTCCGGCTGACAGAGCAGTGGGACTTCTATTTAAGTGTGTCAATATATTCCTCATAAACTATACCTGAAAAAACATTCTTGGAAAACAAAAACAAAAGAAGCATGTGTTACAAAAGCTATTTAGTCCTAGAACAGGCTCCTCTAGGAATAGATATTACCTCAAATTTGCCCATGTCATTCCTTTCACAGCTTAACTTTTTGTGGAAAATTAACATCTGTGATCATGAAACAAACAATCTGTCTTCCTTCTGCATATTTAATAATTACAGAACTATATCTCAGGAAAAAAAAAGTCCTACTGTTACTAGTATTCATCAACATCACATGGGCCACGCAAAGGACCCCAGGTTCTGTGTTTTAACATAGAAGATCCCTTTCACAGAACTTATTTTTAAAGTAAAGCAAGACACACGTGAGCTAAAACATTCTACAATAAAAGAGAAAGAACAAAAGTGACAGTGATAATAAAAGCCATCTACATGGAAGGACTCATATTTGAAAATGTTTTTAGAGATTTTAATGAAGAAGCATTAATAATGTCCATAATATTCGATATTCAATGTACACACTGTTTTGCTGGTTTCCTGTAGACTTCAAACCAAAAGCACGCTTTTACAGGACATTTGAGGTGGAAGGTTGAAAAGAACGCTTCATATCTGAACAATTTAATTACTAGCAATTTGCATGAAGCTTTTCCCACAGAAGGAACTTTGTCTCTAGTTATGGAAATTCTGTTTGCTTTATTCAGCAAACCAGTGGAGTTCAGCACACAGGAGCCACAGATCAGTTAGACATCATGAAATCACACCTCATGGAGATACTCTCTACTGTTTGCATTATTTTGGACAAGTAGAAAAGTGGTAACAAGATGAGAATATATGAGAGTAAGTTCATCTGCTCTCTGAATATCTTTTCAAATCAAGGTTTTTAGTTCAGCCTGATAATTAAGGCCTTGCATACACAAGGAGTGCTCATCTGCAGAATTACACCTAATTATGCAGGCAAAGTGATACATGCTGGCAGCATGATGCTTTTATTCACCAGTCTTTTGCCAGGTCTTAGCCTCTCCTCTCCTGCAGGCTTTGTAGCTGTCATCCAGTCCCATCTCAAAAAGTATTTGTACCTGCAATGTGTATCTCAGGTTTACCTAAGAACATCAACCCAAGTTTCTACTTCAACTAGTAGCAGTACAGCATAATTTGATTGAAATCTGATGTCATCAGCTTTATTTACTTTTATTCTGAATGAGTCAAAGTACATGCTATTCAATTTAGAGAGCAATACCTTTCAACTGAAAATTGGTATAATGTACAAATTATAATTTTCAACGAGAGCCCTGTTTTCATTGGCTTTGACTCTGAGTTGTCATTTGAAATAATTTAAATAGCTAATGTGGAAAAAATAATTTAAAAGATAATAGTCTAGGCAAAAAACCAAACATTTTTTAGCAGCAGAGGAAATAGCAATGCAGATACCAATAAAAACATTTAACTTTTTCTATAATAATATTCTTCAGAGAGTTTTTGTATTCTGGTATCATAGACCAAAGTTAACAGAAACCAAATGAGAACTGTAGGATTTAGTGGGGTTTCAAGTTTACAGATAAACCTCAAGAATTTCTGAAGGTGATTTCTAAAGTAAAGTGACCTTATTCCAGTCTTTGAAATGACCACATGCTTCCCATGAGCTATGGCATTAGAGGCTAAATTTTTCAGAAACACTGTTAGATGCATGCACCTCTGGAATTTTTAATCTCTTAGGTGTATATTATTTCATTTAATCAAATGACTAAGCTTCATTTCATTACCATAGACTGAAATTTCATTTTGCAGTGTTAAGCTTTCTATCCTGAATCTTGAAATGAAAGAACTTTGAAAAATAAATAAAATTTTCATCTTTCATGTGTATCTTCCTGTATTTCATTCATTATGGGAAATAAAAAAAACCAAACCAAGCCAAACTAAAAAAAAAAAACCCACCACCACCACCAAAAAAAAAAAAAAACCAAAAAAAAAAAAATCCAAAAAACCAAAAAAAAAACCCAACCAAAAAAACCCACTTGGATTTATTTTTATTTTAATCTCAAGTCAATTTTCAATTTTGCATTTGCTTACACCACTACCTTGAAATTAATCAGTTTATGAGCACTAGAGGAAAAGACAACAAGAAACAGCTGGAATTTGTTTGTCAAGAACATATTACATAAAAGTAGTAGTCTCCTTTCTTCTGACAGAGTAACTGATCTTGTAAACAGAAATCAGAGTAACTGATTTAGTGAACAAAGAAAATACCAGCAATGAAATAATTTTACTTTAGTGAGTCTTTAGACATTGTTTCCATGTAACACACCTATGAGGTGATTGCACAGCTATTTGAAAAAATGAAGTCTACTCCACTATCAAAGTGGAATTTTTTGGAGCAGAACCGCAAAAGATACCCAAATGTACAATCAGTTCTGATCAAATTTTTGAGTAACAAATTGAATGCTGGAATAATAAATGCATTTATAAATAGCAAGTGATACCAAGTTGAAAAGAAGTATAAGGTCACACGAAGCATGGTCAGAATTCAATATAATTCTGATAATTGGTCCAAATTCAATCCAAGGAAATTCAAAACAAGTTAAAAGTGCCATAGTTCATGAGCACAAATCAAATGGAGAGGTACAACTTGCCATAGAGAACTACTGCAGAAAAGGATCAAATTCATAAACTGCATATGAACTAACAATACAATATTGTTGCCAAAAAAAAAATCCAACAAAGCAAATATAAACAACTTTTCAGATGTTGGCAAGTATTTATTAATGCTGAAAGAGTTTAATCCCCTCCTTTAAAATTTCAGTTTTAATTTACTCCATGCCAGTTCCCCAGAGAATTCTAAATAATAGCCCTGTAGATATCGAGAATTGTAACCAAAACTGTTTATGAGGGTTATGGTGGTAAAAATGATTGGGGGGTAATCCTTCTGCTTCAGTTTGTGCTGGTCATACCTCTCCAGCAACACTGTTTCCCAGTTTTGGAAAACATGGTTTCACAGTAGAGGGTTAGAAAACGGAGGTAGATTTTGGAAGACCTCGTACAGGGTCTAACTGAGATGGAGTCATGTCTTTTTGATTTGTTACCAAACCGGTTTATAAAACACCATTGTTTTTAACTATTTATGAGTGTCAGTGCCTTCTTGGTGTCTCACTCTGACCTGCAGCAAGGAGGCTGGGTTGGCCATGAGGCTGGACGGGGACACAGCCAGGACAGCTGACCCCAACTGGCCAAAAGGATACTCCTTACCATATGATGCTGTGCTCAACAACAAAAGCTGAAGGAAGAAGGAAGAAGGGGCCGGGGCGGGGGGTAAGACACACACATTCAGAGTGATGACATCTGTCTGCCTAACTAACATTGTCAGTTCCATCCATGATGAAGCTCCTGTCCCGGGGATGGCTGAACACCTGTCTGCTCATGGGAAGTGGTGAATTAATTCCTTGTTATTAATTTTCTCTGTTTAATTTATTTTCTTCTTTGCCTCTGTTTCGTGAGTTCTTTTACTCAGAGTTCGGATTGAAACGCAAGAGACATGAGGTTTATCTTCTGACTCAAATGTTTATTATTTCTATCTAAAATATAGCTGCACAGAAGGTGCCTCTGAGTTAACAAGGTGAAAATGGCCCCGAGTTCTAACTTCCAAGACCTTTCAAAGTCCAAACTGTCCAATTATGGAATGCCAACTAATTTATTTTTACTTATAACCCAGTAATTATTAATTTATGATCCGCACTGTGGGTTTTTTGAACCAATACCAGACCACCCAGATTTGTGAAGAAGAAGGAGGAAAAGAAGAAGAACTAATCCACACCCAAAATCCTCCATCTTGTTACTAAATCCCATAAACCTGATTTTTCTACACCTCTACATATTCCACCCTGTGATATAACTTCAATTACACAGCAACAACCTCAGCGTTATCACACAATTTGGGAAGTTTTCCCAAGGCTTCAGGTCAAATGCAGTGTGTTTTTGAAGATCATTGTCTGTCAGCACTGAAAGGCTGAAATTCTCTGAACTCAGGGTTCCAACACCTTGTTTTTCTTTGCTTGCAGACACGGCTTTTGCGTTCCCTACTTAACTGTCTTTATCTCAGTACATGAGTTTTCTCACTTTCACCCTTCTGATTCTCTCCCTCATCCCACCAGGGGGAGATGAGCAAGCAGCTCGGTGGTGCTATGCTGCTGGCTGGGGTTAAACCACACCACCACAGAATAAATTTTCACCCCTCCAAAATCAATTGTCTCTTTAATCACTGGAGACAGGATACAATGTAAGCATTCTAATTTGCAGCAAGGGGTACATAAAAAACCATTTCTAAACACATGTATCAAGTACCAGAATACCTTACTCTAAGGAGGCTATAGAACTCCTGCTAAGGGAGATCCTGAGATTTGTACAGGATCCTTTTTTAAGAGAAATTCCTGTCAGCTGTACTTGAAATATATTTTAAGGCACCTTTGAGCTGTATGGGTGTAAAGAGAAGATTTTCAGGAAAAGTTATTTTTTACATACTGATGCATTCAACTGTATTCAGTTATACTTATGGCATGTTGTAACCCTGATCTGTAAAAAAATAAATATGATGAATATAGGTTTTAGTTTCATGAATCATGAGTTGTCACAGTATACAAGGAAAAAAAAAAGTCAACCTCCTCTGCTCCTGCACGGTAACGGAGTGAGCACAGATTTTACCGAGTTTGGTGAGGAGGCGCCTATTTATGGAAGTAGCTGTTTGTGCACAAATCCTACTTTAAACTGGACAGAGGAATATGTTGGGTTTCAACCCTACAATGTAGTCACTCTATAAGAGCCAATAGTTTGCTAGCCAGGAGTTTAAAGTGGAAGCACTAACAGATGTCTGAAAGACAGAACTTCTGCCTCACTGCCTTTCAATTCTAGGCAGAATTTTATGCCCTTCAGCATGTCAGAGGGCAGCAGCATCAGGCAGGCTGCGTGATGGGGTCTGGGGTTGTGGGAATTCTACACCTCTGAAGATCTGAGCTTCACTGATAACACTCCAGGGGAAAATAGCCTTTGAAGCCTATTTCTGGTTACAGCAGCTTGGCTGTCTCATTATGCAAATATCAGAATGCCACTTGTTGAGCTTTTCTTTGTTAATAATGCCTCCTCTTACAAGTTTTTGATATCACTGTCCCATTTGTAAGACTTTGTCTAAAGGAATGTCTCACACCTAGTTGTTCAGGAATTTTCTCCTTAAAAAGTAGTTATTGGAAGCATTTTCATTTCTCTTGTGGTGTGGCCCTTGATGGTCATAAACGATCACCAATATGGACTCATTTCAACAACAATGAAGAAATGATCACTCCACTGAGTGATAGCACAGGACAAGATGAAGAGGTTTCTGATATTTTCTGAACTATTCTGGAAAGCAGCTGTTCACCTGTCCATTTGCAAAGCTTTCACTGTTTCACACAGTGTGTTCAGACTGACTGTACTCTGTCATAACACACAGCCCCATAACCTCTATCTTAGCTGGACAAATTAGGCTAAAATCTATTGTCACATTAATCACAGCGGAGTATTTTACGTGTAAAAAAATACCCCACCCTATGTATGAGGCTGAGATTGTTGGACACAGTCAATTCATTCACAAAATACTTTGTGCATTTGCTGTATGGCTGCCAGGGAAAGGCTGAAGGAATCCTGAGGACAGTCACTATTCACTCCCCTTGAGGACGATCAGGATTTTTTTTTGGCTCAACTACTCCCTAACTAAGAGGATATGAAGTGCCAAGGCAACCATTCTTTGTAGAGGAAAGGCTGGCGTGAACCAAATGGAATCAGTGTAATTCCAAAAGCAGTTCATCTGTCCCTGAACAGCTTAGCACAAAAGATTGCCCTGTGCTCAAGAATTAATGCACAGTCACATCTGAGTTCAGAATTTGGGCAGTGAAATAGGCATTTTAAGTTCTATTGCAGTGCCTCTCATAAAAACAGAGTAATGCTTGACTATCCTGTATCTCTTCTGCAAGTGCTGTGGAGGGATACTGGGTCTAACTACAAATGGAGAGGCATAACACTTCCACTCTTGCCTGAAAGAAAGAATTATTTTATTACTGTTTATTTATATCAGGAACAGTTTTCAAGCCTCCTTTTCTTGTCAATCCGAAGGCGAATTTTAAAAGTAAAAAAATGAGCGTAACAAGCCAAGAGCTACCTGTTTCTATCAGAAATATTCTCAAATGTGGAAAGATACTTTAATTTTTCTGCCTGGTCTCAAACTGTAAAACTACCTTAGACCTAGCTACCAAGTCAGAGTTATCGACTTCCTTACTGGAGCAACTGACAATACAAGGCAGATTACTTTCTCTAAAAGAAGCAAAAGAAATCTATTGCAGGCGTAAGTACAAGAATGGAGAACAGACAGGACAATCCCTTCTCCATTTATATCACATTTAGTCATGCAATAGATCAACAATCTTTTCTTCAATCAACAAATTACCATACTATAAGAGACAAGCAAAAAAGAATTTTCAGACCTGCAGCAAATGTTTTAAAGTTGGGTTTTCAATTTGCAGATGAGTGTCAGTAAGACAACAAAAGGTAATAAAAAAATTAAATTGCAGTATTATTAAACTATATCCCTATATTTTTCTGTGCAACCAAAGAATGGGCAGAATACTGGAAATGAAAATGCATTCAAAAGTTGTATTAGTCTGACATGGGGAGAAGAGCACTGCAGTATTGTAAGGCAGGTGCAATAGATAGTTCCCAGTCTCTCCAGGAAAGACTGTCAGGCTAAGAATAATTCTCCACTGAGTTGTATTACAGATTGTAACTCTAAAAACCTATAGGTTTTATCATGGCATAACCTGTCAACTCAAGGTATGAAAATATGCTGTCAAAATACTTTCAGAGCTTTAGTAGCAAATAAAAGGAAAATATGCAGTTCTGACCCAATGACAAACACACTGAGGCAATTCAAACACTCAAGCCTGTCATTCCACTTCTGTGCTTACACACCGTGCTTTGGATGAATATTCAGATTATTCTGGTATGTTCTCCACACATGGGTATTTTCTGCACAGCAAGTCTCAGTGCAACCCAAAGCTCCTAATAATCCAATATGGTATGCTCTTCTTGTAAGCATGCTAAAATAACTTACAACCCCAACTGCTACCAAATGCTGGAATTCTTACTTTATATGTATTTAATACACAACATAAGCTACGACAGTCAAAACTGCTATATGTTTCTCACTCACACATTGTGGGACTTGGACCTAACCTTCAGAGGGATGGAAGTATTTGGTACCTAGTTAAAGCACAGACGTCACAGAGCCACCAAAGCTCAGCTAAATCCATCTATGTAGGTGTTTCCTTACCTTCTGTGAAGGTGGAGAAGGAAACCACCTGACAGAAAAGACAGACTGAGAGATATTAGAGACAGGCTACTGAGAGTGGACTGGCATGAAGAACCAGGTGAAAACTGGAAGAAGAGAATGTGCATGTGGGAAGAAGGGTCATGCAGCTGAGACATGCAGGGAGGAGGCTGCACAGTGGAGCCCAGAGGAACTACAGCAGGTGGGAGAATTCAAATAGCACCCTGCTCCAGCAGGGACATAGCAGGAGGGGGATCTGCCCACAAAATACTCTTCTCTCATGCATATGCACGCACACAAATGAAGGAGCACAGAGGCACAGTGCTGGGTGGGGTGACCCCAGAAACCCTGTCAGAGAGACACAAGCCCCTGCCCTGGTACCCCCAAGATGTCCCTGGGGAGACTCCGCCACAGTGCCTATCATGATGAGTGAACGGGAGGCCCAAAGCACCTTGTGGACCTGAGGAACTGTGGAAGTACACACTAACTTGGATGAGTTTGTACCTAGACCTTAACACCAAGTGGTACTGAGGCACCCTCCCCACTAGACTGTTGCAAAACCTCTGGATCCTGCTACTTTTATAAGGACGAGTCTGAGCTTTTAGAAAGGCACATACAACAAACAGGAAGAGCTGGTGAATGGAAAGAAGATTCAATTGGAAAGCAGTTCCTAGGGAAGAGAAGTTCCTCCCAAGGAAGCCAACTTGCCAGCTTGTGTATATCTTCCATCCTGCATTTCACGCCAACCTTTCTACCAGTCCCACTCTTTGCAACAGAACGTAAGGTACCTGAGCTGAGAAGGTCTCTGAATGATGGCACCAATGGGAATTCATCACTGACTTTAAAAGGCAGAAACTGTGCTAGAACTGAGAAAACAGCCTCTTCCCTTCTATGAATATAGGAGCCTCAGGATAGGCAGCCAAGGAGTAAATGGATTTTTTTGTCTTGATGTCCTGTCTCATTCTAATTACAATGAATGAGGATACCAATTACAATATTAAAATAATGATGTTTGATCACATGCAAGAAACTAAGACACATCTTTTAAGGTCCAAATGGCCAAACTTGATCACTGCAATTACAGCACTCAGGTATCCTATACCAATCCTTATTAACATATCAGATTCCATAATACCCAGGAGACGTGAAACAGTACTGAAAAAAAGAAGCTTGGGAATAAAGGCAATGACTAAACTAAACAGTGTCAGGACACAGACTCAATCACTGGCCTGCAATCATCTGCTGTGTTTGTTTTCTTCTCCCTGGGTGGCCATGCAATGCCCCAGGAGACAGCCTAAGCCAGTGACAGCTCCTAAAACTCAGCAAAAAGCAGGCCACCCTCAGTCAGGGGAAAAGAGTTTAGATACATGGACTTGAGCCATACTGCATCACTTGCAGCTAGGACTAGGGAATTGACCCATTTTGTTTATGAGTAAGACAAAACTGCAGAAGACAGTGATGCAATAATTAAGTCATGCCAAATGTAAGATTTTCAGCTGTACTGTACAGATACTGTTTTCTATGTACCACTCTATGCTGCCTTTCATCTCTATTCACCTGGCATGCCAGGGGGTAGTAGAAGTCCATGATAGATATTTGGACTGCCATGTAGAGCATCCATAAAACATGGACTCCAAAGACCTTAAAATTATCTCTGCAAACATTTTAAAGAAACGTAGGGTCAGACCTCACTTTTGAAGGTCAACAGACATCCTTACATTGTTAGATTTGCAAAAAAATGCGTACTGTAACATCTGGGGTGTAAATCATAAGTGTCATGGAGCTGGGTATAGGAAGAAAACCTGATGCTTTCTCCTACTTCACACACCATCCTGTCATAAAGAAGGCAACCCAACTAGTCTACAGTTACCTTCTGGGCTAGTACTTTCTTGAATACTTCTTTTTTTTCCTACTCTCAGAGTTTTTTTTAAAGGCCTAACACTACATTCCTAGGGAAAATAGGGCTAACATGTCAAACTCTATGTATTTAAAGTCCTTGACTTCAGCCTCATCTTTATACAAAATTACCTCAATTATTTTTCGTTGAAGAAGGACTTTTAGACAGCCTCCACTGATACTTGGCCTCACTGTGGCTGTGAAACCTGAAGTGAGAGAGTTTTTTTGATACACTTGCTGAAGTCAAATGGGAAAAAAATATTTAAATGCCTAATTCCCATTGAGACAGACAAATGCTTCTTGATTTGCTCCAAAGTAGCTAGGTCTTGTTCTTATTTTGTCTATCAGCTGTTGAACAGTACTTTGGTAGGCTGATATGTTTTCTATTTTACCTATTGCAACAAAAAAATTGTAGTTAAATGGTTTTCTTTCAAATAAAGAAAAAATTATCTTTTCTTACTTCTGCATTTTACACTAAAAAAACTTTTTCAATAAACAGATCAACTGAGCTGTATTATGTCAGATCTAAAATAACTGTGGTTCTGCCAGATTCGTCTTGCATTTACAAAACGCAGAAGAACACTCTGTAAGCTCTCTCTATATATACACTTCTAGTAGTTGCTATAAATTAATACTGAAAATCCTTTTTATAGCTAAATATTTATTTTTGAAAGCATTACCACAAACGTCAGAAACAAAGTCATTACAACAATGTCTTGTTACAGAAACACTTTATGACTTGAATAATTTGGTTCAAATTTTCCAAAATGTGTACCACTCAGCTCCTCTGTCCTTCCCTCTATCAGAGCATGATCGTATTTCATTTATGTGAGGCACCATTGAGAAAATATGTTCAGACTATATTTTTTTTAATCTTGCTACCAGTTAAAGTTGCTCAAATCCTATTCCTTTGTTACTTTTTAAACCAAACCCCTTCAATGTTTTGCCTTTCTCTTGTGAAAAATGGACATTGTTTTGTAAGGAAACATGCCTGCCAAAAATGATAGAAATGCATGATATGTGGGGTTTTTCCTTTTTAATCGAAGAGAGGGTGTCACTTTTCGTAATACTTTCCTGTATGAAATAATTTTTTCCAGAATTTGAAAGTTCTCATGACTAATTTGAAACTGAGATATAGTTCCAATTTCTGACTATGTCAGAGGAGCCTCTATTCTCTTTGACATCTGTGCAAACTAGGATTACCTCCAAATGGACAACCTCGGGGGCTGAGTAAAAAAAAAATTCAATATTACATTGAAAAATCAACTCTGAGGGAGTACAGTGAACATCAGAAAGATAGAATAATCATTCCCCTCATGAAGAAAAGTTTCCTTTTTGATGTAAGATAAGCCAGTGTAACAACAATACGTTGTGTGAAATTTTCAGAAACATGTTCTAAACTGTGGGTGGCTAATGCACTTTTGATGTCTGGGGTGGTTTTGGGATGCAGCATTCAAAGGAGCTGTCAGCTGAAAGTGGATGCAGCTGGAGAAAGTTGGAATCTGAACCTAGGAATGGCGTGGGCTGGCTGCAAATTACAATGAAGGCCTATACAGTGTAAAAGGTTTTTGCTGCCTGAACCAATAAAAGTCATGGTAGCCAAAGTAAAAAAGAAAAAAAAAAAAAGGTTTTTGTTTCAGTGGTATATAATGCCACTACCTAAAATGGGAGCACAGTGATGAAAGGCAGCAGCACACTTCTCACAGCTGACCAGGGCTCAGAGCCAGTGACTGCATCAAAAAGGGTGCACAGCTTCCAGCAGCCAAATCACTGAGCAATCCTAACCAACAATCCCTTAGAGAGAGTGCTCTGGCAGGATGGTGACAGGCTTCTGGCTAAACTGACTGACATTCTCCCAGCACCTATATTAGCAGACAATTATCTGACATTTAGGAACAGACATATATATTTATAAACCAGAGTCTCTGCTTGAACCCTATCAGAGCCAGGATTCATTTCTTATAGGGAAGCATTTTTAAAATACTTGAAAAAGCAATTGTATGCTGTTACCTTCTTATCCGACAGGCTACAGTTATAAAAAATTGCCTCAAACTCTTTTTCAGGATTTGCATGTTACCAGCATACTACAAAGCTTGTATACTGATGCCTAAATCCCTTGCATTTATTTAATTTCAGTAGCCTTGCACATTGCTGCCTTCCTTTGGCTGACATGTGGATCTTCCTGGACACTGGTGTTTTTCAGATTCTGTTAACGTGACATAATTTATTCCAGTAAAGTTTTAATTTTAGCTCACTGTGTAATCAGTGTGTATAATTTTAATTATTGTAATCTCTAAGTCAGCCCCTTAAATACCACTGGACTGTATGTTCTGTTTATAAAACTGAAAAGAACACTCAGAGAAAGATATGTTTGTTACATTTAGGACTAAATGCTATATTTTGGGTTTACCTGGCAAAGCTCAATGTCCTTATACTTTTGTTATAAACAAATAAAGAATTTCCCTTTCTAAAGGAAAAGAGTGCATTTGAAACAGAAGATTCTGTACAGTCTTATAGAGGGTTTATTTTAGTAATACAAAGAAATCATTTGTGTGCTCTTCTTCTACAAAGCATGAACATGTTCTGCTAGTAATTAGTAAGAAGAATACATATTGTTCAGAAAAATATATGATGCATTTAGATTTTCTAACATGAAACCACAGCATCACATTAGAGAGCAGCATTCATTTGTTTATGTCAGAAACTTCTCTCTTGTACTGAATCCAATAATATGTGTGGGCATGACATTAATTGCTAAAAGCAAAACTAAAAAGTGAACAAGACAATGTATGTTTCTGGTATGCATTACCTTCCCAAAACTAAATGAAATTCCATGTTATGGAAGCAGATTAAGTCTGTTACATGCTTGTAACTCAGCATGCTCTGAGGATCACATTTCTACCTATTTAGCTTGTTTAGGAAGCTCCTTGTTTAACAACACACAAAAAGTGTTTCTAAAATGTGTGTTTTATTTGTCAAAACTTAGCTCAGGACTCACATGACATATATTTTGCATTAGGAAACCAACCAGTTTTGTAGATGGTTATTTGTACCAACAATTAACCAAAAGGATTTTGGGAAGAGAACTTACATCTGCTAGATTTGAATATACATATGTATTTGTATGGTAACTTAAAAAATATCTTTCTGTGGCTACCTTCACCATTATTATTTTGCACAGTATTTTAAATTACTTACTTATGATAGAATGATCTTGTGCTTCTGCTGGCATGCTAGGACCTCCAGTCCTGCTTATTTAACCTTACCTCCACAGGGTTGTTTACACTTTCAGAACCTGATTTCAATTTACTTTAATTTTCTCAGAGACTTTTGTATTTATAAAAGCTGAGCATCTAGTGACCTCTCTATTCCTGACATTTCCTTTACTCTCCACTATGAAAAAGAACAAAAACCCCAGTGTCCCATTTCTGTTCCAAAAAAACTAAAGTGCTTCCTTCAGTGGGTTGGTCCTTGTAATTGAAAATGGCAACCAGATGTTTACAGAACACACAAGAAATTTTCCTTGAGGCTTTTATTCTTTATAATTGTTTGCTAAGTTAGTTGGATTTCAGCAAAACTTGTCTGAGGCTGCAACAAACAGCAAGTAGGGGCTCCTCCTAACTGTACTCTGAACAATTAAAAAAAAACAAAACAGAAAGAAAAGTTAAAACTAAAGTTTCCTACTCTTGTTAATGTGTTTCTAGCTCCACAAAAAGTCATTCAGTAAGGGAGGAAATTTGGTTCTATTAGTACTTATTTTTACATGCCATCCCATGAAAAATATACCTATTTCACAATACATTATTTGCTTTCTACTTTCTCAAAGTTCATCTGGCTGTTATCTATACATTACTGATTTTTGCTCCCTTCTCTTTCCCCACTCCCATCAGGAATATATTCTCATAAATTTTGGGGGGTTTGAAAGTATTTTGCATTTTAAGAATATGCTGTAAACTACATACTGTTTGTTCCTCCAAGCCCTAAGTCACCATAGCTGAATCATACCTGAAATCTCTCCATCTTCTTTAGAAATCACCATTTTTCCTCTTCAGTTTCTTGTCTGCTTGATTTTCTCAAGGCTAGTCATGTACTTCAAGAAGTCTGTGAGACCATCTTGTTACCCCACCAGGGGACTCACTACACACAATAAAATCTCTTTACCTAATCATTCAAGACATCTAAGATTGACTGCTCCAGAGCTCCAGGGAATCCATTTGATTACTTCACTAGCTTTACCCCCAAAACAGATTTCCTAATAACAACTCTGTTGTAGTACATCATGCCCTGATTACTACAGACATGATGAACAGATTGTTCTATTTTCCTTGGCAGCAGAATTTGTTAGCCCTTTGTGTTAGCAAGTACCTCTGTTCACCCAAATATACCAGTCTTCACAGTCATTGAAGAAAGAGCATCACTGTGTCCTCCTGTCTCTAGCACCTTGTCTCATTTTCACTAATTTTGCTGATATGATATGTCTTGGAAAATGCAAAACGGATGTCTGACAGTCAACAGATGTGGCCCTGAAGGCCTCCAAAACCCATGGCTGTAGTTTATTCTCTACACTAATTAGCAACTCTGAGGAAACTATTACTGGCTGCACTTACGAAGTAGCACTTCTGAGAGTTCCTACCTTGCTGCTGGCCAGATGTCAGCAATCAAGCTGATACTTTTCCTATTTAGCCTCTGGTCAAAAGTACGAACAGTGAGGAGTAGTAGAGGTGGTACAAAATGCTAAAGGAATAACATGAAGATATACAGCAAAGAGCATGCATTTCATCCTGACAGTGACTCATACAGGTTCTATCCTAGTTTTCTCCATCTCTAACTGATGTGGCAACATTTTCCAGCCTTGTAACTCCACCTGTGAAGCAAAGTAAACTGAGTAATTTTCTTCCATGAAAAATGTAAATTTTCTTTAAAAAGTACTTTTCCCAAAGGATACCCAGAAAACCAAAACGAAAAACTGACAAAGGCTGACACGGAAAATTTCTTTTGGGGAAAATCAAATGAGAATTTTCTTTCATCTGTCCCCAACTGCTTCTTCAGTCATGTAAATATATAGAGAGACAGAAAACTTTGCAGCTAGCATCACTTCACATCTGTGGACACCTGTTCTTGCTCCTGCAGCCTCATGTTCCCTGACATTCCCCAAGCACCAGCTTTTACAGGGAGTGACCACCACTGGGTACAAAGAAGCAAAAGAACTCTCTATAGAGAGCCAAGAGGGGGACAGCAGAGGGCTTATCTTCCGTAACAATACAAGTCTCAAACCATCATTTCACAGCAAAATGAGTTATGCCTGCATATAGTCAGGTGGCTTGATCAGTGAGGGGGTATTTACTCCTTGCTGTAATACATAAGTAGTGCCACTTTAAATACCAGACAGATCTCTTAACCCAGGCACATAAAGAGAAAGGCCAAGATTCGCTAAGATTTACTCCCATGGGTCTGTTGTCTCAACCAGCCCTTCCTGTTCCTGGTGCAGCTCCACCCAAGCACCACTCCCACATCTGCAAAAAGCTAGGTCATCCTCATAGTTAGTTGCTGGAACCAGGGCTTAGTTTACACAGCCAAGTATTTAAACGCAGCATGCTCTTAAAATGGAAGAAAACAGAGCAGAATTCAGTGTATATTGATAATCTCAGAAAAGAGGAAATAGCTAATCTTCAATGGATGTCACTCAAACTGCAAAAAGAGGCAATAGTAAAGTTTAAATACTTAACTACAGTATTCTAAAAATAGGAAATGATCATGTAAAAGCAATACTATGAAAATGGTTTATGATTGTTTTTTTAAAGTCTCTCATTGCAATTGCAAAAACTTCCACCAAATTACTAACATTCTAAGGCAGCAGGGAGCATATAATGTTACACTGCATTCAGTCAGGAGCCTGAATACATGAGCTTTTTTCCATGGCCAAGCTGATGGGCTATCATTGAGCTTATGCACAATCTTTTCCACTCCAAGAGCTAGTGGTAATGACAGAATTTTGCATGTTACTGCAGAATGAATTAAAATTGGCCAGTCAGATGTGTAACATACAACTGCACACATTTCTTGGAGCCTGCAGTTTGCTGAGATTTGCTTAACTATCGGTAAAGGTGAAGAATTGAGAAATGAAGGAAACGCCTATTAAGGGAGGGTCACCAATGACTAATGAGGCAGGCACATTCAGCAAAGGACACAAAAACTGATGGCTCTGTAAGGAAAGACGTAAGTAGTTTATGTATCTTTGAAGATATCATCTGGGCAAAGTATGGAATTCAGGAAAGATTCAGGCAGCAGGCAGTAACTAGGGAACATTATTTTTGGAGGGCAGAAATGCCTATTAGTGAAACAAGTTTCTGAGATAAAACCATCCTTTTAAAAAATGTGAAAATATTGGCAGGGTAGCACAGAGTCATAGGGACACACAGATCCTGTTAAATCTTTACTGTGGTAACAGAGATGAGAGCTTCTCAGACTGGAAGAACAGGGAAGAAGGCAGAAGACCCTGGAAAACATTTAGCAAGTTCTTCTCTGGTATTTGCCACTCTGGGAGGATCTAAGGGGGCTCTGAAGCCAGGTGGCCCATCACACTCATCTCCAATAGAGCAGCACAGCTTTGTTCTGGGCTGAGGGAAGGAAGCCCAGAGGCTTGTACAGCTCAGTATGGCAAATCTCCCAGGAGAAAGCCTGGAAGTGTGGGGCTTTCTCACTTCTCCTGATCCTTTTATTATTTTCAATGAGATTATGACACCCATTTCAACCCCCTCCAAGGCTGTGGTGAATGCATAACTTGTTCCAGAGGCTATGCCTCTCTGAGCAGATTTTCACATTTTATAAAGGAAGGAAGAGAGGGAGGGAGGGAGGGAGGGAGGGAGGGAGGAAGGAAGGAAGGAAGGAAGGAAGGAAGGAAGGAAGGAAGGAAGGAAGGAAGGAAGGAAGGAAGGAAGGAAGGAAGGAAGGAAGGAAGGAAGGAAGGAAGGACACACACCAATCACACTAGCTGGAAAACCAATGTGCCATTTGCAGATGTGCTGGCCAATACAACCTGATATCTTTCTTATCAGCTGTTATGATGAGCTGTTTGCTCATCAGCAACTTCTTTTGAACTGCTTACTTCAAAATGGATTTACCACAGATACTTACTAGAGATAATGACCATGTTAAAACATTGCCCACGGTGGTAATCCCAGCTCTCTGCAAAATCTGACTATTCCATCATCTGCTACTAACGTAGTTCTAACACAGTTCCACCTCTCTATCTCCATTCCAACAGCAGACTAAGAGACATGTTAAATTTACAGCAAAACTGGCCCATTTAGGGCTGCTGCAAAAGGAAGTCTCTCACAGCTCAGAGCAGACACAGGTATCAGTCCATGGACTTTTGCCTCCATGTGGGTTTAATTGCTAAGGAATGGTGAAAGCACAACTACTTTTTGTTCAAGCAAAGCTGCTTCAGAATTTACTGACAAAGCTATTTTTCAGTGAAAAATTAGGGGTTTGAATAATTTATGTTTTACTGCAGAACACATCTGTATGGATTTTTCATAGTAAACCCATAAACCACAGTCACTTTGCCATGATTAAAAAAAACCCTATGTTTTTCCTTTTTAGCCAACTGTTTTCCAGTTACCAAAACTCAAAATGGTTTTGGTTGGTTTGTAAGAAGTGAAAAATTTCCACTGAAGAAAACTATTCCCCTAATGTTTCTCCCTGACAGCAATGAATTCAACATAGTGCTGCAGCCCAGGTGTTGAGGACCTTTCTGGAAGATCAGTGTGCAGAGCTGTCACATTTGGGTTTCAAACACCAGCAGAATGGGTCCCAAAATTCTTAGCAGGCCAGCACAAAAAAAACCAGTTAGGAATGTTTTGTGGTGAATTTTTTTCCATATATGACTTCAGCTAGATTCTTGGCTCTCAGCCATTCAAAACAAAAAATCCTTTCAAATTTAGAGTGAACTTTGAAAGCTACACGAGTAAGACAGTCTGCACAAAAAAATAAAAGCACCTGATAGAGCTGCTAAATAATACCAAGTAATAAGGAATTACTCTTTTTATAGATTTTTCGCAGCACTCACATTCTGTGTTTCTCAGTTCATTATCTATATATTTTTAATTGAGGCCAAAGGAGCATATTTTTAATAAGTTATAACACTCCTATTAGAAAAATATTATGCCAAAGCATAGCTCAAAATACCCTTCTCCAAAATAAGGAGTACCGTCCCTTCCAGAAGATTAAACTCCATCATCTACTGGGGAAGAAAATTAACTTTGAATGTAATTTGCTTAGCTGTAAGAAAAGATCATTGGGTTGGTATGTAGACATCCTCTTTTACTTTCTTCTTGTTTTTAAAACATAACATTAAAGCTAAGCACTTACATAACAGAGAATAGTTAAAGGCAGATTTATGCTGCCATGAAATAGAATTAGTAGAATCTTACTCTTAGCTTTAAGTTGGCAAGCATTTGACTTTTTTACATACTCCAACATCTGCTGAAAGCTGTAGGATGTTCCTGGAAAATACCTAAGGCCTTTTCATTACTTTTTTTTATTATTACTGGGAAAATACTACAGGAAGTACTGGTTCTAGCCTGTAAAATATAAATATCCACAGTTCAGCTCATTTCTGCAGAGGTAATATTTGGAGTGTAAAAACTGTACAGGAGAACTTCAATCTGAACTCAGCACTGTAGGAAAATCTAGTACAGTCTTTTTTTTCTTTTTTTTTACAGGTTTCAACTGATTTTAGCATACCCACTTCCTTGGCCATTTGAAAGAGAAGTATTTCACAGAGATGGTGCACATGGTCCCCAGAGACACCATCTTTTCTCTGCAGCCCATCTGACATTAGCAAAGGCTGCAGACATGGTGTGTTTTGTCACTTTCAGACGGAAAGTACTCAAGGCAAGGAATGGCTAAAAGGTGACTATAAAACTAGATTAAAGTAAGAGTGAGATGAAGACAATTTACTACTTCTTAGTACAGCCTGCCAAAGAAAACCACATGTACCTCATTTTCAAGAAAGCTTCTTAAAGAAACTTGAAATTAGCAATGGAATTTTGAGCAATCTCAAGCATGCTAAGTAATTATAGTTTTCATCTATGAAATTATCTGGTTTGCTTAAAGCTCAAGCAAACCTGAGCTCTCTGGTAGCCCCAGAAGTGTATTGCAAGCCTGAATGACACAAACAGTACTCCCTTTAGCACGAGAAATATCTAACTACACCATTTTTCCTCTGATGGAAGTGCAGCCTGTGTATTTTTTTCAAAGCCTTCCAGTTCCCAAATTGACTTCCAAGACCAAATTGGCATCACAGTTTCAGTTCATACCTCAGAGGTGTCTAAGAACACTCAAACATGGTCATCACATATATAATTGGTGCCCAAGCTTCTCTATCAAGCACACTGTAACTCTACACAATAAAGCTACAGTCCTTTGTGCAAGAGATCAGGATTCTTCAGTAGTCTGCTTTAACTGTGGATCAAATTTCAAGAGGAACCGAGAACCAACAGTAATCTATCCCAGATTCAACAGCAAGTGCAAAATTTACTTGTCCTATATTGTGTTCTTCAACAAGTTTACAGAACAATCAAAACATTACTAGAGGAAAAAGTACCTTCACACATACAACTTTTCTTTAGGAAAGAAAATGATAAGGAAACAAATGTAGCAGGTATGTGTTTTCTTATGAAACATTCTATTGAAAATCCCTCCGTTATATTGATGAAGTTCGTTTGAGAAGTCATCAGGAGCCAAACTGATCTGATTTAGTTGTTAAGACTATGATGAACTACTCTGCTGCATTCTTTTTACAGAAGGATACCTAATAGAACTCTACCTAATAGAAGAATCACCTAATTGTGGAAGATTATCCACACAGCTGAGAAGGGCTAGAATTTAGTTGCTATCCTTACTTTTATCAGAGTTTATGCACTTTATGTTTGTGGAAGAACACTGGATCAGTTCTACATTTAGTGATCACTCTTAGTAATTAACAAATCAACTAAGTCTAATTATTCTTACTGTGATAAGGGCCCTCATGTCCCAGATCTTCCGCCAGTCTCCTGTTTTCAAGAACTGTGACTGTATATCCATGTTTTGCCAGGATGCGCTGACAGAGCTGGCGGTCAGTTTCATGGTGAGCAGGAGGTGCATAGAGAACTGCTCTTCTCGTGTGGCTTCCAAAGTACTGGAGAATGGAGTCATGGATCTACAGCAAACACAGTGCAAAGACAATGGTTGTAAAGATAGGACTCCTCAACAGTATAAAATAAAGTTGTTTTTCACAAAAAGAAGCTAGTAACTTACTGTGACAACATGGGAAATAGTTCTAGTATAATTAAGAATTCTCTTTATATCAGGGACTTCAGACCACAAATTCTATTTTGTCTGCCTCTCCATTTTTTCTATCTTCATTTTGGACTGATACTATAAAGGTTTGAAAGCTCTGGGTAGCACTGAAGGATCTTTAAACCATGGGCTTCCCTTCCTGGAAACAACTTTTCCTGAAAACTGGGCTGCCCTGGTGAGCTGGTAACAGCAGCTGCCGTCTGACTTTGACTTTGTGGCTGCAGTCACCTAAGCAGAGAGGGCTTGCTAGGTCCCATGTGAACTGTTCCATGGAATGTGGGTCCTATGCAGATAGTAAGTGCAGGAATCTGAGTTGGGCTATGCAGCATTATTAAGAAAAGTAAGAAGAGTACTGGGGTAAAATCATACACAGGAATCCTAAACAGTACTGGAGATTACTGTGCTCTAGAAAGTTAAATGTAACCTTGTCAGTACCTTATTGCCTTATCAGTCCAACATGATCTAGCCCATAGGAGGACTGGCAGAGAGACTTGTATATAGGAGCAAGTGGAAAGGTATCTGATGTCGCCAATGAATCCCAAGGAACATTTGCATTATCTACCACTTACTGTCTTCCCATATGGTGCCTAGGCACAATGGCATCTAGAGAAAATCCATCCTCTATAGCTACCCTGGGGCATGAGTTTCTTGAAAGAGAAAAATGGAGAAGAGGCACCCCAAACACACAGTCATAGAGCAAGCACAACATTAATTGCTGAAAAGGACAAATTACTGGGCCATTACCATCAGATCTTTGGGTAAGGGGGATATTTTATGTCTGAAATAAGTGTGGTGGGTTGACCCTGTCTGGAAGTCAGGTGCCCACCAAAGCCAGCCTATCATTCCCCTTTTCAACTGGACAGCAGGAAAAAGTAGAGTGAAATCTTGCAGGTAGAGATCAGAACAGGGAGAGATCATTCATTGATTACTGTCACAGGCAAAACAGACTCAGCTTGGGAAAACTGATTTTTATTGATAATAAATGGAATTAGAGTGAGATAATCAGAAATAAAACCAAACCTTAAAACACTTTTCCCCCACCCCCCTTCTTCCCAGGTTCAACTTCCCTCCCAAATTCTCTACCTCTCCCTCAGTGGAGCAGGGGGGCTGGGATCAGGGGCTTTCTCAGCTCATCACGCACTGTCTCTGCTGCTCCTTCCTCCTCAGGAGGAGGACTCCTCACACTCTTCCCCTGCTCCAGTGTGGGGTACCACCCATGGAAGACAGTCCTTCATTAACTTCTCCAACATGAGGTCTTCCTACAGGCTGCAATTCTTCAAACTGTTCCAGCGTGGGCCTCTTCCATGGGGCCCAATCCATCAGGAACAGCATGGGTACTCCATGGCCTGCTGGTGGATCCCTACTCCACTGTGGACCTCCGTGGACTGCAGTGGATAGCCTGCCCCACCACAGTCTTCAACACATTCTGAAGTGGACTCTCTGCTCTGGTGCCTGAAGCACCTCCTCCGCCTCCTTCTTCACTGACCTGGTGTCTGCAGAGTTGTTCCTCCCATGCATCCTCACTCCTCCCTCTGGTTGCGGTTGCACAGTCGCTTTTTTCCCCCTTTTTAAATCTGTTGTTCCAGAGCTGCTACCACCATCACTGATGGGCTCAGCCTTGGCCAGTGGCAGGTCTGTCTTGGAATTGGCTGGCATTGACTCTGTGGGACATGAGGGAAGCTTCTGGCAGCTTCTCACAGAAGCCACCATGGTAGCCATCCCCCCAATACCAAAACGTTGCTGTTCAAACCCCAATAAAATAAAGCATAAAAATAGGATGGTCCATGTGGGAATTAGGACATGAATATCTGCAACAGTCTAGTGTTGCAGAGCAGAATGAGTTAAATGACATGAACAGCATAGCTGACTTACTGAAGCTGATCCAGCAGGAGTCATGAGAAATAAAAACTGCAGAAATCACATCCTTCTGCAAAGGATAGAACACTCTGCTGAAGATTATGGAACATCCTGCTGTGGTAAGCAATTGCGTAAAAGAAGATGCAACATTGTGGCTTCCTGCATTAGCTAGCAGGTAGACAAAACAAGTGAAAATTGTTATGCAGAAGCTAAAACAGTATAAATATCAGTGCCTTTTACTAATACATGTCCTTACAGTATCACTGCTTGGTCCATGTTTCAATCACTGTCAGTCTAGCTGTTCTTTTGCAATAAAAACACCACTAAAACACAAAACTTTCTTTTGGCGAAACATAGTTGTCTTTAGGATTGAAACATACCATCAGGGATTAAATTCAGGACATGAAATTAGTTCTTTGCAAGTTTGTGAATTTCAACCTGACAGTTGTCAGCAGTTTAAAAACTAAGTTATTCCATAACTTCTAATTTTAGTAGGCTTATCACTGAAGATAGGAAGCACTACACAAACAAGTCACCACCATTTTTTGCACAGTAGACTAGACTGAAAAGAGACAGATACTTTGATACAAAGAAATGTCATTCAAGATGTGTCCAGTTGTTTACAGGCCTGGGATCTAGTGCTAAAGTCACTCTTCTCAGCAGTGTGTCCACTGAGTGTGGGATGCAGTTTTACATTGTGCTTGGCTGAAGTGTAGCTTCTCTGCAGCAGTAAAGAGCACAAACTATTTCAGAGACCTTAGCTTCTAACACATCTTCTTTTGCTCCAGAGCACTTGGAAAGTGTTATCATCACTGATGAAGGGACATGAAAAAATGTCAATACAACACTATCAGAGTATTCCACACATATTTGCTAAGTTTGCAACCCAAAACTAGTTTAGAAACTGAGACATTCAAGTAAAGGTTGCTGGCCAGAATAAGCACAAACAGCACAGGGTGAAGTAATCAGAATCGTGTTAGGTCACCTGTTTGATAGTGTTCCTGACGTCCCAGAATTTTTAAAACACATTAATCAGGTGGCAAGCACAGTGTTAGAGCCTCCGATGGCCCTTGCCCACCACAGCAACATCACTCTTGTCCCCCTTCTGCCTTTGCCCCTCCTTTCTCTACTCTTATCTTCTGTATTTCCTGTTCTCTTTCAGCGCCAGCAGCTGCTGGCAGCCCTTCCTCTTCATTTCCCTCCCTCCCTCCCTGTTCCTAAATCCAGCCCTTGTCCCAGCCCCCCTCTTCTGCTCTCTCCCTTCTCTTCCAGGCATTCCAGCCAGATACTTCGTACTTTCCATTTCACTTGCATCGTGGAAAAAACCCAGAAAATAGAGACACCTCTTGCTTTATTTTGCAAGAAAATTCCATTTCCCATCCCTCGTGTGCTGCAGGGGCCAGCGCTGTGGGGTGAACTGAGGACACATGAGGAGTACAGAGGGGCTGCAGACCAGGACACATCCCTGATCCTGTTCCACTTCTGCAGGAGATTACGGCTTCTCCCACTCCCGTCCCTCCCAGCGCGGCCTGGGGTGAGGGTCCTGCCTTGGATGTGGGGTCACTTTGTGTGCCCCCCTCTTCACTAACAATTACCACACTTCTGTTATGCCAGGAAAGCACACCTTTCTTCGTGGAAGCAAAGCCTCCTGCAGTGCCACCTCTGAAGTATTTTGCTTCAATCATTAAGAGGTCCTGCCTCAGGCACCCATCAATGACTCCATTCCCCTACGGTCAATACTCCAAGGTCAGCATCCCAGGGCTCCCCCACTCGCACATCTGCTGCAACAGGGACGAGGCAAAGGGACGGGGACCAACCAGCCCCGGGGCGGCCCCAGGGGCTCAGCCCGCCCGCCGGCAGCGGGATCTGCCAGGGAAGATCCCGCCGCAACCCGTCAGCCTTGATGCAGAAGGCATCTTCCTCAGGTCCCTGGGGAAGGGCTGAAATGTTTACAGCGCTCTGGTTTGGCAGTGACGAATGTTCAACAGAACATCGATAGCGGCATAAAAAAAAAAAAAAAAGAAAGAAAAAAGAAAAAAAAAAAGAGGAAGTTCAGGCAGTGGCAGTGGCCTGGGTCATTTCCACAAAACACAAAGGAAATGGCCCCGAGCGGCTCCACGGGGCCCACGCAAGGTCCGGCTCCCAGCGGGCGCCGTCCCCGGCATGGGTCATCAGAGGGCTTGCGGCAGCCCTCACAGACAGCACAGCACCAGCTTCTGCGGAGGGCTCTTCTTGGGACGCTCACTGCTCACTCCAGAGACACACAAAAGCCCCTGAGTCCCAAGCCTGCTGCCGCAGCGCCGAGAGGGACCGAGCAGGGCCACACACACTCGGCCGTGCCGCGGCCCCGCCCGGCAGCCGGGTACCAGCACTTCCATCCACCAGCTTCCCAAAGAGCAACGGCGTCTCTGGGACACAGAGGCAATTCAAGGGCCTAAATTTAACAGCTTGACCTGATGTCTAATCTGGTACTATTAAATAATATTAAGTATCTCCACACCTTTTAGGGTACTTGCTTGAGATCCATGCATAGTGATGCCAAATTTATTTTCTCTGCCCTGTCCTTTAATAGCTATTTGCAGGCCAGGTTACAAGATGCAACGTGTCCTCTCTGTTTGCCAAGTCAGTGCAGTGTAGGGTGGGTTGTCAGCTACACAGAATTTAAAAAAAATCTGGCCAACTGCATGCTTGTAGCAAGTGATTCCATACTTTTTTCCAAAGCTCTATACAAAATGCCTTGCATCACTGGACATGCTGATCTAGTTACTACTGGATGTTTTTCAGAATTTCCAATATTATAGCAATAGCAGTCATGTTTATATATTTAAAGAGTCTGCTGGTTTTCATAAAATGTTTCTCAATCATAAAAATGAGGTCTGGGCAGAGAGTTGGTACAAGAGAAGCAGCGTGCAATAGATGAAAATAAGCTGTTCACATATTTCCACGTTTTATGGTTCTGATTTTTTTGGCATCCCTGTGATTTTAATGTACAACAGACTCAGACACAAAAAAAAAGGATCCATAACATTTTGAAAATTTGAGAATAATTGGTAAGTGGTCAAGTGTTCCCATGTCCCAACCATTTTTTGTACCTCTTTCTCAGTTTGAAGGCTCAGACTATTTGTTAGCAGGCTCAGTTTATTACAGATTCAGCGTATCTTATGTGAAAGGGATTGGTAAAGAACATCTGCAGCCCATGTCATACCTAGAAAATTGTGGTTTTGTCTCCACAGAAATTAATGAGGCTTTACAGCAAGACTGAGATTTCCCATATGATTTTGGATGAGACCTATGTCAGCTTTGACATGATATACCTGCTCTTACAGCTTACAAAACACTGCACTTAGCTGAGTCACTGACCTCATTTTAGTGCAATTGGCTGTTACACAGATGATCCACAGCCTGAACAACTGGTCCAAACAAACCAGAATGGGCTGTAAAGTAAATAAAAATGCATAAAAAAGAATTTTGTAATTTTGTTTTCAGTTTACAAAATAACATGAAAAACACAAAAGAAAACAAATTGAGCTCCATTAGAATTTATTAAAGATTCTTTAAAAAATATTGTATCAAATGTATATTCCTTTGATGTTTTAGCAAACAAGATAAAAGGCCCAGTTTATATAATATGAAAGCTGAAGAATTATGTAATCATCCTTGTGCAACTGAAAATAGACACCCATTATCAGAGTTGCAAGTCTTAGTTCTGTCTGTCTGCAACTTCCACATAGCTGTGAAGTTCTCTGTTAAAAAGAAAATGTTTTCACGTTTCCCTTGAAACCAGTATATCCAATTCTAGGTCATGAATGTGTAAGTATATAATTGATTCTACTAGTCTCTAATCTTTCCTCCCTTGCACAGAATTTCTGGGTTGTTCCAAAAACCTAGAATTTGGTCAGTAACTGAATCTTATGATGTATAATTACTGCTTTTGTAAGAAAATAGTGAAGATATTTCAAGTTGAAGAGAGCAAAACAGTTCCTCGGAAGTTCTTTCAGATTCCAAGATTACATAATTCCATAAATATTGATGCATTGTCTATGCCTGGAAAAGAAGCAAATATACAGTTTGAACTGTTGCCATAGAATTTCACTGACCATCACTTCAACTGCAGGAACAAAATTCTTCATCCTAACATAATGGCCCAACTCATGTCAGCCTAAGCTTCTCTCAGGAAAGAACTCAAAAACTGTGAATCATCTTTTCAGCTACGCATTTCTGGTGTCATTAGTCCCTGTGTTGATTACAAGCAGCCACTTTTCACACTGAGCTAGCCAAGACTGTCAGAGACTTGGTGCAGTAGCTTCAAATAACTTGACTGCAGCTTACTTTAACCCCACTGCTTCCTGTAGGTACTGAGCAGCTGCAAAAGAGGTGTATGAGCCACAATGTAAACCAAAAGGCCTTTGCATGAAAGTGGAGTGCAACAAAAATACCACAAAATAGAACCAGCCTTATAAAAAACAAGGCCGGCACTATTAGTAATATTCACAGGCAGTGAACAGCCTGAATTCCCATTTACCTAGCAAAGGAAGTCAGCATCTATCTTTGCTACTACATACCACCTAGCAAAACAACATTACAAAAAAATACGTGAATGGGACTCCTAGAAAATACTGCACTATTATTAAACAGCATCAATCAGAAGAGTGATAATAAAAACTTAGCATGTGGTTCTAATGCCCCAAGCCATTCATTTATGGGACTATGCAGATGTTTATTAGCTCCAAATGTGACTTCTAAATTCCTTTTTGTGTTTGCATAAAACTTCATAGAAATAGTAAGTTGTTCATGCTACCATTATATTTAAAGTGTGCATAGCTCCTGTATCAAGAAGTAAGAGAGAAGTTAATTTCCTGTTTCACTTTCTGGAGGATATTTAAATGTGTTAGCTTTATGTTCTGTTGGATTTCCTAATCAGAAAGGACTGGGTTGTAGAATGAAACGGCTGAAATGTAATTCTGCTTTGAATTGTTTGTTGGATAAATACAGAACAAGCAATTAGATTATTGGCATTACTTTGATGGCTGTCTTCTGATGACTATAAATCCAAGCGCAAAACTGGAATTATTTGCACAGTCTTCACCAACACTGTGAGCAGGAAGCACAGAGCTATTTTATCAAAATGCTTTTTGTTTTATGCCTGCATGTAGTATGTGGTGTCAACTGCCCTGTCTTGAGAACAGACAATGAGCCAATCCCACCATCTTATCAAAACACCACATTTTGGAGGAAGTTCCAGTGAAGTGTATGAGTAAGATTCTGCCTCCATTTGCTCTTCATGTGTCCCTCTCAAAGTCCCCTTCCTGCAAAGTCTCCACCCTGCCCCTCTTTCCTGACTGCTACCACAATAGCCTTGCCCTTTATCACCAGAATATCTCTAGCTATCTGCTCAGTAAAAATAGTTGTTTCCTCAGTGCTGTTTGCATTTTACACTTACATGTCCTGCTTTCATAGGGCGCAATGTGAATGTGGTATGATTCCAAGGAAACCAGTCACTGATACCATACCCTATGTTGATTGCTTTCTAGTAACAGCAGGTTTCATACCAGCAAAGTTCTTTATCCTTTTGTGAAAAGTTCTCATCCCCCTACTTATTCTATAAAATAAATACAGTTTTTAAGTTACATATACTTAAAAATGTATCAAACCTTATTATGCATAATGTAATCTTTTCTATCCAGAGCTCTCACCACGCTCCATCCTGCATAATAGCAAAAATCATCCCTTCTCATTCTATCATCAAGCTTCAATTCTCCTTTTTCACATATTTACATTTCAAAAGTTCTCATTAGCTTTGTCTTCTTTTCTTTCCATTTCCATTCTCATCTCCCTTTCTCTTCCCTTGCACATATTTGACCGTCCCTGCACACAATCTCTTCTGTACCTTCTGAGGTTACTATTACTTTGCAACTGTAGTTCCCTACTCTCTTCCCACATCTGCTTTCTTTCCTCATGCCTTCTTCCATAACAGACTCTGCTCCTATCTACTTTGTTCCCTGCTTATTCTGTCTGAAGCAGGCATATTCCATCAAAAAAAAAAAAAAATCAATAGAAAAGAAGTCTTTAGAGGATGAACTTCACTAGATTTGTTTTAAATGTCTGCATTAATTCACGATGAATTTTGCATTAGAGGTAGTAATTTCCATTGACTATGAAGTCCAGCTTTCTGCCTCTGACAGAGTGGAGCACTCAAGTAAAGAGAGGATAATTCCACTCTGGATGTCCAGAGTTCTAATGTTCTAGTAACATTTTCTCAGCTTTTCAGTAATTTGACTGCCAGTTTTCAAATATAGATGCCTGGACCAGTAACCTATGCAAGATGTTCAACTGGATCTTCCTCTAGATGTTGGTTAAGACTAAATTGTGATGTTTCTCTTTTTTTTTTCTTTTTTTCCTTTATTTTTCTATAAAAATAGTATATTTGAGATATGGCCACATTAAGCTGTCATTATCTTGGATCTTTCACACTGTCCACTCCTAGGAAATTATATCCTCTCCTGTTTCTTCAGAATGAAGCCATAAAAACCCTTTTATTCCCTTCCTGTTTGCTCACTTCAATATAATTCCTCTTTGAGATACATCTTTTAGACAAAGCCTAAGTGGCAGGTTCAGGGCCTTAAAAGGAAGACAGCTTTTTTTCACCACACCTGTGGTATTTCATTATTTGGATGCCAGCCTAACCTACTCATCAAGTTCTCATATAATCAGCTGTGTATCTTCTTTGTTTTCTTGTTCTCAGCTGGCCTTAAATGGTGTGGGGATGTGAAGCAGGAGTCTTGTGCGTATCCATGAAATAATTAATCTCCTTCAAAACCCAATTTAAAATCTGAATTTCTTTTTTTTTAATACATTTGCAGTGGCTGCAGAGCTAGTATGCCAAAAAAGTGCCTATCACAGGAGTAAAAACTATAAAAGGTGATTAATAATTTCCTCCTCTTTTCTCTCCAGCTGTGGAAGAACTAAAGAGAGAATTTTGCTTTCCAGGATGAAACAGAAAATCCCATTGCCAATATGGTGAACCAGGCTCACAATTTCAACCTGGATGTAAAGCCTAATGGCTTGGGGACTGGGTCTTTTAAGAAAAAAGGAAAAGTGGTTGTGGCTCTTCTCTTACTGGGAAAGCAACTGAACACCAGGTATCTGCCCTCCTAATAGCAATATGGTCCATATTCCTTCTACTCAGCAGAGGTTCACCGTCTCCCTGGGCAAAATTACTCGTGTGCAGAGACATCTAAATTGCCTCTGGCTGACTTAATTCTGAGAGTGGAAACACAGCTTAACCAGATAATTAGCTCTTCTCAAAACTGGCCGAGAAGCAGAGCTAAATTACTTAGGAGAAGTGTAGCAGTATTACAGCTGGCTGGTACCAAAAGTATTTCTGGCACAATACCGTGCCAGGCAAACAACACAGAGGGCTTGTATGGTTTTGGTTTTTTTTGTTGATACCTATTCCAGTTTTGGTGCTACAGCACCAGCTCTTCTCCTTACTATATATATTCACAAGTATTTTATCATTTGGGAGGTAAGAGGGCCCTGCTAAACCTGCAGACAGCTTGCTGCTAGATGTGATATCACTCTCTAATGCCTTTAATGCTCAAAATTCAGAAATGAGCCTTCTATTTTTCATGCTTCAGATATTAACATTTAATTTTGTACTAGAAAATGTTGACCTCTATTCCTGTGAATTTAAAGCCACAGGATAAGATCCCCAGCAGCTTTTAAAACTCCTGTAACGTGTGATACCTGAGAGAGGAGTACTAGGAGCTCTGTCTGGTTTCCCAGGCTATGAATGAAATCTGAATTTTTGCAATTTAAAGAAGACAGCTTGCACTATGTACCCAACAGGAAGGGCTCCATCCCAGAGCATCCTGGATGTAGTTAAAGACACTTTTACAGACGTAATTGGCAATGTCCATCCCCATGCTTCTTCCACACTTGTCTGTAACTGTCCAAAATGTTGATATCAGAGATGCATTGGCAAAACTGGACTTTTCCTCAGATCTCTTCCTTTGCTTCCAAAAAATGACTCATAAAAGATGCCAGGGTTTTTTTTTTTTTTTTGTTTAGTTTTATGGGGTTTTTTGAGGCACTTAGTGCTATGCATACTCTGAAGTAAGAAATTATTGGGCTTTGAAAGGGGATTTTGCCCCTCTAATAACAATCAGAACCAAATTCTCACAACAGACTCAACACAATACTGGTTGTTTTTCTGAAGGAAGCAAGAACAAAACCTGCCCCTACCCAGAAGAGAATCTGCAGTGTGACATGCTATGGCTCAAAACCCATAAACACTATGTGTTACCTAAAGAATATTATCTCCAGCAGGGTCTTATTTTCCTTTAAATTTATTCATGAACTTTAATTTAATCAGACATGATGCAGTGTTTGCTTTAAGTCACTGTTTAACTGTATAATAGATTCTTTTTAATGCATTTAAATTTTCTTGCTGGACTATTTGTAGAATAAGAATACATGTATGACTAGTTAATTACCAATGTGAATAACTGTATTTTAAAGTATTTTTCCAGATTCATAAATGAAGATTTTAACCGGAGCTTTAATGAAAAGTTGTTTCCAAACTAGCTACCGTCGTGGGCATGTGACTGTAAAATAAAACAGTGTAAAGTTTCAACTGTGACATCTGTCTTAGATGTTACTGAGTGCCCAATAAAATCAAGCCAGATAACAGTTCAGCTATCTGAATATCAGCAGTGGATGAAAACACACAGTTCAAGAACACACTTTCAAAGCAAAGTAGCAGATATTTTTGGTGTTGTTTGTCTTTTCTGTTCTCTGAGATTATTATTCAGCCCACACAACCAGCAGAGAAAGTTGGGAAACAGAGAGCAACTTAGAGTAACGTCCCAACATGTGCAAGACATTTTGTTCATCATGCTGTAGAGGAAAAATTCAAGACAAATAGAGAGCCAGCTATGGGTGGTCCTAAGAACTTGAAAAGGAATGTGTTAAGGTAGCACAGCCCTGGAAAATATACCTCTAAGGGTTAATATACCCACATCTGTACTACAGGTCCAGGTCCAGCATGTGCATGTGATAGTCACATCCAACCACATATGCTGGAGAGCAGTAAGTACAGCATGTTGTAAAAACAAAAGCTTTCTTCTCATTTCAAATGGCCAGCACACCAAGTTTGATGTCAATCTGCATTTTTTTCTCAGGCAATTTGGAAAAGAAGATATTACAGATATTTTCAGCCAAACAGCATACTAGCAAAACTCTGCCATTATTTCACCAGTTCTTGCAGACATTAAGTAACCCAGGGTATGAAATGTTCTTTGTCATTACAATAGCAATGAGTAAAAAGGAATGGAGTGTACCTATAGACGTAACACAATGCAACCCACATATGTCAGCTGTGCTTATTTCCCTTTAAGATGAAATTATTTATGTCATATTGCAGATCAAATCTGAATCTGGGTACCTAGTGTACTAAAAGTTCATTAAAATATAAAATTATGACAAATGCAGCATGTGCTATAAGAAAAAAACCGGTATTTTAAGAGTTAAGGTTAAAGAGTTCATGCCACAGTTATTCCACATATCTGTTTTTGATTGTTGCAGAAGATACACTTTACAGCTGCTCTCCTAAAATCAATATTGCTGACCTTTTAGACTGTGAACTCTGTCTAATCAAAGAAGCAGCCTTTTTTTTTTTTTTTTTTTAAATATGAACTGCTTTATGTGGTTGCTGTCCATAATCTGTGAGGTCACAGATTTTTTACAGTTCTGCTACAGTTGTATATAAAATGTTAGCATAATGATAATTTGACAGTGTGGTATTTGCTGCACTGTTAGCAGCTCCTCTGTAGGACTGAAGGAAACTTGAAACATTTGTGCTAGTGCTGATCACAGATTCCAGAGTAAAAATAACTACCTCAGTCTGGAGACCATTTAACAAACTACACTGCCCAACAAAAATAACAGTGTCTCCATTTGTTAGGTTTTAATACCCATCCTAGGACCCCTATACAAAATAAACATGAAGTCAGGTAACCTATGGACAAAGCAAAATTTGTGAGACAGAGATTCCGAAGTATATAGTGTGATTTGAAAATATAAAAAGTGTTTCTTTTATTTCTCAAATGCAGTTAAATTTAGCTTCTCAGCAGAATCCAAATAAATTTCAGAGCTGACAAGCAGATAACTTTAATACAGGGCAGCTGCAGTCCCTGTGCCAATTAACAGCCTCAGTCACTTCCATGAAACCCCACTGGCTCCTGATTTACGTGCCTGTACTGTAAAGCCTCTAAACCAATTCCCAAAGCCAAAATAAAGTATGGTCTGTGCAGCAAACTGAAATCTTGCTGGAGTCACAGAGCAATGCCACATTTCAGTTGAAGATTTCAGGATTCCTGTGTTAATAACAGCACACTGAGGAGCTGGTAATGGGAATGTGCTTGTGCATATGCCGCTGTCATTAGATCACCCATTTGTTTGTATACAGATCCCAGACTTCCAACCTTAGGCTAATTTTAGCTGGACTCAGATGATCCTGCCAGACTTGCTATCCCTTGCTTTGCTAATTATTGCTCAGCACTCTGCTTCAGCTGACTTACCTTTTTCACTGTCTCTGAATTGCTGCCAGGGAGGAAGCAGTGAACAGTGCTTGGGGAGATCTCCTTGTATCTTCCTTGCTGTGTTTTAGTCAGTTTGTTGGGTGCAATCCCATTAACAACTGCTGAAAGGATGCTGCTGGTCATGAGAGGAGTCAGGGTCTGGCAGAACAGACAGAGGGCCACCACTAAGGCCAGAAGGAAGGGACGAGGGCGACAAAGCCTGCGGCATCTGGGGATGTGCCCACAAAGCATGGCCTCTTTGCCAACCTCACTTTGCCCTTTGCCACATTGCAGATGCAGTCCAAGTAGCCACGTCTTGCCAGAGTAAAATAAGTCAAAGGCACGCTTTACCCAAAACTAGCATGCATTTTCCCATTTCTGCTGCTGGGTATTTTCCTGGTGCCAAGCAAGAAGTCACAAATTCCAGAGGAGCAGAGGTTTGGGGAACACCTTCCCATGGAGGTACTGGAACGACCTGCAAAAAAACAGCAAGTGAGCAGCAGCAAACTGCAGCATGCCATGTGGCATCCTGCAAGGAGCTGTGGAGAGCTCTTCCACTCCATGCTCTCAGGAAAACAAACCTGCCAGCAGACAGGTGAGGAGCAGAAATCTTCACCCCCTTTGCAAAAGGAACTACTTACTCAGCCAGACAATAGTATTCAAGAAAGCAAGAGGTTAAAGCTTAACATGTCCTGTCCACAGCTGAAAAAAGTAAAGAGAGTGTACCAACTTTGTGAACAATCGTTTGCTGTTTTGTCTCTCTTGCATTCTCAATTCCCACTTTGTTTTTACAGTTTCCTTCATTCCAGTCCTTTTAAATTTCCTCCTTCCTGTTAGAATGCACAGCTTTCTCTCTAAAAGTGATAATTTATCTGAAAACTGACAGACTATGAAGATTTTCATTTGCATTTGTTTTGTCCAGATTGCAAGTTCAAAGTTAGGTTTACTTACTTGGTTCTTACCCTGTTTGAAGTTTTCCGTTCCCCTCTAATGGGCTGCTGATTAAAACCACTTGGAACAACCCTGGCTCATGATCCCAGCTCGTCTCACACACTCAAGAGGCAGGCACACGCACATACACACGACATCTGAAGCCAGTTGGACCACAGACTTCATATAAATAAGGGCTGGACTGCTGAGAGGGTGGAGCTAAACTGGCTCTGCTCGGAGCAGGCACAGGATTTGGAGACACAGCCTGAGGTCTGGATGGGGAGCGAGAGGTGTCCTTGCTCACACTGCGTGCCTCGAAGCCACCATCACTGCAATTTTTAGAAAACTGCTGTTACAGAGATTAGCCTAATTGAAACAACATTAATATCTTTCAGAGAGAAGCACCTGCAATATTTTAATCCAGATTAACAAAAAATGTTGTAAAATAAGTAGATTTACTTGGACATAAGTGTCACTGACAAAGCAGTTGTCAGTAATTTTCCGTAGTAGATATAATAGCTCATAGCAGAATATAAATAAAACTTCTTGCTGATGTCAAAGAGGGATAGAAAGGCGGGTGGACAAAAATACTCCAATGAAAGCACTTAGTATCTAAACCACGGAAGGTCTTAGTTACTACTTCCCCCTACTGACACAGGACAGGGACAAGACAGATGGGAACAGTTGACAAACTCTGTTATCTTTATAGACTAGAACTTCTAATATAATCAAGTTTTTTTAGCTAAAAATATCTGTTTATAAATCATCTATTTTATCTTCCATCCTTAGTTAGCTATTTTTGAAAAGACAGTTCTTCCTACACTGACTCATATATAAGAAATGAATGTTGTTACAACAACTTTGAGCCAATCTACACAGTTTGGCAGCTGCAGCAGCACTACCAAATTAGAGGCCTATAAACAGCAAGGAAGGGTAGAGTATATATTTTTTGAAGTGCTGGTTTTTATTCAGCTTTAATTTTTTTTTTTTCCAAACTAAACCTATCAGTTTGCAGACAAAGAAAAATGCCATCAAAGTGATTGAATACCTCATGCAGGACCTCAGTGGTCACACACACTGCATTTTAGTTTTATGTCTAGGATTGTAGTTGCCTAAATTAGACTCCTGGGTTATCCTGAGCAAGAAAAGAGTACTCCCAACTGCCTGTACCCTGCTGTGATAGATGCTTATCAACCACAGAGGAACTCCCATCTTTGCGCTCTGGAGACATGCTGCTTGTGCCCCCTCCTTCCCAGCATACCACTTTACATCCTCAGGCCCTGCTCCAGCCAGCCTGTGCTGCAAAACCTCTAGCAAGCCAACAAATCTGGCTAGAGGATGTCAGAAAACCATGGGTACTCCCTGCAGCTGTCTGTGGGGTAGGTCTCTTCCATCCGATGAAGAGGGATACTCAAGGAGCTGGTGCATTCAAAGGAGGATTGCAGAGACACTACCACCAGCCTGGGAGCCACAGTGATGCCAACAACAGAAGAGGAGACTTGCTTTACTGTTATAAGGTATTGTCCTGTGGATTTTGGCATGCCCTGATTTCTGGGCCCACAACCACCAGCTGTGTTGGTGGCATTTGCATGGTTATCAACTTCTCTCAGATTCCTAGTGAGGGTATTTTAGTCAGAGTTTTATGTGCTATTCCTAGAAGACTTGATTAAAATAATTTTATAAAGATCTGGCTTAATGGTTGCATCATAATGTGGAGCTCATACCTCCTTGGAGAATCCCATACTAGAACAAAGTAATCTCCTCTGTCCCCACCCCCTGCTCCCTCAGTTACCTTCAGCACAGCAAGTAATCATGCTCTCCCTCCAGCCCAACATCATGTTCTCCTTTCAGGCATTTAAGTGGGGTCTTTATCCTCACATTTTCCCCAGTGTCTCAGAGTCAGTTCATCCTTCCTGCAACCCCAAAACCATTCATGGGTCCCAAGACTTCAGGACAAGTGGGCAACAGATGAAGGGGGGTATCAGCAGAGGGCAGGCAGATCACTCTGCCCCCTGTGTAGTCCTGGGAATGAGTCTTCTGTCCATCTGCTTTCCCCAGATGTTCTGAGGAGTGAGCTGGATTTTTCTCTACAATTTGTGGCTTCTTTTCATGACTATAGGATGTAATGCCCATTTCTTAGGATGTAAATACTTTCTTCAATCACAGCTAGAGTGCAATGAACATGATTCCTGTTATCTTTTGAATCAGGATCCCACTACATTTCTGGGCTTACAGGTCTACTGACTTACCTGGTCGCATTCTGACACTTCAGAAATTAAGTCAGGACTATTGCATATGGGGACTAATTCCTCTCTCATTAACTAGTCATTTAGGAAAAGGATATAGGTGGATAAAGTGTCAGGTATCCTGGGTCTCAAATTCACAAGAAAGATTCTTCAGTATATAATATTCAAATAACTATTGGTAGGATCAGAAACATCCAGCTAAGTATTTATATTCACAGGTATACGTGCATATTTCAGAATTTCTAGCAGAAAGGTATAAATCTCCTCTTTCTGAAATACAAGTTTAGTATTGATTTCCTGTTTGAGATTCCCTGACCTATTCCTTCAAGTGGCTGCTCCCATTGCATGAATTAAGGGCTCTCTACTCTGCTTACCTCTTCCTACTCCTTCCTCGCGCTCAGGTATTCTTAACTGGCTGCTCCCTACAGCAGCCAGCTACTGTCCTGCTGAGCATGAGGCAAGGCCACGCAGGGATTGCATCTGCCAAAAGTAGCAAGCCATGACTGTCAGGAGTGATCTTCAGTGCTTGCAGCCTGAATCCCAGTTCCATCTGCATCACCTGGAATAGACTAAAAGTGTTTACAGCTACCCTGACACAGAAAACGTGAGAGGAAAGTCACAAGACTTGCTCAAAATTGCCATGGACTGGGATTTGAAAGGACTTACCCAAGGTTCCGTGCAGGCATGTAATGTTCACTATTCATCAGCTCCCTGGGGTTTTAAGCAACTCGGCTCATACACACACAGCTTCCATTTTACATGAGTCTCCATGTTTGTTCAGTGGTGGAAGCTAGTGACCACTGAAAAATTATTTCCATGATCTAAACAGTAACTTGGAAACGTAATTGCCAGGAGCAAGGAGAAAATATTAGGATAGTTAACAGGAGTTTAGGATCAGCTGAATACATACATCTTATGCATGCTTAACTTCACTCAGAGATCTAACAAAAATCATAAATTAAGTCTAGGTATAAGTGCATGTAAGATGAAGTCTTGATATAAGAAAACCATTTAGCATCAATAATGTCACTATAGAGAGGCTGCCAAAAAGAAAATATGTTCAAAAAACCTTTTTACAATTGCCCTTTTTCTGGAGAAAGTTTCAAATTTCAAAGCATAGCATCCTAGCAACCATTTCTGTGATAAATGAGATCACATGAAAAATAAGCACAAACTGATAATTTCTAAATTAACTGATAGTCAAGTGCCTGTAATCATCTGTCATCTTCACGGTGCAAACCTACATGCAATTTTCATTGTTTATGCTCAACTCTCCAATTTATTATTTTCTAGCATGCTAAATATTGTGCCAAGGGCCATAAATCCTCACTCACTTCAAAAATTAGTTAAAAGCTTCAGGAAGTATATGCCTCAATAGCACCGTAAATATTCAAGCAAAGCATCTTGTTAAACTGTGTTGGAGAAAGCCAGCTCAGCTGCACCCTCCATGATTTTTTACTTTTCCTTGAATTTAATCCAGTCTGCAATTAGATCTGTAGTGTCTTTAATCCTCTGCGTGGTCCCATTATAAGCAGTGAATGGGGAAGAATGGCACAAAATGAAGAAAACAGGAAAAATACATTACTGTTCTGCACATTAGAAGATTTGATACCACTGAAGTTAAAATCAATCCCAGAATAGTAAAAGCCCAGACTCTCTCTCCTTGTCCCATTCACAGAACCCTGTAAGCATTAGTGCTATTGTGATTTTGCTCCACTCCAGAGAACAAAGGTTCATGTCTTAATCCCATTTTAGCTCAGGTCTCTGATTTTGGCTCACAGTGAAAGCAGGCAAGCAGAGAATCACAGAACAGTATTGGAAGGGACCCATAAGGGTCATCGAATCCAACTCCTGCACAGCATCATACTCAGGAGTCACACCATGCGCCTGAGAGCCTTGTCCAAACACTTCTTGAACTCTGTCAGGCTGGTGCTGTGACCACTTCCCTGGGGAGCCTGTTCCAGTGCCCGACCACCCTCTGGGTGAAGAACCTTTTTCTAATATCCAACCTAAACCTCCCTGACAGAACTTCAGGCCATTTCCTGAGGTCCTGTCACTGGTCACCACAGAGAAGAGATCAGTGTCTGCCCCTCCTCTTCCCCTCATGAGGAAGTTGTAACTGCAATGAGGTCCCCCCCTCAGTCTCCTCCAGGCTGAACAGACCAAGTGACCTCAGCTGCTCCTCATACGGCTTCCCCTCAAGGCCCTTCACCATCTTTGTTGCCCTCCTTTGGATGCTCTCTAATAGTTTAATATCTTTCTTATACTGTGGCACCCAAACCTGCCCCCAGCACTCGAGGTGAGGCCGCCCGAGAGCAGAGCAGAGCGGGACAATCCCCTCCCTTGCCCAGCTGGCCATGCTGTGCCTGATGCACCCCAGGACAGGGTTGGCCCTCCTGGCTGCCAGGGCACTGCTGACTCAAATTCAACTTGCCACTGGCCAGGACCCCCAGATCCCTTTCTGTGGTGCTGCTTTCCAGTATCTCATTCCCCAGTCTGTCTGTGCATCCAGGGTTGCCCCATCCCAGGTGCAGAATCTGGCACTTTCCTCACCTCTGCTTCTGCTCTTTCCTCTCTTCCTAGTTGGTGGTGCTGCTCATTAGATCTTTCACGAGAAAGTGCACTGCTGGGTTGTTTTCTGCCACGTGAGGGAATTAAATTGACTCTTGGAGAGGTCCAGCAGGCCCTTGTGCTGGTACAGGTTAAGCAGCAGGAGAATATTAGTGAAAGAGAATGCAAACAGAGGAAAGGAACAGGACCTTTTAGGCAGTGGCAAATCTTGATACTCAGCTCACCAGATTACCAAACCAACCAGCTTCCCTAAAGTTTAGGTAGAATCTGGGCCAATTGGGTTATTTGTTCAGCCATGTATTCAACCATTTGTTCAACCATTTGTATCTCAGCCATGTTCTTCACTACTGTGTTTTGGCAGAAGTGTTACAGTGAAACAGAGGTATCTATTTATGAAGATATTAATTTATTAATATTGTTAATAATACAGCAGGTTGCTTGACATGAGGATACAGGAAAGCATTTGAAGACCAAAGTCTTGTAAATATACTGGTTCCTGCTTAAAAGGCAAATTTGAATGTCATGAGGAAGAAATCGATCAGCAAATTCTCTGCTTCTTCCTGTCTACAGTTATTTGCTGACATAACCCCCTTGCAGCAGTTATTCAGCGATAACAGGGATTTATGGATTTTGTAACCAGTTTGATTGCTCAGACTCACTGGTTACTGCTGAGAAATGGATAAGAATCAGCAGTAATCAAAAAGTGCCCAGATAGGCTGCAAGAACACGGACATTTGTCTTTGGGTATGCTGAACAGGAACAAAGTGAAATACCTCGTGACCTCTGACAGCATCTGTGTTCCTTTTTACTTCAAGTAATTATTTTATTTTTTGATGCTTCACATAATTTCTCTGGCATCTTGCTGGTCCCCCTCTTCTTCATGCTTCAGATTAAAGCATTTGAACTTCCAGTCTCAGGTCTTCCTCTTCCTACCAACTTTTTCTAATTGTATCTCTGTTGTCTCTCAAGATCATTCTCTTATTTTAACACAGTGAATAATCTCTTTTTTTAGGTGATCAAGATCCTTCTTATGGTTTTTCAGTTACATTTTCTGGGTTTATCATACGAAAGGCATTTGCACAAATACTTTTCTACTTTCTCATGCACTTATGTTGCAAGCAGAGCTCTTCACTGCCTTGTACCTGCAGAAGGGCTCTGAATGCACTTTGAGTGCTGCAGAGTAGTATTTTCCTTGCAGTTCTTCCTAGCTGCATATATTCAGATGAAAATGTTATCAAAATGACCAACGGGAGTGCAAAGAACACGAGAATACCATTGTCATTGACTCTGTCCTAGCCACTCCATGCCTGCTCAAATGATGTCTGCAATGAGGGTGTCCGTACTCCTCACCAACTGTTCCATGTATGGGAACACCTGCCCCACACCAGGCCTGTGCCCTCCACCCTTAGCACCAGGTCAGAAAAGCTCCCATGAGAAGGAGATGGGCAGAGGGAGAGCAAGAGGTAAGTATACCAGTTGGGAGGCTACTGCAAAGGGGAAAGATCAATTCCTCAGTCAGACCTCCAGAGTGAGGGCAGGACAAACCCTAAATAGCGGCCTGCGCAGTGGGAAGGTATGATGCTTGCAAGCCAGCCATGGAGTTGTTTTTACAACAGCAACAAACAAAGAAGAAAAGGATCATTCTGTAAGGGCATTTTGCATAGGGAGGAGAAGCATTTACAATCTTTTTTAATGCTAAACATTCTGCATTTTGTTTGTTTGTTTTTAAGGTTAATTGTTCTAGTTTCTGTTTCAATAAACTCCAAATATGGAATTGAAATGTCATAGTCCTCCAGGTCCTGTCACAAGATCTTTCCTCTTCTGTGTAAACTAAGTAATTTCATTGCCATGTTCCCTTTTCACTTTAGCCTGACCTTATTATACAGGTAGCCAAGACTAGTGGTGTGCTTACTTTTTCTCCTGTTCTATGCATTAAGTGGATCCAAACCAGTCCAAAAATGAAGAAAGCCAAGGTCACCCAGAAATTCATGTCAGTCATCGCCAAGCACTGTTTTTTTATACAGTTGCCCCTCAGAAGCAGTGTTGGTTTCAAATAAACTCACTTTAAGAAGATGCAATAGAAAAATACAATTAGACTCCTCATTCCATAAACACTCATCTTCCAATTCATCCCCTAAGTTCCTTAAACTGTGTTTGATTCTGTCTCCTTACCTTTGGCTGCCTTTCTTCCTTTTCACTGCTTATATGATAAGGAACATCCTCTCTTTCTTTAGCAAAGTCATTGCTTTGCTGAGACCACTCACAGAGTTTTACAGGACTATCCCAGTGTCTTCCAGGTTCAGTGGTCCTCTGATGCTCCTTTGAAGCAAGGAAACAAATGAAAGTCTCCTACAAGCAAATTTTGTCACCTCTCTTGTGTCCATTACACAAAGGTGTAAGGCTCTCAGGTACTTAAGCTGTTTGTGCTGTCCTCTAGATGATTTAGTCTGTGCTGGTGCAGATGGGGTGCCTGCCACCAGCAGGCTTGACAAACAAGCTCTGTAGTTTTGGACCAATTTTTCCAGGTGCCAATCATTTCAGACATTTTGGTCATTACATTTAGTTCATCCCAGTACAGTAAATATCCATGCAAACATAAAAGTTAAACCACATCATGGCCTCCACTGAGTTCAGCGGATGAGTTCATATGTGTGGATGTTTTAGGCACAAGGGAACAAGAACTTGATTTTTTCCTATCAAAAGGCTTTGTGCTGATGGATATTTGTTTAACAGAGCTCTTCTGTTAGAAAGGAGAGTTTTAAGACAACCACATTACACAGAAATGTTGACTAAATGCTCAACTGTGCCTCTCATGGCACCCATGGATTTTACTAACCCCATGAAGGCCAGACATTATTGTATATAGCAGAGTATGTAACAGTTTGTAGCAGTTTGTTGCATTCTCATGGTGCTACCAGAATATACAGTAAGCCAGCACAGAAATATGTCACCTGGGGCATGTCACATATTGTGAATGTATATGAGAACTTATTGTACAAGCAAATAGAATACGGGAAGATGCAAGACATGCTATTTTGTTGTTCTTATGGCTAGGCAGGAAGAGATAACAGTATACTTCTGAACTTATCGATCTGATTATAACTGTACAGCTTCTCTCACAAGTCCAGCTGCCACAGCATGATTGCTGCAGAACAAGATAACAGCAATCACTGGGGCACAGAAGTTACTTTAGAAATACCCTTAAGTACATTACATCTTTTAAGCACTGACTTTTGACAACCTACTCAACATATTTCTGGAAGTAAAGCTGAAAATTAGATGTAACCATTTTTATATCTTACAAAGCCAGGTGGTGTGAATAAACAGAGTGAAGGAGGCCACACAGAACATCTGCATTGCAGCTGGCATGAGGTCTGATGAGTTCTTTGTGTCCTGCCCCATGCAGGGTCACTACACTGCCTCTCAGTTCTGGCCTCATGGGCTGCACAGCTTGCTCAAAACGCGCCTGATGGGCTTGAAAGCTGAAACTGGGGAAGGACTTCATGCGGAACCGCCGTGACACGGCAGGCGGAACCGCCGTGGTACAGCTGGGAGGAAGCTGAACATCACACTGTCAGTGGGTGATCTTGACCACTTTGATTAAACAGGTCGTGTGTAAAACTAGCATTCCAGGCAAGGGTCTGTTGAAAACTCAAGGTTTAAGGAAGATATTTCTCAGGTCTGAGAGATCTTAAATGTTTTGCTGTCATTTTTCTATACTTCACGCATAATTTGAATTGTCTAGAGGAGATGAAAAGTGATAAAAGTGCTTTTGTTCATTGTCTCATTACTGGTTTCTTGGAGTCTGTCTCTTTTGTGGGTTGTTTTGTTATATTTTTTAATTATGGAGTTATGTTCTATGACTAGAGGTAGATGTAGATATACTCAGGATTTGATTTTGAAAAAAATTAAAATATAGCCAAAATATAACTAAATCAGAATTGCTCTGAAATACAGCATGAAGTAGCTGAATAATTTTTAAAATTTAATCACTATTTCTGTGTAACTATGTTTTGATGAACTTTTAAAACTAAAGCATATTAAAAGACTCTTTGCTTTGGAAAATGTAAAACCAGGTAGTGCCAACACTGAAGATTAATAAAATGTATATAAGGCTGATAACTAATTTGCTTGTTTTAAAACAGTCTTTGGAGAGAGAATTACAGACAATTTTTGGGACTGATTTAAAATCACACTATCATTAGCTAAATAGGAAATCAGTTTACAGTTTTATTATGTGATGATGTAATTATGAACAATATGTTTAGGTGTCTCCTTCCTTCATGAGTTTAAATATGACTGCTTAAGACTCAAACAACAGGGAAAACTGAATCTTTTCTATTATATGGCTTGTCAGCCTCCAGAGAGAGGCATTTTCAGTACATTCCTTTCACTCTCTTAACAGAAATCTTTAAGTAAATAGCTGTGAGTGAGTGTTTGGAAAGCACTTTCAAAGTGAAAAGTACTTCAGCATTGAAAAATCTTGAACATTAATGCAGATACTAACCAAAACACCTTAAAGTTGGTTTTTCATCTCTTTTCTGTTTTTGAGAATCCTCTTTCATTTTCCTGTCCTGGGCTAAAACTTCACTGAGATGTTTTCCCAGTGTGTATTTTAGGTTGTATTTATGTCTTACAGGAAGAACCAACAATGTTATAGAAGAGACAGGCAGAACTGTTGTAAGTGACACTCTCAAAGGTAATCATTACTTCTGAAATCATCACCTCTGTGCAAAAGCATGTAAACTCTAAGTCTTTGTGTAAAAAATTTCTGCTCTGGATTAAAATGAATAATACATAATTTTATTTTTTTTAGGGCAATGTTAAAGTAACTCCTACCTTAACTTCTGCTTATTCCTCAGTTCCTTAGCCATTCCAGTAGCATTAGGCTATCAACAAGATCCCTGGGAAACGTATGGGATACCTTCCTAAATTAAAAGAAGGGATTGGTCAATACTGCTGACTGTAGCACTGTTTCATTTTCCAGACTTGACTAAGGAACACATGTTTTTATGGCCAGTTTGTTCAACTATTGGCTTATCCATTAATCTATAGAATGTGCTTTCTTTAAAAGCATGAGATTAATTTATCCCCAAATAACATGACACAGAGATTAAACACACTTCTAAATAATTTAAGTCAAGATGAGCATATCCAACTGAATCCATCACAGCAGAAACACTCCAGCTTATCATCTTTTCAAGCAAGCTACGTAATTGAACATTTATTAGAACAATTTTTAAGTATGATGAGCACTTATTTTTACACACCAACCCCTAGTAACAATGTAATTTTAATCTCACAAAAAAAGAAGATAACAGATCTGTAAACAAAATTACTTTTATTAACACAGGGAAAACTATTCCTGTATATCTAACAAAAAAGGATTTCCTAATTCCATAGCACTTCCCTGACTGACCCCTTGCAGCACTTAACTACACTTACGCTTGGAAAGTTTGTCCAAACATCTATCCCACATGTCCTTTTCTGAAAACAAATCGTAAAACTTGCTTTGAAATTATAAGGCTACAACTTTGCAGGCAGAAGAAACGTAAAATTATCTTCACATTGCTCCCTGTTTCTTTCACTAATCCTCATGTGTGCAAATACAGTATAACTGTTACTTATTCTTCTAGAAAAATAGGCTTACTACCACCTTAACTAGGTAGACCAAGCTAACTGTCAACTAACTAAATAAATAAATCTGTTCAGCAACAAAGATTCCTCAAAAATTTGACATTTTAAAAGAAGTAGATATAAATTGTAGCTGAACAGCTGCATTTAATCCCCTCATTGTTCTCTTTAACTTGAATAAAACTTCTTCTAATTGTCAGTAGCCAATCAGAAGAAGGCACAAATAGGTATTAGGTCTTTAAAAATATGAACAGAGTTATGAATCCTAACATTGTTCATCATTTTCTACTGCATTAGGTAGATTTCTTGTACAGTCATGAGGCAAGTATTTCTCTAGTCTAGCTGTAATATGTAGGGTTTTTCTTTTCAATACCTTTAGGATTTTTTTTTGGGACTGAATAGGAATAAGGGAATTATTCCTATCCCTATAAAAAGAGAATGCAGTTAGCATGCAGTTAAAGTCATGCTTATAATAAAGACTTTATTATGAACTAATGTAGGAAATTACTGGGTTTTTAAAAATATAAGATGTATGGAAGGACAAGCCTGAAAGTAGTAGTCATGCAACTTGTTGACAACTTTTTCATGCTCAAATAGCTCTGAAATACAAGATTTATCTAGAGGGAAAAGCTGCTGTTTGTCTTTATTGAATACTATATGAATATAAAAGCAAGATATGGATTTGAAAGTGCTAAGAGGAATATTACTGTAAATTGCTATAGATACATTGAAGTGTGGCATTTTTCTTCTTTTAGTTACATTATTCTCAGAGCATTTTAGTCAAACCAGGGAGGAGTAACAAAACTGAAGAGACCATGTTCATACAGTGTGGCCTAAGTTTATTTGTCTATAACCTGAAGAGAGTGCAAAAACGCAGAGCCTTATTCCTCTTGCAATTCTGCTTCTCAGAGATTTTTAGTCTAAAAAAATTGAACTCTTTGCTGTCAAGGTGAAGGCCACCTCTGTTGCAGAAAAAGAAGTGTATAGTCCAAACATTCCAGCAGAATGAGGAGGGAGATGAAAAAACTTGCCAAGAAAAGCCAACTCACAGTGGAAAGTACCTCCCTGGTGAGGGAGAAAAGTGAAACAAACTTCAGAATTTCTGATCTTTACTGAGTGTGGTTGAATAACATTTTGCAAAGTTTGGTAAAGAAGAATGCAGATTATCCTGTGCTCTTCTGAGAGACAACCTAGTGGGATTTTCAGATTAGTATCCATTAATATATTTCCTCTCCCTTTTTCATTTTAGATCTAGAATAAACAAAACCTACAGCTCCCCAGTGCAAACAGACAATATTGTTTATGAAGAATAGACAATGTTTTGTTCCATTACAGCACTTAGCACATTGGTTCTCAGTTTGTGGTACTACAAATACCCCTCATCCCAAAAATTCACCCAAATGCTGGAACATTGATGTGAAACTAAAAGAAACTGCAGTGCCTAATGCTGAATGTTGCCTAACCTAGTCTCTGGTAGCAAATAGCATTCAGTGAATGCCAGAGGATTTTAGGACTGTCAGAGGCAACCTGGAACACTTGCCTCATTACAAACTCTCTTGACTTCTAGTGATCAGTCTTCAGTGAGTTCCTGATCCAAGTATCTTAGCTATATGTCCCATTTTGTAATGTAAGCATGCCACATGTGAAAAAATGTTGCTCATTTTTTTCATTTTGGAGTGGCTACCTCCATACCACTACTTCTATCAAAAACACACACCTTTTCCACATCACTACTGAATTTACAGATCCCTATTAACATCCTCATGGAGCTGCCTCTTTCCCACCCGGAAGAGTCCCAGACAATTCATCTGCTTCTCAGCTGTGTTGTCATTATACAGCTTTGACCCTTCAATTTGAGCCTTTTCTGCTTTGCTGCCTTTTCTTAAGAGCAGACCAGATTTTTACACTACGTTGAACTAACTGCACCATCAATTTACACAGTGTAAAACTGTTTTCTGTTTTATTCTTTGTCTCCTACTGAGTCATTCTCAGCACTTACGTGACCTGCTGCTGAACAGTGAGCTGAGGTTTCCATAAAATTACTAGGTAACTTCAAAATCACTTTCCTATATAGCAATAGCTACTTCAGAGGACTCAGCTGCAGGTAACGTGAGATCTAAGTATTATTTTATATATTATTTTATATTTATATTAGTTTAGCAAAATGTTGAAATACATTTTCCACTTTATCAGTCAGTCAGTGTCATGAGATTGGTCTGATGCTTTTAGTGCTTTCTGTTTTTATTATTTTTGAGAAAAAACCATACACACAAACACTATGCTACTATTTAGGTTTCTTTAACTGATCCCTTACGTACCTCTTGAGCTGCTCTTCTTTAGCAGCATGCGTTGGGGATACTGCCAATTTATTCCTTTACTCTTTATTACCCTATTTTGCAAATAGCAGTGTGGATGTCCCAGTTAAGGGATGCCCACTCTTCAACCAGTGCCTCACTGTTTTTTAAAGAAGCTCTAATGAGAGACTTTGCACCTGTACTTGTCTACTCAGGGAAGTGTCCAGCAACTCTACTGACCATGAGGCACGAACTCTCTCCATACATAACCACTCACACTGCTTGGGGCTAATCACGTCCTGACCTGTAAGCTTCTCTTGCAGGCTTCCTATTTAGAAAACAAAACAAGAGTATGTACAGGTTTTATTGTTCTACATCTTTGACTTAGGTATTGCATTTTTTCCCACGTTTTCCCATATGTCCATTTCTGTTTTCTTGACACAAAATAATAATTTGCTAGTAAGGACAAGGATAAGTTTTCTCCTCTTGTGAGTTCTCTAATTTCTCAATGAAAAAATAATTTATATTCTCCAATGAAACAGCGATCCAATGTTCAAACTAAAAATTGAAATTTTAATTTGGATTTGTAGTCTTGGTACTATCTTAGGTATGTTTACCAGCAGTGTGAGAGATTTTGCTGTATACAGTCTTAATTCTCAAGAGACTTAGTTCATAGCTGTTGAGATAGACATTCAGTGTAAGGAGAGTTCAGATTACTGGTTGCTTATTTAATTTCAGTTTATAGCATGGCACCAGCTCCCCACAGAACAAACACTTTGTTATCTCCACTGTCTCAACAGCTTCACTTAAAACCAGATATTCTAGTCTTCAAGTGGGTTTTTTAGACTGAGATTTCCACAGAAATATATACACAGTGGGTTCAGTTCCAAGTTTCAAGGGAACCTTAGTTACTGCTCCTTGCTGTTTATTTTCACCAACTTCTATCCTATTCTTTTACCAAAGTCTATTTATCATCCATAATCACATTTTCCTTCTTACATATCTACTTTTCCTGAGTCCATGGACTTTAAAAGCCTGCTTTTTTCATTCTGAAAAAAACCCATGCTGTGACAGAAGCCTGGTTTCGTTCTCTGCACATACTCTTACTACTAATGGACCTGTTTCTATTCCCTTGACGTTATTTGCATGGTCATGCAATGGAACACTGCTTCTCTCTCTCTCTTCTCCTCCTCTTCATGGGTCTGGAAAGCTACCACATGACAGTCACAGAGTCTTTCAGCCTAACCCAGGGCTGAAGCAAAATCTTTATTCCAAAGGGAAAGCATATTTTTTTAATGGTGGAAAGAAGAAGGAAGGAAAAAATAGGCATAAACCTCATGTTTCTGTTCAGTGCTGCTGCATTAAAGAGACACAGAAAAAAAAAAAAAAAAGGAAATTTGTTTGTGAAACCATTCCAGGGACAGACCTGTTTTGACAAATATACAGAAAACATTAATCTGAGGAGTTGAGATTCTTTTATTTTACACCTAATACAATTCAGATTTAAAGGATTACTTGCACAAAAAAATAAACACATTTGGTATAAAAATTTATCATCACTTTAACACCTTTTTTTCTTCTTATGGCCCCTGCCTTCTCTGGAGCAGAAACATATAAAGACTAATGGCACAAGTTTGTTTTATTCTACAGCATTTTTTTTGTTTTTACATACTCAAGTACCCTAAAGGATGACAGCCCGCTGTATACAAGAACCATTTTCTTCAGCCTGCTGAATTAAGTTTCATAAAGAACCAAAGCTATAAAGGCATTTTAAAAACCACTGTCTGTTTTTCCTTTCAGAAGCACTGACTTTTTGCACTATTAATATACATAGTGTTACATAACAGCTCTTGAGTACAGTACATGCAGCAGAATATACCTGTTGTATATAAAACATACATTTAAAATCTTGACTTATCAGAGTTTTTGGAAGATTGAGTAATTGTAGAATGCCCACTGCTTAGAGAAAATGGTTTGGTAGTACAAATGTCTGCATATGTTGGCCACTGGCACAATCCAAGGCTCACTGGAGTAGTATCTGTAGCACATCAAGGTGCGTAAATAATTTACCTACAATATTAAAACACAACTTAGCAAAACCAATAGTTCAAGATCTCATGACTGGGGGCTGGAACCAGACAATCTTTACGGTCCTTTCCAACCATACCATTCTATGATTGCTATGTTACCCTTCAGTGGTTACAAGGAAGTGTGGTGAGAGCTGCCCCTCTCCTCCCAAGTCCTTTATAAAACCTTTAGTATGCAATTTGTTTTCCAGATGAAGAAACTTATTTATGTCTACTGCCTCTTCTCTTCATTGCAGCTGTACACTGTGGACAGTACCATTTCCCTTTTGGTGCTTCTGTCAGTCCAACACATCCATAGTGGAACCACTCAATAGGGCACTGTAAAAACAGAGTTAAAATAGAGGGTTTGGGACTTGGGCTTTTTTCAAAATGCCTATCACAAATACAATTCTATGAAAATGAAACATGAATGGAAAGCATAGATTCTGCGTTTCATACAAGTCATAGGACAAAACGAGGAGAGAGAGGGATCTGCAACATACACTCAGTACACTAAGGAAAATTATAAAAATTCTAGGAGTCATATATGGACTCAGAGCAAAGTAAGTATGTTATGCTTTGAAATACTTAGTTTAATGAAGTAATCTTATTACTCACTTCTGTTTAAATGTAGTATCTCAGTAAATATGTGACTACATTCAACTGTTCTTTTAAAACTTTTTATTTGGAAAGGACAACTGTTGTTAGTAGTGACATAGCTAAACATTCACAGAAATAAAGGATATTTTGAAGCAGGGCATTTTTGAACCTAGCAAAGGCTGAAGGTTTCGAAAAGAACTTGAGCTGTGTGGAGAGGTGAGGAGAAGTCTCCTGAAGGATGGTTCAAATCACATGCACTTTAATCTAAAAAATTCTACTCAAAAACAAACTGTAAAATAAAAGTAAGTCCTGCAAGCAATAGTTATATGCACAAGCCTCTCATGAATCTTCTGAATTTTGTTACTTACATCTTGGTTATCACAGCCTACCATCTCACCATAGGACACCTAGTAAAATAAGGGAAAAAACCACCCTTATTAATATTCATATTACTAGTTAAAAGCAATCAACATTTTGAAAGGGCCAACATTCAAATTTCTTCCTTTGAGGAGTTTTTCCATTAATAGCAGTAACAACATTTTCATTTTACTTTTGTTACACAACCCAAACACCATCATGTTCGTAGTGGATTGATTTTCAAAAACTGTTTATGCAAAAGAAGATACATCTGCATATTTCAGATTGGATAAAAAACTAAATTCATTGTGAACCCCCTCAATTTTTAATTTAATTATTCCTGAAGTCTCCATTACCAGATTTAAAACTCTCCAAGGATATCATATCACTCAAAAATTGACTGTTTTTAGTTTCAACAGTTGAGTTCATTATTCACATCAACAGTAAGCAAATAAAAACAGATCAGAACTTCAAGAGTAAAAATAGTTTTTTAAAATTAGCATTCAGAGAAGGAAGTTCAGCTATATCAAAACAGCAACTGTAGTTGTATTTCAATTTGGAGGCCATCCTTACCTGATTACAAATACAGTAACGTGGCTCATTTGGATCATAGGTCCAATCAACCTGGCTATTAGAATCAGACTCTGGTATTACTGCTGTTTGCTGAGACAGTTCCTGTGCCAGTGCAGATGAAGAAGAACATGATGATAGAGAGGAAGAAGAAGATGATGATGAGGACTGCTGACTTGAGGATTTGTTGTTGTTTCTGAGGAAGAGAAAAAAAAAAAGGAAAAAAATAGCATACATTATTTATTTCCTGCCAAGTGAAAAGAATCACTGAACAAGTACTTCGTTTACTCTGAAATACTGCAGTATGTAAATCCCAAAGCTATCATTCACTATCACATTTCATTCAACCACTGCAAGCACTGGAATGCACCCACTGAATGCTCTTAGAAAAGGAAACAAGTCATACCAGCTAACAAGTGCAAGACATGCTGTTCCAATCAATGGAATGTAACAGCTCTAAACTGTCTAGTGGCTTTAACAAATGCTTTTCTTCACAAAATTTTCCATCAACAGCCTTGGTGTCAAGTCCTTATAAAAATTATGCTACCAATAAAACAGGAATTTACATATAAGTAATGTCATACATCATGGCCAACAGATAACTGTTTTGAAGATGACTGATTCTCTGTTAATCTCCACTCAAGCATCAGCAATCACTCCATAGGAATGGCGCCGGAATAAAAATTATCTGCTTTTGCTTATAGGTCAGACCTGGCACCCAAGATATTCATAGATGAAAAATGCTTCTAAAACAGCATTATTAACTGAGCTGTGAACACACACAAATTTGAATGAAGAAAAAACTCAAGTCAATTTAAAAGGATAGGCATTTTGAGACAAATTCTTTCAAGTACAAGTTCTGACTGCTGTCACTATGTGTTGTGACATTGTGTTGTTTAAAATGTTTTAAAACTTCATTTCAATCAGAAATAAAATTCATTCCCTGTTGTAGATGATCAGCCATTAGAAAATGTCATGTTTACTTGAAACTGGCATCAGATCTCCAGTTTATTTCAAAATCATCTACTAACCAACGCACAATAATTCCCAACATTTACTGTTAGATCAAATCTCTCCAAAATACACAAAAATAAGGGAAGAAACTTGACCGTATCTCAGATAAAAAAGGAAATCAAGACATTTACTTAAAAATGGAGTGAGTCTGCCTAAAGAAAAAGAAGTGGGAGGCCTAAAGAACACAGCCCTGAACAAAAAAGGGCCAACGGGCAGTAACTACCTTCTCCTGTTCCCCCTCACAGATATTAAATACAATGTATTTCTAATATGGCCCATGACCTTTTAAAAGAAAGCTTAGCTGCCTTAAAAGTTGTAATTGCAGTCAACAAGTAAGAAAACCTACTTGCTTTTTCTGCCACTTCGTGAATCTGTGGTTGACGAACTTAACGTCTGAGTTAATGTAGATGCCAGAGCTGATGACGAATATCCAGCTGAATCTCTGGACAATGAAAATTCTCTTCCAAGCTGAAAATCATTGTTCTTAAATGCTTCATAGCTGGCTTTTAGACTGGATGTTCGTCTTCCCTCCTTCATCTGAAAGGAATACTGATATTGTATCAGATTACACAGTAAAGCTCCTACGTAAGAAATACCAGGCTGCTAACTGCTAATGATTTGCACAGGTTCACTCGTCACCTTGTTAATGAACTTACGTATAGAAAGCAGTTAAATGTGTGAGAATATCCTCCAGGAAAGGCCAGAAAACAAGCTGTGCCTTTAGGCAAGTTATAGAGGATAAAACTGTGGCATATAAATAAAATTCTAATATAGGAACTGTATAGCAGTCACTAGCCTTTCTTCGTAATCTTAAGTGGATGGCAGAATGACAAGAATATTTTGACATTACCTGTGCCGTGGCTTGCACTGCTTGAGCTGCTGCCATGGTAATTGCACCGGCCCCGGATCCTGAAGATAATGAGCCCAGGTTATATGATGCCAATGGTTGAGAAGAGTTTGTATTGTATGCATTGTTTGAAGAGGATGATGAATTACTGTTTCGACACCCTTGATGAATAGAACACATTTATGAAATTCAAAATGAAACTAAATTCCTTTGCATTTTAAGAAGAGTTATATGACAACCAGTGAAAGAGTAGGAACCCTGTTTATGCATCAGAGTAGTCTAATCATTTGGAAAAAAGGTTTTAAAAGTATTTAGATACAGCCAGTATTTGTTTATGGGGGAAAAAAAAAGAAGTTTGTTCCCTATCCTCATGTGCAAGGAGTCCTTTTAGAAAGACAGCTCTCACTATCATACTCAGCTATCGAAGAACAGATGCAGCTGCTATACCTGTGCCTATATTGAAACAATGCTCACTACTATAACCATCAAGAAGAGGGTAAGAATTTGACTATGTACCTATACTGTTTCTGAAGTAGAACTTTCAACAATCTTAATTCTAAAAACTACAGATCAGTTTTAATGCAACACAATTTCCAGTGTCATCTGCAGAATGTCAGCTGCTCAAATATACTACATTTTATTTGCAGCCTCATGTGAAGTTTCTTCAAAAGAAAATTGAAATAGACATGACTGAAACTACTTAAAACTGACAAACATTACTGAATTCCAAAACATAAGGTAGTTGACTTACTGTAACTCCCTAGTCTTTTATTTTCAGAAAAGAAACTATGGAACACCTTAATACTGAGAATAGGCAGAAAGGTTTAGGTTTTTTTAGTCCCTATTCAAAAAGACTTCTCTCCTCTTTTGACATAGATAACACATGAAAGAATTTTATTTTGAGACCAACTCTTAAAAAAAAAAAGGTGTGAAAATTCTTTTCCCTTACTTTGGAAATTGTTGTATACGTTTTTTTCCCAAAATAATGCATTGACCTTTTATATTTCTACTACTGGGTGAATGAAACTGTACTGTTATCTTCTTCAAACTGTAAATAAAAAGAAACAGCCAACATACAGCTGTTAAATGACAACAAATCAGACCCGCTTCATGGACAACACAGATGAGTAACAATGCCTGCAATTTCTCATGTTTCAAGTGACTGAAAATCCCAGGGGAAAGGGTATGAGCCTCTGACTGAGGACTGGCTGAATGGCAGATCCCAGAAGGTCATTATCCATGGCACAGGGTCTAGAAATTCCACAAAGGGAAGTGCAGTGCACCTGGGAGGAATAACCCCATGCACCAGCACAGGCTGTGGTCTGACCTGCTGAAAAGCCGCCCTGTGGAGAAGGACCTCAGGGCCCCGGTGGACAAAAAACTCTGTGAGCCAGCAGTGTGTCCTGGGGGCCAAGAAGGCCACTGGTGTCCTGGGATGCATTAGGAGGAGCATTGCCAGCAGGTTGAGGGAGGTGATCCTGACCCTCTACTCAGCCCTAGCAAAGCTGCATCTGGAGTGCTGTGTCCAGTTCTGGGCTCCTCAAGACAGGAGAGACATAGAGCTCCTGGAGTGGGTCCAGTGGAGTGAAAAAAAGATGATTACGGTACTGGAGCATCTCACTTAGGAAAAGTTGAGGGAAGCTGAGCCTGCTCAGCCTCAAGAAGACTGTGAGGGGACCTCATCACTGTCTAAGACTATCTGAAGGGAGGGTGTCAAGGGGATGGAGTCGGGCTCTGCTCAGTGGTCTGAGCAATAGGACAAGAGACTATGAGCAGAACCTGATGCGCAGAAGTCCCACCTGAACATGAGGAAGAACTTCTTTACTGCGCAGGTGGCCACGCACAGAACAGGTTGCCCAGAGAAGCTGTGGAGTCTCCTGCACTGGAGATACTCAAGAACTGTATGGACACAATTCTGTCCCACGTGCTCTGCGATGACCCTGCTTGAGCAGGGAGGCTGCACCAGATGACCCACTGGGGTCCCTTCCAACCTTACCTATTCCATGATTTTGTGCTTTCAAAAGACTAACTCAAATATAATTAAGTTTCTCTTCTTCTGATTAAAAAGCAATGAAATGAAAGACAATTAGGATTACCTGGTGTATTTTCTTTAGAAGCATCTGAAGTCAGGGTAGATAGAAGAGCTTCAGATTTAAACTTCTTTTCAGGAACATGATCTGTTGTACTATGGTGAGAAGATGGATTGTGTTTCCTTTCTAAATGAAACAAATGAAGGGAACTTAAATGTAAAACCTATTCAGCTTGAAAGTCAAACTATGCTAGCACTTTCAACTAATTCCCACCAGCAAAATCTATTTCATTCTTGAACTTCTTCTTAACAAACATTATTAGCATTTATTATGCCTTTTTTTCTTCCTGCAATGATGGAGGAAAAAAGTTCTGAACCTTTTTCTCCTGATACTAATCAACAAAAAAACCCAAAGGAAACATAAAAAGTGGGCATCTTCATAAGTTTCAAATACTTACTCTCTACTGGAGTGTGAGAATGGGAGTGATGGTTATTCACAGGCTGTGCTGGTGTATCCAGCTCCAGAGACCCTAAGAGGGAGGTAAGAAGGACAGGAAAATTTCGGAGTTGGCACTGTTTTGACTTTTACATACTAAATGATTCTTTAAAATATTAACCAAATTACAGTGCAGTTATATTTATTTTATCGGAAGAATTTTTGCTCAAGTTGAAAGCCATTCTACAGTACAAACAGAAGCCAGTGAGATTAGCTTTCAAATAAAAAGTGGTGACTGCTACTCTTCGACTCTTGAAATCAAGCACTTAAAATCAAGGCAAATAAGAAGAACCAACAACACTGCCCTCAACATGCCACTTACTCAAATGAGTTGCAGAATGGCTGCGCCAAAAGTACTGACAATCTACACCAATATGAACTGAAGACATGTAAACTGTATAAATAAGGCATCTTGTCCCACTGAGTCCACCTTGTCACATTCAGTCCAAACTCAAGAAATAGCAGTGTCTTTCAAGATGATTTAACATTCAAAAGAAAGGGCTGCAGATCATTATCCAGATTTTGTTAACATTCAAAATACACAGAGCAACAATACAAATAAAAACAAAACAAACAAAAAAACTCCACAAAACCAACAAAACAACGACAACAACAAACTCCACCCCCATCCCCCCCCAAAAAAAGGAAAAAGTCCGACGGGCACAAATCCAAGTCTACATCTAATAACATTTATTGTAATATGAGACTAAATAATCACAGCATAAGAGAGACTGACTATGAATTTAGAACAATATACAGTATTTTGTGCATCAATCTCTAACAAAAAGATTTTGAAATAGCTGCAATACCTACCAACTTACATTTACACAGAACACAAAACAAGAAAGCAATTCACATTCATTTTTGAAAATCTGTGGCTTCAACGTTTCTTTACCTCTTCCACTGCTTTCAAAAAGCACTGAAATGCAAGAGTATATGAGTAATACCTAAGTGTATTACAAAAGTTTAATTGTTCTAGAAGAGGTTCAAAGCATAAGGAGCTATTTTGGCTGAGCGAACTTCTACCACATTATGAACTTGCCCAAAGGCTGCCCTCTGGCGGGACTTCAACCATATGTATTTACTCTGAAAGCTAAAAATTTTAGAGTCTTCCACCTTTAGCTTTATTTAAAAACAAAGAAAGAAAACCCTCAAACCAAACAAACCTTAAAGATGCAACATGCAGTCTAGCACTCCTGTATTTTGAGTTCTTGAAATCCTGTCTAGCAACTTCTCCAAACACACAGTTCAACAGAAGGTAGCATCACATCCAAAAACCAGCTGGGATTTAAACTAAAAGAAACTATTCCTTTTCTGTAATTGCTAGTTAATTAATAGCACTTAATTTACAGTTTTCTTTTTTTTGTGCCTGTTACTTGTAATAGCAGTTGAAAATAAAATAGCCCCCAACTCCCAGCTTAAACAACACAGCCACAAAAAAGTTCCAAGAAAGGATACTTATTCTTAATATCCCCAAGTGACTTAAGTCACTTTTCACTATTTTTGGCTATGAGGACAGCCACTGCCTCACAGTAGTTAAATCAACTTAGAAATTTATCACAATCACATTTGAATTTGATGTCTAAATGCTGATGAGTGCAGAAAAGCCAGCTTCTTCTACACCAAGCTGGCAAAAAGCTGACACTTTACATTTTTATTCACATTCTAAATACCGGCAGGGTTGTATTTAACATGCAGGTTTCTTACCTAAAATGCTTTTTCTTCACTAGCCCATTACAGAACAACCCATTCTCACCCCTTTAAAAAAAGAAAACCACCAAGTACATGGAAAACAAAAATAATGAGCCTCCACAGTTTGGTGGCAATCAATTCAAGGAATAAATGTTACACCTGCAACTGGGTAGGTCGCAGGCTTAGGCCAAAGTACTTGGCTGAATACCTAAAATCACTGAAACCAGGTTTAAAGAATTATGTATCTTACTGTAGCAATCCACAAGGACAAGAGTTCTATGAAAAAATTACTCAGTTGTATTTTGATTTCACTATTCTAAATTGAGGTTGAAACTAGAATTTGAGAATCACTGATGAAAAGTGGGTTAAAACACAGGTGAAAATACTGGCAGCCACTAACAAGTGTATGATACATTAATTTTGCAAATTGACAGAAGGTCTGTCAGTTTCTTAAAAGAAAATCATGCATACTTACGTCTCTCTAATATTTCTGTAATTCCAGCATTATCTGCTTCAAGTTCCATTTTAAATTTAGCGAGTTCCTGGTCCAATTTTCTCAAATGACGGTCTACCTGTTTGTTAGATGAAGCAAAAATAAATAGCATCCAGTTCTGGAACATGAATATCTAAGTCCTTAATCTCAAGCTTGCTAAGTATTTCCCTTCCAGCAGTTTTGTGACACGCAGCACTAAGCACAATAATGCACAGAAGTGCATCTTCTTGGTCACCTCCACTTCCCTCACTCAGCAGAGACACTGCTGTTAACACCAAAACAGTGTAGGCTAAGGTCCAAGACACTTCTTTTCAGAAATAAAGATGAAGAAGACTTGGAAGTGCTCTGGTTATGCAAACAGAAAGGGGAAGAGAAAGAACAGTACATGACACGGACTTTAGTAGAGATTGGGCTGCTTTGGGGAAATTGCAAGTTCTGAACTGAAACTTGTGTGCAATTTGTGTGCCACTATCAACATCAGTAAACTTGGTGTGTATTGAATCTTAACTGAAAAGTGGAGACTCCTGTGTGTTTCAGCAAACTATGATGTGCTCTTGGGTACTAAAAATTAACAAAAAAAATTCTCAACTCACTATCATGAAAAAAACCATGACGCTCCAAACGCTTTCTAGATCTGTATTCATACAGCAAAATTTACCTGTCTTTATTAAAACCTGGGAGATTTTCCCAGTTACTAGCTAAGCAAAAGAGAAGGGGCAAGTTCCAACTTCTAAACTAACTTTTGCCTAGTTGAAGTGAAACTAAATCAGTTGTCTTCTACATTTGAGTGTAGTCTGACTTGCAAGTTCTATTGTCTGAGAAAATGTAAAATAAATAAACTTTATACTTTAAATCATGTGCCACCCCTCTCTGGGTCTGGCCATCCATCCAGTTTTTTACCCAATGAATAGTGCACCTGTCCAAGGCATGAGCAGCCAGTTTCTCCAGGAGAGTGCTGTAGGAAACAGTGTCAAAGGCTTTACTGAAGTCCAGGTAGGCAACATCCACAGCCTCTTCCTCATTCACTACACAGGTCACTTCATCACTGAAGATCAGGTCAGTCAAGCAAGACCTGCCTTCCTAAACCCATGCTGCCTGGGCCTAATCACCTGGTTGTCCTGCTTGTGCTGTGTCATGACACTCAATATGATCTGCTCCATGACCTTCCCCAGCACTGAAGTCAGGCTGACAGGCCCGTACTTCCCTGGATGCTCTTTCTGATCCTTCTTGTACGTGGCCATTACATTTGTTAATTCCCAGTCATTTGGGATGTCTGGTAAGTGCCTGAAAGTGGCTTAGTGACCTCTTCCACCATCTCCCTCAGTGCTGTGGGGTGGATCCCATTAGGGCCCTAGACCTGTGTGTGTCTAAGTGGCACAGCAGGTTGCTGACCTTTTCCCTTGGATTACAGGGACTTCATTCTGCTCCCCACCCACTTCTTCCAGCTCAGCGGGCTGGGTACCCTGAGAACAACCAGTCTTGTTATTACAGATTGAGGCAATGAAGGCATTAAGTACCTCTGCCTTTTCTTCATCCTCCATCACTGTTTACCTCTGTATCCAATAAAGGATGGAGATTTTTCACAGCCCTTCTTTTATTGCTGATATATTTTTAAAAATATTGTTAGTCTTTTACAGCAGTAACCAGATTCAGTTCTGCTTGGACCCTGGCCCTTCTAATTACCTCCCTGCAATAACCTCACAAAATTCTTGTAGCCCTCTCAAGCTGCCTGCCCATTCTTCCAAAGGGGATACACTTTCTTTTTTTTTTCCTGAGTTGAAGCCAAAGCTCTGTATTTAGCCAGGCTGGTCTTCTTCCCTGCTGGCTTCTCTTTTGGCACATGGGGATGGCCTGCTCCTATACATTTAAGGTTTTCTTCCTGAAGAATGTCCAGCCTTCCTGGACTCCTCAACACTGCATCCCAAGGGATTCTCTAAACCAATCTCCTAAACAAGCCAAAAACATGCATTAAAACCTCATGATTTCTAATACTATTGCTTTGTTTTATATTTAAGTGACACTTACTACCTAAAAAACCAAAATTCTTAAGTCAGTAAGATATTAAATTTTTTTTCACCAGCAAAACATCTGTATGTAGATGACATAAAAATACAAGTAGCACAGCTGCAGTGCTTATCAAAATGCTTAGAACTCCTTAGGGTATAAATTTAGGTAATTGACCACAAGTCTTGTGTCCACTTACCAGATCATATATTTGATTAGCCAGTTGCACTTTTTCATCTGCATCTTCCAAAGCCTTATAATAATCCTGTCATGAAGAGAATTTTTTAAAATTATGAATGTAACTGATCTAATTTCAGTAAGTTTAAGCTACTGTTATGAAGCACAAAATATTAGTCAAAAGGACAAATTTTAAGTCAGTTTTCAGAAAGGCTGTGAAATTTTACTGTAAACAACAATCATCTGAATTTTGAATGAGAGATACTATATATATATCAATTTATTTTCTCTGTGTTAGAAAAAGCCAACTACAAGATGGGGACACTTCTTCCTAGAGTGATATTTAGATTTCCGCAAGAAATGCTACACGAAATGAAACAATCTTGGATTTATTTTATATTACATAGCATCATGTTATGGGCTTAAAACAAGGTTATGTCCTTTACTTCAGGACCACCACAAATCCTACTGCTCTTCAAAACGATGCTGAAATACTCTGTGCCTTTCTGGCATGCTAGTTAAACAGAGATAATATTGTATATAATTTACATTGCTTTAAAGTAAGTTTCTCTAACTCATAAGTGTATTCTAAATAATTAAGCAATCCAAAAGTCTCCTCTAGCCAATGAAAATTCACAGACAAAACTTTCTTTTAAAAACAAGTGTGTTTTCAAATGCTTTGACTTTAGATTCGAACAGATTTTACTGCCTTTCAATTCTCAATTTCCACTGAATAGTATCTTATGTGAAAACTACTTCAAATTTTGGTTCAACTAAAGTCAAAAGCAAATTTTTCATTTACTCTAGTGAAGTCAGAGCTCTTATTTTTTTTTTCTTTTTTAAAAATTTAAAAATCTTTTTGCATTAATTAAAGAAGAAAATAACCCCTACCCAAATAAGTGGCTGAAGTAGCCAGTGTAGGAGACTACAAAGGAGTTTCTCCTGACAAAATGATGGACTACATTGCTATCAATACCACCACCACTGTTCAAGTGTTGAAGGATAACACAGAACACATTCATCTTCTTACTCTTCCCTCTCTCAAGCTACATGTACCACACGTGTAACGTGTAAAAGGACACAGGCAGAAGATCAAGAGAAATGCTGAATCTAAGCTTGAAATATATCCTCTAAAAGAAAGCAAATTAACTTGGGCAACTTCATGTCACACAAACAGAAACAAAAAAATCCGAGCTCAAAATTTAGTACTAGGTTTCCTCACCATTTCAGGATTACATTTTTTTAAATGCCAGAAGTGCTCAGTAAAACTTGAGAGAAATCCTTGATGAAAGAAACTTTTCACTCACTTTTCTTCTCCAAGGTAGTTCTATCCACCTTTTATGAAAGCCCAAGGGAAGGCACAGTTGTGAACACTTAAATCTCCCATCAATCATAAACTACTTTTTTCTAAGGTTGTCTTAGTTTGCAAAAGAAAAATCTGACCCTCTCCTGTGATATCCTTACTTTTTTGATTGACGTCATTTGTTCTTCTCTCCATTCAGGTTTGTTTTTCTTTGCATTCATAAAAAATTCATTTACCCTCTGCTCAAGCTGATCCATTGCATCTGTAGCATAGGAAAAGATTGAGACAAATGTTATCTTCTCATGTCCATAAACATTAGGAAATAAGGAGAAGTTTTTTTCTCAAACAAAGTTGACAGGACTGAGGTGCAAACTATTAGAGAGGAAAAAAAAGAAAAAACCAAAACAACCAAGCGACAGTGGACAGCGGAGGGAAATATTTACCTTAATTTCCAAGAAGCAGAATTGCATTCTGGTAGGATTCTCATCAAGGTTCTTGTGCTCTCCAGCATGGGACAGGCAGGACTCCAAGTTCTAAAGGTTTTTTGTCCCTAAGAGCAGTGGTAGTGACTTAAAGCATGCCCCAAACTCCTCACCCAGGGCTCTAGACTGCTGACTTTGGAACATTCTAGCCAGTTACAAACTGAGCAGGAAACAAAATGTTCTCCTAAGAGAAACAGTCAAATACAAAACCAAATAATTGAAAAAAATTAGTGTCTCAAAAAGGTAGACCAACTGAAGAGTAAAGTCACTGCCTTTAAGTCCAGGCCCTCTCCTAGGGCCAGGGCCAGGGCCTAGGAAGGGCCAGGGCAAATTGAAAGCACTCACAAATTATTCCCTCCACCCCCACAGGAGAAAATGCACTGATGAAAAATTATTTGGACAGGATTCTCATTTTCATGAAGTTGAGAAATATCGTAAGGGGGAAAAAAATAAAACCCATTTTCTAACATTAACTGTCTCTAGAAAGGAAAATGTCAACCACAAGTTATTTTTTTCATTGTTTACTGAGACAGGAACAGGGATTCCCTTCCCTTTCCCCTCCACCCTTCTCCCACTGAGTTTACTATTTCAACAGCTGGACACTAGTGCACTCAACAGCTTGCAGATTTCCAAAAACATGCAGCTGCTTCAGTCAAACTAGATCTGACAGCCTTTCTACTGTCAGGATAGATGACAGTAGTGAGGTTTTTTTTCACAGCATTCTTAGTGACACTGCCCAGCTATCAGTTTTAAATTCAATGCGACAATGCACGAGTCACCTACAAACTTCAGGCTCTGGGTGCAAAACACCTAAGAAACTTTCCAGAAACCACCATTAAAATTGGATCACATCTTGCCAAAACAAAATGAAAATTAATTAATTAGTTCAAGAAGCTCATGAATCCCTAAGTATGATTTACTCTTAAAATCCAAGAGGCCAAGGGTCTTCTTAACTCTGTGAAAATTCACAGCTAGAACTGTTTACATAAATAACCAAAAATCATTCATACTAAATGGTCAAAAACATTTATCAGTTGTCCTTATGCTGGGAACATTCAGCATCAAACCCAACAGGAACCTAACAACTGACTGGAAAGAGCACCATTAATCCCAAGCCGTAACAGTTGTGACACAAGTTCACATCAACTTTATTTATTTATTTAGACCCAGACAAACAAAGTAGTTGAACAGTTTAGGAGTAGAACAGGCTAAAGGGAGAGAACCTGTACAATGAGCATTTTCCACTTGCACCATGTAGAGATTAAGAAGCCTGAGAGGCAAGCAAGAAGCACACACTTTGTATGGAGGCTTCTAAAATCTTTGCTCTTTGACCAGATGACTGTAATTCGGTCCATAAAGCCAACAGACAAAATGTTCTATCTCCTATCCTCAGAGCACAAACTCCTTAAGCGATTGTTACTCTAGAGGTTCCATAAACAAGAAATGACAAAAAGTATCTTTCCTCTTCACGTTTTATTAAGGACATGCTAACAGTCTGTGTGAAACTTCCTAGGGGAAAATATCCACAGAAATTTGGTCTCTCCTGAAAGGGCAGAAAAGGCAAAGGGGAGTACAGGTCAGAGCTATCAAATTATATGGAAAGTTCTCTCTCTGCTACACTCAAGTTCCTCCACTTTTTCTCATGATACTGTATTGTGAGATACTAATTTCTTAGATCAAATTTCCCCAAGACAATTGCCAAAACTTCTATGAGAAGAGAGTCCTTTTTCCAGATTCTGACATTTTACCATGAAAACCTGGTAATCCATGATTTTAACTTAAACAGAGAAACACATTTTATGCTTCATCTGGAGCTCAGTTAAAGCTCAAAAGTCAAGTCCCAACTCAGATGATCTTTTCTTTTCCCACGGCAATCTTATCAGAATATATAACAGATAGACCCAGTTTATTATTTCTTCCAACAACAAACAGCAGCACATGCCTCATTAGGAGTCAACGTGGTCCAAACAGGACAGAATACAAAGTCAACAATTTCACTAAAACAGAGCAGCAGAGATATCTCTGAATTAAAAATCATGTAGATTTCTGGGACAGCATCACTCATCAAAGTATTGTTTTCAAGTACTTCTGAGACACCAAACAACCTCCAGGTTCGCATGTAGCGTTCATCAGGCAGTCAGGCAAGTGATTGCTGAAGAGGTGCTAGTCCAGAAGTTTCATAAATGTCTTTGGATACCCTGCCAATCATTGCACAAGAATTACGGAAGTACCAAGGTCTGAGAGAATTTTTCGCTACACCTAAGGTTAGTCCTAGTATACAATATTCAGTGTCATTTACTACTTCCAGTAATACAATGTGGAGTTGTTACTTGTCATTTTCAGTTAAAGCAGAGGAAATGACATTCCTGCTACCTTGGCATTGCTAGCTGCCTCAGTTCTCGAACACACCTAAAAAAACCCCCTACTATCTTCTTTGCCTTCTTAGGGAACAGAAATGAAATTTGTGCACTTACTCCAAACTATCCAAGTCAGGCAGCTGCTCACTCCCTCTCATGGTGCTCCCTGGTGAGAGCAACTTCAGAGGTGTTATCTCCCAGAAGGAGCCATGACTGTTCCCAGAACTTTAAGCGCTGAACCCAAGACAGCACTTAGGCAATAATATACAAAAAAATTCTATAGACGGTTCTACATGAGTCAATAAGGCCTGTTAAACAGACCTGCTAAGTCAAATAAAGTAAATATCCAAGGGAAAGCCAGAGACTGCACTTCAAAGTATTATAGGTTGAACTGTTTTCAAGAACTGTTCCCACTTAGTGTCGCATTTTGTATTCCTATACAGTATTCCCTTTTTATTTCAATCTCTGCTCTTTTTCTTATTCCCATTTACAATAGCCCAGCCCTTCCATATTGATGATTGCTCTCATCTTTTGTGCAGTACAGTTTCACTTTTGGATCACAGTTATGGATAACCATATTCATTGTGTGGTAAATGACTGCAACAGCTATCCAGGGTGTTACAGGACACCTAAGTCCCAGATGAGATTGCATTAGAAAAGATGAAATGACAGTGCATCCTGAAAACAGCCTAAGGCAGTCTATTACATCAGCATGTAAGCAGAGATACAAAGTGATGTACAAACAAACCTGAAGCGTATTTACAAATATATTTTGTATAACATAACATATATATTTACACAAGAGTAGACATTTATACAAAATGTAATTTGTATAAAACCTGAAGTATTTTTATAAAGGCTATTTGGTTGCTTGTCAGCTAGGGCACAAGGGGCCCAGCAAATAGCACCTTCCCAAATTCTGTTATGAGGGAGCTGGCTGGAAAGTTTCAGGGAGAGCATGCCGCTGCCTACTGGAAGGAGTGGGACATAACTTATGTTCCAAACCACCATCACTGCTCTTAGGGATCAAAAATCTGAAGAGTTTGGGACGTGCCACCGAAAATGCCTTTGGGAGCAGCACAAGCCCATGAACGCAGCTCCGCCAAGACCCTTCTTGCGCCGAGGCCCTGCGGGCGGGGGCTGGGGCGGGGGCTGCTGCGACAACGCCAGGGGCGTGCGCCCCGCTCCTCGCCTCGTCGCCTCCGCAGCGCCTTCGCCCGCGGGAGACGACGAGACGCCCCCGGGCCCGAGCGGCGGTGCCGGAGAGCCGGGGCAGGGCTGCGGAGGGGGCGCGACCGCCCCACGGCAGCGCGGGGGAGCGGGCGGAGCTGCCGGCGCGGGCCGGAGCGGCGCCACTTCCCCTCCTTCCTTCCGTCCCCGTCGGCCTTCTCGCCCCTCCCGCCCTGCGGTGGGGGCGCGGCGGCGCGGCGCTGGGGCCGGTGCCCGCGGGGCGGAGCGGGGCGGGCGCAGAGGGGGCGGGCGGAGGCGGAGGGGGCGGGACTCACGTACTCTGCACCTGCAGGTCCATCTCGCGCATCTCGGTGAACCTGTCGCGCAGATCCATGGGAAGCTGCTCGATCACTGCGGGGACACGGGGGAGCGGGAGAGAGGGGGGAGGGAGGGAGCCAGTCAGTCACTCGCTGCCGTGGGGGAGGGGGGGCGCCGCCTCCTCGCCGCGGCTTCCCCCGGCTCCCCCGCACCGGCCGTGCCCGGCCGCCCGGCGCCCCCGCCGCGCACACACTCACTCTCCAGATAGTCCTCCAGGTACAGCATGGCGGCGGCCGGGCCCGCGCCCAGGGGCTGCTCGAGAGCGGGCGCTCGTCCCTTCCAATATGGCGCCGGCCGCCAACAACACCAGCGCCTCGACTCAGCGAAAACAACATTGGCGGCGGACGGCGCTCGCCCCGGCCGCGCCGCGATTGGCTGCCCGTGCCGCTGACGCACACCGCGCTCTGCCGCACGGCCTCATGGGAAACGTAGTCTGCGCTGGGCGAGTCGGCGGGAGACTGCGCGTCCCGCCAGGCTTTGTCGTTCTGGCTGGTCCGCGGGCATTCCCGCGATCCTGGGGGCATTCCCGCGATCCTGGGGGCACTCCCGCCTTGCTCGGGCCGCGGGACTCTCCTCCGGGAGCAGCTTTCGGCCCCCTTCGGCTGCCGGCCCTCCGGAGCGTTCCCGGAGCGAGCGTAGCGCCGCAAGTCAGGAGAATGGAAAGGGGAAACTTGCAGCTTCTTGACCAAACTCGAGGCTTTTGTTTGTCCGTTGTTGTTTTAAATGCTCGCAGCCGGCAATAGTTCATTAAAAGCGTAAGAAATGGCAAAACTAACGAGATTGCTTCAGTGCGTGACCTCTCAACGGCGCAAGGTAAAAAAGCTGCTCCGTTAAGCACAGGTGACAGGCACAGCCAGCCTTACGAGAGCAGAAACGTACGTGGACTTTAGAATTGCTGTTCAGAGTGCGAAACCAAAATTGGCTGACAACATTGATTGCCACCCAGTTACAGTATTCTTTGCAGTAATTCACTTCTACATGTTTGGGGCTGAGGTTTTTCGCACAGTTTCATTCCCCCAAATAGTCTATTTCATCACTCTTCTATTGCTGTTACTTACTGCTTTAAGGCTGGAGTGATGCAATCATCCAGATGTGGTTTTTGCCTGGAGAAAGAAACTTCTGGGGCTTGCAGGATGTCAGGTGTAAGTACAGGCATAAGAATTGTGGTAGCACATCAGGTTTGCTCTCCACCATGCTTTTTGTTTCCATGTCTTCATCTGTGCCAGATGTATCCAAGCAAAGAGGAAGTGTATGCTTCAGACAAGTGTGAGTAAGACTTGAATGCGATGTTTCTGAGTGTCAAGACCAATGGAAGGTGGTAGTCTGAAGTTCATGTATTGTGAGTAGTTAGTTAAAGATGACTGGATTTTGGGAAGTGAAGCATAAATTTTGTATGTAGCCTTTATGGAGACCGACGGTAGTAATGTGTTGAAATACACACGGTATAGCAAGCAAGTTGGGGGTTGGGTTAATTCCTGTGTTATTAAAGATGGGGGAGAATGAAAAGGGTATAACAATAAACTCTCAGTAACTTTTCAACTTTGTGAAAAAAGTGCTGCGCCAAAGTCGCTTTCCATACTCACTCCATCATTAGCCATGTAGTCTGCACTCCCAAACCAGAAATACCATACTCATAAATACAAATGAACAGAGTTTAGATGGCCATTAAACTCAGTTAGCCTTAGCTGAAATAATCTCTATACTATTGCTCATACTTTGATGCACAACTGACACCCTGGTGTAGGCATAACAGTATTTTTAAAGTTTTGTGTGAGAAATTGCTTGGCTCTATTTTGATGTGTAAAAGACAAGATTGACCCTTCATGGGAAGAGAAATGCCTGCACTTACTGAAGGGAAAGGGTTTGACGCAGCAAGAGAAATTAACCCATGCAAAAACACAGCAAAGTAATGACATCCTATATTCATTAGGAGAAAAGCTAGGTGAATTTAGGGAAAATCTGAATTGTTGGCATCACTTACTTTTATGCTTAGTTGTGGCTTTAATGATTTTTAAAGAAAAAAAAAAGTTGTAGGCATGCTTGGGAGCTCATTTCATGCAGCAGAAGTGTAAGAGAACATATTGTAAACAAAGACACCACTATTAGAACCACAACTGAAATACGGTCATACAGTAAGTCCTTACCATTTGCTTCATGACCAAAATCCCAGGACAGCACAGACATTGGGACATTGTGACTTCTCCTGTTCTCATCTTCGCAAGCTTGGGGATAGCCAGCAAAATTCTCAATGAGGGCTACTGCGCAAGGGTGTTTTCTGTGTGTTGTAGTGCCCAGACCAAGGAAACCGAGGAACACAGCTCCTGGGGCTGTGTCTCTGTCATTTCCATTAATAATGGCATGTGCCCTGTGTGTATTAGTGAAACAGGAAAATGAAACTCGGCTATGCCAACAGAATGACAAAGTACTAGTGGGGCTAGCTGCTCTCTTCAAGGTGTAAGTTCCCCCTATTTATGTTTTCTGGTTTATTGTAACATGTAAGAGGCTCTTATAGAAATACAGACCTGATCAAAAAACTGTTCACTGTAGTGCTTTACAGTAAGGGGTGGTAGGGGATTGTGAGGTAGAATACAAATGAAAATACAATTCACTTTGTTCGCTATCTATTGAAAAGAAAACTTGTTTATCTACCTGTAATCTTCTTTAGTATTTTTTAGACAAATGAAGAAGCTCATATTTTTCATTTCTGCCCATATTAATTCATGTTGTATAGTCAAATGAGTACCCACACCAACTTCAGTAGGATTGCTTGTGTAAGTGTTGCTTTTCATGACATACTAATGGCACTGAGTTTAAACTGACATTTAAGAAGTGATAAGCCTGAACAGACCATAAAAAAGAAACTGTTTTTACAATAGAAAACTTCCTGTTGTTTATAAATGCAAAGAATTAACTCTATTGATTAACTCATCTTTTAGAACAGCCTGATTAGAACAGCTCCTGATAAGGAAACACAGATTAATGACCGTTTATTGGAATGCAAATACAGTGAAAAAGAACAAAACACCAGCTGTGAACTCAAGGTAAAAAGAAATTCAATTTGTGAATTACAATCATCATTGCTCAAAAAACCTCCTTTGCAACGACAGAGCTGCTTAGCACAGGAAGCGAAGGGAGGCCACAGGAGCTGCTGTTTTCTCCTGTTTATATAATGTTATTAATGTTGATGGCATTTCTCCAGGAAATGTTTCACATAAATCATGTTTCATCACTGTGATGGAGTGATGGCATAAAGGAATATTACAGATGCCCTATGATCTACCTAAAGCTAATTGCTTCCTTAGGTTTCATTAGTTTTCAACTGATAGGGAAAAAAGCTGATTAAAAACATGAATTTATGTTCTGATGTATGCTTCTCAGATGGGGGTTAAGATTTTCAAATCTTCCTCTCTTCTGCACTTACCCACTCCATATCTCTGTAACGTCCTTTTTCTATTATAATTTCTTCTATATCTTCCCATGTGTAGGGCTGTTTGACACATCTAACTCCATCATTTCCATCTTTGTGTTTCACCTGCTGTCTATCTGTTGATACCTCCCTTTCCTTCTTCCTTCCAAATCCGTTCTATCTTCTGAGCTGTGTGATTGCTGGGCTTTCTGTATCCATTTACGACTGTCACAATTCTGTATTTACTTCAGTACTCTAATATTTAACTCTTGTCTAATCCAGTGTTTCTGGACTTACAGTCTGTATGTTTGGCTTCTTCATTTTCGAGGACACATTTCTAATGATTTGATTTGAAAAAAAACAGGAAAGACCTACCTAGCCCATCCCTAGACTGATATTCCAGGTCTCAGCTACTGCTAGTAGGTTCCTGTGCTTTGGTTTCTCATATGGGAGCCTCCCTGCCTGTGGCACACAGAGGTTGCAGATGTACACCTGTGTGTTTCTGAGGGCTCTCACAGAAGAACTTCAAGACAGAGTGACAGCTAAGTAGCATCCACTAAGAGCCTACACGAAACTGCAAGCCTGGGGTAGCTCTTAGACTACTAGAAATGAGGAGTTTGCTTTTCTTTGGCACCTGCACTTGCTGCACTACAGCAGTCCTGTGTGGCAGGCCGGAATCCATTCACCACGGTGCACTGCTGCGAGCATGTGTTGTGGATCACAGCGTTCCCAGCAGTTCTGGCTGCCAGTGTCAGTATCAGGCCTGCTGGTCTCCTCACATGCTTCCAACTATTTTATTGTAATTCCTCCTCATATCCTGTTTGTTGCCTGCTATTTTTCTGCTGTTGCAGCTGTTTTTTCCATTCTTTCCAGTCCTCCCAGTTTCGCAGTCCAGCTGTCCCTCCCAGCTGCCATGGACTCCACCATCTCCCAGATTCCACCCTTTCTGCTGCTGCAGGGGCATCACCCACAGCCTCACTCTCCCTCTGCAGGAAATAACTATCATTCCTGCTATACTGCACACCATGGCTATTGGAGGACATTAGTTAAATAACTGAATTGTCTTGAGACTGAACACCATGTAAGGGTTACAGCATGATCGTATTTTTTCTGAGCAATCAACTTTATGTAATGGGAAACTCCATCCAAAGTTGGATCCTCAGAAAAAACTGTGTCAGAGTTTTAAGTACATAATGTTACCCTAGTCTCGTGCAGCACTGTGCAGGAACTTCACACTTCCTTGAAACAATCCTCAAAAGGGCAAATTTGGCCCAGGACTATTGTGTCTGCATGGTAATATCTCTTGAGAAATCAGTTTCCTTTTCTGCGTATTACGAACTCTCTTGGATTCTGAGATTCACATTCTTTTTTCTGGAAGCAAATCCATGACCCCAGATAATTAATTTGCTTTAACAGTCAACAGGAAAATGGAACTGCCATTTATCTTTCAGCTTGACTTCGTGTACAAACTCAGGCAATTATATTTCCATCTTTTAGTTAATTTTATCTGCTACAGACTCAGTTAAATCTGCTTGCAGATTTCAGTTATTTCCTGAAAATCTGCAGGATATGAGCAATTGCTGTTTATGTATTAATCACTGAAATGTTTTATCCTGACTTCCTAAGGAAATAAAGCTTACATGAGCAATCCATATGTTTGTGTGCATACTTTATCTGTTTTTTCACTCTGCCCTGTCTCTAAATAATTGACTAATTTCTACCTTACTGGAAAAAAAAAGTTGTTCTTCAGAGATTGTGTACTTATTAGATGCTTGCTGCTGCTAATAGTTTTGGATTTTCTCCCTTTCACAGAGGAGAAGGTTGAAATGTGAACCTTCCATGTATTAGATTCAAGAAAATCTACACTCAAAAGCAATGTGTACCCAAGCCATAAAAAAATCTTCTGCTGATGAACATAACTTACGCACAAAGAACGAACATAAAGTAGTTTTGCTGCTCACAGAACGTCCAGGTTTGTTTGCTTGATTTTTTTGCTGTCCTGAATGCTGGATCACATGGCAATAAGTTGGAAAGTAATTATCTTAGTGATTATTTAAACACTTTCAGTAAAAGCTGAAGTTTCAAATGCCTTTAAGTATTTATCTGTGAAAGACATTTTTTGCCTTTTTCTTTTCAGATTTATACACGTATTTTTTCAATGAGGCCAGTACATTTTCATGCCTGGAATTGGCTCATAGCTACTAGTTTCCAACAAGAAATGCTATAAATGTCTGCTATGCCACCAGTAGCAGAGAAGAATGTGGGATATGACACCATCTATGCCCTGTGCTGCTCAGAAGATGTGTCCTCTGAGAATTGAGGTCTATAGATGGAGCAGGTAAAAAAATAAAACAGCTGAAAACTTGGAGATGACAATGCAGTTGTATTACTCTCCACTTGAATTTGTGCTCTTGTAGCCTTCTTTGTCCCTGGAGCAAATTTACAGAAGTTGAAAGTGGCAGCAGGGGAAGGAAGTAACTGAGAAATTTGCCAAAGTAATGACATTATGATTGACTGAAGGAGCACGGCTGACCCAGGAGAGGATACAGACTTTGAGGGCAGGCATGAATCTTCACTGCCTCTGTGCTTACGCTGTCAGATATGTGAGGATAACCCAGGAATCACCTCTTTCACGATCTCAAGAGCTGTGGAGAGATTGAGGCACCCAAGAAACTGGAGTTGAGACTCAGAGGAGTTGCAGGATAGAACAGTCATTGTGACAGAAAGCAAATACCGTAACTTCTTACCAGGGAGAGATGTACTGCAATCTAGCATAAGAATGAGTCTACCTCTTTGGTTTTGATAATGTAAGGCGAAACATGGGGGGGAAAAAAAAGGAGAACAACTGAGTTCCTTGAAATTTTATTACCGTATATAATCAAGGTAGTAATCACATTGTAGCTATGATACTCTCAAAGATACAGGCAAGTGCTCTTTCTGGGGAAGCTAACTTAGATGATAATTATTTCATTAAGATGTATACAATTGATGAAAATACAGACAACGTGGAGAGCACAGAAGTTCTCCAAGTGACTTACTGGCTTTTGTTGTGTGATTCTTTTTTAACTTTCACAAATATTTCACGTGATCTAAATGTACCTATTTTATATATCCTTGGTGAAATTTGCATTACAATTAGACATATGTATTAACTTACAAATTAACTAATCCTATTCCTTACTGGCTTGCATCAGCATACTTTAAAGTTGTTATTGTTTATTATTTTTGTTCTGAAATGCAAATTCATGGTCCCACATGTGGTGAGCCCTGTCGTGTTAGTTCCCTCAGAAATAAATAATAAAATGTAGCGGCAGGCTAAGTTAATACCTAATTTGTTTTTCATCTCATGCGCTGGGGGAGTAACCTTACCATCTTTTTAGATGAGTTCTAAAGGTTTGCAATCAGCACGTACCGTAATGATGTAACAAATTGCCTCATTTTTGCATATATGCAAAAATCCCTAATGTAAGCATGCACAAAGTTACTTGAAAATGCACTGTGAAAGCAGAAGAGGCAGTAAGTGCCATTTCAGTGCACTTTAGAAGGATTGCTCTTGTTTCAAGTTTTCAAACATCTCCACTATTCTGATGTATTTCTTTCCAAAAAAGAGATCTAAATCCTAAGCTTTCAATATTTTTTTAGTGCACACGGAGAGTTTGCCTGTTAGACATGTCACTTGTGTCAGTATTGTATTTCAACAAAATCTGAAGAGAATTACACAGTCACTTTGGACTTCACTGGCATAATAATAGTTGCAATGAACAGCCTACTTTCAGGGTAGCAAGTGACAGGAATGCCACAGCTTTTCTAAAATGAACAGAAGATCTTACTAACAAAAGAGTTAATTTTGGTGAAGAGGTTCTAATTGAGACATTTTTCACCTCTCATTTTTATGCATGTTGTTGCAGAACTGTCTGGTTTTTTATATTTGCATACATTATATCTATTAAATTTGTTTGTATCCCAGAAATTATAAGAAATGAGCGTTTTACCAGAAAAGAGAGCTACTTTGCAGGAGGCCGCAAGTTGATTTTACAGAAACTCTAAGCTAACGTGGCAGGGGAACATAGTTTTTAGAGGAAAAAACTCCCTATTGATAATTATCTGTCAATAATTTATAAGGAAAGTAATAAAGTCACTGCAATGTTTTATACCAATTCAATTTGAAAACAAAGAGTTAGTCTTTTTTCCTGTTAATAAAAACCCTGTATTCCACTTAGTTAGAACCTCAGATCTTCTTGGCTCTTCTATGTGTCTTGGCCCTTAAAGATTAATGCAAAACACTTGGGAATGCAGCTGACTGGGAACTCTTCAGTGAAACAGTTTTTTTAGCTGGAAAATACTCAGTATAGACTAACACGCTTGCAAGAACCTAAGTGCTCCAACAGGGCTTTTACTGAAATGCAATACCCTAGAGAGTGAGAGGTATAATAGGTAATAGCCTTGTGTTCATGAAACTCTTGGGAGTTAAGCAACAAACTCACGAGTGTCTTCTGTCTGGTTTAGGTGTTGGCCCTGAGATTTTTTTCTTCTTGATCTGCCTGGATGTTACTGCCAGGTGTGAGAGAAACCACTATGGAGCTAGTCCAATATTCTGTCTAGTTGTGATGCTGGGTACTCAGCTTCACAGCTTTGTTGCAGAGAATTTGAGCAAAATACACAAATACAGAAAGTCATAATCAATCTCTAGGAAAACCACTGTAGGGTTTATTTCCTGGTGTCTGGAGCATATTTCTGGGACAGGAAGAAATGGCAGACCTGCAGACTGAATCTGAGCCTTTCACATCCTAGGTAAATTCCTCTAATTGCCAAGCTATTATCTGTGCATTCATTAAATTGAAAGTGTTTAGTGATATTCAATAAAGACAAGGAACATTCAAGAAACCTTAAAAAGTTTTACAGGATCAACAAACCTCATTTCCTAGTCTAACCCTGATACTGAGTATCTTTCCTCGACAGGAAACAGATTTAATTAAAAAAATCTTATAAATCATTAAAAACTCATTTCAGTTTAACTGTGATTATATTTATATTCTGATACAATTAACAATAAGAATTACTTTTGTTAGTAGTGAAATCTGGTACTCCATGATTGACAGTGTTCTCTACATAAAAAGGAAGAATCTCTCTTGAAAAAATTGACAGAAAATGTGAAGAACTTCATTTATCTTGCAAGACAATGTTCTATACATTTTTGAGAAAAGTCCAGTGGCTCCTAGATTATGTGCCTAAACTGTAATTTTAAAACTATCAGGTCATACAATGTTGTAATTTAATAACAACTTTTAACTGCTAATTAACATAGTAGCAGATAAATGTTTGGTGAAGGTAGAAATAGGTCTTAATTTTTTTTATTGTGGATGTCAACCTTTCTTTGCTGCAATTATGTCTGGGCTGTTTTTCCGTTTTGAGGCTAAATGCAAATTCAGATTATAAATGATTCCTTCTAAAGAATACTTACTGGATAAAGAAAAGCCTAAAAATAGTATGTCTTAGCAGTTCTTTTCTTTTGTAAACAGGATCAACACAAACAGTGCTGCCAGACAATGATGATTAATGGTTCAAAACACTATAGATCTGCATTATGTAATGCATCTCATATCCTTGAAATGAGGATTGTAATTTGTCATTGTTGTCTAGTGCTAAAATTACAACAGGTAATTTGCAAGAATAGATTGTAGTGTTTTATAATTGCTTTTTAAAATTCATATGGTCTTACATTTGAATAAATATTAGATCTCAGAGCAATGCATTAATTTTCTGTGTAGTGACATGCAATGGCTGGATAATCAATTATACCTTTTTTTTTTAGCTAAAATGACCTCTATTACATTTCTCATATGGTGTGGTACCCTATAAGTAGTACCAGAATAAAAGCACACTCCTCCCACCAAGAAGCACTCATTTGCTACTTTTATTTCTTTATCTCTACTCAGCCATGTGACTGGCAGGGTTCACAGCTAGCCCTTCAGGTTAGAGCACATTCTGACTGCTCACAGGAATTACTTTCTGGTCTCTTGTCAGCATGCCCTTACAGGGGCCTGTTTTCTCATGGGCACTTCCCAGCACCTCTCCTTGCCACTGCTGCATGCCCCCCTTTCAGAAAATGGCCTTGGCTCATATCAGATACATGGTTTATGGTAGGCTGTGGAGCTCATTAAAAGGCACATGATAATTCATATTCAAAGAATTTCTCTCTCTGAATCTTTCTGTACTCAATTACACAACTGCAAAAAAAAAAATTATGTAAGAGATGCCAGACAGAAAAACCTGATTCACGGCAGTTTGTTTGTTTGTTTGTTTGGGGTTTTTCTGTTGGTGGTGGTGGTGGTGTGTGATTGCACTAAGAATCCAGCATTTTATGTTGTGGTATGGTCAAATGTGCCATAATTGTCTGAATGGGGAATTCCATTAAATCACTGACTTGTGGTTCTGGAATTGCTCAGTGACCTCAAGTGCTGGAGGACAGCTGTAGCCTGCCTTCTTTATTTACTGATGCTGGCTCATAAATGTATCTTGCTAGCTTGGACAACAGAGACAGGTCCCTTGTGGTCCACTTTGTTGAACTTGACTGAGGAATGTCTGCCCCTGGAAAGAAAAATATTTGGTTTCCAACAGAGAACTTTCTGAAGTAAAAGTTTCTGTGCCAAATGGGACAATGTTTGGAACAAGCTAGAACAGAATGGAAAGAAGATTAAATTATCATGCTAGGACTGAAAGTTATTATATAGATACCTAAAACTAAAATACACCTATACAGGTATTTGTTTACTGTGAATGTTCTCCCTTTTCTATTTTCAATCAGTGTTAGCTGCATAAAGCTAATGCATAGTCATTCCTTGGTATTTCCTTTCAAAAATACAGGCCCATTTTCTTAAATAGGCAGCAAGTGTTATGGTCACATCAAACCGTTTAAAAGAAGACAAGTGCAGGTCACATCAGTCTTCAAAGACTTTACACAGTCCTGCAAAAATTCATAGTAGCCAGAGCTAAATGTCTTTGTATGTAGTGTCACATGCAATTAAAGTACAGTTTGGTGGTATTTTGTGTCTGTTGCCTGTTTCAGAGATGTAAGAACTTATTCACTATTAAGAATAAATATATTTTATGGATTTTTAGTTCAGCACATACGAATCAAGGACAGCTGTTGTCATCTGATGTTGAGTTCAGCTTTAATCACTCATTCAGAACTGAATTTTAATGACCCTCTTTCAAACACACATCCACTCTATATATGTATATATATGTGTGTGTGAATGCACATGTATATGTACATGTGCTGTTGTGGCAGTGGTACTCAGCACTTGTTCATAATACTATTTTTCATTATCTGTCCCTGCATAATTCATTTCAGTTGACACAATATAGACTTACAGATTCAGAAATTGAAAGGGATAGGAAAAGAAAAGAACGCTTATTTTCAGTGAAGACATCTGTGTGGTTTTGTACAAAATTTTTATATGACTGAGTTGAAAAAGAACAAAGAGAACATCAAAGAGGCAAGCTATAGAATTTAATGGAATGTTATAACTTTGTTGTAGTTTTTTAATTTATCTTAGAGATTACATGAGGAAGTAATAGTCACCCTATGTAATCTTGTGAGATAGTGTCAAAAAATAAAAAACACACATACTCATATAAGTTCTGTTAGTTTTAAAGTAATTTCTGTAGAACCCTGCTAATCTCCTCACCTCTGGCAAGTTCTGAGGGATTTTCTGTAGAGACTGCTCCATAGTATGTTCACAGGAAGGCTGAACGCATGGATACAGATGGATAAGACACATCCCTTATTCAGTGAATTACTGGTAGCTATCATTTACTGCCTTACTACAGCAGTGACAAAATAGTAACAGAGAGCAGAACTCCCATATCAGGTAACATACACACACCAGCTGTCCCTTTAACCCACTGCTCTCCTCCTTTCTCACAAAACCTTTTTTCCCCATCTTTAAATTACATGTTTTCCCCTTGTGAATTATAGTTTGTTTACAATGTCACATCTTAAATACCCAGTGAATTATGGAAAATTCTGTTAGTATAATAGAAATAAAAAACTCACTTCACATTGATAAAAGATACACAAGTTTTCCTCTCATGTTAATTAGTATTTGTGCAACTTTAAGAAATGTCTTTGCATCATATACACAGGTGCCATATGATGCAAGGAGTTACTATGGACGCAACATTGAATGGCAAAATCAGGCTTTGTAATAGCTTTATCTTAATCACCTTCAATTTTCCCATATGTTCCAAGTATTTTACAGCATGCAGTGAACATGAAGCATAACATCTGTGGACTGAAGGATGATAAGCTTCACTTGCACAACTTTTCAATCATTTCCATCCTGTTTTAGTAATAAAACTCTTTCATTCCTATCATTACTTGTATAGAAAAAAGTAAAGTAAGACACAAAGTATGTATGTACTTTTTCTACATATCTTCAGAAGATAATGTGAGGCAAATATCTTCCAGTGGAGACTTTACTACTTAAGACTCTGCATAAATAATGGTAATCCCATAAAAGGTCCATCACTGATGCCACACTGTGTTTTATGGAAGAAAGCTACTGTAGAAAATGGTTAGTTTGAGAGGGGACCCAAGGTAGCACAGAACCTGTTACTTGTCATTTGAGCATGGCCACTACTCTGTTGCATTCAGACTGCTATCAAATGATGCTTCCTTCAGTGAACATAAATTTCATCATATGAAAGAGCTTTTATTTCATTCTTTGTATTATAAAATTTTCTTGAAAGAAAAATGTGCAAGATATAGTGCTGTTCATAAAGAACATAAACCTTGTAACAATTCAGATTATAATCTTCATAAAATTTTATCATTCAAGCTTAGTGACCAGCTAACAGCATTAACAAAAAATTCTTAAACCTTCATGCTCTCAGGTTTAGGAAAGAGTAACAAACAATGGTGACAAAGTGTCAATGTGTAAGAGTAGACCATGTAAGTATATAGGTTATATATAAGACTGACAACAGCATGAAAAAACACCAACACAACTGTAAATAATCAGATATACATTTAAACTGGGATCATGTCTAACATAACTCCCTCTTTGTTGTTCAGCCACCTAAATTTTTATTTTGTTATTTGGACAGCCGGGAAGGTTTCCTTCTTCCCATGTAGCTAAGTAAAGTACGTTCTTAACAGTTTATATATAATGGTTTGAAAAATCCTGCTCAGTTCCAGCTGCAAGTTAATCATCTCATGACTTCAGAGAAGGAAGGCACCAGTGTGGACTGCAAATGGGCAAATATAGAAAGAGAGGAGTTTTTAGGAGATGATTCCTCTTACATGAAGAAGCATGTAGTGGTAGAAGCAAAGTTTTACTGAGGAGTGCTTACTGGAAAATTAAAGAATTATTTAACCTTCTGAAAAAATAAAGACAGATAACATAAAAACTGTCAATATGAGAAATAAAAGAAGAATGGAAAAGCGTACATTGAGGATCCCTAAGTTGCCGTAAGATTTGTCTAGTGGAATTCAGGATACAGAAAATGAAAGGAAATTGTTGATTATAACACTGGGGGAAGAATAAAAATAGATTTATAGGTATGAAAGAGAAGAGGGGAAACATGGCACAGAATAACACAAGTAGACATGAAAGAAGACTGAAAGAGAGTACTGAAAAGTCATGGTCACTCATGAAAAGCCAACATAAAGCCAGTAAGCATGTTGGAAACAGCAGTGACTGGTCAAAAATAGTTTGAATGGTCATCTCCTAGACTGATCAGAGTTTTAATGAAGAGAAACTGAATGGATGTTTTGGCAAGAAATGCGATGACTAGCTTTAACATGTTTTTTCAGATTCTTTTTTTTCTGAAGTGATTGCTCTCTTCCTTCATACTTAAAAAATTAAAATGTGTTACTCTACTGTTGAAATTGTACTTCCACTCCCCTTTACCTCTAGTCTTCTCAAAATTTGTTGCCAGTGCAGCTTTTCCCTCTCAAGAAAATGTTCTGTGCTTCTCTTGGCTTGCTAATAGTCAAACATAACATCTGGCATTAGATTTTGACATGGGTGTGGACTCATTAGTTTATAGAGCCATATAAAAAAATTTCATTGTCCTGTAGTTAGTTACTATTTAGGACATGGATTTTATAGGCAACAGAGGATTTTTTATGACAACAGAGTTGAGCATGCTGCAATGAAACTGCCATCCCAAGTTCCAGAAACTGGAAAGCATATTCTTGATGCTCAGTGCAAGGCTGTGGCCAGCCCTAATCATTGTAGCACCAGTACAAAGAAGGTGTTGTTATGATAAGACACAGATGAAGTTCTTTTTGCCTATCTCCCAGATCCTGTAACTCCTTAGAAATCGAGATGTCCCCAGAAGTGTCCCCGAAAGGTCTATTACTATTTTAATCAGTTTTGTGTCTAAAATACTGCTGCGTATAAAATTTGTTCTGCTTCTGAATTTAATGTATTACTGGATTGAATTAAATATTTTTCAATAATTAGGAAGCATGAATACCAGTCTAGGTATTCAGCTGCTGATAAACCTGAAAATGAATTCTGACTTGGAAAACAGATTGACTTCTTTTTCGTTCATTTAAAAAAAAAAGAAAGAAAACACGGGCTAAAAAGGTTACCTGAGGCAGGTCTCATTTGCAAAAATAGCAGCAATATAAACATAAATATATTAAATATATTACATAAAAGCCAAAGCAATTTATATCTGTACAACGAAGTGCATAAAGAAGTAGTTCATACACAGCTATATAGCTATTAAACTAGCCTATTAATCTATAAAGCAAACTTTGTGATCAGTTAGCAATTTTTCAGTCTTGAATAAGACATTTTATGGGAGTCTAATTAGATCTGTGTTTCAGCTCTGGGAATACCACTGTGTGCACTTTTTCTACAGCTTTATAGGCCATAACAAGTTGTTCCCAAGACACTTAATAGATGAGTCACATTTTCATTACTCACTGGAGCCTTGAGTACATTTAGGACACGTCCTGCAGAGCTGTTCATTTTAGTGGTTCAAGGACACCTAGTGCTGTGGAACAAATGCTTTATTTACAAATATAGATTTAATGAGTTTCTGAAGCACAGTAAGATATCCTTTGATCCTGAAAGATCTGATACATACTAGTGTGGTGCAAACAGAGAAGACAATTCAAATTAAAGCATGTCATAGCTATCAAAAGCATCACAATGGTGTAGTAGCGAAGTAATAGTTCTTTGATAAGCAATCCCCTGGGACTGAAATGCCATTTTAATATCTTCCATAGAAAATCATGGATAAATGACAGTGGGTAAGTGTCCAGGTCACTGATACATTAGCTCAAAGCAGACAATTCTCTTTAATAATGGTGTTCTAGTGTTGCACAAAATTGAGCTTTAAGGCGTTTGGCTCTCTAACTGTATTTTTCAGAATTGCCTACAAAGTTGATTTATACTCATTCTGGCATTGCTCGGATGTTACACTAAAGTTTTACAGCAGTTCTGTAGCCCTGTTTGTGCCCAGTATATCTGTGTGGTGGATGATGTAGCTGTGATCAACCATGTCAGTGCCAAAGGGTGGTGGCACAAGAACGGATGATGTCCTGCACCACTGAGTGGCAGTCCAGTTCTGCATGCTTATGTCTGCATTGCAAATCCAGGACCATTCCTCAGTCCCTCACCGGGGTGTCGTCCATGGGAGTAATCCATCAACATTTCAATAACACATTGTTTACATGAGAAGCAGCCAACTGACCCTTGAAAAATGGGCTACATTTAGGAAAGGTAATATAAAGAGACTCATTGTGGTGGAATTTTAACCAAAAAATGCCATACATTCTCAGCTGCCTATTTAAATTCAAAATACTTGAGAATTACAAGTACTTGAGAATATAATGAGGTTTTGTGTTCATTTGAAGCTGTACAATATTGCTGCTGTATCTATTTATTAAGTAATGCTGTTTGTCTTGCAGCAAGGGTATAGAGGCTTCACGGAAAAATCAGAACCTATGCAAAACTACTTAAAAAACACTAGCACAGAGATGGCTCAGATTTAGGGCACAAGCCACCTACTTCAGATAACTTGCAGGAAGTAGAAGGAAATGTCAAGGAAGTCACAGTCATCCACTGTCCTGTTAAAGATAATTTCTGATTCCAACTGTAATGAAAGCTAGTTACTTGCTGACTCTCGTGGCAGTAGCCTAATAACTCATTTGTACAGTCCTTCATATTGCAGAAATGTGAGACTGATTATAATGTGAAGGAAAAATATGGTAGTAACCCTGGTCTCACTCATCATTCTGTGGAGAAAAACAGTTTGAGCTTAGATACCTAAATATCTTCCACACATAAGTTCAAAGCAATTAAAACCTGCCATTTCACAGTTTAAGATACTCCATAAAGGAAAAGATGAATTGACAGGCATCCTTCTCATAAAGATTTTACATGCCTTTTATAAGTTTTTTGTTTAGATAAGCATCTTGGCAGGAGTATACCTTTTCTCCTATCACACATCAGAGTTAAAAAGCCATGGTAAAATCTGTGTCTTGTGATATGGAAAAGAGCTTCATTAGAATTAGAACAAAATTGTAGACAGACAACTTACTTTTCTTTCCTTCTATGAAGGACTTCAGTCTAAAGCATTTTCGCTTCATACTTCCTGCCAAACTTTGTAATAATAACAAAGTAATAGATAGTTCTTCATAAGAGATGTCTTCTTGTTTTCTTTTTCAAACCTCAGCATCCCTCCATCATTCTCCAGATTTTTGTTCTCCTTTGTCTTACCTATTCTTAATGTCTTTTAATCTCTACTTATTTCTACTTTAATCTCTACTTATTTATGTCATTTTTGTGTCCTGCTTTCACTGGCATCTCACTCAAGCCTCCAATTACAGTTTCAGCAGCAATTTTCATAGGAACTGTGAGCCAGCCAGGGGGACTTTTAGATCCAAGGAGAAAAGCACACCATTTGTGTTAAGGCATCTCAGGCATTGTCGCTCCAGGTTTGTCATCAGAAGACTTTGGTGCAAGTGATTGTCATGGTTTCAGCCAGGACAGGGTTAAGTTTTTGCGATAGCCAGGAAGGTGCGTGGCCAGACCCTACTGTTATTCCATACCACCCCCTGTCATTGCCGGGGTGGGGGAAAGGGACTCTGACTTCCCAGAAGGGCATTCCTTCTGGTGGAGAAAATCTGGCCGATGGGTGCAATGGTCCAGTACTCATTTACTGTCAGGGGTTTCTCTGTGTTTTTGTTTCTTTGTCTTATACTTTCTGTTATTGATATTGTTGCTGCTACTGTTCATTTTCTTATCTCATTGCCGTTTCCAGTAAATTGTTCTTATCTCAGCCTGTGATCTTTGGCTTTTGGACCTGCCTTTGGAGGGAGGGAGAGGAGCAGTGTGTGGTCTTTTTAGGAGGAGTACTGAACTGGAGAATAACTTTCCTAAACCATGCAAGTGATCCAGAAACAGCCTCACCTCAGACATTTTTTAAAATGTATCCTGACTAACAATCTCAATGCAGAGAAGAATCTGGACAAGATACTAAAACTAAAAAGGAAAAACATATAGCAGTAGAGGATATTTAGAAGAGGAGAAGGAAAAAAGTGGAGATTAAAAGAAGGACAAGAAGAAAAAGGAAGAAGGAGAAACAAATGCAAAGAAGGGGAGACTTACCCCTTCCTTGTAAGGCTGCAAAGAAACTGATGATTACTTAAGTAACACCAGATTTGATTTCATCACAACTAGTAAGTTCTCTGCTACTTCTTAATCAGACTTGAGTTCTGAATCCTGTTAGCTCTGAATTCCAGCGTAGTTAGATGGAACAACAAGGTGTAAAAGGTGTACCGAAGAGCAGCTATGTGCAGAGCAGCATATTCACTTTAGCTGGCAAGAGACTCTGCTATAAAAACCTATTTCATATGCACCTTCCCAAAGAAAAACTGCCCTAAGAGATAATTCATCAAACACTGAAAAATAAGTAAGTGTCAGAGTTAAAGATGTTTGTGAATCTTTATTCCCTTATTAAATTATGACACCAGCTTTATACAATCATACACATTTTTCTCGTTTACCCCTGCTTCATTATGTGCAAAGAATGAGCTTTTTAGTATATTCCTATAGTATATTGCTTTAGCTTCATTCAGCATGAGGTCTATATACTTTCCACTATTACGTGTTTAGCTGTTAGGACAGCTATACATTTCCTGCTGACCTGTTCTGTGACTTTCATAGCACACATTTCACAAACATTCCTCCACGTTTCTCTGAAAGAACAGAGTTTCATCATCTCTTCCCCTATAGCTGGGAAATTCAAGATTCACAACACAAGTATCTGAGAATTCAAGCTAATCCATCTGAGTAGTTCACAATGAGTTACATTTCCTATTTTTAAAGGGCAGTTCCCAGTAGCTTCAGATATAGTTGTGAATGTTTAAACATTTCTATGAACCAGCCTGTGAGATCTCAAGCCGGACAATGAAAAGAGAGAACAAAATAACCACCTGGGGAAAAATGTGATTAAAGAAATTTGCCACACAGGAACTTTGCAGTGGAGACTGACTACAGTTCTCCAAAGCGGCTACTGTCAAGTGATGGGATCTCCTTTGTATTTCCCTACAGCACCAGGGCTCTATGATAAGAAGTGTCAGCAACCTTGATAACTAGCAGTGCTGTTGACACATCACAGATAATAAAATGTGCTCTTTGCTCACATAAAATCCTCTGTTGTGCCCGAAAAGGAAGTGTGGACTATAATCCACAGGACTCTGAAGATCTCTGGCAAGGAACTGAAATTTAGGAGACTTCAGAGGTGGGCCTGTGCAAACCTCATGAAGTTCAACAAGGCCAAGTGCAAGGTCCTGCACGTCGGTTGGGGAAATCACAAGCATAAATAGAGGCTGGGAAGAGAATGAATTGAGAGCAGCCCTGAAAAGAAGGACTTTGGGGTGCTGATGGACAAGAAGCTCAATATGACCTGGTACGCTCACAGCCCAGAAAGCCAAATGTATCCTGGGCTGCATCAGCAGTGTGGGCAGTAGGCTGAGGAAGGGGATTCTGCCCCTCTGCTCTGCTCTGGTGAGACCCCATCCATAGTATCACATGCAGATCTGGGGTCCCCATCATAAGGACACTTGTTTGCCTTGTCACTGCTAAGTTCTCTAGTTAAGTAAGAAGGAGGATATTGCTCCCCAGTCAAAGTGTGACCCAGAGGTGATTCTCGAGGGATACCAATGGCCAGGACAGGAGAAAGAAAGGAAATAGGCAGAAACATAGGTTTAGAGAGTAACCTAGGTTTGCAGGGACCAGCTGTGAGGTCATGTTGCTCAGGGTTTTATTCATCTAGATCCCAGAAAAAAACCTGCTGAGGTGTTATTTCAATTCAGAGAGCCCAGGAAAGTTGCTGAGCTAGAAAGCAGGGAAGACCATTTGCAAGAGCCCATTAAGCCAATGTTCTCAAGACTATGATTTTAATTGCTTAATCTTGTTAATCTTCTGTATTTTATTTATTTCAAGTGCTGCCTTATTCCAGACTGTTGGTTACATGTTCAAGTAAAACCAAGCTCTAGAGACAGGAAGAAGTTGGTGCCTTTTGATGTCCTTATTTCAAAAGAAAGAAGGGAACTTTTACCTCATGGTAGCAATGCTGGGTCCTGTTACAAACATGCATTTACAAGACAGGTAATTCCTGAGCCAACTAGAACACCTTCAGTTTAAAAGATGTTTGTGTATCTGATAATTTTGCTCCTAAACAAACCTCCATCCTGCCCTTGATATTAAACGTGTCATTAGAGAGGGATATTCATTGGGCATACAGTCATAACCAGTGCTGATGACCAGACAAGAACCAAGTTTAAAAACAAGGTAAACCGGGCCCTGGAAAAGTTAAGAAAGGTACCAAGCAAAGAGCAGAAGAAGGGAAGCATACAGAGAAGTGTTCTAGAGAAAACAGCTCAAGGAACAAAGGAAAGGAAATTAAGTAAGTCTGAGTCTAGGCTAAGGAGCAAAGCTGAGAAAGAGCTAAGCTAAGCACATAGGACCAAAGTACACAGTATCATTATAATCAAGTAAAGGACTGAGAAAGCAAGACCAAGTGATGAGATGCCTACCTGAGACACTGACAAGCCACCAGCTAGCTTCAGAAATCCATCCTGAGCTCAGTGTTGGCACAGTCAGTCACACCAATTACTCACTGCAGACAGAGGGCAGTTTAGAACTTGCCTGCCCAGGCTATACCTGGTGGGGGCTTGGAATTTAAAAGCTATATGTAAAAAGGAATGACTTAAGCATCCTTGAAACTTTGCAAATATAATGAAAATTAAAGTGTTCACAGAATTTTCAGACATCTAACAGACAATGTGTCTGGAAAAAAAATATTAACTCATTAAGAACTGCCATGGTGTTACCAAAGATATTTCTAGCTTATACTAAAATCTTGGAAATAAATTTGTCGATGAACAATTCGCTCATTGGAGTAGACCAAGTTGAGTAGATATATCACAGAATGTGCATCACATTCACATGTGCATGGTCCTCCATTCAATGCTCATCTGAGTAATTTTAAATGTTATGGTGGCATATAAAAGGTCATTACTTTAACTCGTTGCTTTTTCAGTGATGAAGTTTCCTGCCAAATATTAACAGGTAATTATCAGCTATAAATTTACATGTATGCCTAATGCTATCCCACTTGATCACATAGTTTAAATTAAAGACACTTTCAGCTATGTGCTGGATGGGTGTCTTTAATACCCACTTCTCTTTTATTCAGTTTTCCTCATGAGGAAGGGCTTACAAGACCATACTGTTGTATTCATGCACACTTAGTATCTGCCAATCCACACTCTTCTAGTAGCTTTTGAACTTGTCGGCCAATTTCAAGCACATTTGACAAAGAGGAGCTAACTTACAGATACTGAGTTTCCATACATCGAATTAAAATAGGGAGATAAGCAGAGGAAAAAGAGATTATTGGACCTAATTGAATTTCCATTCCCCTCCTCTGTCATTGATGGAAAGACTGTATCATTAACATTTTATTTAAATCTAGAGAATTCATATTAGAAAGCTATTGTGGATGCCCTGTGACAGAAAAGAAAGCTTCTCAGACTGTAGTTTATTAGGCATCAGAGAATCCAAGCAAAAAATACCAGTCAACAACGCTTTCCATGTTCATAAGTCTCTGTGCTTTAAATAAGCATTACTTGCTAACAGCAAACACTTATTTCAAGAAGTTGTAAAGAGCTTCACCATTACACTTCTGTTTGTAAAAAATGCTCTCCTGTCTTGCTTTAAATAAACAGGTTACTTTTTAGAATGTATGGGAACTGCCTCTGTATTTCTTTCCCGGTGTTGACGTCAAGGAAATTTCACAAAGCTTGACGGCCTGGTAGAAAGCAGTATTCCAAAGAGACCTTGCTCTTGCCCCTATAGTGTTTAGCAGACATTCATAAATAGGACCTGTTTTCCTTCGGTTTTGAGCAAAATCTCTTTTGGACAGCTAATGATTTAGCTAACAACAGAATGACAGAAAAATTGTTGAACCAACTAGGGGACCCTCTTTATATTTGTGCGAAGTTGTTGCAACAGAATTTTTAAAAATTAGTCTGCGAGTGTTTGATGACCAAAGACCTCAAAGAATGAAGACTCAGAGACACAAAATCTTGAAGTTTTAGCATTTAATTTTTAGCAGAATTTTTAACATGTAAGATGTCTAAGAGACTGTTTTTCTTTTTCCTTAATTTCCTTATCACACTTTAGGAATAGTTTCACATTAAGCCAAAAATATATGAAACAAGTAAGAGAAATTCTTGTATGCTATTTTAGGCATGTTTAAAGAAAAATCACTTAGTGTAAGATAAATAAATATTTTTGTAGTGCATATTTTATAAAATTTTGCTCATGCAATTGCTGTCTTCCCAGGAACAATCAATAACACAAACACAACCTCAGTTATTTTTATGTTGGTTTAGATCAGATTGGATTGTTCTCAGCCAAGGCTGGAGCTTTGTTGTAAACTGACACTGTTTTTGTAAAGTGGCATAGGTTCACTGAAAATACCATACCTGTTCAAGATCTAACTGACTGTGTTCATGTGAAGTCTTTAGTAACAAAAAGAATGAATGGTATGTAAACAGCAGAATGAATGTACAATGTCACCTTTTAACTCTATCTGTTGCAGCTCAATTTGCCGTATTTAGGTATGGAATTATCAACATTCACTGAAGATTTTAAATGTGGATACTACACTTCCCAGAGAGGCTCTTGATTTCACAGAGGATCAAAATAGCAGTTAAAACTTAGCAAATTTCAAGGAAGAAAAATCTTCACACACATTTCTGTAATATTCTAAACTATTTTTATCTTTACTACCATTTTCACTTCTATAAATTTGTCATAAAATCCTTGTTGCATGGGATTTTATGTCCTTCCATGTCCATTTTACTTTCTTTTTAAGGAGGAGCAAATACACCTGAAGAGTCTGTCTGCTCCAGTTCACTACTCATGGCATGAAACAGTGAAATTAAAACTGAGTTAGGATTCCACCAGCAACTTCAATGATAAGCATTTGAATATCTGGACTTTGTGTGGTTTTTTCCAAGTCATTGTTCTTCAAGAAACAGATTTTTCTTTGGCCTTACAAGAGCTAGATTTTATCCATTACATCCTTTTTCCTATTTCTCAGCTTTCACTAGCAGTTGTTAAAACAATCTTTATTTAACATGAACTCAAGAGTATTTTCCTGTTCTGGTTACAAAATATTTTTCAGTATATTTTCTTCTAATTTTTGTGATGGTGGCACTGCAACACCTTTATATGTATTAATGGAAAATTTGCTGCTAATCTGCATGTAACTCTTGTGTTTTAAACTGTAATTCTTAATTTTGAAGTATGCCTATATATACACACATTGTAACAATACTGACATCAGTAACAAATAAAGAGAGAAGGTTTAGATTGGATATTAGCAAAAAAATTCGTTACTATGAAGGCACTGAGGCACTGGAATAGGTTGCCAGAGAAGCTGTGGATACCCCATCCCTGGAGGTGTTCAAGGCCAGGCTGGATGGAGCTCTGAGCAACCTGGTAGAAGGTGTTTGCTGCCCATGGCAGGGGGGTTGGAACTAGATGAGCTGCAAGGTCCCTTTCAACCCAACCCATCCTGTGATTCTACACAATTTCTACCCTGATCACCAGATGCACACACACTAATGCATTTCAGAGGAAGGATGACTTTTTCCAGCTCAGTTGTGGCATCTGTAAGTACCATGCACATTACGGGGCAAATCAACGGCCATTTTTCCTAAGTAATAATTGCAGATTTTGACCGTTGCTGGAATAATATATCTCCAATACGGTTGCTTTTCTAAATTTGCTGTTTAGCAGTGGGACTGGCTGCTGGGTTGTTAATGACGAGATTCAGGTTTGATGTTGGCAAAGTTTAATTTCCGGTGCAAAGACCCTGAGACCTTGTGAGACGCCTCTGAAAGGTTGCGATCGTGTTTCGTGTGGCATTTGCCGCCCTGGGCCAGCATGCCACAAGAGAGGGGGTTTCGTGACATTCAACTCCATTGCTTAACATCTCTCCTGAAGGAAAAAGGCCACCAGCCCCGACGGCCCGCCACAACGAGGGTACCGGGCAGAAGGCTGTGTGCCAGCGGCACGGCCCTGCCGGGGTACAGCCCTGCCCGGGAACCAGCGGCACGGCCCTGCCGGGGGTACAGCCCTGCCCGGGAACCAGCGGCACGGCCCTGCCGGGGTACAGCCCTGCCCGGGAACCAGCGGCACGGCCCTGCCGGGGGTACAGCCTTGCCCGGGAACCAGCGGCACGGCCCTGCCGGGGGCAGAGCCCTGCCCGGGAACCAGCGGCACGACCCTGCCGGGGGTACAGCCCTGCCCGGGAACCAGCGGCACGGCCCTGCCGGGGGTACAGCCCTGCCCGGGAACCAGCGGCACGGCCCTGCCGGAGGTTGCCCGCTCCGGGATCGCGCAGGCGGCGGCGCTAGGACCGGGCGGGCAGCGGCGCATGCGCGGGGTGCAGGGCCGCGGGCCGGCGGAGCGCTGCGGGCGGGGCGGAGGGGCCGGGGCAGGCGCGGGGCCGGACCGGACCTTCCCCCGCGCCCGCCGCAGGGCATGGGCGCCGCGGCTCCGTGCTGCGCTGCCGCGCCCCGGCCCCATGAGTCCTTGCCGGAGCAAGTGAGTGCGGGAGGTGCCCGGGCGGTAAGTGGCAGCTGTCCCCCGGCCGCCCTCCCTCCCCAAGGCAGCGTGTCCATCCTGGTCTGGGAGGGACCCGGCGCCCCCGGGCCGTGCCTCCGTTGCCCTCGGCTCAGCTCCGCTGTGCCTCTGGGGTAGCCCGCGGCTTCTCCTTGCCCGGGGATTTGTTATTTTTATGAGAACAGCTGGCCCATCGCTGTCTCCGGGCGGGGCGGGAGGGGAAGGGAGGCTGCCGAGGGTCTCCGCGGGGCGCGGCCGGTCCGGGGTCGGCGCGGCTCCGCCGCCTCCACCTGCGCGTTGGTCCCTTTACAAGGCGGACTCGCCCATCCCTCTTCCCCTGCAGGGCGCCGGCGGCCCGGCCTCGGGAGGGAGGATGTGGTGAGAGGATGGGGCTGTGTCCCGCGGGGGCTCGCCATGGCCAGGGAGGACTCGGTGAAGTGCCTGCGCTGCCTGCTCTACGCCCTCAACCTGCTCTTCTGGGTGAGTGCAGCGGCGCGGGCAGGTGCCGTCCTGGAGGCGCAGGGCGGGCACGGCCGCGGGCTGCCCGCACGGTGCCGGGGGGCAGGAGGTACCGCCCTGGTGCCCTTGGCCCCGTGCCAGACAGCTCCCGCAAGGGAGTACTGTTTATTGGGGGGAAAAAAATGGCTTTGGAAACCAGTGGGAAGTGAAATTGAATTAGGGTTACACGTGGGAATTTGTGTACTTGTTATATGTAGAGAGGGGAATATTCACGGGCGGGTTCTTGACTGGGTGAGTTTCAGAGCATCCTGTGACCCAAGATGAACTCCAGTCTCTCTCAGGTATTTGAGTAGTCTGCCCAGAGTTTTCTGTGCGTTCGGTGGCCAGATCCTAACTGGCAGGCAAGGGCCCTTTTGTTTTGAGGATTTCAGTAAAAGCTGTGTTTATAGCAGCAGGGTTTCTCACTCTCAGCACAAGTGGGTGTGATGAACTCTTGTTGCTTAAACTTTCGGAGCTCTGGAGAAACAGCAGGATAGATATTTTCAGAGTCCTGACTCACTTACAACAAATGAAATCTCTTTGACGTGAATAGATGAGATTTGTGCATGATAAGGGTAAGACAACAAAAGGGATGATGTCCCATACCTGTTCATAAGGGCTGGCTCCTGAGGTCTGTAGACTTGACTGATGCAGGGATAATATGTGGGCTGGGACCAAACCTAGTTTATATCTTTTTTTTTTTCCACCTGTATTCAGCTCTGGATGGACAGGAAGGACATTGACCTGTTGGAGTGGGTCCTGAGGAGGGCCACCAAGATGTTTAGAAGGGTGGAGCACTCATCCTGGGAGGAAAGGCAGAGAGGATTGGGATTTTTCAGCCTGGAAGAGAGAAGGCTTTGAGGTTGCCTAATTGTGGCCTTCCAGGGCCTGAAGGGAGTTTACAAGGAAGATGAAGAGGGACTATTTACTAGAGCATGTAGTGACAGGACAAGGGGGGATGGCTTCAAACTGGAAGAGAGTAGGTTTACATTACATATTACAAAGGAAGAAATTCTTCAGTGTGATAGTAGTGAGTCACTGGGACAGGTTGCCCAGAGAAATTTTGTCTGGCCATCCCTGGAAGTGTTCAAGCTTTGAGCAACCCACCTGTTCTAGTGAAAGGTGTCCCTGTAAAGCAGGGGGTTTGGAATTGAGATAAAGTTCCATGATTACAGAAAACTAAGTGAAAATCAGAATATGAATGAGAGAGAAAACTCTTCAACATCATTTGGAACAGAATGGTACTTTTTGTGTAATGAAAGTGATCTGAAAATCTGTTGAAAGTATGTAACTTTGTATATTGTATTTAGTAGAGATGAAAAATAAATTATTTTCTTAGTCTGTGTAGGAATAAAATCTTTTAATAGAAGATGAGGAAAACTTTCTGAAGAAAAAAAAATGTAATTGTTTCTAGCATTATCATGATTTTTGCTGGACTCTGTACAAAATATAAACTCCTGTGTTTTCTTTTAAGATGAAGGTTGCCTGGCCTCAGCTGCCCTGAGTTCAGCTTCGGATTTTTATACACGTGCTATGAGACTTGTTCACTTGTATTCACGTGAACATTGACATGGTTGAAAATATTATGTCCTGCTGTTTGCCTTTTGGCTGTTTTCCTCTGGTTTCCATAATTCCTGCTTTGAGCTGTCCTCAACAGTTCCTACTTGCACCTTAACTCACTGCTTTGTCCCCTTAAGCTTCCTCTGCTCTTTTCCCTTGCTCTCAGTTCTTGTTGCCTGCTATGTCACAATCAGATTTATTATTCAGGAACAGCTCTTTGTAGTTCAAGTGGACATTTAGGTGGTACCCACATTGCACGTGAGGCTATGCCTTCATGCCGTGTCAGTAACATGTCATGTGGCAATGGGAGGCTTGTTGCTGGAGCTGAGTGCTTCGTTTTTCAGTCCTGAAATGCTTTCTTTGTGTAGGAAGGCCTGCCCTTCTCTTTGGAGGGGGCTGGTGTGTGGTGCTGCAGTACCTCTCTAGGGAGATCAAGGTCTCACCTAGGAGATTTAAATGTGTCTGGCCACTTCGCTCAAATTTTAAGTTCCTTTCCATGTCAGATTGCTCCTTCTCACTTTTCATTGTTTCGTTCACATGTTTCTTTTGTGGACCTCAGGCATGGAGCTGTGCAGCGTCTTTGAGCTTGTCAGGGGAACAGCACTAACGGCATCTATCAAGTGGTCCTCTTGTTGGCTTTGTCCCTTTTTAAGTTATGTCTAGATTTGGTTTAAAGCATTAATTGCTAGAAACAATTTCCCATTCTTTTGATTTTGTTGCCCTTTTAATAACAATGTCCCCCTTACTTAGCAAATGCGATTTTTTTTTCCTTAGTCATAATAGGATAAAAGGTCTTTTGAGTCTGTTATGGTATAACAAGTGATGGTAAATAAAATGGCAAGTTCTTAATCTTGTCTCCAAAATACAAAAGTTGTCTTTAATTTATCTTTCTAGCTGTGGCCTGGACACTGGAAAATACACCCAAACAGTTAAGTGAAATCTGTATGGTGCTGAAGCATATCAAGATGTTATTAATATAATAATAAATAATAAAAATATTAAAAGTAAATAATAAATAATACATGCTAGCATAGCAGATGACTTGCACCACGGATATTGCAAAGAATTAAAGCTGTTTTCCATAATGTGTATAAAATTACAGGTGTTGGAACTCAAATGAAAAATTGGCCAGTCCATTTAGAGTCCTTGGGATTTTGCAAAGCAGATGAATGCATTGTTTTGGCTGAAACCAAATAAACAAATAAGCAAGAAAACCCTTGAGTCTTCCAGAACTGTGTGTTAAGGAGGAGTACGTGTGGTGGGTGGGTAGTTAAATGTATAGCAGTTACATCAGACTTCTTTGGACGAATGAACATGAACCTCTTTCCACTCCCTCTCTGGTTCTGTTCAGATGTGTATTTAACAGCTAAATATAAATCTTCTGTCAGCTGCTTGTTGTAGTGAAATCTCCCATATCTTTTCCTCTGTCAGAGCTTGACTTTTCTTCTGTTCGTATTAGTGGAAGTTTTGCTGCTGCCATTTCTGAGTGTCATAGCATGACCTACAGTGTACAGTTCTCCTGTGGAAAGTTCCCCTAGCAGCAGGTGCTTCACCACTGGAATGGGCATGGCATTTGTGGTTTTCACTTGCTGTTGCCCGTCCTTCCATCTGCAAAGCTTTAGTTTGCTGGTTGCAAATAAATACCAACCTAGGTTATGGGCTGGATGTCAGGAAGTTTAGATTAGATTAGATTAGATGCAGCCGTGTTCCTCCTGAGAACGGTGGGTTCTGTCCCGACAGGTAAAGACAAGAGTGCTGCTGTGATTCCAAGGTCTGTATGGACCTCCTGATTTGCGACATAGACATGTAATTCTCTCCAAGCTTGATCTTGAAGGGGTTTCTGCTTTCTCGTGCTTTCTTCCTTCCCAAGGGCCATTGTCTCCCAATTACTTCCAGCTTGTTGATAATGTGCCCAGTGGCTGTGTCAATTATCAGTGTTCAGCTGAAAACTGTGAAGATGTGCAAATGGCGTGTGTTGGCTTTTTAAAATCATGGTTTGATTACAGGTCCTGGCTGGAATAAGGAGATATTCTCTTCTTGTTTCACTGTGATGGTGTTCAGCAGTAGGTATAACCACACATTGTGCAAAAAGGATTGCTTTCTTCAAGCTGAGAGCACGAAGCTTTTGAAGTCCTGAATAAAACTCTGCAAGAGTCAGTAGTCACTATCTGGTAAGGTCTGACTGTCAAGCTCTTAGAAGAGAACATCTGAAGTAAGCTTCGAAGTGTGTTTAGTGTGCAGCTGTCCCAGTGTGTGTGACTTCAGCATCTGTCATTGCCAGCTTGGTGAGGATAGACTAGTGCATATGAAGCTCCTTAAGGTAACAGAACTGGCTAGTCTGATCATGAATACTGCTGAAAAACTGAAGGTGCAGATGGTGGTTGCAAAACACTGCTGTCTGCATTATTTGGTTGTTTTCAGTGCCTATGGAAGCAGAGAATTGAGAGGTGAGAGAGCTTTTATCAGTCACTCTGCTGCTATCCTTGTAGGTTCTCCAGAGTATTAAGTGTACAGCTGTGTGCTCTGTTTGAAAATAAACTTTTTTTACTGGGCTCAGCTGATGAGCTGTGATGTACCTGTGTGTGCATGAGAGGGAGGCAAGCAGGAAGTGTTGTTCATAATACTTTGTCACTTTTGACCTAAAGTCTGTTTAGCTGTAAATAATCCATAAGCAGTCACCTGAAAGCCCAAGGCTCTGTTTTAGTGGTTCATCATTTTTTTGTAATGGACCAGTAAATGTACTGCCTTTAGTGCTCCAGAAAAACACTGGTTTTGTGGAAGTGAGTGGATTGGTACTTCAGGAGCTGCAACTTGCAGAAAGCCTTTCTTCTTACAAGATGGACATAAATTTGTTTTCAGTGCTCTAACTGTTGTTGATTAAGTGACTGACGCTGGTGATAGACCTGATCTGGAAGCTTTTTCCATGGTCAATTGAATCATGCATCTGACTGCAAGATGTCTCTTTCATAGAGTGGAAGTTGCAAATTCAGGACTTCCTCAGTCTTCTAACTTTTTTGACAGTATTTTTTTTCACAGTGTCCTGTACAAGGATATCCTTCAGACTAAACCCTGCAGTTAACATTTGGTTTCATTCTTCTGCAATCCTCATACATACATGAATGGGCATCACTTTTTAGTGTAATTTGCAAGACTGAGGGATCCAGCTTGATTCTGTGTTCTGTAACACTGCTATTTCCAGTATATTAAATTCTGGACAGCCAATAAAAGAGAAGACCTCCAAAAATGCATGATTTGGTGTTTTGTGGTCAAGACTTAGTGCTTAGCTAAGCAGCCTATCTTAGTGGTTCTTGAGGGAAGACGTATTCCTACTGATTACTATTTTTCTGTTCTCAGTGACAATACTGGTCTTTGTTATATCTAGATAGTTTGTGTGTCAGGTCTTGGAGGAATTTAGTTTTGAGCTTTGCAAATATATTTTATGCAGCTTATGAGACTGCAGGGTTTTTCCTTCTGGTGGGGCTTTACTGAATTGGCAAGCTCATGACACTGTCCCAGCTCAGTAGCATTCCTGGGTGTAACATGAGTATCTTCATTCATTTTGAGCACTTTATAACTTGTCCTCACAGAATCCCTCTTTGCCACACTTTGGGATGCTGCCATTGTTCTATATTTTGCTGTGGTCATTTCCCCAGTTAAACCACCTTTGCAAGCATTTATACTAGGCAGACCTTCAGTCACAGAACATTGTCAGCCTGTAATAATGGCACAGGCATAACACAGGAGATACCGGAGTGCAAGTATCCCCTGTGGGTTGTGCTAGAACAGGAACCAGCAAATGGTGCTGAATACAGGGAAAATTCAGCCTCCTGGCTGCTTACAATTGTAGGGGATTAAGCAAAGCAATAGTTTTGAGACATACAAGGCTGTTCTACTTTCCTTTGCTGCTTAGCCATGTATGTTCTTTAAAAAAGTTATTAATAGTCGAAATAGATTAACTAGATAGTGATAGTAAATGCAACTAAAAGCAACACAGTAGTTTTACTAATTTTCTCAATTTTTTTAAAGAAAAGCAAAGTATAACTTGGAAGGAAGGGTGCAGGAAAAAGTCTGTATAGACTTTCTGTCTTGAGAAAACTGCCAAAATATTTTTTTTTTCTTCTGGTGAGCATGTGAGGCAGGAGCAGCTGCCGTTCTGTTGCTTGTAATTGAGGATGACTGTACTCTAGTGCTGCGGACAAATCAAGGTTGTAAGTTGCAGTTGACTGTGTCACAGGTGGTAAGGATCTCTTAACTGATGATTAATAGTGTCAGTGGATGTTTGAGCCAAGACAGCGATGTTGCCACTTTTCTTTCACCTTGCGAGCTTTTTTTGCCTAGGGATATGCTGTTTCTGTTGAGCAATGTTTAAGATTTCCTTCAACAGTACCATCTAATTTCACTTGTGCAGTTGCAGCCAATAAACACTTCTGGCAGGTAGTGGAAATTGTTTGCATCTATCTCGAGCTTGTGTTTGTGAGCAAAGTTAGAAAAAAAAAATCACGTAAAATGAAAGTGGAGCAAATTTGCAATTAGTTTTCCATTTGAGTGCTTTGCACGCTTACATCTAGTTTTGCCTATGTGTACTACTTGAGAATTCAGAGCAAGTGAATATGAGCGTTGTGCTAGGAAGTAACTAAGGATGGTTGGAAACAGTGGTATTTTATTTCCTGTTTTCTCCAACTTCAAATGCATGTGTTGAATCTTGTAATTTTTTTTGCTTTATTTTTCAAGTCTGTTGTGACATGAGAAAGAAATCAGTCTATCCTGCCTTCTGTGAAACCATATTCTGCACAGAGGTTGTTTCTGCTGTGTTTTGACTTCCACTCTTGGTGGTGGTATTTGTAGATACTTGGAATGAAAAGTTTGGGTCAATGTTTTAAGTTTAAATGGCAAATAATATCCATTGAAATGAACACTGCCTGGCCAGGTACCTGTAGCACTGTAAATTATTCTAGGCTAATATACTCTGATTTTAGAGACTGCACTTTAGACATGCATAATTAAAACCTTATTTTCTTAGCATTCTTTGTATAAAGAAAATAACTGTGGCTTCTGTGGGAATATGCTGTCTTTTTAAAGGAATGCATTCAGTAGAGGAAGCTATAGGAGGAGTTTTAAATGACCAGAAGTACTTCTAATTCTGGTATTTGAGAAATCTTTTACTTTTTGGTGTCTTTAGGCTGTATTATTTATACAACATTGTTACATTACCAGACTATGTCCTAACAAAGTAGAGTTTAGCCCTAAATCAACTTTGTCTACCTCTACATAACCTTTTATCCCAAGTATCTTTGTACGTGATGTGTCTCACCCTGAGTGGCATGTCAGCTATGGATTGCTGGATGAGTTTCTGGAAAACTGTCCTGAAAAAGAGTGGTTGGATGTGGTGATGGAAAGGAAAAAAACCAAACCCAAGATCCCACCCCAATGTTAGAAATTGCATTAATATGCTTTTTAATTGGCATTCAGGAATAAGTGAACCACAGACATTTTTTGGGTAATACTCACAATTAACTTGTGGAACTTGTTGCATCAACCTTGATGAATCACGAACCTGTGCTGATAAGATTTGAGCCCGTAGCTCAAGGGGAAGGAAATCTTCAAAACTATGTGCTTATACTGGTAAACCACAATCTGCAGCAAACTGGAAAGGTCCATCTGACTTGTAGGTACTTGTACATTTTTTCTTCCTTTAAATTCACATCTCCTTTTGTAGAAGGTAGCTATCCAATTATTCGTGAATCTCCAATACCCTGTACCCAGTACACTTCTGTACCCTGAAGCTTCTCTATCATCTTGAATCTGTGGTAGGCTCTAGACAAGGCTCATAGGAATAACAATTTTTAAAATATCTTGTAGCTATTTCACAAGGTATAGGGGACAGTTTAATTTTGTGCATTTTTATAGGAATATGTGATTTAAATAAAAATGCAGGTTCATTTTGATCATCTTTGTGTGCTCATGGGTATTCATGTGTAAAACAGGAAAGTTAGGTGATAAACCCACAAACGGTTAAGATGTAGTCCTGTGGATCATAGGAAATACATGCTCTTTTCTTTGTGTTGCTCTTCCAGTTAAATAAATATATATATATGGTGAATTTAAAAATAATTTGCCTGTATCTCTGAGATTGACTACTGTCCATGAATAAAAGCAAACTCTTAGAGAAACAAAATTAAGAGTATATTGTGTATATGTGAAGGCATATCATCTTGATGGTGATGTGTGGATTGTGATATGGATTGGGATGCTTGAGCTGGGATGCTTGAGCTGTGATCATTGCTCTGGATTACCTGCGATGAACAGCACATGCCTGCACTTCTGCAGAGCAAAAGACATCCTGACAGTGAGATGGTTACTTTTGAGGGAAAAGTGGCGCAAGTCATATCCTGACAAGAAGTGCAGTGCTTGAGTAGTCATAGAGAGGGTGGTTAAAGAAATGCATGGACTTCCTCATCCCTCTTTGCTTTTAATGTACCCTTGTGCTACACAGGCCAGAGGCTGATGTGGGTCTGACACAGTAGAACTGTACCTCAGCATTGTTTGCGTGGTTGGGCTCTTGCTGTGCTTTCTCTGGGCGCCTTGAACAGCCACCTGCTGGAAAACTTGCTCGTGTTCCCTGGGAGGGTGACCTCTCAGCAGCCTGTCAGTGCTCCAGCAGTTGCCTTATTGCAAAGTGTGCGAGTTCCAGCCCGTGCCAAATGTGGAGCAGGTTGCTAACTCACTGTTGCAGCTGTGCAAGCAAACCCAGATTGAAAGTGCAAATATGAACGTGCTTCAGCTGTTTACTGAGGTGGGAGTGGACCAAGGCATAACCTTGTAGGAAGCTTAGCGAAAACAAAATATTGGAATATCTATCGAATTAAAGGTCCTTTTTTTAGGAAATAGGGGATTTCCCTTTTTTGTAGGCAATTCTTCTTTCTCAAAACATTTCAATGGTTTTGCTAGGTACTACAGAAACACAAGGCCTCTTGTCCCCCCTCCTCCACCCTTATGTCCCTCTGACCCAAAAAATGTAGCTGTCTGTTTATCCATGGACATGAGTTATCTGTGTTTGTTCAGTGATCTGAATGTTGAATCTAATAGTGAAAATCCTGTGAAAAGCATTGCAGCATACTCTGTTCACGACCTTGTAATGATGTATCCCCCTGCCCCCTTGGTAAGGGTAAATCATAGCTCAGATTACCCAAACCAATTTTAAGAGGAAGATTTTCACAAGGTTTGGTTTGTGTGTTTGTTTGTTTGTGGTTTAGTTTGGTTTGTTTTTTTATTTTTAACTAAAATTAGAGGACATATTCTGATGAATGTTGTCATATGTTGGAAGTCATTTCCTTGGAGCCAGAAACCTTTTCATGCAAAGCAGGTTGCTCTGTAATGCTGCTAGTCAGCATTTCATTATGGATATCAAAGCATGGCCTGAAGTTGTTTACCCCATCTGTTAAAATAAAAACGATCATGTGTGATTTTTGGTATGGAAGATACTTTTAATCTTTCTCCAGTTTAATAGGTAAGAAAAACCCTTTCTCAAATTTGAGCACAGTAAAATGAACATGTTAGAATGTTTGAATGAAAAAAAATGATGAGGGGGTGAACACAGGTGTGCAAATAGCAATATAAATTGGACTTGTTCCCTTAAAGACAGAAATCCATGTTCATTTTTTAATTGAAAATGCAGATTTATTTTACAGTTTAGGTATGGCCTCAAAGACAGTGGGAGTAGAACTTTCCAAATAACAGCTAAAAATATATACTTAATGAATTACAGATGATTTTATATTTTCATTTTGCTATCTAATTTATGTAAGAGTTCCAAAGGCAATTTAAACTATGCTTGGAAATGATTGCTCCTAATAGCTGAAGTCTGTTGTTGGATGGTGTAATTCAGTTGTCTGAGAAAACCTTAGTAGCTTTAGAAACTTTGTTAGAAATTCATTTGCAAATTTAATGTGTTATTGTGTGCATATTGCTCATATATAAAAATTGAATTTATTACCTTGGTTTAATCAGTGTGAAAATATATTTAAAATAGAGTATGACAGCAGGCATCGTTGTGGACTCGTCAGTGTCGTGTTGATGGCTATGCAACATACTGTGACAGTTCAGAATTAAACCCATAGTGACTTGTGCAGCCAGCTGCAACAAATGAACATGTTTTACTGCATACTATCACATTATATTTACAGCACAGCAGACTGGCTGTCATCAGAGAAGCTTGAATGAAACTTTTTGGTGAAATGATGTTACTGCTAATGTGAGAATTATCGTAGCAGTTTTATTTGTCATAAACTTGTGTTCTTTCATCTGATTGCTTGGTACAGTTTTTAACTGTATTTTACATATAAATTAGTTACAAAACAATGGCTGAAGTAGGGACTGCCAGTTTTTTGGGGTGACCTTTTTACCATCCTTCAAATGAATCAACAATAGCTGTAATCAGGACCTTGTCCCTGCCCATGACTTCTTGAAAATCACTTGGCAGTGAATTGCAGTGATGTGCCTGCTGATACTTGCTGGTGGGTTTGGATGCACACCAAGGTTTTTGGGGAGGCTGTTATTGTTCCTGCCTACTGAGTGCCTGAGCTGAGTTGTAGTGTTAGTGTTGATGGACTTCCTGTGCTGCTGGCTGAAGATCTGCATGTGCTGTAGGTAGTGTGAAGTGGTGGGTGCCTGGAGCTTTTTTGATGTCATCTGGCACTTGAGGATGTTTAGTGCTTTTACAGGGCAGCACATCTGCATGTTGAGTCAGCAGGAGGCTGTGGAGGTCAGACATGTGTGTTGTGTTCTTATTGTGATTCCCTTGTGGCTGTGGAGCAGGTGAGCAAGTGGACTGATGGATGGGAGCTAGTGCTTGATAATCTTTTGTCACTAAAATAAACATCAGTCATTATGCAGGGCAGTCCGGTGTTGCAAAGGCATCTTTCATCTGTCAGCGTGTTCCTGCCCTGAGGCTCACTTCTGCTGATCAGAAGGGATGCAACTTTTTCCCCATCACTTCCTTCTGTTAGTGAAGAGCTGCCAAGCCATGCTGGCTTATGTGCTGTGAAATACACCTTTTGTAATCAACTTATTGCTGAATTGCTTTTTTATCAGTTTCTTTCACAGGCCTCCTTTTTTTCAAGAGGAGCCTGTTGTATTTGCCTTCACTTTCTGACCCATGCCTTTCTGCTGCCCCAGCTGGACACTGTTACTAACTTTCATGCCTGTGAATGGAGTGTGTCACAGCACTCTGGCTTTCAGGTCATTCAGAGTAATAATTCACTTTTGGACTTTCTTGAAAATACAGTGGCCAAAGGTGCCTCACTAGGAGTTTGATTGGCAGGAGGGTGTTGCACAGGTGATCTGTGTGTAACATCTGTGTAGCAGTGAGGTAAGGCATTGTACTTGCTCAGAGCAATGCTGACTGAGCTCTTGTGCATTGTAAGAGTAGCAGAAATCAGTAACACCTGAAGCAGTTAATGGTGGTGAGATCATGCCAGGCACAGGAGAGGTGGGTGGGTGAGCTGCAGCCTGGCTCTCACAGGCTCTATAGGTGGAATGTTTTTGCATGTAATTTACATCAGCAAGAAACAGTAGTAATTGTCTGTTAGCTATTTACACTAAGTGAGAGCACCCAGGGGAATCTAAATGGCTAAAATCTTTCTGAATGATGCAAGAGGCCTCTCATAGAGAGGTTGTTCTTACAAACTGAAATGGTGTTCATGTAGTTACATTATTTGTGAAGGTTATGTTTCCTAGGTTAAAGGGAGCAGTCCTTCTCTTCTTGTTCATAAGTGAAGAGGGAGTCACGTTCTCTGATGTGGTCATTGAGCATTTCTGTAGAAGTCACACAGCCATGTGTTGGCCTCAGCTTGGTAATGTATCTGCCTAGATTTTCCACAGATTTTATGTGGGTAAAAATACATATCTAGGTAGAGAAGACTCAATTTAGGCAGGCAGAACAGAAATAAAAGTTCTTGTCCTTCCTGATTTGCCTTTGCATGCAAGTCCTTTCTTCTAGCAAGCTGAATGATTCTCTTAGTGACAGGTCTCTGTTCAGTACTTTTGGTCTCCAGGGGGTCCTTTCTGTCCCCTCTGCCTTTAACCTGGTTGCTCTGTGATCTCCCTGTTGTCTGTGAATAACCTGCATGCTTCAATATGCTGCCAAATCTTACCTCTGCTGAAGGAGCAATCTTGCCTTCCTCGAAATCCACCTCCTCTCACTGCTGTGTACAATGTGTTGCCGCATGCTGAAGGCCGAAAGAAAATTCGTGCAGTCTGAGAGTTCCTAATGGACAGCAAGGAGTAGGCAGTCCACCAGTCTGGTGTTTGAGGAAGAATATTATTTAGAAAGCGATCATTTTTCTGGTACTGTTTTTGTAGCAGGACTATGTGGCTCTTACTAAAGTTACTGAGGAGTGTTTTGATGGACTTCTCACTTCTGAACACCACTGTGGTAACATGAAGCAACCCACTTTATCTGCAATATTTTACCATAAAGAGAGTGGTCATCTGAGCTAATGCTTTTCTGTGTGTATCAACAGGTCTTTCAGGGAAATGTGGAAGGTTAAAAACATTTTTATTGCCTTTTGACTACAAGAAAGTAGGCTGGCTGTTTGTAGTCTGCTTTACCTCTCTAGTGTTTTGACTGCATGTGTGGTATGTTTGCCTGATGCTTTCTTCCAAGTAGATAGGAATTTATTTAGGAGATTCCAGTCATCTTGTTGTCCTTGTTCCTGCAGCTTCCTGCAAATAAGACAATAGAAAATGTTCTTTACTGTTTTGCCAGCCAAAACAGATCCCACAGAGTGTAAAGAACATGAGTGAACATAGTTGAGCTGTAGCATGCACTAGCTTTCAGGGTATGCTTGCAGCATGCCAAGCACCCAGCCCTTGCTGGCAGCACCCAGACCCAGGGCAGTGCCTGTACTTTGTGCATCAGATCTGAAAACTAGGAAGAAGCTCTGGGATAGGAACTGGGAGTTCTGTGAAACTTTAAAGGCAGAAATAGTCTGCTGTGGGCATGCTGCAGGCAGGGGAGCCAGTAAGGACACAGAGTGACTTCTCCTGTTAGATTTGAACCACTTAACTTGTTCTTCAAAACAACTTCGGGGGAATATGAGGGCATATGAGAAGCTAGATGTTGAGGAAAACAGGAGATTAGCACTTCTTACTGATTTAAGAAACTGTAAGTATAATGCTGATGTGTCCTGCCATACCCCTATACAGCGCATGAAAACAGTAGTATTCAGGAGAGTCAGTATGCTTAGGTGTCCCTCCCTCAGCTAGATAGTGGTGCTTCTGAGGTCCTGTGTGTTCTGTGGTTCAGGTCTAGGTGCCCCCGTGAAACTGCGTGAGGAATGCCTTGTCCTCTGGCAGTACCTCTGCTACAGCAGCAGCAGAGCTGTGCTGTCACAGCATGGCAGGTTCTGAACATGTCGTTCAGGTTTGACTTCTCAACAGAATCAGAGGGCAGAGCTTCTCCTGGTAAGTTCCAGGTGTCCTGAAGTGTATGATGGCATCAGGTGACCAAAATCCATCTGCTGAGGTGGTGGCAATTCTAGGTGGGCTCAGTCTTGGAGATTTGCTTGCTGTGGGAGCAGTCCTGGTAAAAGGGTAGTGGCTTTATGCCTCTGAAATGCCTGACAGGTTAGGTACCCAAATGCTTTATATGGTTTATAATTGAAATGCGGTTAGTTTTATTTTCATTTTATGGTTCAGGAAACTGAGACATAGTGTTCATGGTGTCACTCTATCTGCATGAGCAAGACAATCAGATTCTTCTAAATTTAACCCAAAGCTAAATCTCTTCTGTGTGTCAATGTATCAGTACTGTTCTGTCAGATTTTTCTTCACTAGCTGTGTACCTGAGCATAGCTTCATGATTTCATGCAGACTGATGTGTATCACTTCTGAGCCCTGAAAGAGTCTCTGATTTTTGTTGTTTCTATGGTATGTTGTGCAGTGGTGGGATAGGAGCCAGCAGTAGCATCCTAGGTGGAAAAGAAGATTATTTTCACTGGCTGCCTAATACTTGGGCAACAAACCAATTCTAAGCACACAGAAGTACAGTTTTGGGGACACTGTTCAAATAAATGAATGCATGAAAAATATTAGTGATGATTGATCCTCTACTTAAATTATGAATGATCTTGCAATTTGCTTTAAACACATGATAAATAACTAAATGTTTTTTTTTTAGTTGATGTCCGTCAGCATATTAGGTGTTTCTGCTTGGCTGAGAGACTACTTGAATAATGTTCTCACTTTAACTGCAGAAACAAGGTAAAGCTTTAGTTAAACTTTTAATCTGTGTGAGTGACTGATTGTGGTAGATGTTGTTCATTCTGTATGGCAAGCTTCCTAATTAGGATTTGTAGAATTAAGAATCCTTCAGTTAAACTAATAATTTTTTTATTTAAAGGTGCATTTTTTTGCCACAATTTCAGGCATCAGTTGAAATTAGAAACGGGGAAAGGATAGGGTTTCAATCCTGTGCCTTTCTCTTCTGACAGGGTTCAATTTTTGGCCCTTTGACAACTTGTAATCATATTATATTACTATTTAGTTTTGAATACTTTATTCAGTCCAGAGATTTAGGAATTCTGTTAATTTTATTGCACCAGTGTTTATGAGCCCTAGTGATAAAACAGGGCCTCACTGTGCTACTTACTGTGCAAGTGCAGGACAGGAAGATTGCCTTTGCTCCAGAGAGGTTTTGGACAATGCATTACTTTTTGGTACTCAAATGCACCATTTGACCTTAAAACCACGTTGAAGAGATTTCTGTGAAATGTGTAAGGTGCTGGAAAGAACACATCTGCTAATCAACCATTTTCTTTTTAATGGCTGTATTTTTCTTCCTATGTATCATTTTTGCGTGATTGTGCTTTTTTTGATTATTGTTCTGATTGGTTTTAGGGTGGAGGAGGCTGTCATTTTGACTTACTTTCCTGTGGTCCACCCGGTTATGATTGCAGTCTGCTGTTTCCTCATCATAGTTGGAATGCTGGGGTACTGTGGAACGGTAAAAAGAAATCTGTTGCTCCTTGTCTGGGTATGTTTCATAACTTCTCTTTTGTTTCAGGAGTTAGAAAGGTTTTAATCCACAGGCACTTGATAAATACTGATTATTTTTTATTACCATGTTGAGTTATGGTATTGGTGAGGAATTGTAATTGCAAAGCACACAGTAGGAAATAATTTATTGCCTAGACTGCATTATGCTGTGACTGAAAGACAAGCAGTGTCTCAACTGCAAAAATCCACTTCATTTAGTAGAGGAGTTGGTGAAGGGAAAAATAACTCAAACTCTTAAGTACTAATAATTATAGGGACATGAGTCTCAGTACTCTGAAATAAACCCATATGCTACTGTTTTGACTCTTAGCTGTGCAATAGCTACCTAACCTAGGCTTTGCTTTATTCCACAATTGACTGTGTGTGTAAAGTAACAGCACTTGTAGCTGACAAAAGTTAATTCTGAGTGTGTTCAGAAGCTTTGTCTTCTCTTACATGGATGTGGAATTTTTCAGTTGCATTTGGTTGCAAGCAAGTTTTAAAATAAATTCCAAGTACTCATCTTTTTCCTTTGTTTGGAGAGTATATAACTGAGCTGGAAGCAGCTGAAGTGTAGTAGTCTTTCCTGCGCATGGCTCTGTGTACAGTTTAACTGTGACGTGGCTTTGACCGTCAAGGGAGCCAACTATTTTCTTCATCTGGAAGTCAGTGAATTTGAGGACAATAAAAGAAACAGTCAACCAAAAACAAACAAAAAAAATGCCATTCCAGCAAAAGCCCATCAAGTTCACACAAATTTTAAAGGTTTAGAGTTAAAATTTTTAGCCTGTTGGCAGTACTGAAATCCAAGAGTGCCACATACCTGTATGCTTCTTAAAAGTGTAGCTGTAGCTCTTTGCAGAATTGGACTCTGTTTTTTAACATGAGGATAAGCAGGATTCCAAGCAGTCTGTAAGTCCAAGAGAGCAGGAGCAATGGATGTGAAAGAGGTGTATCAGACTTGACTACTCTAATTACAGTAAGAGAAAGTGGGCAGATATGACCCTTCACCTCTTGAGGCTATCCAGGGTCCTATGCAAGTAGAGTTGGGCTCCTGCTGTTTTTTCACTGCAGTGTGTGTTTTTCACTGAGTTGGGTTCTCACAAAGTGCATTCAGTTGAATTTTTCTTGTGGATCTGTTCAGGCTTGAGTATGTGACACCTAAACCTCATGGATTTTGCACGAAATGACCATAAAACACCATGAGAAATTGACAGATTTATTCAACCTTAGCTTTTCTCTAACAGAAATATTCTAACTGCAGAATAAACAGTTACAAAACTGTATTGGGGTTTTGTATTAAAATGTCTTTTTTTTTTTTTTTTTTTTTTTTAATTTTGAGAGGGTTGGAGAGAGCTTTATTTGGTATCTCCAGCTGAACATCTGCAGCAGAAGTTTTCCTCGGTTGCAAGAGGGCAGTGCTGTTTCTCCTTTCAGATATTTTGTTAAGCCTGTATGCAATGTGAAGATTATTCTTTCAAAACTGTATTGTTGGGGAAAACTCTCATTTAAATCTGAATGTGTTAGAGTAACAGAATAGTCATGCATTTTTTATTTCTGGATCTTACCTTGCAATGTTAAAGTCAATGGGAACAAGTTCTAAGACAATTACTTAATTATGGGCACATGCTTCAGAGTAATGGATTAATGTAATTTAATACCATGTAATTATTTCTTTAGTAATATTTCTTACATACCTTAAAAGGGCGTTGTACATATTTCTGTTTCATCTAAATAGTGAAAGTAATAAAATATGATAAACTTACTAAGCCTTAGGGGGTTTTCGTAAGGTTATAAGATTACTTTCATAATCTGTTCTTTATTTTATAGTTGTGATAGTTTTTAATACTAATTAAACTAATTAACAGGTAAAAACAACTATACGATGTAGATCAATGCCATGTAGTATCTGGGGAAAGAAAACGTCATTTTCAGTATAAGCTTTGAAAAAGCCCACCTAACTATTTCAAGAGAAAATGAAGTTAAAACTAGTTTTGGCCTTCAGTTTATTTACACTGCAAGTGGAAAGAAAAAATCATTTATAGCCTTTAGTGCCATCTGGAAATAAATCAACTGAAGTGTGTTTAGGCAGTCAAGTTATACTAAATCAAAACAAGACATTTCTATCATTTTATGTTGCAATATTTCATTTTCAGCAGCTTGAGATTTGCTCTTGCTAAAAAAACTGATAAGCAAAACTAAATGATATCTTCCTAAGTATGTCATTGTCTTTGATTGATTGTTAAATGAATGCAGTTATGTTATACCATAGAGAAGTATGCAGACATAAGTCAATGCTTCATTCATCAGACTAATCCGAAAACTGATGGATCAACAAAATGAGCTTTTGTTCAACCAGATGAACTAAAAGAAAAGAACCTTCATGTTAAACATTAACAACCTCTTCAATCATGCTTTTAATCTTCTTTTTGAAGTACATGAAAGCCATAATGATGGCATGCACAGATATTTGGATACAAGTCTTGACATCCTGGCAGCGTGCTCATTGCTAGTGCTGATGTTAATTGAAATGGATTTTTATAAAATGTAATAAAGTGTAAGGACAATAAAATAGAGATAGTGTTAGGTTTTAATACATTTGAATACATAATCATTTTCATTTGTTTTTGAAATTTTGTCTTGCAATTAAATGCTTGAAACCTTTCTGTCTTCACATGGGGGCATAAGTATAAATCAAACTCATGTTTGCTCAGCTTAATAGAAGGAAAATGTAAAACCACAGTCGTCTGAGGTGCATACTCTGGAGTTTTTGTAGAACCAGCCTTTTAAAGCTATGATCATTTAATTTCAATCACTTCAGAAATATGTCCTGAAGGGTAGTTGGTCTGAAGAGTCCGTGTGTACCTTGAGTTTCTATATTTTTTTTGTGTGATTGACCAACCTCCTCATGTAGAAGTAGCTGTGATGCCAGCCTAAAGTGGAAGATCTGGGCTTTTCCAAGTCACTGACTTGGATGCATGAAAGTCCAAGGATGGGAAAGTAGAGTCCAGGTTTTATGGTGGTTGGTACAGTTCTTTCAAAAAGATTCGTTCTGGGTTTGGAAAAAAAATACTTTGCCTCTCTTCTTCTGAGGCCCTGTACATTTTGGATTGTTTTCGAAGTCTGCTGTGCACATTGCCTAACAAAAAATAACCCAATATATTCTTTAAGAATAGTAACCTTAAGTATGTTTTTGGGTTTTTTTTTGTTTTTTTTAAGTTCGTGTTTTATGAAAATAAGAAGAGTAAGCTCTGTTGCTTGACAAGAAGAGCTTAATGAAAATCCCACTGGAAAATACTTCCTGGCTGGCGTTTTCATTGCAAGTTCTTGTGTTTATAATCATGACTTTTCTGTAACTGCAGCATTCAAACAGCACAGGATTCAAATTTGTCTGCATATGTTTTCACAAAGGGAAAACTGTTAGAAATACTTGATGGTCAGTAGAACAAATCCTGTTACTGATTTTTATCATAAAGTTGACAGAGTAATAAATATTTCTCAGAGCTAAACATTGTTAGACCCTGTTGGTGTGTGGTCAAACAGCTTATTAATTCAGTTATGGTGGAACCTGGTTATAAATTGGACCCTGGCAGACTAAGCCATGTATTGCGTTGAAACACAACCAGACAAACCATCATTAAACTAGTGGTTTCTGTGAAGTCTATCTAAAGAATGATGAGATACTGTTGACCGTATCAACACTTGAGGCAAATTCTTCTGTCTGCATTCACCCACTTCAGTCCGTGTGGATGCAGAGGTGATAAGGGTGATTAAATTTGGACATCTGCTATGTTGCAAGATACCAATAACTGCTAATGTCTTCTTCCTAGAAAGCATTCTTACTCTGTGTGAAATGTTAGCTGCTCTACAATACCACAGCCATCAACTATTCTGTAGTACTTATGACTACAGTTGGCAGGAATTAATATGAGCCTTCAGTGATAATAAATTTTGTTGTCTGTTTTCTTTTCGTTTTTGTGGCAGCAGTTGTATAGTTTGTTTGCTCTGTAGTAATAAAGAATATTTGTTCCTATCCATGTGGACTCTTAGCACAGTTACAGCTGCTCCAATACCTTGTACTAACATTTGGCACTGGAATTGTTATTTACCAACCAAAAGTATTCTTCATTATTTAGATACCAAGCATTGAAGGGAAGAAGTAACTAACAGGCATACTTGGTGTAAACCCGTGCAGTTTGGTATTAAGCTGGACAGACTGAGTTTGTATTTAGTGGCTTTTATCAACAGCCCATTTACAAATGTGGTATGAGTGGGAGGAGGACAGTGAGTCACAAGACAGGTTAGCCTGCCTGTTGGGGAAGATGAAACAGGAAAGCCTTATAAATATGATTGCCTGACAAAAGACTTTGGGAATATGAAAACTACAGGCGACATCGAAATGAAAGCCACCTTTGAATTACCAAGTCTTAGTTACTGAACAACTGGAAAACAATGGTATGGCCGACTGAAGGTAATCCCCTGTTGATTGAACAATACCCTCTGCTTGCAGGCAGGTCCAAGGGTCAGAGCAGACCCTACTAGCTCAGCAGAAGGGGTCCAAAGAGTAGTTTTTAGAAGTTAAGATGTAACACTCTATGGTAATATAAGAACTCTTATAGGCTGTATGTAAATGCTATAGGATTTGTATCTTGTATTAGATTGGTTAGTGACAATTAGAATATTCAGTACAGAAGATGATTTATTGTATTGTAACCAGGACTTCACCATTCCATTCCATTCTATTCTCATCACTTCTTCTTCACTCTCATTCCTCTTGCTCTCTCTCTCTCTTACCCGCTTACTCTCTTGCTCTCTTGGGCCTGCTCAGAGCTGCCAGCTGCAGCTCTAAGCAGTGCCCCTATACCCACGCCCTTTGCAATAAACCGCATGTCCCAAGATCTGCTTATAGAGATCTCCGTCCGTCCCGACCGTCCGTCCGAACCACCACAAAGCTCTTACAGTCTGGCGCCCATCGTGATTGCCGAACCCACACCCAGCACCTGCAGTCTGGCGCACAACGTGATTGAAGGCCCGGTTCAGCTTTTTCCATCTGTGGAAGACTTCTCCATGGACGGTAACTAAGAGACCAGTTATAGCCACCTAGAACGTGTCGTGAGCACGGCATACCGTTGCTGCGCATCGTAAAAGCTGGAGCTCTATAATTCTGCTGAGGCAGCCTTCGAGCACCCGGATTACCTGGAGCTCTTGGAGGGAATTGCCTGGCAGTCCTCGAGCACAGGCGGCCACTGCTGCGCAGCGGCTCCCTGGAGCTCTCTGAGGAAGTTTGCGTGGCACCCCTCGAGCACGGACACGCTGCTAAGCAGTGCTGACTGGAGCTCTACGGAGGGACCCTGCCGCACGCCCCGAGCACTGGAGCTCTCAGTGTGGACCCACCCGTGAGGTCCTGAGCACGGAAAGCCGTTGCCAAGCGACGCCTAAAACCGGAGCTCTGAGAAAGGACCCAAAAGCAGCGTCCTGAGCGCCGAGTGGAGTGCCTGGCCAGCCCCCCACGACGGACCTCTGACTAAGGACACTGCTCCTGCGACATCATCTAAGTGAGTATCATACTGGTCTAAAAATGGGACAAACCCACTGTGCCCATGACAGAGATCTCTATAAGCAACTTAAGCATTTACTAAGCTCTGGTTCAAGACAATTACCTAAACAGGAGCTAAAAAACCTCTTAGAATGGACTCCGATTAATTTCCCAAATGCTGACCGTTCAGCAGTCTACACCAGAGACTTTTGGGACTCAGTGGGAATCAAATTATTTAATGCCATATCACGCTGGGACAAGAGTACTGCAGAACTCATCCCGACTTGTGCAGCGTTAATGGAACTATTCGCCACGCCCCCCCCACCGCCGCGCAGCTCCGCCCCGCCCCCTCGCCCGCCGCGCCTCAATCGGCCATGCCGGAGTCACTGAGCCAGTCCCCGCGGCCCCGCCGCCTCCTCGCCCGCCGCCTCGCCCGCCGCCGCCTCAATCGGCCGTGCCGGAGTCACGGAGCCAGTCCCCGCGGCCCCACCGCCTCCTCACCTGCCGCCACCGAGATCGGCTGCGCCACCCCGAGCTCTGCCGTGCCACTCCCGAGCTCTGCCGTGCCATCGCTGCCCCTGCCGGGTCCCATCCCCGCGCCGCAGCCGCCCCTGCCGGGGTCCCCCGACACCGTACAGCCGTATCCCTCCGCCGCCCAGCCGTATCCCTCCGCGCAGCGCAGCCTCGCCTCAGAAGCCGCGAGCAGGGGGGGAACGGAGGGCAATGATGCAGCTCCAGTGGCAGGGGAGACGGAGAGCCCCTCTGCCGGAGCTGATGCTTTAAATCTAACACAAGTAGACTCTGAAAAGCAGCCAGATTTGTTTGCAATGAGCCCCAGAGCCCCGCCAGCGAGCGCGGGGATCTTGCAACCCAGAAAGAGAAAATGAGTTCTGAGAGTTTGTCAGCGCTACCTTCTGAATCAAAAAATCCTCCAAAGTGCTCAGATTATTCTCAGTTAACAGATTGCCATGAAATAAGACCCCAAATCTATAAAGATGAAAGTCTTAGTCTGTTAACTAAGCCTGTGATAGCTAGCCAACAGCCTGACAGTCCTAAAACGTGGGCTCCCATCCCCACCTCTCGAAATTAAAGAACTAAAATGTGCTGTAAGATACAGTGGCATTTGCTCACCGTATCTTAAACAACTGCTAAAAAGTACCCTAAAAGGAACACATCAAACTTTAAAACGCATTTTAAATCAACAGAAAAGGGGAAAAGCCCAGGCTACACCTTCAGAGAAGGTTGAATAAAGCCTTGTATGTTTTTAATTTCTTGAACTCTGCAGAAGAGCCTGAACCCCCATTTCAGACATTTCTTAAACAACAAAAAGCAAAACTGAAAGAGCACCCCCAGTTTTAATTAAGAATTTAGCATCAGGAAAAATAGAAAGACCATATGATCTTATAATGTGGGGAAAGGGATTTGCATGTCTCTCCACAGGTGAAGGAACCAAGTGGATTCCAGCAAAGAACGTGAAGCTGTACCACACATCAAAGCCCGTCGGTTCCACTTCAGCCAGTGACCCGCAGTGGAAGCCAGAAGCCAGCACTGAGTGAAGTGCGCAGAACCACTGAGAGAAGATTGTCTGCCAGAAACAGCTCAAGAAAAGAATGGAGTTTTAGCATTATTTGTGTAGATGCATGTTGCTTTTAACCTTTGTTTTGTTTTTGTAGTGAAGCTTTACCTGTAAATCAACCAAAGACAAATGTCTGGGTTACTTTAGCCAAATCTGCAGGCTCCGATACCATCTGTCTATCTGACACAAGCCCTGACAAACCTTTTTTCAACCTGTTTAGTTGGAATGCCTTTTCCAGAAGGTTTTAGTAATGTTACTTTTGATAAGTATTAGCCATGTGATAATCATCACATTTCTCCGACTTCCAGCCATAGACACCAAACTTACATTGATTATCTTTTATTAGCACATGGACATGGCTGTGAAGATTTTGAAGGATTATGCTGTATGAACTTATCCGATCATTCTGTTTCCATTCACAAACAGTTACAAAACCTAAGGGACCTAGCTAACCAAATTACAACAGATAACCCGTCTTGGCTAGACAGTTTGTTTGATGGTTGGAGCTTTGCACCTTGGCTAAGGGAACTCTGTAAAATAGGCTTGATTATTCTAGTAGTAATAATTATAGTTTTAGTAGCAGTACCTTGTATACTTCAGTGTGTGCAAAAAATGACGAGTAGGACTATGTCTAATATCTTAATTGTCATCGAAAGGGGAGATGTTGGGGAAGATGAAACAGGAAAGCCTTAAATATGATTGCCTGACAAAAGATTTTGGGAATATGAAAACTACAGGCAACATCGAAATGAAAGCCACTTTTGAAATACCAAGTCTTAGTTACTGAACAACTGGAAAACAATGGTATGGCCACTGAAGGTAATCCCCTCTTGATTGAACAATACCCTCTGCTTGCAGGCAGGTCCAAGGGTCAGAGCAGACCCTACTAGCTCCAAAGAGTAGTTTTTAGAAGTTAAGATGTAACACTCTATGGTTATAAGAACTCTTATAGGCTGTATGTAAATGCTATAGGATGTATCTTGTATTAGATTGGTTAGTGACAATTAGAATATTCAGTACAGAAGATGATTTATTGTATTGTAACCAGGACTTCAGACACTCTTACTACATCTCTCTCACTACTACTTCTTCATTCTATTCTCTCTCATTCTCTCTCTCTCTCTACTTACCCGCTTACTCTCTTGCTCTCCTGGGCCTGCTCCGAGCTGAGTCTGGCAGCTCTAAGCAGTGCCCCTGTACCCACGCCCTTTGCAATAAACCGCATGTTCCAAGATCTGACTTCAGAGATCTCTCGTCTACGCCTGGTCCAGACTGAACCCCAGAGCCCCCGCATGGGCCCATCAAGTTTAACATTTTATCTGACTGTGGTATGATGACTGAAGATATTTGGCACATTTTGTTGATGTGTAGCTGCCCTGGGAATGAAGCATCATAATGCCTACCTACAATACTGCCATTTGGGACCCAAGTTTTGTTACAGATGCATTTGATCTGACATAGGCTCTTGGAACAGGGTTAATAAATAGCATCACTCTTAAATACAGCATAAACACAGTAGTCATAGTCATTTTGATTCAACAACAGCCAGGAGAGTATGTATTACCTGCATGTTTTGTCTCAGGAGTGATAACCTTCTTTAGGTTTGCAGGTAAACATTCTCCAGGCACTGTTTGCTAGCAGGACCAGTACAACAGGCTGACTACATAGTCAGCTCTCTGTCATCCAGGACAAAGGAGGTGGAGATGCTTCAGATAATGAAAAAAGACTAGTGATTGTAAGGGATGCATGGAATGCTGTGCAGAGATACTGCACAGATGTGACAACTCCCGTGAATCCATAAAGACTCACCAATCCAGTGCTAGCTTTTGTGACTTAGACTTTTCAGTCATTGAAGGGTGTCCGCAACCAGCTCCCCGGTGGTCTGGCCAGCTCTTTGGAGGCCAGGAAAAGAGAGAAATGCCTATTTGCATGAACATGGAGATAGGTAGGTTCATAGCTGCACTGGAGTTTATAAACTACCTGGGACTGACAGAGTTAGTCAGCGCAGTGGTACCAAGGTCTACCTGGTGTTATCTGTGACTAAATACTGTCAGAGCCAAGCTCCAGTGTTTATGCCTCAATATAGATGCAGCATTCCAAATGAAGAGATAGCTTGTGTGTCCACTCCCATCTCTCTGGGTACCCTGCTTTCCTGTCATATAGCTGTTGAATGCTACATGCAACTTGTGTCAGTGTGGTGCTCACCTACTATGTAGTACTCACGTAGTGCTAAAACCAGAGCTTAAGAGTGTCCACAGGAGAGAACCAGTGCAATCTCTGATCGCTAGAGCCCTAATGTAACTGTAACCTGAGACTGCACCTTTGCTTGTAGTACTTGCTACACATGGTGTCCATGGGATTATTATGCGTGTTGTAAAGCAGAGTCCTGCTGCTAAGATTAGGTCTGCATTTGGAGGTCTGCTTGTCAACAACATGGTCTGCAGTTAGCACACATGGAATAAGCCTCAATCCTTTGTTTCAAAAATGTTAATAATGTGCAGTAAAGAGCATTAATGAGCACTTGTATAATGAAGCAAGGCAACGAAATGTGGGAGGAGAAGAAAAGCCTAAATTTGACCAGTCTACATATGGAACTTGAGAGAAATGCCCTGGTAACAACTCTCAGCTCTATCAGTAGGTCACCTCCAGGTATTACAGCTCCCATGACTTGACAGTTAGTGCAGAGAGCTCTGTGGAAAAAATGGGCAGGAAGGATGTCTGTATTTTATGGCAGTTCTAAAAGTCAATGTATAGTAATTCTTAAGGCTGGCATGATTTTAATTGCCAAGCATGCATCAAGTGGCAAGTGCTCTATCTGAGAACAAGCATGAGTGGCATGAGTGGATATCTCCGTTGCAGTTATCACCTACATTTCATTCAGCAACTGCACTCCAGCTTTGTGCCTCACCTTCAGGAAGCAAACTGCTGGGAACTGAGAGTTCAGTATGTTTGAGACTGAAGTGCTGTTTATTGATAATACCCTTTTCCCTCCCTCCCCCAGTTTATAGCACTTACCAGCTCTCAGCTGCTGGGAGGAAGTAATGTGTAACAGTGTAGCAGTGCAGAACACCATCAGTATTCATGCTTTCTCCAGAGAGTCTGAGTTCAGGATGGTATGTACTCATGGCGTTATGATTTAGCAGCTGCGTCCATGCTTCCCCAGCTGAATGACTGCAATAGGGACTGCTCTATCACATAATCCTGTGGACTGCAGCAAGTGGAGAGGTAGAGCTCGTTTGCCTGGAGCCTGTGTCTGTATATCTAAGCACTTGGGAAAGAGGAGTAATTTAAGTTGGTAAAACAAAGGATACACTGCTTCTTTGGAGAGGCTAACCCATTGAATAAGAGGAAGTGAATGAAATAATTAACTTGAAGAACATGAATTAAAAGATGAGGTATGATGGGTAGAAGGAGTTTCCTTAATGTCCTGAATAGTGTCCTGTGTCATGCATTTACAAAAGCCAGGGGGATATAAAGAAAACACAAGAAGCAGTCCATCAGTTGACTGTGTCAGCTCGGGAGGAACACCACACTGTGGTGTTCCCTGGATTTAGGTGGCAGTGACTCAGGACTAGCACATACTTTCAGATTGACGCAACATGACCCTTGACATTTCAACTTCAAATCCCAGTCTGGCAAACCTGTCTGGCTTTCTGTGAGTGGATGAACTGAACAACATGGTTCAGAGTGTAACAGTATCTAGGACAACCCCTTAGCACTAATTCTAAGTGCTAAGGACATGTTGGAGGCAAGGGATGCCGTATCCCATTCAAATGAAGTCGCCTGCTTTTGTTTGAAGTCGCTAATGTGTCTCCATTAATTTCAGGAGCACAGCTGGAAATGCTGGGGTGGCTTGTATTGTGGTGATATTTGGGAGCTGAGGTAAAGTGTGCTATTGCTGTGAAGAGTGATTTGATGGTGAAATGAAATGCTGAAAGGAAGTTATGGAGCTGTTCTGTTATAATTTATGAAGACTGTGTTGTGTGTATTAGGCTGGTTGCCTGGAAGCTCCCTGTGTCACTATGACTGGTTAAATAGGCAGAGTCGTGTATACTACAACAATAGCCAGTAAGATGATACTCAGTAAATGTCTGAGTGGCTACCAGACCCTAGGTGAGCAGACAAGACTGAGGACCCTTGCTACACTCCCAGCAAGCATGGCATTTTCGTTAGCAGGGTCAGCAATGGAGATGACAAAGGAACTCTCTAAAGGTGATGGCTAGTGCACTGCTTGTCCAGGGTCTGTATGGTCTGATGTCTCTGAAGAATGCAGGTGGCTTAGTCCAGGTTTGCTCCTGAAGGATATAGAGTTTGCTCCAGCATCAGCAAAAGTCAGCCCACAGTGAACTCTGTGTAATCAAATTCTGCAGCAGGAACCAAGAAGGTGCTGAGGAAGAGATGGCAAGAGAGAGGGGAGAGAGAGAGTCCACCCCAGCTACCTTCACTTTGGTAACTCTGCTATAGCAGGGCATGGGCAGGTGGATAGAGAAGGTTCTGTCTCTAGGATACGGGGTAGCACAGAGTGGGATAACTCTTCCAGGCATGGGGAAATGGCAGTGCCTGACTTTGCTGCTAAGGTCGTGGCTTCCACTGCTTACACCTCAAATCAAGATAGCAGGTCTTTAGAAAGGAGAGATGTCAGCAGCCCTGTTGTTTCAAGAGCCTTTTATCTTTCGTGTGTGGTTTAAGTTTAAACAATAGTATGAACACCAACCCTAGAGTCACTGCTGGTTGTAGCACTCAAAGACACTGAACCAAACCTCTCAGATGTGATGGGGAAGAGCCGGGCTCTGCAGGGCATTGTGGCTTGAGGACCATCTGCGTTCTTGTTCAGGTAACGGCGTCACTCTAGTGTGCATGTGGCACACATCCTATGCCAGCTGATGCACAGTTTCTCTCAGCATGAGCTCATGGTACCTTTTTGCTGGGACATTCATTTCTTCTTCAAAGTGAGAGCTCCTCACAGTTTGTAATTGAGAGTGGACTCAAGACACACAACTCTGTTTCACTATCTAAGCATCCTACATGAGTATGCAGACACATGCAGAAGGCAGTTCATCATGCCTAGCAGCCTTCTTCCTTCCTCCCAGAGCACCCACTTCACCATGAGGAGCTGAAGCTGCTGCACTTGAAGTCAGAGATGCAAGCTCCTTGGTTCTCAGTGTTTCCGTGGAGTAGAGGGCCCACCTTGAAATCATGCCCACACCATTGCATATCAGCCTCCTAGCTTCAGGAGACTTGCAGGGTTGGGAAACAGTGCCCGGACAAGGCACACGGCATGGTGCAGGACCATGGCTTCTCAGCGAAGGGGGAGAGGTACATGTCACAAGCCAACCAAGCTGTCAACCCAAGCCCAGGGAGGTCAGTGGTATTCAAGAACTAGATGAGAGCTCTGATCATCAGCTGGGGAAAGAATTTTACATACAGCATCATCTGAATCATTCTGAATATCTGCAAAAAGAGCTGATTCTGCGATTAAAGGCTCCCTCTTCTGCTTCTAACTGCTACTGCACATTCTCTTTAACAAACACTCAAGCGTGAAAGAATCCTGTTTCTTTGTGTTGCACTTTATTTTGTAATTCCCCATTTCAAAACACACATTCATATCTGTTGTAAGAGAAGAAGAAGGACTTAACAGGTGATATTAAATATCCTTGCTAGGTTTGGGATGAGGGGAGAAGATTTCTGGGGAGATATGGGGCTCCTGGAGTGTAACTTTTGAAGCAGAATATTCTCACAATACCTTTCAGTCTCCTTTGGTTTTTTCTTGGATTTAAACCACTGCTGAAAGCAAATCTTCAAAGCATAAGCATATCTGAGCAAGAAGAGGTTGTGCTGTCTAGGTCTTGTAATCCCTAGATTTCTGGAATTTTATGACATGCAGAAATTTGTCAGTGATAGCTGATTTTTGTCTTTATTTCCAGAGCATCTGAGCCCATGTGAAGCTTTCTATTGTGGAAATGTTGCTTCACCTGCAACTTCTACCTGTAACTTAATGCATATTTACCATGGCCACTGTAGTTACAAATAACTTTGTGCTGCTGAGGGTGGTGGCTGAGGCTGCTTCACAAAAGTGAACTCCAGAAAAAAATGTACTTCTTTAGTAAGGAGTCAATCTTTGAGCAAAAGCAGAGCCTTATATGTACTGGTTTTTACCAGCCTTTCATCTTCCTCAGTGAGGAATTGTAATACTCTTGCAAGATGCTGCAAGTCCTCTTCTCTCTGATACCATAGGCAGAACTTAGGCTGGGATGCATTTCTTGAGCTGCAACCCATGATGTCAGGTGAGTCAGGAACAACTGAGAGTGTTGGACCTGTCCCATTAGTGGGATTGCATCATTAGATGAAATGAGAGCATCTGTCTTTCATTTTACTTCAGACTTCTCTTGACCATGACCTGATGCATGAAGAGTGGGGAATGCCTGGACTCAGTTACCTGAAAAAAAAAAAATCTACATACTTCTTTATGTCATTTAGGAACTTTCCACAGATCAGCAACATCTGTAATTTTGGTTGTTGGAAAATTCTATGAGTGGCATAATTTTACATAGATAACCTGTAGAATAAAAGACTGTTACTCTTTCTTCAATGACCACTGGAAGATATAATGTGTGTAATTAATAAAGGTACCATAATTAGAGGGCTGTACAGTTAAGGCAGAAGTCAGTACTGATATACTACTAGTTTCTGCCTCACTTCTGCCAGAGTATGACTCCAAGGAGTCTTAACAGCCTCAAGTATTTGAGATTGCTTCTTTCTTTCTGAAAATAAGGATACTTTCACTTTTGTTCCAACTCAACACAATGGAAAGAAGATAGTAGCATGAACTTGCTCCTGCAAACTCACCAGCCTCTTATATCTGCCAATTACCCCAAGAAACCAGACTATTCTAGAAAAAGAGAACAAGTAGGGATGGTGATATCATCAAGCTTTTTAATTCAGGGATGGTAGTGCTTTGTATCATCAAAAGTATATCTAAAACCTCATTTAACACCAGTCTCTGCGTATGTGTCAGAGCATTGTCTTGCTTTCACTGGAAATAACAGAGTGACAATGAACTTCAAAACAACCTTTAAACTATGGCAAAAGAGTTAGTTTGGAAAAGACTTCCCATACAGGTAAAATCTAACATCACTCTAAAATCACTGCAAAAAAGGCAAAAAAAAATACTTGCAAGGGAAGTAAAAGCAAAAATTAAAAATGTTGCACATTGTATCAGTCACAGACATTCTCCTTTTCACAGATCAGGGACTTTGGTATTTTCAAATATCTGAAAAACTAACAGAAATTCATATGATTCTGGTTATGAAGGAATTTCTTTTCACAGTGATGTATGCCTCTTAGAAGGTACAATATAATGTTATTAAACTCTCAGGGATAACAGATGTGGAGAGCTTACTGCAATCACAGAGTTTGAATGCAACCTGTACGATGTCCTGTGGTTAAGAAAGAGTTTAAACACTGTTACGTCACTCTTTGAAGTAAAGAGAAGACACATTGATAAAAGGTGCAATACTTTTCATGTAGAGGTACTTGGGAAGTGGAGCAAGACCAATAAAACATCCTTTCAGATGGCAACAGAGCAGTGGATTTGTGGATGATTGTTCTGTTTTCTACAGCAGACATGATGGCTATTTATAGTGGGACATAGTGTACATTTCAGTGTAATTGCTTTTAGGCTTTCTATCCTTCAAAACTTTTACTCACCCATTTTAACTCACTTTGGTGATTTTATTTCAGTTTATTTCCAAATTTTGATGACATATTTTAACCATGATGTGTATTGGTTGAGTAATAGTTCTGCAATCACCTGTGTTTGTTTCGTCTCTTCCAACATCTGTGTCTTTGGTTTTATGCACTGAAGGTGTTTGCTGAAACCAGTTCCGTTTACACTAATTTTGTGTATTTAATGTAGTAGATTTGAAAATGTGCTAACTGATCACCCACAAAAAACAGGCTTCCTGTAGCAGGATGATGGGAAACGATACTCAACCTTGTAAGGGAAACTCATGCTGCAGAGTGAGATGTGATGAGGGCTGCTAGACCCGGGGGAGAACCGTTACAAATGCAGGGGCTGAAAGGCTTCAAGTGTTATTCATGGGAGATGCAGAAGCAAGGATAAAAGCAGCAAGGAGAAGTGAAACACAGGGATCAGAACAGCAGTACCCAGCAAGTGCTGGCAAAGGCTGGAGAATGTGTTTGTGCTATTTGCAGGGACACACAACTGCAAGTGCATTCTCTGTCACCATGCTGGGCTTCTACCAACCTCTCAGCGCCAGACATGCCAGCTGACACAGGACTGTGGTAAGAGATTTGCAGTGTGTGACCAGGGTGTGAGCCAGGAGACCAACAGGAAGCCCAGGGGCCATCACAATGTTTGACATGAAGGAACTCCCTGACTGGCCAGGTATGGCTTGCATGAGGTACGGCTTGCATGAGGTACCTGCCAGGGCTTTGTGAGCCAGAGCTCCTGCTACTGCCCTGCAAAGGGAGGGATGGAGGCACAACAGAACGGGTGGTGCATCTTGCTGATACACTTGAGTATATCTACACAGAACAGTGCATTATCAATTTTTCCTCCAAATGGAGAGAAAACATGCAGCCCTACATTCTAAGGAGCAAAGAGGAAATGATGCCTGTTGACTTTCTCTGTTACTTCCACCATCTCAGCTGTTCTTGATTTGCACATGCATGCACTGTATTTCTGGGCCATTTATGGTGTTCATTAAACCAGGAACGACCAACAAATTTCCTTTTCTTTTAAAGACAATTACATCAATTGGACCTTAACAACATCTGTCTCTGACTCTTAATTCACATCAGCCTCTAACGCTGAAGCTGGTTCCCGCTGAGACGTGCATTGCTCTTGTAGGGTCAGCCCAGTTTCTTTCCTAGTACCATCAGAAATTCACTTTTGTAAAGCAGATCCCTCAGAGCAACTGCAGTTTTAATAGCTGTAAGAACATACAGGGAGTACTGTAAGCACCAAGAATAATTACTTCTTACCTTCTCTGTGCCACTGTTGAGTATACATAATTCTTCAACATTCCTGGTTACATACTTCTGCAGGCTGAAATGTCTTGAGTATTTAGCTGTTTCTAACAAAGAAGTTGTTTCTTTGCTGCTCTTTTAATTCTGCTGTGCTGACTGTAAGATGAAGGCAGGAAGACCACCAGGTCTTCCTACAGAGGGAAGGAAGGGTTGAATAAATGGGCTTCCCTTTAACTTAGTGGCATAAAAACAACCCTGGTTTGTTGTTTTCCATTTCTTTCCTAGTCCTATTTGTTCTCAGATTCCTACTGGACCACCAATTTCACTTGCAGTAGCTCCAAGATCTCTCTCATGAATTCTCATAGAAAACTCAGAGCTTATAATGTGCCCATGACACTTTGTGTTTATTCTATGTTGAATTTATCTGACACAGTATCTCTTAATTTCATGAGGTCCTTCTGCATCCTTCACTGCGGAACTTTAACTTCTGTCTCTGTATAACTTGCATCAACAACAAAAAAAGTACCCATCTATTCCCCTTTCCTTTCCAAAATCACCAATGACTATGATGAGTAGCACTGGCTCGAACATATGCCTGTGAGACCCCACTGAATGTTCTGTTCACTTGTAAAACCCAATAATTTATTCTTTATTACCTTTCTTTCAGTTAGACATTTTCTTTTCATTGTATCCCATGGCAGCCTAATTTCCTTAAGAGTGAGGAATGCCTTCTGGGAACAAGGTAGGCAGTAACCAGTGAGGTCACTCATCATGTACTCCTTCAGGGAGTGCCAGCAGATTAGCATTATGACTCTTCTTTACTTTTCCCCAGTGTACTGTGTTTAGTCATGTTCCCATCCTTCTGGTTTTCAGGTGGGTCTCTACCTCTTTATCCAACATGGCAGCAGACCTAATGTTCATCAGCTCTCTAGATAGCACTTAGCATTGTACCAGCCAGTTTTCTTTGCTGTGGTCCTGAGCCAGAGGCTCTGGTTTTTCATCCACTTCAAGTTGCCCTAGAGCTCACAGATGGATTCCATCCCATCCTGGCTTGTTACATATTGTTTTGAGGATCTGTCCTACAACATCTTCTACCTTCACTTCAGACTGAGACAGAGCCTTCAACATATCTCTTTTTCCATCCTCTGGGAACCTCTCCAAACTCCACCATAGTGAAAACACATGCAAAATACTTAGGCTTCCTGCTATGGCCTTACCCTTTTTTTAAGCCTTCCTGCTATACCTTCACCATCTACTGGCTCTCGATGCCCTCTTGAGGTTTCTTGATCCCATTGCACTTGGACAAGAATTCGTGGTTATTCGCACAATGCTCCCATAACAGTTCTGGAGAACATTACATTACTCTAGTCTTTTCTTACATTTACTCTCCAAACAGCAGCATTGACCTTAAGTGCTTCTGAACTTTCTTTTTCCCCTCTGTGAATGATAAGTTTGGGATGAGTTGTTAAGGGCCATTAGTGGAATATAAAGCCTGACTTCAGCAAATCATGTGCCTAAACCCCATTATTTTAACTCTGACCTGTATTAAGTACTTAAATTCTCTGCAGTTTTTACCTCTAGCTAACAAGGCTGTGTGCAATGGTTATTTCTTTCCTCTGTAATTTTTAATGATAATGGTTCTTGTTTGGTGTGCTGTTGACAATGCTGGCCACTGCACAGAGCTTAATGTAGTAATGCAGTAGTGAAACATCCACGTGTGCCTTGGAGCAGACAGGTGGGAATTTATCTCCCTTGGTTCCCGCAGCTTTGGCAGTTGTTGCTAGCTTGAGATCTGGAAGCAGCAGTTCTTCAGCAGGACACTAAGGGGCAGCCCCAGACCAAAAGACTATTCCTCCTTTCTTACGTACGCACAGACTAAGAGAACGCTATATTTGCTTCATTTTTCTATATTGATTTAACATCAGTAGTGCCCAGAAATACTGAATCAAGTTCATCTGTAATGTTTTTTTTAATTTTGTTGCATCTTTTAATATTTATTTTGGCACTGGTGATGAAGAAGGTGTGAGTTTATTTGCCAGTCATCTGCAAAGGAGCCCACCTGGAGGTGGGTCATCTGCAAATGATCTCACAGGAAGGGTAGAGAAGATGGAAACGATGTGGTGAGCTCTGCATCTGGAGCTGTGGTGGGCACCCCACACACCATGGTATAGCCAAGCACAGGTACCAATGCCAGGGGCCCTCACTGCTCAGAGATGCTCCTTGGCAGCAGAGTCACACAAGGCCCTGGAGTCCCATTCCCAAAGTAACAGCTGCTGTATGAGTAGTTGGAAACCAGGAAAGAGGAACTGAGGCAGGAATAACTCAACAACCCACCTAGGGTCATGGAAAATCTGTGTACAATTTTCTAACCACTACAACTTGGTAGGTGACTTGCTCACCATCCTGGGACACACGACCACCCCCTGCAAAGAGAGGTCCAGTAATTATGAAACATAAGCTGAACCTAGCTGCAAAAACCTTGTGGAAGGAACTGGTCATCAGAGAGAATTAGGATGACGGCTGCTGCATGTTGATATGAGTTGGAATTAGAAAAAACGTGAGCCAGTCAGAACCAGCGTATGCCCAAGGGGTGGGTTTTCCCTACTGATCAGTGGATCTGATGCAAGGGGAATGAGTGTCCTGGCTTTGTTCAGATGGTGATGTATTGCCAAGTACCAGCAGTAATGTGAGCTGCCACTGCCAGCTGGGGCTGGGTGCATGGTCTCTTGTTACCAGGCTGCTCTATAACGGGACCCTCTGCCACTACCTGGGCCACAGCTGGCTCAGACTCTCCATCTACTCTGGGATATATTACACAGTATTGGCCTCCTTCCTGGGCATAGATAGACAACATTCAAGTCATACATTTCTGGGCTGATACACAGATGGATAGATGCGTCTACTTCAGAGCTATAAGAGGAAGAAAGAACTGTAGTCAGAAATACTCCTAAACTCCAGTTTAGAGTTAATGAAAGTTTTCTACACTATTTTACAGATAACAGTACATTCATATACAACTTGATGTTGCCTTCACAGGCTAGTAGTGAATGGTTACTCACAGAGGTAGGGAATGGTGAGCAATTTTCTATGAGGAGGAGAAGAAAGCAATAGGTGGTAACTGAAGTCAGTACCTCAATTACAGACAATGCTCCAATTTGTGTCCTAAGTGTATATCACAAGAGAAATGACCACTATCTGAACAAGCAGGGTTCAATGATCTGGACACTTCAGTGAAAAAGTCATTTATGTATTTGGAAAAGAGGTGTGTGACTTGTTCAAAACAGGACTCAACAGAGAATATAAGTACACACTTCAGTTGAGCAGCCCTTGAAGTGTAACCCACTAAAAAAGATACCTAGAGAGTAAACCACGAAAAATTGCTGCTAAAAGCACCTAGCAAGACATTTATTTAACTGTTCTTTGCTATTCTGCTGCCCCTGGGATCACAGCAGTTAAAACAGTTTTGAAGGTGTGATCTGGAGCCTGTAGGGGAGGAAGACATTCCTGATGTAAATAAATATATCAATCAGCCACCCAGATATGGAAACAAACCACCTATGAAAATGCTAACAATCCTAAAATGAGAAAATGCTCATTACAATTTAACAAGAACTTCTGATTCAAATGTAAGTCTCATAAATTCCTTGATCTATTTAATACACTCTCCAGTATAATCCAGGCTCTAATCCAATATAGGATTTTTATAGTGTAGTATAAATGTCCTTATGAGCCTTGCAGTGTTGCTTCCCATCTCACCTTTTCCCACTTTGGGGTTACAACACTGATTCAAAATATGTGCATACCAAGAGCTGTAAGAGTTTGGGAAAAATAAATAATGACAGGATGTGGGTGGGAGGCTGACTTGCTTTCCCAGCACAATAATTACTTTTGAGAAAAATGTTCCCCACATGCATTCTGGCAAATGTTGAAAGCCAGATGCCCAAAGTACAAGATTCTCACACTTAAGCTGAGTAGTATTTTACTGTGGCTTAGAATGGCACTTTATAAAATGCTCTGGCTTAAAGGCAGCTTGTGTCATGTTGTCTCAAGAAGAGATCAAGGAAAAATCCTGGTGAATAAGTCAAAGCTCCTTCCTAGCTGTGGAAGAAGACTGCTGACCTACGTCAAAGACTGACTGCTTTCAAACAAGTCTGAGTTCAAGACCTCTGCTCATTTGTTTGAGGAGCCGAGACCAGTGATAAGGTTTTCTGCCTATGGTCTGACTGCCCCATGTCCAAGTAGGAGGGGAGGAGCAGTGCCATAGAGCCTCCCAGCTGGCTGCATGTTTACACTACCCTAACTAAAATAAAAGGAAACAGTGGTGCTTGTTGGGTCCTTTCTCAGATTTACAGGGCAAGGAACAACCTCCACTTCTCTCAACAACCTCCAGTGAAATCACAGAATCACAGACCAGTTTGGTTTGGAAGGGGTCTTAAAGATCACCTAGTTCCAACTCATCTGCTATGGCCAGGAACACCTTTCACTGGACCATGTTGCCCAGAGCTCCATCCAACCTGGCCTTGAACACTGCCAGGGATGGGGCATTCACACCTTCTCTGGGCAACCTGTGCCAGTGCCTCATCACCCTCTCAGAAAAGAATTCCTTCCTTATATTGACTGTAAACCAACCCTCTGTCAGTTTGCAGCCATTACTGTCCTGTCACTACATTCTCTTGTACAAGTCCATCTCTAGCCTTCTTATCAGCTGTGGAAGG